>NC_134557.1:15356177-16556177 GCF_025594145.1 Primulina tabacum | reverse complement strand
TATCACAATTTGTTGATTTAGTAATGTGAGATTACTAAATACTTAACGATTTTTAAAGAGGGAAAAATGACATATTTTGATCATATGAAGTCCAAATGATTTGAAATTTGGATATAACGTAGAAAACTCAAAGATATAGAAGTTTCATATTTTGAGTTTTGGGAAATTTGGTCGTTTGCTGGTCCAAAGTGATATACCAGTGTTAAAATGTTAAATATTATATATTATATTATATTATAATATAATAAAAAATTAAAAAAATAAAAAATAAAAAATGGTGAGGCGGTGGATTTCATTTCATCAAATGAAATGAATTTCAGTACATCCGTTTACAGATCGAGAAAGAGAGAGGAGAGAAAAGAAATAATAAAGTTTTCAGATTTTCTTTTTGATTTTGTGACTTATCGGTTTATCCAATCGACGAACCGACTTCAGTTCTGGGAACGTTGACACGAGGTCTTCGATTTGAGGTATAAATTTTATATTTTTGGTGATGTTTGAAATTCGTCGATTTCTGGAATAAATCCAATAAATTGTTAAATTATACTGAAATTGAAGATTGTTGAGTAGTGTATGATTTTAACGAAGTAGAGAAGATTATTGTGTTGTTGTTTTGAATTATTCCTAACTTATTATAATTAGGGATTTTTAATCATTGGATTGAGATTGGAGAGTTGTTTGTCAGTTGTTATTAATTCTGATTATATATTCGGAATCTAAGAAGTATAGGCTACACGTTGATATAAAGTTTTCGTAATTTGACGGATGTTATAAAATAGCCTATTATTTGAAGTTAAATTAATTAGGGTGTATTTGATGATAGTATTGTGATTTAAATACACCACAATATTAAATTGTTGAACAATACAAATTTATAATCGAGTTTTATATTTTGTTGAATTAATTGTTGTTGGGCTATTTGATGTTATATATTGAGGCTGTTATAACTGTGTTGATACGGTGACAATGATCTGATAATTATTGTTGAATTATTTAGATACATCACAAGCCTCAGGATCAAAGAAATAGCCAGATTGTATATATACTCGATTATCAGGTGCGTGTTGACGTACGAGCATATGTTGTTATTGTTTAGTATTGATGAATACTATTGTGTTGAACGATGGTAAATCACTGGATATGGGTGATTTGATATTATATATGTTGTTGTTTATTATTGTCGATGTTGTTGGCTGTCGTTGTTGGGAGACGTCACGTTGATGTTGTTCGTTCAACGATATTGTTGTCGCCGGAGTTGGGGTGCGACGTATCGTTGATGTTATTCGTTCGACGATATTGCTGTCGCTGGTGTTGGGGTGCGACGTATCGTCGATGTTGTTGTTCGTTCGACGATATTGCTGTCGCCGGAGTTGGGGTGCGACGTATCGTCGATGTTATTGTTGCAGTGTGATGTTGTTGAGGTTGTTGATGGTTGATTGTCCAGAAACGGCAAAAGGGGTATTTCTGTTATCATTTCAGTTATATTTTATGTTGTTGTTAATATAACTGTTATGTATTACGATGATGATTGTTGTATATGCTCACCCTTTGGGGGCTGTTTCTGTTGGACAGGTTACAGGACTATGCCATGAGACAGGATAGTGGTGAAGTACTACGTGTGCCTAGTCAAACAGTCCTGTAGTTGATAGTAGATAGAAACAGTATAGCTTATTGTCTTATTTGAGTTGTTGTGTATGTATTTATTATACTGTTTCTGCTACACTGACGTAGATAGTGTGGTGATGGCATTATTTTGTCGTATATGCATTATATTATTACGTCGTCGAAAAGAAAATTTTTATGAATATGACGTCACATGTTGTATGATTACGTGGCGAGGTTTGGGGCGCCACACGAAATGATCGGGTTGGTGTTGGGTAGTAGAATTTACTACCCGACTTGTCGGGTACCCGAAATTTCGGATACCCGAATCCGAAAACCTGACCTGCACCCACCCCTAGTCATAAGCCAGATGCCTGGAACTACTCCACATGGATCTGTTTGGAACCATACCAGTAATGAGCTTAGGGGGAAAGTATTACACCCATGTGATACTTGATGACTTCTCCCGGTTCACATGGGTAATATTCCTAAGTTCCAAAGACCAAATCGCTGCTCATCTCTTCAAACTTCTAAAAAGACTCCAAAATGAGAAAATTGTAGCAGTGGACAGGATCAGGAGTGATAGAAGAACTGAATTTCTAAATCAATCCCTCTCATCCTATCTTGAAGATCACGACATCAAGCATGAGCTCTCAGCTGCCAGATCACCGCAACAGAATGGAGTCACAGAAAGAAGAAACCGCACTCTCAAGGAAGCAGCTAGGACTATGTTAGCAGAATCTGGAATCTCTCAGTGATTTTGAGCGGAGGCTTTCAATACTACTTGTTATACTCGGAACTGGTCCATGATCAATAACAATCATGAAAAGACTCTATATGAGATCTGGACCGGAAAGCAGCCAGAATTTGGATACTTTCGCATATTTGGTTGTAAGTGTTTTATTCATAATAATGGCAAAACACACTTAACTGCATTTGATGTGAAAACTGATAATGGTCTCTTCCTGGGATATTCAGCTTTAAGCATAGCATATAGAGTTTACAATCAAAGAACTCTCACTGTTGAAGAATCCATAAACATTGTATTTGATGAATCATCCACTATCATGACAATAGTAGTAGCAGCATTCATGGTTTAATTAATAAATTAGATGCTACTAACCTTGAAGCTAGCAGTGATGATGAAATAGATTTGAGAAGAACAGAACATATTTCGGAACAAAGTCCAATTGCTCAAGAAAAACTGATCAGATAAATAAACCGGTGAACATTCATCAACTAGAGATCATTCAAATAGAGGAGGAGACAATGGAACAAGAGGATACAATCGTGCAAACAACAGAGCCAAATTCATATGGACCATGCCTCCAGTGGAAAAAGTATCATCCACTCGAGCTGTTCATCGCATTCAAAGATTTTAAGGTATCTCAAATGGATGTTAAGTCAGCATTCTTAAATGATTTGCTGAATGAGGAAGATGCATCTGCTCAACAGACTAAATCCATTGTACTTCCTCTCTCGGTACATATCGGTCTTTTCGAAGTACAACCCATTTCTTTCAAATAAGTTGTGCAATCTCTCTCTCTGATTTTGATCAGGGCACAATTCACAAAGAAATCTCTTCTTCTCCAAAGTATACTTCTATTGATAATAGTGCTCACGGCATTCTCCAAGAACAGTTAGTTTCTTCACCTGCCGACCCAAAGAAAGATGATGTAACTATTGCTTCTCTACCTCCAGTCTCCCCTGCATCTGAAGCTCCATCAAACGCTCTAGGAGCACAAGAAGCCACAGGCAAAGCAATCCCTGTCTCGACTGAAGAATTTGACACAATGATTGATAATTTAACCTCTGAACTTGATGACCTCAACCTTCAAAGTCAACTGGAAAAGCATCATCTTCTCAATTGGTCTCATTCAAGGCTAGATTAATTTCTTCATCCAATCTAGTTGAACCTGAAGAAGAAGAATTGATGGAGGAAAACTGCCAGCGGGAGATTTTGGACAGACTTACGACTATAGATAAATCGATTCTTGCACATAACAGAAAGCATTTTGACCTGAAGAAAGCCTTTCAATTGATGAAATCTGACCTCTCCAAGGAATTTTCTGCCATGAATACAAGTATTACCCTCTGACAAGACAAGAATAACTCTTCACATCTCAATATGTGCACTGAGCTTTCAGGTCAACTATCTTGTCTTAAATCACATGTTGATCAACGTATGCATGCCCAAGCAACACAACTCACTGAAATCATGCAATTCCTTGTCCATGGTGATGTCAAAAATGGGAAAAGAAAGCGGCAAAATAAATTTTGAGAACAGAACAATCAGTTAGAAAAATGGTTGCAGAGCGTGCGAAAGCAGATGAAGCTAAACATATTAAAGAATAGAAGAAAGGTTAATCTGGGTTTTCTCATCACCAAAGAGGGGAAAATTGTTAAGGAATTACTATTACTTTAGAGTTTTGGTGATCGAAAAAATCAAAACAACACTTAACTGTTTCACGAAACAGCTGCAATCTTCTGTGTATAACAGGAACCAGTTCAACCATCTAAACTTAAAATCACCTAGTCTTCAACCGCTTGAATTTCAGACCGCCTACCATTCAACTGTTTGAAGCAGAACGAGTTCAAACTTTTAAAGAACTTCCCAATCGGTTGTTCGAAGACTTTAAATTGAGTCATTAAAGAACTATTTATTCCTCACTTAATGAAAGACATTATCTGACCAGTTCAGGACATTCAATGGTTTTGCACCGCTACAAGTCAACCATGTCCTGCACCAGTCTCGATATTGATCTGCATTTATGTCACTATCCCAAAAAAGAAAGATTACTTATATCATACAAGTTCTGATGGTAAAAACAATTGCCGTAAAAGAATACTAAACAGTAACTTTTTAAGGAACGAGATTCAAAGCTATGCTAACAAAGAGAACATTAAATGTTTTGCTGAAGAACATTTAATGTATTTGCAGCTGATAGTGACACATCATTCCAAGGTTACAGGTTAACGTTACTCATCTCTTTCCGACCGTTGGAATGACAGCTTATATAAGAAGAGCTGGAAGTATGCAAGAGACGTATATAAATCGTCAAGCTTTCGACAGTGCGATTACTACAAGCATGTATACTTAAAGAATCTGAGAACAATCAAAGATCACATACATCATCACTCATCAAGCACACACTCAACAGAAAGATATGTGATCATTCAAAGATCATATTTGTGCTACTATAACAGATTGTTTTACTTACATCAGTAACCTTTGGTTATTTGATTAATACTGGTGTCCGGTGAACCGAGGGTTCTTAAAATCCAGAAGTGTAAAGTAATCACTAAGAATTCCAAAACAGGTAGTGTGATAAGACCTGATTGGAGTGGGCTGTTGCAAAGAGTTTTGTAAAGCCAAAGTCTTTTAGTGGAATCCTTTCTACAGAAGAAGAATGGGTGACGTAGGAGTCTTATCTCCGAACATCCATAAAAATCATGTGTTTTTACTTTTCGCAAGCTTTTACATTTCAAACCATATCTTGTTGATTAGACTGACAACCGATTGAAACTATCATTAGAAATATTGAACAGTTTTCCGCACTTTTCAAGTGGTTCATATTTCTAATTGTTTGAGAAAAACTTTCAATCGCCTAAAAACAGTTGAAAACAAATTTTAAAAGCAAATATTTTCAAAAAAATTATTCATTCCCCTTCAAACTCTTTCCCGATCTCAATATATGTGTTAATTTGATTCATCCAACATTTGTATGTCTTCACAACACATGTGGCATGTACTCAGTCCCATGTTGGGAACATGTGGTGAATATTACATGAGTAGACAGCGTACGTATATATGACATCATTGATCTACACGTCATGCTAAGAAGTGCATCAGATCGACCCATTGTGTGATAATTGTCTAACAGAAACTTATTTTGTAAATGCATAAAAACTTTTATGCTACATCCGACGTGTTTGGATCCTTGTGAACTCATAGTAGACATGATGAGTGGATGTATCTATGGTCGTTGGCTAGTTGAGCATATTTCAAGCGTACAATATTACTCTTGAGACTTAAACACGTCTTTTCATTGTTATTTCTTCCCCGATTCTTATTTTTTCGAGGGAAGGGATTATTGCAAACATTATGGTGTAGGTAAAAGTGAATGGATCGAATTCAGCACCACCAGTGTATAGATTCCTAAAGGCAAGTAAAGGTGGTTCTTTTGGATCTAGCTTCATCAAATGGAACTTCAATATGGTTGTATTTTTTGTTGAGTGATCTCAATTTGAGAAAATAATTTCAAATTATAGGAATTTGTAATCTATTGCATTAGTTAATAAATAAGTAAATAAAAATTGTAAAGAGATGGTTTTCAAATACATAGATTTCAAGATGTGACATCCTAGGCATCATTGGAAATTGTGGTCTCTTTTCTAAATGGACAATGAATATTCTTTCTCTGTTATTGTAATTTGGGATTTTAATTAAAGAATTTGGGAGCTTTGTGTTATTTGATATTCCTGAAAATTATGTTTCGCATACTGCATTGCACTATTGTTGTCTTAGGGTGATATTAGAAAAAGTTTCATACAAACATTGTATTCAGTCTTCATGTTTAAAAGAAAGTACGGAAAGAACTAATTTTGTTTTTGGATTGATGCATTTGATTAGAAAATAGATATTTGATTTGAGAAATTATTTGATCGATAAATTGAAAATGAATGATTTCATATTGAGTAGATTTGAAATTCACTTGTCTTTTAACTATTCAAACAAGTAACGATTTTTAAATTCATCATCTAAAATCCACCGATCCAAGCATAAAATCAAAAATGCAGAAAGAATTTCAAGATTTGATGATCAACATTGGAGACTCTATTCGTTTGTTCAAAATTTTAAATTATTACATTTTTATTAATGGGTTTGTTTGGTGTAAGTAAATTCAAACCATTAATATGTCGTGGTAATAACAAATATATGACATTTTAAAATTTAAGAGAGAATATCTTAGCTCAAAGCATTTAATAAATGGAGACCGACGACATAGTGCACAAATCATCAAATGCAGCTCCTCCATCAACTTGGACCAGAGAACTGCCAAAATATCCACCATTTAAATTTGTGTTTTAGATTCCTCTAAACTAAAAAATAATAAAAAAATAAAAAAAATATCTAAGGTATGTACGAAACAATGATTTTGGTGAGGCTTCTTTTGTTCACGTGCATGCACGTGTACTTTCCTATCTAGCCAGCAGTTGTTCATGAAGATTACCGTCTCCTAAATATTGTTTACATTATCTTACAACGTTTATCTCACCGTCGCATATATTTATTTTCTTGAGATTAGTTCTCTTGATCATGTTCAGAGTGAAAAATAAAATTTTTGATTGAGTAAGGTCGGATATTAGATTCTTTTTGTAATTGTATGGTATTAAAATGTAAGAAAAATTAAATTTGATTTTTTTTTATTTTCCAAATTGAGTTTCTATTTGTTTTGAACAGAAATACTTATACATAAAAACATGACATAATTAGTATAATATATGTGTGTGTTAGAGATAAAGATATAGAGAGAGAGAGAGAGAGAGTTTTTTTTATGAATGTAATATTTATTTATTCTAAAAGTTGAAAATATCACGAAAAGAAAGTGGGACTCAGCCATCTATGGACAACAAACTGAATCAAACTCAAGCGAGGAATAAGAAGTCCCAATCAAAAGCATAAAATAAGTTATCTTGAGCACGTGACATCAGCGGGGACCCTGACAATCAGATAAAACGATAAGGTTAGGAACCTTGATCTGCTCTGACTTTAATGCAACACAGGGACATAGGGTAGCACGTGGGATGGGCCCATTGGGCCAGTCAGCTTGCCCCCGATGTTGGGTCATCGCCGAAACGTGTAAACCACATGGGTTACATTTTAGGCCCATCCAACGTCCTCAATACATTATTTTTTTACACTGACCTAATCACAGAAAAAATGACTTGAAGCTTGGGGGCTGTCAGTCACGCACGGCAATCATAGTTTGATATTTGGTTGTCGGAGGATTGAGTTAATGGTCATGTGACCAACTCTTTTGAACGGGGTCCTATTCACCCGATGAGACGACCATTACATTAATCTAATCAGATGATCGAATTTTAATAATTATTTTGCTTCGTAGTATGAGATAATAATATCAAAATCTGCGAAAAGATGTAATTATTAGAATCAATGTTCTGAAAGAGTCCGCCTAGCTCCAAGACAGTCGCCCATTGCTCTCTTCACGTTTACCAAAATCTGTCTCGACCGTCACATAATTTGATATATAATTATTTTTAATTTTTTAAAACAGATTCTTCGACGTATTTTTCAATCAATTTGTATCGGATAAAGAGAATATATATGTAATTGATTTTGAGTTTGAATATGATATAGAGAAATTATTAAAACATACGAAGATGAACCAGAAGATTAAGATATTTAGATTTAAAAAAAAAAACAAAAAAAAACAACCCCACTTACTGCCCCTACACTTTTTGAAACACTGATTAGAATTAACTCATTTCTAAAAAAAGTTAGAGAATTTCACGGGATGTCTAGATCTTAATATTTCAAGTAATTTGAATAGGCCGTATGTTAAACATAATCCTAATTTCAAGAAGCTTATGGAATCCCAGGATCAATTCAGATACTTTCACGCAAGATTTTTTACTTAACACTAAGACTATATTTGTGAGGATGAATCAAATAATGTCAATGCTTGTATAGAAAAACAATGTTGGCCTTAAAAAGAAGTTGATTAAAAGTCATTATCTAGTAGGGTAGGGAGAGCAGACAAAGCTACAAGTTTGGCAATGTCAAGCTCATCTTAATGTCATTCAGTGTTGGCCCACAATCAATTTGCTTGGCACCACAAATTCCTATTTCCATATCTCCACTCTCCCCCCTTCAGTTATATATATCCTTACGCACAAAGTTCTAGAGTCAAAAATATTGCCAGTATATCCCAAACCTGATTGCTGATAAACATGGCAACAAGCTCAGTTTTTTCGGTGAGAAGTTTGAAATTCGGGTTGATTCGACGCCTCTCGAAGCAAGTAAGGCAGCAAAGGACTCGTCTTTACATCATATGGAGATGTACAATTCTGCTTCTGAGTTGGGATGATTGAAAAGTCAAGCTTCTCACTACTGATGTATAACACACAGGGTTTAAGCGGAGGGCCAAACACTGCATGAATGAGCAACACAGTGTTTCTTCTACGCAAATGACGCTAGTTAAATCCCTCTAAAATAGAACAAGTCAGCCGTTCTTGTGGCCTTCGGTGCAAGCTTAGGTCTCGTAGTTTTGTTTAGTATGAAAGCTCTTTTACTTTCTGTGTATATACGTCTGGATGGTGTTGTATAGTGTAGGAAATTGATGAAGTTTTGTGAGAAATACATACCATAGAAACCGAGCTTTCTTATTTCTTTAGCCTTTTGGCCCTTTTAATCGTGCAGGTAAGCAATACCATGTAATGTAGATCGATTCACAAGACAAATCCTCACAGTGCAAGAAATTTACCCATCCTAAGCACAATTTCAATCCAAGAGGTATTAAGCTTTCAGTTTTACGTGCTTACATATATAAGTGAGTCACCACTGGCTGCACCAGAAGGAAAAAAAAAAAAAAAAAAAAAAAGAACCAGGCACGTTTTGATTTCTAGTACGAGAATCACAACAAATTGGACGAAGCAAACATGTACTCACACACAAATATTGACCCTTGTGTTTGTTGAGGTCATTTGATCATGCACCTATAGCCACCTTTGGCAAACATGGACTGCCCATTTCATGTTATATCTGTCCCACAAATGCAAAGCTAAAGAACGATGAGCTGCAGCTATACTATTATCAAATGCTTGAATGAAACAAACATATTGCCACTTGACAACGAAATGCCTATATTATTATTATTATTATTATTATTATTACTATTATTATTATATCGTACTGAATAGATAACTGAATCAATCCAGAATCCACATAATTCCAAACACAAACGACTGATTATGTAAAGATGTGACCATCTAGAAGCATCACACAATTCAGACACACAAATATAATACAAAAGAACCAGCTAATACATTAGGAATAAGCAATGAGCATGTCACCTCAAGATGTTTTCCTTGCAAACCTGTGATTTGAATCTAATCATCCGCGAATTCCGAATGCCAGAGAAGATCCCAATCCTCTTCAAGAACTGACTTACGATCCTTGGTGGAGATCTGGGTAGCTGGATCTATGTTTTGTGGAGTCCCAATTAAATCATCTTGGTCTGCAACTGCCACCACTATATCTTGAATCGAGCTTTTGGATGATGAACTAGAAGAAGCTAAAATGAAACTAGTCTGGGCGGAAGAAAGTGATTTGCTCAATGGAACACGCTGGTCTAAGTTCTCCTTCAGCCGCTTCACATCTTGACAGATAACAGCAATTTCTCCTCTGAAAGAATAAGCGGGTAGATTCTCGTCAGCATAAGCTTTTTGCCACTCCAGCACAAAAGAAATCAAATAGATGTTTCTCTAAAAAAACGAAGATGGAAGGAAAAAGAGACGTTAACAAATTAACCCATTACTATAGGTCCGTAGGCGTCGTGTTCGTTCCATACAAAATGTGAACAAAGATAGGTAAGTTTGACTCACTTAAGAAAAGAAGAATCAGCAGAAGAAACGTGAAAAACTTACTGTAACATGTCTACAACACAACCCCGATCCATGAGAAATTCCCGCAGCTGTAATCCATCCACCAAAAATAATCACAACCTTATAAATAACTTAAACAGTACTAAACAAAACTGCTACCACGGGAATATAAATCGATCAATCAAATTGAAATTTTAATTCTATCGGTTCAAATGCCCCAGATAACATTACAGCAATAAGATAGACCCACATAGAGAGGATTACACCACCTTGGCATTTTCTTCTGCCTGTTGTTTAAGGATGTTTGCCTCTCGTAGCACTCTTTTCATATCCATTTCATGCTCAGCAAGTGCTTTTTGTGCAAACTTTTGCTTTTCTGTTTTTTCTTGCTCCACACATATAATTTCATTCTCAGCTGCAGCTAATCGCTCCTCTAATATTTGATGCATCTGCAGGAACATGATCGATACAAATGAGAGTGCCTACGGTGGATACTACTACAAGCACTTGCATTCGTTTTGAGCATTTTCAAATATTTTAGCATGGGATAGAACTTAACTGATTGGATTCATCAAGTCAGAAGAGTGTATGATATAAAGAATGGGATCGCAACTAAATAATAGTATATAGACATAAAATGATAGAGAAGAAAATCACAAAAAATCTCAAGGAAGAACTTTGTACAATACATGGTCACCAATTTTTAACTCCAATAAAATGAACAGCATAAGATTTAGATTTAAGAAGCATTACAAGAGGTACATGCATCTAATATAATATAACAAGTAGAAGCACACATACATTGTGCATGAATAGCACGCATATGTAACTTCAAAACAAACTAAACAAGACAAAATGCAGCCACGGAAAATGAGCAACAACGAGGCCAAGTACTATTGAACCAATATCCATGACTCAGCAATTACTTCATAACGGTAGCTATTAAAAAACCTGACAGTTACATTTTCACTGTTTCTTTGCATTGAAAAAAAGAAATCAGAAAGTAAAACACAAAAGTGAGATTGAGGAAAGAAATATCAAACTAAATCCAATCTTTTCAAACCCATAAGAAATAGTTTATCAAACAAAGTATATCAGTGTCATAAATAAAAATACTTTCAGATGAATCACACAAAAGTAGACCACCAACTTAAATGTGCTAAAAAATTATACTCAATGAATTTTATACCGACTATGTTACAAGAGAATGGTCAAAGATAAGAAAAAAGCCACCTCATAAAGAATTGCAAGAGATTTATCTTTTTCATCTGAAAAGAAGAGCAATCGAGACTGGAGTTCTCTCAACTCGGTTGCAAGGATGGCCTTTTCACCATATACTTCTCCAGCATGCTGAGAGGGGAATAAGCCAGGCGGGAAAGATAGTTTAGTAGAAGAACAGAGTGTCTTTCACATTACCTTGAAGGAATATTTAGCTACTAAGTAAAAGAATTACAACCATGTCATTCGCTTCTTTTGCATTTTGTAGCATCTGTTTAAGCTCCTCCACCTTATCCAGTGCATCAGAGTCTTCTTTAAAAGCATCCTCTTTTGCTTTTCCAGCAACTTGCTCTTTCAGCTCCACTTCCCTCATCATGCTGACAACGGACTCCATTGTGGAGAACAATGTTTTCTGCTACAGTTCAATTGATCCAAACACAAAACCTCAAAAAAAATGTAATGACAATGACAGCTGAGTTACAAAATAACCATTCTTTGTTATTTCTTAATTTTCATAAGTACGCTATGAAAAGAATTTGCAACATTCCAAGCAATCATTTGGAAAGAAAAACAACTTTATGTTCTTCGTCAGACCACAATATTTAGGCATCTAGGCATATAATGAAGGCCTAGCTTAAAGGCTACAACCATTTCGCCCATCCCTTAATTTTTCTTTTTCCAGATCTCTAATGCAACAAACAGAACTATGGTGCTTAGATGAGCCCGATTCTCAATGAAAACTGATATGTTAAGAGTGTACATTGAATTACAAAAAACAATGATGTTGAATATCACATATTTGGGTTTATGTTTGTCTCTATCTTTTTCCCACCAAATTGAAAAATTAATTCTAGGATGAGGCAGTAAAAGTCTTCCAAACATCAAGTTACCATGCATAAATAACTAGAAGATTCAAGGTCATGTTATATATTAACATATAGATTTTCTTACTACACAGCTGGTTATGCATCAGGTTTTAAACATTACCACATCTACATCATAAATCATCGGAGGCAATGAGAGTCATATACAGCTGATACCTTATTATTTCTTGCGTCAGTAACAATTTCATCGAGTACATTTATGGTTTGTATTCCTCCAGATTCGGACATAGTTTCGGACAAGGTAAACTCATCTTCAATACGAACGGTGTCATCGGAATCACCTCCATGCACGTCAGGCAGCACTATCAACTGGACACTTCTTTCAGTTGTTAGATCTTGAACAGCCACAGCAGCAGGGTCACAAAATAACTTTTCACCCTCTGCAATCGGCTTTCCTTGATCATTTTCTTCACTGGTGGCCGTGTGACCATCAAAGTCATTCCTTTCTTGAGTGAGATTCGTGACTTGATTGACACCCATATCCACATTTTCCATAGTTCCCAGTGTAAGACATGAATTTTTATCAGTTGAAGTTTTGATGCTGCTTTCGGGATAATTATCAACTCCATTTGTAACTTTTCTGTCTGGGTCCACAGACACTTCACTTTCAAGAATATTTATCCCGTTTTCATCCTTCAACATGACAGGTGTAAGAGTTTTCATGCTAGTTTCACCACAATTCTGTGACAAAGCTATTTCAGCAGTGATGCCCTCTCCTTCATGTTGCCCACTGTATGCGTCATAGAAGAATTCATCACTCCCACTAATTCCATCATGCAAAGACTGGTGCTTTCCATCATTCATATTATTCACAAAATTCTCTTGAGTTGGGTCTATTGTTTCTCGAGACATGCTATCCACCAATTGTGTAGGGGCAATAGCTTCTAAAAAAACAATTAGAATCAAGACGCGGAAACAGTAGGACCAGTTAAAACTTCAACATAGAACTGAGTAGCTCAACAAGTAATCATAAAAAGCAATAAAAGTTCAATTTTAGAATTGCACTCAAAATAACTATCACCATTGGGTGAGTTACCCATTGAAATGCTCCCGATCAAAGGAATATTTGATCTAGATCTATCATCAAAGAAAGGAATGATCTCCGCAAGTACGGCCTCCACAGCTGCATCAGGATCCTTGCTATGCTCAATAGCAACAGCTCTAAGAGCTCGAGCATCAATCTGTCACCAAGATGAAAGGATATAGCAAAAACATAGCAACTCCCTATTCACACAGAGGAATATCATAATTCGTTTTTCTCAAACCACAACATATCATTCTATCAGAAAACTATTTGGATAATCACATTAAATATATATCCAGTATAGCAAAAAACCAACCTAAGCATCTCGGCAAAAAAAAAAATTCAATTTCATAATTTTATAAAGAATCATAACCTTTTAGGTTTGTTTTTGTAACTCTTAATCGTTATATATTTTGATAAGCAACACAAGTATGTCCACGAAGAGATAATATACTCAGAATTTCATACAGTAAGTCAAAATCATCGCCAAGCCTAAAATCCGATCACCAATCCAATTATCATAACAAAACCCCGGAACCCAGATTTACCTGCGGGAATAGCTCCTGTAAACACTTGTACACTTTTTTAAATCCCATCTCCAATTTCTGAAATAAAAAAAAAATTAACAAAACAATCATTTCCGAATTTACAATATTTGATTGACCCGTTACATGCATCAAATCGGGGGAAAAAAAAAAGACAGGCATAAACTTGGAAAACATTAAACCCCGACCATCTTTACAAATTGTTAATTACATATCAAATTACAACAAAGAAAACATGTATATAAGATTCTTTCTGTTCTTTTTCATTGAAATAAACAAGATATGAAACAAAAACACCATCATATCAAGCTCAATATGCTTTCCGCGAGTACCCTATTTCTGAATTCATATTTCAATCAAGATGGACAAAAACAAGTAGCAAGCGAAACTCAAAAAGCAATAATCACGAACCAATTCCTCCCAAACACTACGAGTGATTTTCACAGTGAAAAATCGTAAAATGGTTGATGACGGGCCAGTATTGTACGATAGACAGTCGGTGAGAGGAGACTAATGGCGCTAAGAAATTGGGTATTTTGGGCATTTCTTGGGTTTATCCAGGGGCAATTGTGCCTCATAGATTGTTAACGAATTTCAGAAAACTAATAATAATAAATTTATCTATCTTGAAAATCCAATATTTCTCGGTCTCTTTCAAGTTTTGATTTAAATTATTCATATCAATTTTTTATACCCTAATTTTTTCCCAACTAATGATGTCTAAATTTCTAATAAAAAATGATATTTATTTACTAATATGTAAATAAAACTAGATGCCGGTAAATTAACAAGTCTTAGCCGGATGTATAGCATTTTTGCAGAGGTTTTGGTCTAGTCCTCCTCCCATTAGATTTTATTTTTTTGCTCTTTTGTTGTATATACTGGTAGGGGGCTCACCTAATCCCCCCGCTTCCGACGGTGTTTCTGGAGGAAAAAAAAAGTCTTAGCCGGATGTATATTGCGTATATCTCTTTTGGATATTGTTTAAATTTTAGTTGCATGTGCTCATTCTATTTTCATCAAAGCTAACCTCTACAATTCTTGTGACCTAGAGAAATTTTGTTGATTTGTCATATAAGAAAAATAAGTATGTTTTTACTTGTTAGAGAATGTGTACAATTTGTGTTTTGAGCTTTATTGATTTTTATGTAAAAAAAATCATTATTTTAATAATATTTTACTATTTTATCAAATTATGACATTTACTTTATTTATATACTCATGTAAGTTGCATAGATAAAGTTTTTGAATATACAATAACCTTCATGAGATCTGTCTTTCGACGTAAAATCATGAAATTCATTAAAAAGCGCATTATATATTCTAAACCTCTTCAT
Organism: Primulina tabacum; assembly: GCF_025594145.1. Classification (NCBI taxonomy): domain Eukaryota; kingdom Viridiplantae; phylum Streptophyta; class Magnoliopsida; order Lamiales; family Gesneriaceae; genus Primulina; species Primulina tabacum. The sequence continues at coordinate 16,540,939 of NC_134557.1, read as the reverse complement.
GGTCGGTTAATCCGTTTAAAATAAGGATAAAGGTCGTTCGAGCTTGTGACTAACATATGTGATATAAAAGATATGTTTCATTGGTAAGAGTATGAAGATGCTCATCCATACAGATGAATGGTCATTTGAAGATGTGCTAAACAACTCTCTCGTATTTTCCAAGTTGTTATAACTTGTCGAGTGGAAAAATCCACGGGTATGGTTGTTCATCATTAGTCTTTTGATTCGGGATAACGTGGAGGTTTTATGTACTAGCATGCACTTTGATCCATCTACCGACTCTATTAAAGGTTATCAAGTGACGATGTTGAGTGTAGTTTCGAAATACGTAGAAGTTAATGCATTGTAGTCGATGATTCATCGCTCACCCACAGGAGAAGATATCTCATACGCTCTGATGAGTTAATAGTATAATGAATCTCTTGTCAGAGTAATACATGTGCATTCTGAATATGAGTTTCCTCAGTTGCACATACCATGTCACTATTCTTACTCAAAGATACATCACATCGTTATCGAATTCGTTTTCAACTTTCGACATATAAATGGTTGTATATTCAATCGAGACATATGAGTTGAAAGGACCGTATTGTACGCTATCTATAACATAAGTTTCTTGCATTTACTATCAGCGATATTTAGAGGATCATTAGGCGATACTACAAGACGCTCTTACCATGATCCTATTGGTGCAATCAGACTTGAATTATGACGTTCTTGATCAAGGGGACGATTAAAAGAATAAGACTAATTAGGGTAAGCCTGAAATGAACAAGTGTTGTTCTGAATCACATGAAATTGTGAACCAACGTCAAGCTTCATTTTTGAACCATTGAAGATGTCACAAATATTGGATTTTTTGTTCCCGTTAAGATAGTCAAATTCAAGAAGTTGAATTTGATAACTGTAGTTTTATGGAGATTAAAAAAATTACTTATAAAAGAGTTTTTATAAGTTAATTCTATGTAATGAGAGTTGTAGAATTTAGCTTAACCGCTAGTTAAGTGAGGAGAGTGGAACTTATGTTTTAGTGAAGAAGTTCACAAAATTAACAGCTGCTAAAAATGGGTAGGTGGAAAAAAATTTCTTTTGAAATTTTAGTTTTTCATCATGTGAACGAGATTTATATCCTCGATACATGGATGTTGTTTGATTATCGATTAAGGTTATAATGAGTTCACAATTATTTATTTAGTACATTTATAATATATTTATTAAATAGCAAATTAGTAGTGGTAATTACTAAGTGCAAAATTTTTATAGAACATTCTAAAATATTATATAATAGATTAATAATTAATTTAGTAATTTAATAAAAAATATTTAATTTAAAGTATAAATAAATAAATGTATATGTGTGTATATGTATATTTGTGTGTGTATATATATTGTATTATTAAAAATTGATAATAGTTTAATTATGCATAATATTTTCAAGAGTGAAAATACAAACATGAAAGTTTTTTAATAATAATAAAATATCATGAAAGAAGAGTCATAATTAGATGAGGAAGAAATTTTTAATATATGTATAATCAATAGTTGAATTACACACAAGTTTTTGTCCGCTAAATTGTTAGGATCGGGAAAGAGTTTAGAGGGGGGCGTGAATGAACTCTTTCAAATTTTACTGTTTTTGAATTTTTGCTATCAACCGTTTTTAGGCGGTTGAAAAATATTTTCTCAAACGGTTGAAAACTTGAACTACTGGTTGTGCGGAAAACAGTTCAGAGTTTTCAATGATCAATAAAATTAGTGACACTCTTAACAACAATAAGTGACTGAGAGATATTTAAGCATGCAAGAAATAGATGACAACGGATTTTATGGATGTTCGGAGATTGAATACTCCTACGTCACCCTTTCTTCCTTTGTTAGGAAGGATTCCACTAAAAGACTTTGACTTTACAAAATGTTTGTAACAGTCCAATCCATCCAGGACTTATCACACTGCCTGTATTGGAACTCTTAGTGATCACTTTACACTTCTGGATATTAAGAACCCTTAGTTCTCCAGACACCACAAACTTTAATCAAATAACCACCAGGTTACTGATATGAAATAGTAGTTTGTTTGAGTAGCACGAAAAGATCCTTGGATGATCAAGTATGTTTCTGTTGAACTGCGTGCAGATAGAGCGAAGATGAGTATTGACTGTGATTGTGCTCTGAGATTTTCTTTGAAGGCAAGTTCTCTGTTGATATAGCCGAATGACTTAACGGTCGGAAAAGACAGTTAACGTAAACCTGAGCTTCAGAATCAGATGAGTCGCTTTCATCTTTATGAGCAATAAATGTTCGCATTTAATCTTCCTTTTGCTCATCATACATCTGAAGCTCTTTTCTTGAGGATTTCCTCTTAAGGCAACTGTTCTTTTCGCATCAGACTGCGAAGTCTATCTCTGAGCTTCCTTTCTGGGATAGAGAGTTAAATGCATATCATTCTTGGAATTGATGTGTAATCGTTGACTTTAAGGAGTTTTGAATGCACTCAACCGATCAGAGAATGTCTTTTAGCAATAAGTGATTCTCTTAGATGAACCGGTTCACTATTGCCATAATCTGAAGAATCAGCGGTTTGAGAAACCTGTAGGTTTTTGCTGGTTGACTTATTAGGATTCCAGCCGCGGTTGATTTTGATTTGTCATACACCAAAATTCTTGAAACCCTAGTTTCATTTCTTAACAATTTCCCCCTTTTTGGTGATGACAAAACTGAGCCGTAAGTTTGTTTATCAGAGTGAAGAATCAAGGAACCAGAAATTATATTAGCAATAGCCAAGAAGCCAGAAATTGTATTATATTACTATTTCTTAAGTCTTGAACAATTTCTTAAGTCCTGAACTCTGTCCCTTGGTTTTAGCCTTGTCTTCCTTTTTCTTCAGGACTGCTAATTCTTCTTGAATTTTCTTTTCCTGCTCTCTTTCCCCCTTTTTGACATCACCATGAACAAGAAATTCCATAATTTCTGTAAGTTGAGCAACTTGGGCGTCCATTCGTTGTTCAATACGAGTGATTTGTGCCGAAAGACCAAGGCACATATTGATATGAGCCGTATGATGATGATCCTGTCGGTTGGAAGTTCTTGTGGTCATGGCATCAAAGTCTTTAGACATGGTCCTTTTGATAGAGTGGAAGTCCTCTTTCAGATCAAACTGTTTGCGATTTAGAGCAAGGATAGACTGATCCATATTTGCAAGGCGGTTCAGAAGTTCTTGTTTGAAGTTCTCTTCCACAAATTCTTCCTCCTTAGGTGCTGCTTGTTCAGCAAGTAGGTTGGCCTTGAAGGCAATTAATTTAGAGGAAGTTGCCTTGTCAGCAGATTGAGTAGATTCAGTCTCATGAGGTTCCGCCGTGATACTCTCAATAAATTGATCAATGTCCTCATTCGAGACAAAAGAGTTTGAACCAATGACCTTAGGCTCCTCTGGTTGTGCGATTTGATCATTGGGTGAGGAAGGCATTGATGAGATGGGTGTCACGGCTTCCTGCACTTCCTTTGGAGAAGATGTGAGCTGATCTTGTAATTCGTTTGGGGTATCATCCGTAATAGGATCTTGTGAAGAGATAAATGGCTCTTGAAATGGTTTAGCCGCTTCAAAATCAGAAAGAAACTGCTCTGCCTCAACAACTGAAAGAGTTGGAGCCTTGTTTGAATCATCAGGAGGCTGTGAAGCATATGCGCCATGGTCAGAAAGCGACGGAGAAACAACTAGGAGAGCCGAAACATCCTGACAGCATTGGTGTTCGGCACTAGGAGGATCCTCCATCATGAATTTTTCAGAGGTCGGGTGATCTGTTGCTTCATGAATTGGATGATCGGTTTCAAGAAGAGCTTCAGGTGAGAAGACTTTAGCATTCGCATCGGATGAATGGTCTTGACCAGCGGAGGAGGCTTGTAGTTGTTCTGATCGTGGAGTATCCTGAATAGAATCTAGCTCCTTCTGAGCTGTTGTGGTAGGTTCTGGTGAAGAGGGTTTAGAGCTAGAGGCCTTCTGAGTGGCAATGGGTGGAGCTAGTTCTGAGCTGATATCCTCATTAATATCCATCAGAGAGTCAAATTTACTCTTTTCAGCAACAGCTGGAAGATTAAGCTCCTGTCGCATGTGAGCGACTGACATAACCAGGGACAAAGAGTCCATTTCAAGTTGAGATATGACTGCAGAATCATCCTTGAATGCGAACTAGCTGCTTCCTCCAGAGAGATGGCGGCACTAGGAAGGTATCGGCGACATCTTCGCGTGGCTGATAATGTTGGCGTCTTTTCTGATGATGGCGTTTATCTTCTCATGCTGTTCAAGGATAGGAGTGTTCTGAGATAGATAGCCATTTCAAAGGAGTTTTCACGTATTGCCATCGGAGGGCTGAGCAGCTGGTTTGCGTCCTGGAGGTTGTACGTAGATAGGGAGATTAAGAGTGTACGCCTCCGCCTCTGTTGATGTACTGCCCCCATGTCTAATGATGTACTGCCCCCCCCCCCCCCCCCCCCCCCCCCGCCTCTAATGATGTACTGTCCCCGCCTCATATGATAAGAAAATTTTATTTTGTATTACTGACTGTTTCTTGCCTTTTTCTTTTATTTTCTGCAAAATTAAACTAAGCATATACAAGAAATAATCATATCATGATATGTCAATCAAACCAAGCATATTACGAAAATAAGAGAACTTAGCCTCGGGTAGTGGTTTTGTGAAAATATCGGCTGTTTGTTGATCAGTATGAACGTATTCAAGCCGTATTTCTTTCTTCATGACATGTTTTCGGATGAAATGATGTCTGATATCGATATGCTTTGTCCGAGAGTGCATGACAGGGTTGTATGTTATGGCTATAGCGCTTGTGTTGTCGCAGAATATGGGAGATTCAGCGGCTTGGATTCCATAGTCTTTTAACTGTTGCTGTATCCATAGCATCTGAGCACAACAACTTCCGGCTGCTAAGTATTCTGCTTCAGCGGTTGATGTAGCGATTGACGTTTGTTTCTTGCTGGCCCATGAAATAAGTCTTTCACCCAAGAATTGGCATGAACCACTGGTGCTTTTTCGATCGATTTTGCATCCAGCATAATCTGCATCTGAGTAACCTACAAGATTAAAACTTGAATCTTTGGGATACCAAAGACCCACATTGGCAGTTCCTTTCAAATATTTGAGTATGCGTTTAGAGGCAGTAAAATGAGATTGCATAGGTTTAGCTTGAAACCGTGCACATAAGCATACGGCAAACATAATATCAGGTCGACTTGCGGTTAAGTATAGTAAGGACCCAATTAGTCCTCTGTACATTTTTTCATCCACCGAAATTCCCCCTTCATCTTTATCTAATTTGATTGATGAGCTCATTGGAGTACTGGCTTGAGAGCAATTTTTCATGCCAAATTTCTTTATCATATCTCATGTATATTTGGCTTGATTAATGAAGATACCGTTTTCAGACTGCTTGACTTGCAGTCCTAAAAAATAGTTTAATTCGCCCATCATGCTCATTTCAAATTGTTCATGAATCATCTTAGAAAATCTTTCACATAACTTGGGATTAGTTGAACCAAAAATAATATCGTCCACATATATTTGAACAAAAAGTGAATGATCATTTCTGGAGAATTTAAATAGAGTTTTATCAATTGTACCGATAGAGAATCCATGCTCGAGCAGAAATTTGGTTAGTGTGTCATACCATGCTCTCGGAGCTTGCTTGAGTCCATATAGGGCCTTATCCAGTTTGTAAACGTGATCAGGAAAGGCATGATTAACAAAATCGGGTGGTTGTTCTACATAAACTTCCTCATTTAATAAACCATTCAGAAAGGCAGATTTAACATCCATTTGATATACTTTGAAGTCCTTAAATGCTGCAAAAGCTAGAAATATTCTAATGGCTTCTAATCTGGCAACAGGGGCAAAAGATTCATCAAAGTTTATTCCTTCCTCCTGTCTATATCCCTGAGCCACTAAACGAGCCTTATTTCTGATGATTGAAACACTTTCATTCATTTTGTTTCTGTAAACCCATCTAGTTCCAATTATGTGAGCATCATTAGGTCGAGATACTAAGTGTCATACTCTGTTCCTTTCAAACTGATTAAGTTCCTCTTGCATAGCCTCTATCCAGTTTGTGTCTAGCAAGGCATCATCAATTTTCTTGGGTTCTATTTGAGAAACGAAAGCAGTCTGCATAAATTCATTTATCATCTGATTTCTAGTTCTAAGAGGAGCAGTAGGGTTACCAATGACTTGCTCGAGTGGATGATCCTTGTTCCACCGGAGACAAGGTCCATATGGATTTGGCTCGGTTGGTTGATTGATGTCGTTTTCTTGTTCTGGTGCCTCTTCTTCCAATGGTATGTTCTGCGGTTGATAATTGTTTTCTGGTTCATTTGTCTGCTGATTTTGTTCTTGACCGGTTGGGTTTTCGTTGGAGATGGTTTCACCTGTTCTTCTTAGGTCTATCTCATCATAATCATTGCTAGCTTCAAGGTTAGCAGCTTCAAAATTATTTATCAGATCATGCATGCTACTGTTGCTACTGTCATGACATATAGATGATTCATCGAACACAACATGTATGGATTCTTCGACAGTGAGAGTTTTTTGATTATACACTCTGTATGCTTTACCCACTGCTGAGTATCCCAGAAAGATGCCATTTTCAGCCTTTACATCAAATGCGGTGAGATGCATTTTTTCATTTATATGAATAAAACACTTACAGCCGAATATGCGAAAGTACCCCACTTCTGGCAATTTACCGATCCATACTTCATATGGAGTCTTTTCATGATTTTTATTAATCATAGACCGATTCTGAGTGTAACAAGCTGTGTTGACGGCTTCAGCCCAAAATCGTTGTGAGATACCAGATTCAGCCATCATGGTTCTAGCTGCTTCCTTCAGTGTGCGGTTTCTTCTTTCTGCTACTCCATTTTGTTGTGGCGATCTTGCAGCTGATAACTCGTGTTTAATGCCATGATCTTCAAGGTAGGATGACAGATATTTGTTTAGAAATTCAGTTCCTCTGTCACTCCTGATTCTGTCAATTTCTTCCCTTTTCTCATTTTGAAGCCTCTTGAGCAGCCTAATTAGTTGATTGGCAATTTGATCTTTGGAGCTTAGGAATAATACCCATGTGAATCTGGAGAAGTCATCAATAATTACAAGAGTGTATTTCTTTCCCCCTAAGCTCATCACCGGAATAGGTCCAAACAGGTCCATATGAAGGAGTTCCAAACATCTTGTTGAAGAGTTTCTTTCCTTGCTTTTGAAAGTTGATCGAACTTGTTTTCCTAGCTGACAAGCATTGCATACTTTATCTTTGGCAAAGTCAACATTAAGCAGTCCAGATACCAGCTTAAGCTTACTAATAATAGCAATGGATTTGAAATTTAGATGATTGAGCCTTTTATGCCATAACCAATTTTTATTTCCATTTAGAGCAATGAAGCAAGTAGATGCATTTAAATATTCATCATTCCATTCTACTCTATAGGTATTTTGACTTCGATAGCCAGCCAGCACAATTGTCCCTACATTAGTTTTAACCATGCATTTGTCTCTATGAAATTCAACCGTATATCCATTGTCACACAGTTGACTTATACTAATCAGGTTATAACATAAATTTTCTACCAAGAGAACATCTTTGATGATGATTTTGCCATGAATAATCTTACCCTTATCTATGGCTTTACCTTTAGCGTTGTCACCGAAAGTGATTGTTGGCCCCTTGAAATTCACAACTTCTGACAAGAGATTTTTGTTTCCTGTCATATTTCTTGAGCATCCGCTGTCTAAAAACCATGTTGATTTTTCCAAGTTTTTCTTCTTTAGTTCCTGAAATTTTAGATAAGAAATTGGTACCCTTTCTATTTGGGTCCTGAATTAATTAGACTCTTAGGAGTCCACACTTGAATTATCCTTGCGGATTTTTTGTGATGTGTTCCGGGGTAACCATGATTGGATAAATAATCAGGTGGTGAATGCAATATATGTTGTTTGAGCCTTTGGTTACTGTCATTCAATCTATACCTCTTTTGAACTGATCGGCAATTTTAGTAATTGTTAGGTCTGGTTCTTGAGTGATATCCAGTTGAGCCATCGTAACCGGTTGAGTTTGGCCTGAGTTTGCGCCAATATCGTTTGGATTTATCACTCTGAACATAACCCAAACCACGTCGCCTCCCATTATTCTCAAGATTCATATTTTGAATGCCTTGATCTTCAGGCTTACCATGTTCATATACCGAGCTAGATCTGACAAATTTAATTGATCTTAAATTGTCTTTCTCTAGTAACGGTTGAGTTGAAGCTTCTGAGGTACTGCAATCATTGATGTTGTAACCCAGCCCAGTTCTGTCTCCGGCTGGTTTCTGCATCTCATGCATCCTATTAAGAGAAGCAGAGAACTTGTTCCAAGTATTGACGATATTCATTAACCGTTTGTTTTCTGTTAGTGCAGCATGGAACAATCTTCGTAAATCATCATTCTCAGCCGCTAGTAGACTTAACTTAACTTTCAAATTTTCAACCTCTTTGTGCTGCGAACAGTTAGAGAGAGTTGACTTGTTTTTAAGTCTAGTTTTTCTGCTACAACTTCATTGAATTTCATAGACAGTTCTTTGAACTCATTTACCATGTCGTGCAGTGCTGTAACAAGATCTTCTCGTGTAAATTCTTCAGAGTTAAAGTCAAATACCATTTCATCTGTGGATTCTTGATCTTCCTTGGACATGAGACACTCGACTGTCTCGTCTTCGTTTTCAATTGAAGATGCCTCAGAAGAGGATTTTTCTGACTTGGTTTCAGCCCATTTGCCTTTGTCTTCTTCTGCAATTAGAACTCGTTGATTCTTTTTCTTGACGAATTTCTTGTTGTCTTTGAATCGTCTTCTATTCTCCTGTTTCTTTTCATCCTTCTTTGGCTTGTTGCATTCTGCAATAAAGTGTCCATTCTTTCCACAATTAAAACAACCTTGACCATCCTCAGTATGGTCCTTTTTAAAATAAGGTTTATTCATTTGAGATTGATTTTTGCGCATGAATTTGCTGAACTTCTTAACAAAAAAAAACATGGCTTCATTGCTTAGTTGCTCAGCCGATTTCTTACTTGTGGACTCTTCGACCGGAAGAGTCACTGTAGCAGCTGTCAAAGCCCTTGTTTGTTGAGTTGCGGATGGCTCTTCTTCAGTTCGTATTCCAAGCTCAAATTCATATGCTTTAAGATCAGCAAACAGATCATGGAGTTCCAGTTTGTTCAGATCTTTGGATTCGCGCATTGCTATGGTCTTCACATCCCATTCTCTGGGAAGAGCTCGCATGACCTTCAAAGCGATTTCTCTGTTGGAGTACTCTTTTCCAAGTGAGATGAGCTCGATGATAATGCTGCTAAACCGCTCATCAAATTCTGCAAGAGTTTATCCTGGCTTCATCTTTGCATTATCGAATTTTTTGGATAGCCACTGTCAGTTTGTTTTCTTTGGTCTGATCATTGCCTTCGCACAGTTGAGTAAGTTTTTCCCATATTTCCTTTGCAGTGGTACAGGTCTTGATTTTGGCGAACATGTTCTTATCCAGAGTCTTATATAGAATATCTTTTGCAACGTTGTCCAGGTTTGCTTTCTTTTTATCCTCAGTTGTCCATTCAGATCTATGTTTCTCTATCATTTGAGGAGCGCCTTCGGTTGTACCAACAGCTGTGTTTACTTTCATGATCTTCATTGGTCCATCGGTGATTACAAACCACATATCGTCATCCTGTGCTGCTAGATGTGCCTGCATGTGAATTTTCCAATCATCATATTCTTCCTTGAAAAACATAGGAATTTTGTTGAAGGATGCCATGATTATTTGAATGATGTCAACGTTTAGAGAAAAACCCCGCTCTGATACCACTTGTTAGGATCGGGAAAGAGTTTAGGGGGGGGGGGGGGGGGTGAATGAACTCTTTTAAATTTTAGTGTTTTTGAATTTTTGCTATCAACCGTTTCTAGGCGGTTGAAAAATATTTTCTCAAACGGTTGAAAACTTGAACTACTGGTTGTACGGAAAACAGTTCAGAGTTTTCAATGATCAATAAAATTAGTGACACCCTTAACAACAATAAGTGACTGAGAGATATTTAAGCATGCAATAAATAGATGACAGCGGATTTTATGGATGTTCGGAGATCGAATACTCCTACGTCACCCCTTCTTCCTTTGTTAGGAAGGATTCCACTAAAAGACTTTGACTTTACAAAATGTTTGTAACAGTCCGATCCATCCAGGACTTATCACACTGCCTGTATTGGAACTCTTAGTGATCACTTTACACTTCTGGATATTAAGAACCCTTAGTTCTCCAGACACCACAAACTTTAATCAAATAACCACCAGGTTACTGATATGAAACAGTAGTTTGTTTGAGTAGCACGAAAAGATCCTTGGATGATCAAGTATGTTTCTGTTGAACTGCGTGCAGATAGAGTGAAGATGAGTATTGACTGTGATTGTGCTCTGAGATTTTCTTTGAAGGCAAGTTCTCTGTTGATATAGCCGAATGACTTAACGGTCGGAAAAGGCAGTTAACGTAAACCTGAGCTTCAGAATCAGATGAGTCGCTTTCATCTTTATGAGCAATAAATGTTCGCATTTAATCTTCCTTTTGCTCATCATACATCTGAAGCTCTTTTCTTGAGGATTTCCTCTTAAGGCAACTGTTCTTTTCGCATCAGACTGCGAAGTCTATCTCTGAGCTTCCTTTCTGAGATAGAGAGTTAAATGCATATCATTCTTGGAATTGATGTGTAATCGTTGACTTCAAGGAGTTTTGAATGCACTCAACCGGTCAGAGAATGTCTTTTAGCAATAAGTGATTCTCTTAGATGAACCGGTTCACTATTGCCATTATCCGAAGAATCAGCGGTTGAAAATCAGCGGTTTGAGAAGCCTGTAGGTTTTTGCCGGTTGAGCTTATTAGGATTCCAGCCGCGGTTGATTTTGATTTGTCATACACCAAAATTCTTGAAACGCTAGTTTCATTTCTTAACATAAATTTTTCTCCCTCTCTCTCTCACAAAAATGTGAAAACCCAATGGTATCTAACCAAGTCACACAAAATGGACGGCACATTCTTAACCATTCCAAGCCTGATAAAACGATCATCACACAAGCTAGTCATTTGCTTCTTTGTCTTCTATAGTTTCTTTACCGACCTTCAACTTACCTAATTGCATAACCACGAGAATCTTACGAATGGAAATCAACTGTATAAGTAGTGGGGAGGCATTTCTTCAACACCAGCTAGCCAGTTAAGGGAATTTCGATCATAAACATGGATACTGCCTCCACCAATTTCAAATTACTATTGTTCCTTATTCTTCTACGACGCTTCACCCAAACGCAAAGAGCCAATGGGTTCCTAAAACGACCTCGACTTTTTTTTAACTAATAAACTCGAACATTGCTAACCAATAATAACTTAACATAATCATAAATCAAAATAAATTAACAAATAAAATCTCAAGAGCGTAAGAATCTCTAAATCGTCAACTAACCAAAATTTATATCTCGACCTTTAAAAAGATCAACTAAAAATAAAATAAAACATGAAAATATCTCTAATAAAATCACTAACATAAATCCTTTAAATCTTATATCTATCAAGCTAGTGCGGACATAAATGGCCCTCGGGTGTGTACTGCTGCACTCGATCCACTCAATCGTCAGTGCCTCCCATAATATCATCATATCATGTATCATACAAACCTAGTGAGTCTAATGAGTCAGCACGTTCTAAACATGAATAGCAAATAATACATATACAATCACATGCATTTAAAAATCATACTTTTATTTATAATAGCTTTTGAACATAAATAAACCATTTTAAAAAAGCTTTTGAGCATAAATATATTATATAACATAAAATCATTTAATCGTAAAGCTTTCAATCCTTTATCATTTCGGGTAAAGTTTGACCCTTGAAAGTTACTAGCTTTTATCCTTTGGTCGACTGATCAGTCTTCAGCTCCACATGGCCCACGGGGGTGGATATTAGACTCCACCGTGTAAATACGATCGTCGGGGTCCTCTGGTCCTTGGCCCTCACGATATGCCCACAAAATCATATATCATATGTCATATCTTTTGTCACAGTCAATTCACATCCCTCAAAATATTTTTCATTTTCTTTTAAAAGCATAAAATATCATAACTTTCCAAAAATAATATTTTAACAGTAAAAATTGCGCAGCTTTACCACAAATCATAAAATCTCATATTTTCATAAAAATCATCATTTAAAATCATAAAATATCATTTAACATCCGTTATGATCCTTTGGGACGCTGCCAAGCTTTTATGTATTACTCAAGTGTAAAATGATCGTTTTTCCCCTAAACGTAATATTTCTCGATTTTATCTTTTTTCTTACTTTTAATGACATGTGTTTATCCCAAATAATTATTTAAGTTTAAATTTAATTTTCTATAATTTTATTCAGCCTAATTCGGGATTTTTCGATTCATTCTTTAATTAACTATTCATGAGACATTTAATTCCCAAATAAATTCAAAACTTAATATTTTATTCTCAAATTTTAGACATAACCTTTTTATTACCTAAACTGCCCTTGTGAGCCATCAACCACATCCGTGGACCCATGATTCTAATTTTTATTCATTATTTCTCGTTTTTGACCCATTATAAAACCCACCGAGCCATCTCCCAATTTACTCGAGCCACGCCCGAGCCACCTCAAGCCAAACCCGAGCCAACCCTTCTAAGAACCCTCTTGACCAACCCTGACACTTAGAACCTAACCCTAGCTCGCACAGAAGCCCTGCACCCAAGACTCACAAATCTGTGTGTGACTCCTACCTTTGCTAGGACTCTTAGCCAACCTAGAACTCTTCTACTCGAGCCACCACCGAGCCCACCTGACCCTCACCGACCCTGGACCACGCCTAGCCCCAACCTTGCTGCGCGCGCATGTGCTTCTCCACATCTTGCTCGAGCCCTCACTGAACAAAGCCATACCAGCCCCTGCCCCAACCCTTGAACATTTACCTTAGACCCCAAAGGACCAGCATAGCTCGCCCAAGCCAGCCGCGAACCACCCCTGCAGCGTTCTCCCCCCATGCGTGCCTTGGAAGAGTCCTAGCACCAGCGTGCCCTTCCTTGCACGCTGCTCCTCGAGTCCTAGCCATGCTAGGACTCTACCAGGCCCTCAAACATGACTCGTCTCGAGCTCCAACCAGCCCTATACGAGCCCACATGCAGCACAGCCCCTAGCCGAGCCCGAGGACAATCACAAGCGCATGATCCCTCCTAGAAAATTCTAGGTGTTCTTCCCTAGTTATCCCTCGGTTCCAGCATATAACTTCCCTTAAAATAATTCATATTTCCTGCATATAACATCCTACGCTGGCAGCGTGTCCATTGGATTCTTAAAGTTTTTAAAAAAAGCATCAAATCATCATACTTTTGAAAATAAACGTTCTATCGTAAAAATAAACAAACACCTATCACCGACGACATTACCCATCCACTGAGTCCCAACCTTTTGTTTCATCATATCATCGTGTTAGTTATAACCAACTCACATCCTTCATAAACGTGTCATCATATTTACTACTTAAATAAAAACATGCATATACATAGTTTTTTCTTCAAACCAACCATTCAACGTATTTACCTAAAAATCATATACATGTTGGATAAACATTTAAAAACATGATAAAATGTGCTCAGGGCGCTGCCAGGGCTAAAACTCACCTCGGGTGCAAAACGACCATTTTGCCCCTGGAGACCCAAAATTACCATTTTAACCCTGGACATCTAAATTTTGACCCGAAACTTACCAAACTCCTTAAAATGTCCAAAACTTATTAATAAACATTACTAGACGTAAAATCAGGCCTGTAATCAAACTAAACTGATTCGTTTTAAAACTTGGACCGGGGTCCCGGTTTTAACCCGAATCGACATGAAACTTAACCGAAATTTCCCATCCTTTTTACCATACTTAGTATACATTTAAAAGGCCCTAAAACCTCAAAAACCAGACCCCTAAACTTAAGAAAATTAGGACATCCAGCTGCTGAATTTTCGTGACTTCCTATTTCTACAAACCCTAGTGCACTACTCCCATTTTTGCACTTTAGCCTACACCCGATCGATCCAGCCCCGACTCAACCCTTCTTCGACCACCCTAGAACATCCCTGAACCTACTGAACCCACACAAATAGTCCCATGCATGTTGGAAATCCCAGCTTCTCGCTAGACCTTCCAAGATGCTCGACCATGACACCTCTTCGTTACAACTCCCTCGCGTGGCCCTAGAGTCAAGTCCAGCGGTGTTCAAGCTCTTCCAGATCGCGACTCAGACTCATTAGAGACCAGTCCATGGCCTGGAGATGCCCTCACCCCGTCAGCTTCACTTTGGTCCGAGCCCCAACCCAAAACGAGGCACCACTCGCTCAACCTCTCGGCTCCTGAATCGATTCACGCACTACTCCACCAAGCCGCGATCCCCTCTTAAAAACCTCTCGACACTCGACATACACAGCCCCTTAAGGCCCTAGATCGGCAGCCCCTCGCAACCACATCAAGTAAATCATGAGAACCGAATGAGAAGTGAAATAAAATGCTTGAAACTAATACCGAGACACGCACATTCATACACCGAGAATTTCACATGCTATCACACAAATTTTACACATAATATCTGCTTGTATGATGCACAAGATAAGAACATGCGTGCCTTGATGATATATACTCAAGAGGATCGAAGAACGAGCGTGGGAGATTGCCGGATGAATTTATATTTGAAGGAAGAGCTATGGCCGAAGCCTTGCAGCTGAGGGAGGCGCTGAAAACGAGATGAAACTTCTGAATGAAGGGGGTGTCGTCTGGTGGGGAGGAGTGTTTAGGTTAAATAATAATTTAGGTGTTAGGTTCAAGTTAAGTAAGGGTTAATGGGCCTAGTATAAAATTAAAGGGTATGAAATGGATTAGGAGTCCATTAATCTTAAAAATAGGCCCATCAAATTCAAACACAATCATGAAAAATATTTCGTCTTGGTAAGTCCTTGAAAATATTAGCTGAACCTTCAAAAAGTCCATCAATTCGATAAAATTTGCGTACTGCTGAAAAATATGCTCTGACGGGTATTTTGCTCATTTCTTGAAAAATACATTTAAAACATCTTATACTAATTAATAAAAATTAATCATGTAATAAAAATAATATTCCTGATAATTCTCCGGTCTCCATTTCTCGTTCGAACGCGAAATGCAAATTAAAAATATTTAATGCATGAACCTTAAAAATTTCATGAAATAAATTCTATCATGCAAGAATTATGCACAAAATGCATAAAAATAATTAAATCCATAATTTAAATAAAATCTTAGATTGCATGCATTCAGGTTACGTGAAATTAAATTCTCGGACCTTACATTTATACATTTAAGGTTTTTAAACGTTGAGTCAATTTGGTAGGAATGTTTCAAATTTAATAAAAAAT
Source organism: Primulina tabacum (assembly GCF_025594145.1). Lineage (NCBI taxonomy): Eukaryota > Viridiplantae > Streptophyta > Magnoliopsida > Lamiales > Gesneriaceae > Primulina > Primulina tabacum. The sequence goes on along the minus strand of NC_134557.1, from coordinate 16,525,436 downwards.
AATTAATTGGATTTTAATGTTAAAAAGTAATTGACGTTTTAATAGCAATTCAGCGATGATTATATTGACTCAGCAAACCAAACCCCACTGTACACGATAAAATTACTTTATTTATAATTTAAAACAAATATTAAAAAGTATTAATTATGAGAAATTTGTTCAGTCAAAATTTTTTAATTCGAAATATAATAAAACCATTTTATCTGGAAAATATATTCATAAAAATTTGTTTATAAATATAATATGTTCAATAAAAATAACTGTTAAATTCATTTACTATAATATAAATAAACCGATAATTTAAATATTTAATGTGAACTAAAGATGTTATGATTATTTAATAATTTTAAAATATATTTATCCAGAATTCATTATTTAAATAAAGCGCATATTTCGGGTAAAAATTTAAATCTAATTAGTAAGTTTTATTTTGGGTCGACGATTTTTCAGGCCCATTGGGCCGTAAGACATTAGATATTTAATAAAGGGCAAGGGAATATTCCTTATTCAAGGCCGTGTGTGGTCATCATTTAAGCTATTCCGCGGAGTATTTCTAGCTACCCCAACTCCACAAGAAACCAGATCAATTGAAGACGAAGAGTTCTTTTCTTGATTGGTCATCTGTAATCATGAAAACCCTTGATATTTTGCAGACTGAGGAAGATCTTCTCATGTATTCAGCCCTTTTTGACCCAGAAGGTGAGATCCTTTTTCTTGTTTCTCTGTGTATTCATGGTTTTATTCTGGCGTAGACTGTAAATCATAGAGGCCCGTATCATTTTACACTCTCTACATAATCTTGATGAATGGATCTTTCTTCCTATTTGTGTATTTGTAAGCATATGAATTGGTTGCAGATGGGAATGTAAAATCTCGGGGGATGGAGATTGAGAGAAAGATTGAGTTTCTTGAAAGCTTGGCTGGGAAAGTAATAATTTTTAACTCGCTGTTCTAATTTTCACATATTCGTTCTTTATTATGTTGGAAATGATATCTGGGTTTCATGTTGGAAATTTATATTTATCTTTCTAACTATGTGGGTTGGAGTTGGCGCCATTCTAAAAGTGCCAAGCCATTTTACCAGTTTAGTAAATTTAGTGACTTGAGAGTTTAGTGGAACTGATGCAAAATTGGATGGAGTACCCATGAAATTGGAAGGTTTTTTTTCTTTAAAAGATTGCAACTTGGTTGTCTTGTTCGGCTTTAGTCCTACACAAATGCAGTTGAATTGAACATCAGACTTGGTGAACTGATGTCATAATCATCTGCAAGCAGGTCAGCAACCGAAGATCTCGGAGATGGTTAAACGATCGGTTGTTGATGGAGCTTGTTCCTCGGCTAAATGCAGAGGAAATTAGGGGATTGTTTGCTCCACCACCTTGGGGTGAGTTTGTATTATTTTAAAAAAGTGGTTTAGATATGCTTATATTTGTATGAACGACTACCTGTATATACCTTCCTCCCTTTTTCCACGCTGTGTGTCAGTCATTTATTAAATTCAGAAGAAATGTGTAACTATTAGAAAGTTGAACTTGAACATCTAGACACAATGGCAAGGACCGAATCTCCTGCCTTTTAACATACTTGACATGGGTGAACTTGATATCTTATTTATCTGGGTTTGCAGGGGACGATGTACCACCTTCACCTTTTTCCATGACAAATGCTCGGGAGTGGGACAATTTCAGAAATATAGATATGGATAAGGAGGTTCTCTGGTCTATTTACCATATCAAATCATATACATACATTGTATTTTGAAATGGATAGACGAAATGATTTGATTCGTACTTTTTTTAAGTGGGACTTATAGATATATTGTTAAAGTCATTTCCTTAGCATATAGTGTATGGATTCCACTTCAATCTTCTAAAAAACATATCCAGCATTTTACTTTTTATGCTTTCTAGTTCTTCATTTCTACTCATTAGATCTGTTCTTCTCTTTCCATTTATGAGTTATACGTTGCTTTTAGTTCTAGTTTTTTCTTTTTTTGATAGGCATCTCTGATAGAATCCCTTGGCGGTTCATCATCAAAGCGTAGAGGTCATATAGATGCAGATAAAGTTGCCGTGATGACTGCTTGGCACAGGATAGATTGTAGAACTAGAGAGGCTCTTCGCCGCTCTTTTCTTTCGGAAGTGATCAATGGATATGAGGTATTTTGAGATTTATGGAATAGCATTTATTCCCCGCCTCCCCTCTCATTATTGTTGCTCTAGTTAAATGGTGGAATATTGCCCACGTTGCGACATACAATGAATTTTGATTCTACGATCCACATGCTTCATTGGTTCTCTCTTTAGCATTATTGAAGGGTGCATGTTGAAGTCTTGTCTTGTTCCGGGAACCTGTTTTCTTGTTTTCACGGCTAGGTGGTGTTTGTAAATGTTTAAAAAAAGTGATAATGAATTTTTTCTTTACAAAATTGTGCAACTTTACTAAAAAAACAAAAGAAGTCCATAATAAATTTTTTAAAGCATTGCAGACAATACCTTATCATCTCTCCCCAAGTCACTATATAAATATTTTTTTTCTCGTTCAGGAATGCCTACGCACGTTTGTTAAAGAGAGTGAGAAAGAAGATGTTCTTGTTCTACATGTGCAGGATCCTTTCCGTCGGTTACTACTCCATGGCGTTTGTGAGGTATTCGTTCAAATGCGATATTTCCTCGTTTTCAGAGTTTACTTATAATATAGCACATCATGAAAACCAGGGAAATTAAAATTTCCATCTATTTATTTCTTGAATTTCTGAAAAAAATGCTTCCATTCTCAATAGTTCTACAACTTGGTGTCGTCCACCCACACCCCATCCCAGGGCACTAAACCCTCGAAGATGACACATATAAGAAAGAAACAGTCCGGTACCAACGAACTTCCGAACATCACGCTTTGCAAGTTTCTTAAAATGGCGAAAGAAGGGTGTTGGTGATTCTTTTATTGCCATGAATGAATGTACACTATGAAACCAATTTGTGCATTATCTTAATTCATGCAAAGATTTGGGAATGGCGTCATCACTTGAAAAACTGTAATAATAGCTTGCTGACCCAAAAAGCTACGTATGTGTGTGTAGAAATGCCTCAATTCTTCACACGGGCAGATTGATAGATTGGTTTAGGGGATTTCGGCATTCAGCATAGGTAAACACTGTTGTAAATTGTTGGCTATATTCTCACTCAATCACTTCATTTTCGTGCAATCTTTAACTTTCGTTTTAGATATTTTCTAGAATTTTTAAGTTGCTTTAGCATCTTTTCTATATTAAAAATAAATATGAGTCATTATAATAATTTGATTACGTATCATGTAAAGTTTGCCACATATTGAAAACAAAATTGAAAAGTTGAATATTTTTTAAAATTATAATTATAATATTTGCTAAATAAATGATTTTCATACTAACTATTTAATAAAATATAAAAAATGTCCTTAATTAAATAACACAACTTGCTCTTCAAAATTATTGTGGTACGAATGTACAAAGATAATTTTATTTATTTATCAAAATTCTTGAATCATTTTTTATTAATCAAAATCACCAAGAGACCCACTTTGAGATTTGGTTAAATTAAGTAATAGTTAACATAAATTAAGTAGAAGTTAACTCCAAATTGGAGATTAAGAAATATATAAAACTGATTGTTTAAAACTAATTACTAAATAATATTTTTTAGAGGTTGCAAATACTTTCTTAAGATGCACTTGGGGAGATGAATTTTAAATTCATAAATTTCGATTATAATTTTATTATTTACAATGAATTGATAGATCAAATATTAAATTCGCATATTTCTTATTTACGCATTATTAATATAAATTAGAATGTATTTCAAATGTCACAATTATTAGGTGAACATTAAATTCATTATAATTAACATGGAATATTATATAAAAATGTAAGCGATAGAATTTGAAGTTATAATCTTACTTATCTAAATAACAAAAATACATTTGAAATTCATTATTCCAACAAAACCATAATTTTTTTCTCAATTGAGATTCAATGCACCATTTTCAACGTCCTATTTTATTTATATGTCTTTTTTAAAAAATTATATATCTGGAAAATGAATTTTTCGTTCAATACCATTGATAATTTATCCGGACAATGATACTTCTGGTTTTGTTTTCTTCTATCCATTAAATTAAATTAAATCTCCACCTCTTTTTATATTTTCGACATATTTATTTTTATGCTTTTAATTTAGTTTGTGCAATTTAAAAATTTAAAATAAGTGTATCAGGGATAGGTTTATTAGTTTTGAGTAGGTTTGTTCTTAGACAATCTTGAAAAGAATATTTTATTTTTTTATTATTTTTTGCTAAATTGATAATATCAATTTAAGATTTTGTCTTTCTAGAATATGAGATTTTGCTTAATTTGTTTCTAGATGATAAGATCTTGATTGATTTATATCTAGTTATTATATGATTTGTTTTTAATATGATTTTTATCTCTAAAATATTTTATCCATGTTTAAAAGAGTTTTATCCCTAATGAAAATCTTGTTTCCATATTTTTTAGGACTCTTTTATGGAAGTATTTCTAGGTCAAACATGAGTTATATACATAGAGAATGGACGGCCGCAGCGTGTGGTAGAGAGAGAGTTGGACGAGAGAGCTTTTCACAGAGAAAAAATAACAAGAGTCCAACATATATTTGCTCTATAATTTTTATGTGATCGGGTGATCACTTTATTGTGTAGCTGCTAAAGTTTTATGTGATCGGGTGATCACTTTTGCAAGGGCACAACTGCTGGAGGTTTTTGGGAGTGCACGTAAAGCATAGGAGAGCTGCTAGAGTTTGTCTCTGAACACACTCATAGTTCAGAGTTGAAGATTTTTGTGTGAAGAGTTTGTGTGATTGATTCACATATTTACCGTGTTGCTGATTGGTGTCGACAACACTCAAGAACAACACTGACACAGAGTGTTGATCGAAGAGTGTTCTTTTATTTGTTTTACTGATTGGCGTTGACAACACTCACGAACAACACTGACGCAGAGTGTTGATCAAAGAGTGTTCTTTTTTTTTTTTGTTTTAAGCAACTTCGGTTTATGCATCTATTTTTTATGTAGTTTATTTTGATGCATTTTTCGTTCCTTGGAGTATCAAGGAATTTAGTTTTATTATACTAACTAATATTATTTTGGTGTAAACGATTTACATAATTTATCTAGTTAATTTTTGCCATGAGGCATCGCACAAGTATTTGTACTTGTGCATGATATAAATTTGGTGTTTATTTATTAAAAGTTTATGTGTGTCTTAAATAATCAATTTTCGCTACATAGCAGCATTGCTTTCAAATCTCACATATCTTTATTCGTAAAATATTTCAATCTTGTCCATATTTATAATAAAAAGTAATGATATAAAAATAATTTTTTTATGAGTGATGTAAATAGAAGTTTCATATCACAAAATTGACACATGACATCGTCTAAAATTTCTTGTTTTTTTCTTTTCTTCCTTTCGAATTTGTTTAATAGATGTCTTATGCTTCAGGTTGATGCATTTACTGACGCTGCATTCAAGGGAGACCCAGCGAGGGTTTGCTTGTTGGAAGAGGAGAGAGATGAAGAGTGGCTGCAGGCGGTGGCGCATGAGTTTAATATATCCTTATTGAATCACCCGACGTCACCAGGTTTCGTCTTCACTAGTTCACCCCGGTTGCTGAGGTCGATTTTTTTCCCTTTCTCATGTTCAATTAATGATTCAATAACTTCAAATCACCGTTCATTTCCATTTCTTTAACATGGAGGATAAATTTACTCAGTCATTTTTTGTTGGAGTAATAGAAGTTTAAAAATTTTAGTTTCGACGTTCGAAACGTTCATTGGACGTCGTATAATTTATAACATTCATATGGTATTTTAATTTATTTAACTTTGCGTATTTAACGTCGGCTCTAGCATTTCTTGTAATTCTCTACGAACGGATCTCCCATTTGATCGTCTAATCGGGTCCACGATTGAATACTGAATTCTTTGTTTAGATCGCACTAGAGATCTTAAAGAATTTTGCGCTGAGATTTGATCGCTAGAGTTTCAGAGATCCTACAACAATGTGTTCGTGGAAGTGGGCGTGAAATTTTTCTTGTGAAAATTCAAGATGGCCGAAATTTTGAGTGGAGGAGAGAAGAGGTAATTTTTTGTGGGAAAAATTTAGTTTGTCAAACTGTGTATGAAACTTTTGTTATTTCATACTTCTGAAACGTCCCTTCCTTTTTAACTTTAAAATACTATTAATTTTTTATTCATAAACCCGAAAATTCGAAACCCTCATTTAAAATACTCAACACTTAAAATCTTTAACTTCATAAAATCTCGTAAAATATCAACCGTAAAATCTTGCGTCAATTTAAAATAATCCGACGACTAAACTTCAAAACAAAATGTAAAATCGTCATAAAATAATTCCCAAACTTTTGCTTAAAAACTTTAAATATAAATCTAGTAGTGCGGAAAATATAAGTCTCTCAGGAGTGTACTGTCAGACCCGATCCACTCAAGCATTAGCGCCTCCCTCAAAATCATCCTTACTTGCAACCATCCAAACCTAGTGACCTTAAACATTTTCATTCATCATATAATTTTCCTTTCATCATATACTTTTTTCCTTTCATCATAAACTTATACATATATATTTCTTTTGGGTAAAATCAGTTCATTAATTGTGACCATCTTTTCATCATTCGGTCGATTGATCAATCTCAGCTATAACCATGGTACCAGCGGCGGGGCAACAATAATCACTTTTCTGCTCTGTGCCTTGGCATATAGTTGATGGGACACCAGCAGCCACTTTTTCGTTACTGGGCCGCGGCCTATGAAAATTCAGTGTTTGGTTCCCACATGATTTTGTCCCGTAAATGGGTTCCACTGGGCTTTGTCCCTCACGAATCCCCATTTCTTACTGTCACAATCAATTCACATCCTTCAAAATATTTTTTCATTTTATTTATAAAATATCGTATCCTTCAAAATCGTAAAATAACATTTTCCCGAGAAAATCGTACATGTAACGTCCGAAAAACAAACATAGGTAAACCATATGCATGCAAATTATTTTAATTGCTTAATTTTTTTAGTTAATTGATTTTAAATGCTTACATGATATTTATTAAATGATTAAAGGTATGATTGCATGGTTAAATGTGTATATGACATGATTTCATGAAATTAAAGGATTTACCCGAATATTCGATAATAGGCAGGGGAAAATAGACTGGAGACGACCAAGAAAAGAATATTTATTTTTCATTAAGTAATTGCAAGGCTTTCTAATATGATTAAAAAATGATTTAGTTTTAAAAAATGTTAGAGTTCGAATTATTTTACGAGTCGAGCTCGATATTTCCCGGGAAGCCGGTTTTGTGCAAAGGAGGAGTTTTTAAAGGATCAAAAATATTATTTTTGGGAAACTAATTTATAAACTTTTATGTTTTAATTAAATAAGTGTTATTGGGCCCAATTTAATTATTTAAAGTAGGCGCAATTGCTCATAAGCTTGCAAGCCCAAAACTCAAGCCCATTAACATGTCGATTAAAATTATAAATAAGTGCCTAGGGCTTCTTCCACCCCATAATTCACCTTGTAGAAGCCGAAAAACACACAATTGCACACATTAATTTTCGAAAAAAGTTGGGAGGAAAAGCTAGAGTTCTTCATCGTCCGGTCGTCCAACTTCGCACCCTCACCGACGATTGAATATTCGAGCGTTATAAACGCAAATGTACTTTTTCTTATCCCTTTTAAGCATCATTCAAATCATATTATTCGTGTTTTAATTGTTTATGCATGAAAAATAAGTTTGTACGATTGGTTCAACGTTTTGGCAAATATTTTCAAAGTTTCAATGATTTAATAGAGAGTTTTGAAAAAAGTTATTATTCCAAGGGATAGGCTGTCAACTAGGGATGATTTTTGAATAAAACTTGAAAAAATTCAAAGGGAAACACAAGCTGGAAAACCGAAGGGAAGGCTAAGGAGAGGACCGATGGTTTTGTAAGGGTTTGCACTCAAGTCAAGGGACGGCTAGCTTGCATGGCTTGGCAGGGCTCGGCTAGGTGGCTGGGTTTGTCGTGGTTAGGTCCTAGGAATAGTCCTAGGAGGGCTAGCGCTCGAGTCTTGGGCTGGGGGAGAGTCCTAGTTGGCCGCTGCTAGGGTTGGGCAGCTTGGGGTTGGTCCAGTAAGGTCAAGGGAGGTTGGCCAGGGGTTGGGTCATGGGTTGGTGCAGGGTGACTCGATGTGGCTCGTGAAAGACGTGAGAAAACACACAGGGAACGCGCAGGCTGCTCCTGGTGCAGGTGGCTCGCGGCTCTGGTTCAGGGTCTGGGCTGGGCTTGGTTGGTTCTGGGTGTGGTCATGGGTCAGGTAGGATCGGGTGTGGCTCGACTAGAAGAGTCCTAGTTCATTTCGAGTCCTAGGTTCGAAGGAAGCTTGCGCGCAGATTGTAGGGCTCGGTTGCTGGGCTTGTGCACGAGCTAGGGTGTTGGGTGCAATAATTGTCCCTGCTTTGGTAGAGCGATCAAACCGTGGTGCTTGAGCTATTGTGCGGTTTAAAAGATTTGAGTTGCATCATTACCACTAGCTATAGCTTTTGGTAAAGCGGTAAGCACTCGGTCCTACAAGTGGTATTAGAGCGGGGTTTTTTTAAACACTGATATCTTTTAAATACTTATGGCATCTTTCAACAAAATTCCTATGTTTTCTAAAGAAGATTATGATGATTGAAAATTTCGTATGCAGACACATCTGGCAGCCCAAGATGACGATATGTGGTATGTTATCACTGATGGGCAATTGAAAATCTTGAAAGTAAATACAGCTGCCACCACAACTGAAGGTGCTCATCAGATGGTAGAAAAGCACAGATCCGTATGGACAGCTGAGGATAAAAAGAAGGCAAATCTGAACAACGTTGCAAAAGACATCCTCTACAAGACACTGGACAAAAATATGTTCGCCAAAATCAAGACTTGCACTACTGAAAAGGAAATATGGGAAAAACTCACTCAACTATGCGAAGGCAACGATCAGACAAAAGAAAACAAGTACTGTTGCTATCCAAAAGTTTGACAATGCAAAGATGAAGCCAGGAGAAACTCTTGCAGAATTTGATGAACGGTTCAGCTGTCATCGAAATCATTTCATTAGGAAAAGAATATTCTAACCATGTAATTGCTTTAAAGTTTATGAGAGCTCTTCCCAGAGAATGGGACGTAAAGACTATAGCAATGCGAGAATCCAAAGATCTGAACAAGCTGGAACTTCATGATCTCTTCGCCGACCTTAAAGCGTATGAGTTCGAGCTTGGAATACGAACTGAAGAAAAAACCATCCACCTCTCAACAAACAAAGGCCTTGGCAGCTACCACAGTGACTCTTCCGGTCGAAGAGTCCACAAGTAAGAAATCGGCCGAGCAATTAAGCAATGAAGCCGTGTTTCTATTTGTTAAAAAATTCAGCAAGTTCATGCGTAAGAAACAATCACAAATGAATAAGCCTCACTTCAAAAAGGACCATACTGATGATGATCAAGCTTGCTTTAACTGTGGAAAGAAAGGACATTTTATTGCAGAATGCAACAGGCCAAGAAAAGATGAAAAGAAATCAGGTGACAGAAGACGGGTTAAAGAAAAATTCATCAAAAAGAAGAATCAGCGAGTCTTAGTTGCAGAAGAAGATAAAGGAAAATGGGCTGAATCAGAGTCAGAAAGATCCATCTCTGAAGAATCTTCAAGTGAAAGCGATATGAGACAGTAGAATGTCTCATGGCCAAAGAAGATCAAGAATCTACAGATGAGATGGTATTTGATTTTAACTCTGATGAATTTACACGAGAAGATCTTGTCACCGCACTACACGACATGGTAAATGAGTTTAAAAGGGCTATCACAACAGTTAAATGAAGCTAAAGCAGAAAAACAAAACTTGAAAAACAAGTTGACTCTCTCTAGCTATTCGCAGCAAAAGGAGGTTGACAGTTTAAAAGTAAAGCTAAGTCTGCTAGCAGCTGAGAACGATGACCTGCGAAGATTGTTCCATGCCACGTTAAAAGAAAATAAACAGTTGATAAACACATTCAACACTTGGAACAAATCCTCTGTTTCTCTTAACAGGATGCATGAGATGCAGAAACCAGTTGGAGACAGAACTGGACTAGGTTATAGCATTAATGATCGCAGCATCTCTGGAGCATCAACTCAACCGCTACTAGAAAAAGACATTTTAAAACCAATTAAATTTGTCAGATCTAGTACGGTATATGAACATGATAAGCCTGGGATACGTTGAAATTGAGAATGTTAAATCCAATCGATCATGGCTCAGACGCATGCCAAATACAATCATTCACAATGGTTCAGGTTGGGCCAGCAGAAAGTCAGGTTCAATCGGATATCATTCAAAAACTAGACCTAACAATTACCACAACAGCCGACCTGTTCAAAAGAGGTACAGGTTGAGTGACAATGACAGATGGTCAAAACAACATACTGGAAAAGAAAAGACACTGCATACACCACCTGATTATGCACATAACACCACTCACCTTAAGATACGTCATGAAAAATCCTTCAGGATAATTCAAGTGTAGATTCCTAAGGATCTAATAAGCTCATGACCCAAATAGAAAAGGGTACCAATCTCTTATTTCAATAATGCTAGGCATCAAAGAAAAAGGACTTGGAGGAATTCATCTGGTTCCTGGATAGTGGTTGTTCCAGACACATGACTGGAAGCAAAAATATTTTATCAGAAGTAGTCAACTACAGAGGTCCAACAATCACCTTCGGTGATAATTCTAAAGGTAGAGCTCTGGGTAAAGATAAGATTATCCACAACAAAGTTTTCATTAAAGGCGTACTTCTTGTAGAAAATATATGTTATAACCTGATAAGCATAAGCCAACTATGTGACAATGATTACACCGTTGAGTTTCAAAAACTCATATGCACTGTTAAAATCGCCGCTGGTAATATCGCGTTAACTGGTCATAGAGAGCAAAATACATATAAAGTAAAATGGAATGATGATTGTCTCAATGCACCTACTTGCTTTATCGCCTCAAATGAAAATAAAAAATGGCTTTGGCATAAGCGACTCAATCATTTTAATTTCAAATCCATTGCTACTATTAGCAAACTTAAACTAGTATCTGGCTTGCCTAACATTGACTTTGCCAAAGATACAATTTGCAATACCTGTCAATTAGGTAAACAAGTCCGTTCAACATTCAAAAGCAAAGGAAGAAACTCATCAGCAAGATGTCTGGAACTTCTTCATATGGATTTTTTTGGACCGATACCGGTGATGAGCTTAGGGGGAAAGAAATATACACTTGTAGTAATTGATGACTTCTACAGATTTACATGGGTAACTGTTGCGACTTTGATTGTTGCACTCCCAAGAGCAGGTTGTCCACACAAGTAGTATAATTCGGTGAGTCCGAATATCGTATCCACAGGGAAGCTAAGGTAATTACAAGTCCACTACAATGTCTTTTTGTTTTTGTTTTTGTTTTTTTTAATGGTTTGAATCTTTAGTTGGTAATTTTTAATTGTTCAAATTTTAATTTAAGTAATTGAGATTAAAAGATCCACTCTTGGTATTTTAATAAAGTTAGCATTAACGAACATTATTGAAATTTACTTAATAAAATGGTTTCAATATATTAAATAATCATATTTATATTATGTTATATATTATTATCTTATAAGTATATAATATATACCAAAACTTATAAATGTGTCAAAGTATTTATTGTGCTATATATATATTTGTAAACACTAAATCAAGGTTCCCACTTTAAATGGTTGGTAAAACCAAACTAACATTTAAATTGTACCAAGTAATTTAATATTATGATATATTTATATATAGTAAATCAAGGTTCCCACTTTAAATGGTTGGTAAAACCAAACAAACATTTAAATGGTTCCAAGAATTTAATATTATAATATATTCATATATAATAAATCAAGGCATCCACTTTAAATGGTTGGTAATACCAAACTAACATTTAAATGGTTCCAAGAATTTAGTGTAACATATAACAACAATAAATCAAAACTCCCACTTATAAGTAGGGTATAAAAATGCTTAAAGAAATAAATATAACATAACAATAAATAATGATTAAATAATATAAAACATAGATTAGATTCTCACCTTTTAGTAACTTTATTATCATGCCAAGATTTTCACCTTTTCATCTCAACTGTAGGAAGTTAGATATTCATTATTCAAAGCGTAAAACTTTGGATATGAAATTAACATGCTAATTATATTTAAATGAAGAAATAAAGGAAAAATATAGAGAGAAATATTATGAACTCAAAGGTTTGTTCATAGAGTGAGGGATATCTCAATACATTACAATGCACCCTTATTTATAGCCAAATTTGGGGAGACAACCACAAATAAAATATTATTTTTTACACATAAGTCTTCATTGGTGTTCCAAGATATTATATTATATTACACATCACTTTTGAAAATCTTCTTCTCCGAATTTGCTTCTTCACATAAAAAGAAACATGTGGATAATTGAGTTGTCTAGTCGTGGTATTTTTTTCAAACCATTTGACCAAGTAATTTGAGAGATATGGTCAAAATACTAGAGCATGGTAAAACTGCCACTCCTTTGGTAACTTTATTTGTTGCTTAATTTAATCCCAATTGTGAGAGGATTTTTATCTCATGCTTGCCACCAATATTGTAGATATTAACATCAACTTTCTACAGGTCCAAGAATCATCTTAATCCCATTTGCAACGCCAAGTTTATTCTTGTTTTATCGAACCTGTAAAAAATAGTAAAAACTTGTAATTACACAACAACTTATATTTTATAAAATTTATTATAAAACATATAATATTTAAACATTTAATAAAACAAAAACTATATATTTATATTATAAAACATTTAATTAATGTACAATTTTTATGTTTATCACACCTCCCAACCAGCTTATTGCTAGTCCCTAGTAATTTAAGCGTTAATAGCAATACAAAACATATTGATTAATTTAAATAGAAATGTAATCAAAACTATCTAAGTGTTTAAATTAAATTTGAAAACTGTCAAAGTTATATCAAGATCATCATAATTATAATTTATGAAATAATTTGAGATGATCAATTCAAAGCTTATTTCAAGTAGTTAAATGTACACGGCCTTCAGAAATTCCTAGTAAGAGTCTCAACTCCATATCCTTACAGGTTAATAAATGTTTCAATTTATGGCAACGATTTCTCTCATGGAGTTGGAATACAGATAAATGCTCAGAAAAATGGTTTACAGAATGCAGACAGACAAACGAGCCAAACTAATCAAAAGATAGAAAATCCATTGATTCAAAATCTAGTTGTTCTTATTATATATTTTTTCCTGATATTTTTTTTTCATAACATCATGGAATCAGACTAAGTTTATGCTTCTTGACCACATATTTATTTAATTTGTACAATAAATTTCTCTATTTTTTTTATAAGAGATATATGGGTCGTAGCATATAACTTAAAAATTACATAGATCTTCAATATCTTTCTTTTTGTATTTTCTCCTTTTTTTTTCAGGAAATATCATTTTTTTTCAAAATAAGAACTCAAGATCTAAACAATAGATAGTCTGTCTCATGATCAATAAAGGCTCGAAAGCTGTTTTCTCAGTCCTCTCCACTCACTCACAAAATATGTGTGAGTTTAAAATTTTAGGCACTCTTATAAGGTATATCTTAGGCCATATACTTTAATACCTGATTTTATCACAATGGTTAATCACTCAAAAAGATTTCATAAATCATATTTTTATATTGATCAGAATATTAAAATTGACTTTTTTTTTCAAATAAAAATTTAAACATTCTTAAATAGATTAATGCATGTTCTAATTTAAATCTTTCAAACATGTAATGTATGACATTTTTGCAAAAATTACTAAGATACAAACAATAAACATGATTTTATTTTAAAATAATATATATTTTTTATTTTTAAATTTTTTTAATAAGTTTTTTCTCCCCACAATCAGAATATGACATTGTTTCTAATGTCAAAATAACTATTAATAAAGAGTACATAATGAAAGAGATATCACCTGGAATTTTATTGAAGATAACAAACTGAAACAAACGCAAACCAATCCACGACTTTTGAATCAATGATCCAACTTCCTTTTCTTACTGCTTGATTGCGACCAATTGATCTTTGTTATCATCGGATCAGGCTTATGAACAAAAGCTTCCAAATCATCAATTAATTGGTCGGCAGTCGAAGCACAGATGAGCATCCGTCGTGAATTTTCGGAAATGAAATTCTGTTCCACAGCTTTATCAAGAAATGTCAACAAACTGTCATAATAATTATTGATATTCAACAAGCCCACAGGTTTATTATGGATATTAAGTTGTGCCCAAGAAACAGTGTGAAAAATTTCTTCTAATGTACCAAAACCACCTAGTAGTGCAATAAAAGCATCAGAATTTTCAATCATTTGAGTGATTCTTTCATACATAGAAAAAACTTTTAATTCCTCCCCAATCGTAACACCTGTAATATTTCTTTCAGCTAAAGCTGTAGGAATAATACCTAAAACCTGACTACCTCTAAGATGAGCAGATGTTGAAACAGATCCCATTAACCCAATATTACCTCCCCCATATACCAAGTGAATTTTTCTCTCAGCCAATATCTTTCAAAGTTTATTCGCTTCTTCTACAAATACTTCATTTTTTCCAGAACTCGACCCACAAAATACACAAATATTTTTTCATGTTTGTGCAGAGGATCCAACCATGTTTTTAATTTCTTTTTGGTCTGCGAAAATAGAGAGAAAAATGAGAGATTTTATTGGGGTAATATGTTATAATGACAAAACTATGAGTCATAGCTGTAAGCAGAATAAACAGTAAAAATAATAATGACACACATGCATATAAACAGTAGTGTGATTGTGGCTCACAATTTTCCTCTGGTTTTACGTCCAGAAACGGCTTCAACGCCTTCTATGAGTCGAGGATATGCTTCCCATCCAATTTTCTTATAAATTGGCAAACATGGTCTTTTTTAGTCGGATTCCCAAGACTACGACGCTCATCTTGAAATTGTTTCCATAAACGGAGAAGTTCAATATGCACATGTCCATTAGAATGCGTCTGAAGAGTCAATAAGATGTTATCTAAAGACTCCTTACTCAGCCCATTCTTAATAAAACCAATTTTATCTTCTCTGTTATCGGAAACACATTTCAAAGATCAGCATCGTTTGTCACAAGTCCATCTTGCACACTTATGACAAACTCCTAAACTTTTGGCCCTTCGTTTTTTCGCATAAGTGTTTTTTCCTAATCCAGGCAAATACCGAATGAGCAATGATTGTGGAACTTCTCCTCCTAATCGGACCTTAGCTTCTATTACAAGATGAATATCTTCTGGAATTCCTTTTTGCATTAGCAATTTCAATCTTTCACACCTTCCTGCATAAATTTTTTTTAGAACATTTTCAGAAACAGAGGGAAAATATTTACAAATTTTTGAGAGAATTTCATCCATTTTGAAAAGAAAAGAAATGGTTTTTTTTTAATTTTTGTATCAGCAATTGTGGGAAACTGATTTAACCGACTATGAGAGTCAGGGAGTACCGTTATCCGCCATTTAACTGGGAAAATAAAAAGATTAAGAAGACCTGAAATAAAAACAAACAAACTTAAATGCAACACCAAAAAAATAAAAAAATCAAGGATCAGAAAGAGAAATAAACTCTTCTTGAAAGATTTCATTTTTCTAAAAATGGTTTAAGCCTTTGTCCATTTACTTTAAAAATATCACCATTTTTAGGATTTTCAATATCCACAGCTCCACAAGTATACACATGCTTTACAACATATGGGCCTGTCCATCTTGATCGTAATTTTCCTGGGAATATGTGAAGTCGAGAATTATAAAGCAAAACTTTTTTACCAATCTCAAAAGATTTTCTAAGAATTGTTTTATCATGAAATGATTTGATTTTTGTTTTATAAATCCTTGAATTCTCATACGCATCATTTCTGAGTTCATCAAGTTCATTAAGTTGCAATTTACGCAATTTGTTGGCATCAACCATGCTTGAATTTAAAGTTTTGATCGCCCAATAAGCTTTATGTTCCAATTCCACAGGCAAATGACAATGTTTTCCATAAACCAACCTATAGGGAGACATATTCAATGATGTTTTAAAAGCTGTTCGATATGCCCAAAGTGCATCATTAAGTCGCAGAGACCAATCTTTTCTATTTGAGTTAACAGTTTTTTCCAAAATTTTCTTTATCTCCCTATTAGCTAATTCAACTTGTCCATTTGTTTGAGGATGATAAGGAGTAGTTACTTTATGAGTAATACCGTATTTTTTCATTAATGAAGCAAATGGTTTATTAACAAAGTGAGTTCCCCCATCACTTATCATGGCTCGAGAAATTCCAAATCTACTAAAAATATTTTCTTTCAAAAATTTGATGACGATTTTATGATCATTTGTTCGACATGGAATTGCCTCTATCCATTTGGAAACATAATCAACTGCAACTAAAATATACAAGTATCCAAACGACGGTGGAAAAGGTCCCATAAAATCAATTCCCCAACAGTCAAAGATTTCAATTTCAATGATATGATTCAAAGGCATCATGTTTCTTTTTGAAATCGCACCCAATTTTTGACAATTTTCACAGATCTTGCAGATTTCGTGGGTGTCTTTAAACAAAGTGGGCCAATAAAATCCACACTGCAAGATTTTTGCAGCCGTTTTCTTTGAAGAAAAATGTCCTTCACATGCTTCTGAATGACAAAATTTAATGACACTACTTACCTCATTGTCGGGTATGCAACGTCGAAAAATTTGATCTGGACAATACTTGAACAGATACAAATCATCCCAATAAAAGTTTTTTACCTCATTCAAAAATTTTCTTTTATCTTGAGAACTCCATTGCGGTGGCATTTTTCCTGTCACAAGAAAATTTACTATGTTAGCAAACCAAGGTGTAGTAGTAACTGAAAATAGATGTTCATCAGGAAAATTATCGTTAATTGGTGTCATTTCACAAGATGATCCTGTTACTAGTCTCGATAAATGATCGGCTACGACATTCTCGGTTCCTTTTTTTATCTTTGATCACAATGTCAAATTCTTGGAGCAACAAAATCCATCGTATCGTCGTGGCTTTGCATCTTGTTTGGTCAACAAATATCTAATAGTAGAATGATCAGTAAACACAATAGTCATTGATCCAATCAAATAAGAACGAAATTTATCTAATGCAAATATTACAGCAAGTAGTTCTTTTTCAGTTGTGGAGCAATTCATTTGAGCATTGTTTAAAGTTCTACTTGCATAATATATCACATTAGGCTTACCGTTTCTTCTTTGACCCAATACTGCACCGACTGCATAATCACTCGCATCGCACATGATTTCAAATGGTAAAGACCAATCAGGAGGTTGCATGATAGGAGCTGATGTTAAATGTCGAATGATTTTATCAAAAGCATTTTGACATTCTTGAGTCCACTCAAATGCAGTGTCTTTTGTTAAGAGGTTACAAATGGGTTTAGAGATTAAACTAAAGTCCTTTATAAACCTCCTATAAAATCCATCATGTCCCAAAAATGAGCGAATTTCTTTAATGGTTTTTGGAGGGGGTAAATTGGCAATGACATCAACTTTTGCTTTATCAACTTCAATTCCATGAGATGACACGACATGTCCCAAAACAATTCCAGAAGTAATCATGTAATGACATTTTTCCCAATTTAAAATAAGACCTTTTTTCTCGCATCTTTTTAAAACTTTTTCCAAATTTTCAAGACAATTATCAAATGTATTCCCAAAGACAGTTAAATCATCCATGAAAATTTCCAAACAATTTTCAACCATGCCGCAAAAAATGCTTAGCATACATCTTTGAAATGTTGCTGGGGCATTGCATAATCCAAATGGTATCCTTCTAAATGCAAATGTTCCAAAAGGACATGTGAATGTAGTTTTATCTTGATCTTCGAGTGCAATGGGAATTTGATAATAACCTGAATTTCCATCAAGAAAACAGTAGTATGGATGACCTGATACTCTTTCTAAAATTTGATCCAAAAATGGTAATACAAAATGATCTTTTCTAGTGGCGTCATTTAATTTTCTATAATCAATACACATCCGCCAACTAGATGGGACTCGACTTGTTAACAATTCACCTTTTTTATTTTTTATCACTGTGATGCCAGATTTTTTTGGAACTACTTGTGTTGGGCTTACCCACTTACTATCAGAAATAGGGTAGATAATCCCAACATCAAGTAGTTTGAGAACTTCAGTTTTCACAACATCTTTCATGTGTGGATTTAATCTCCTTTGTGGTTGTTGAGATGTTTTTGCATTTTCTTCTAAGTGAATTTTGTGAGTGTAAATTAGTGGATTAATGCCCTTGAGATCTTTTAGTGTCCAACCAATTGCATTTTTATGTCTTTTAAGCATATCTACTAATTTACCTTTTTGATCACTTTCTAGTTTGGAAGAAATTACCACCGGATATGTTTCATCTTCTCCAAGAAATGCATACTTCAATTCTTCTGGCAAGGGTTTTAACTCCAATATGGGTGGTTCGTCTTTGTTTGCATCAAATTCTTTCTCTGATCCTGGTAACGAGTGATACCTGATAAAATCATCAAGATCAATTTCAATATTTTCTTTAACAGTTTCAACTGAAAAAATATCTAATTGATCACGATTACTCCATTCTTGAATGTTTTCTTCCACAAGAGTTTCAATAAGATTTTCATCTTCACTTTCATCTCCTTTGTCATGTGGTTGCTTACAAAGATTAAAAACATTGAGCTCCAAGGTCATGTTACCAAATGACAACTTCATTATTCCATTCCTGCAATTTATAAGAGCATTAGAAGTTGCTAAAAATGGACGACCCAGAATTACAGGAATTGCATTACAAGCTTCGATATGTTGTGTATCTAAAACTATGAAATCGACAGGATATACAAAGTTATCAACTTGGACCAATACGTCTTCTACCATACCTCTTGGCACCTTAACAGATCTATCGGCAAGTAAAAGTGTTACCGAAGTAGGTTTTAACTCGCCTAGATTGAGTTCTTGATAAACTAAATATGGAAGTAAATTAACACTAGCTCCAAGATCAAGCAAGGCTTTTTTAATCTTTCGTTCTCCAATAATACATGAAACAGTAGGACAACCAGGGTCTTTGTATTTCAAAGTATTATTATTTTGAATGATTGCACTTACTTGTTCGGCTAAAAATGCTTTCTTTTTCACATTCAATTTTCTTTTCACAGTGTACAAGTCTTTCAAAAATTTGGCATATGATGGTACCTGTTTTATTGCATCTAATAAAGGAATATTAACTTTTACTTGTTTAAAAATATCATATATATCAGAATTCAAATTTGATTTTTTTGTATTTTTCAATGCATGAGGGAATGGTGGTGACACTGTCTGTTGAACCTCCTCTTCGCAAGTTATGGGTTCCACTTCCTTACCCCTTGGAGTTGATTTATCATCATCTTCACAAGGTTCAAGAATGGATTTTTCCACAACCTTACCACTTCGAAGGGTAATAACAGATTTTACCTGATCCATCGATTGAGTTCCAAAAGTTCCAGTTTGTGAATGATGATCCTTGGGATTAGGCAGAGTTTGTGAAGGAAATTTACCTTTTTCATGAACATTAAGTGCAGATGCAAATTTAGCAAGAGTATCTTTCAAATCTGTCATGGTTTGAGCAGTTTGAGTATTGATAGACTCTTGCTTTGCAATGAAAGAATTCAATGTATCTTCCAAATTTCTTTTAGGTGGAGGAACATAAGGATGCATAATTTTGCAAATTTTGTTGATTTTGGAAATTTGGTTATGAAAATTGTGCAGCATTATCATTCCTCCAACTAAAATTTGGATGATTTCGCCAACCTGGATTGTAATTTTGAGAAAATGGTTCAAAATTTGGCCTTTTGAAATTTTTCAAAACATTGGCTTGTTCATGGAGACATTCTTTAAAAGAGGGCAAAGTGGGACAATCTTTTGTAAAATGATCACTTGTATCACAGATGTGACACACAATTTCTTGAACAGATTTTAATTGACCATTTTTTTTCAATTCAAGTGCCTCAACTTTTCTTGCCAAAGAGGTAAATCTAGATTGAAGATCATGTTCATCTTTGAGAGTGTACATACCTCCACCAGATGTAGGAGATTGAATCTTTTTTGATGGTTCGATTGTACCTATAGTGTCCCAATTTTGAGCATTTTCAGCTAATGAATCGAGATACTCAATTGCCTCGTTTGGATCTTTATCTTCAAATGTTCCATTACACATAAATTCAACCATTTGCCTATCTTTAGGTGTTAAGCCTTCATAAAATTGAGAAACAACTCTCCAAATTTCAAAACCATGATATGGACAAAGATTAAGCAATTCTTTGTATCTATCCCAACACTGATAAAAAGTTTCTCCTTGTTTTTGAGTGAAAGTAATGATTTGCCTTTTGAAAGAATTTGTTCTATGAGATGAAAAAAACTTTTTCAAAAATTGTTGTTGCAATTCATCCCAAGTTCGAATGGATCCCGATCTAAGATTTTGTAGCCAAGTTTTAGCTTTATCTTTTAAAGAAAAAGGAAAAAGCTTAAGTCGAATGGTGTTCATGTTACAATTTAGATCATTATATGTGTTGCACACTTCTTCAAACTCTCGTAAATGCATGTATGGATTTTCAGAATCTAAGCCATGAAAATTGGGTAAAAGTTGGATAATACCAGGCTTAAAATTGAAATGAGATGCATCAGGGGGAAAAACTAGACATGAATTTGCACTAGTACGTGTAGGATTCATGTGATCTCTAAGTGTTCTTCGTCTATCATGATCATGTTGAGATTGAATTTCATCTTCATTTTCTTGGATGGGTTCTTCCGCCATGTTTTGTAAAAATAAAGGGTTATTTCGAATGAGTCGACCACTAAGTGTACGTGACCAAATGCTCATGCAAATGCAAATGCAAAAGAATAAAAACACACAAAAGCAATAAAAATTCAAATAAAGAAAAATAAACTATAAACAACATTAAATAGACTTGAAATTAAATTATACTTCCCCGGCAATGACGCCAAAAATTTGTTGCGACTTTGATTGTTGCACTCCCAAGAGCAGGTTGTCCACACAAGTATTATAATTCGGTGAGTCCGAATATCGTATCCACAGGGAAGCTAAGGTAATTACAAGTCCACTACAATATCTTTTTGTTTTTGTTTTTGTTTTTTTTAATGGTTTGAATCTTTAGTTGGTAATTTTTAATTGTTCAAATTTTAATTTAAGTAATTGAGATTAAAGGATCCACTCTTGGTATTTTAATAAAGTTAGCATTAACGAACATTATTGAAATTTACTTAATAAAATGGTTTCAATATATTAAATAATCATATTTATATTATGTTATATATTATTATCTTATAAGTATATAATATATACCAAAACTTATAAATGTGTCAAAGTATTTATTGTGCTATATATATATTTGTAAACACTAAATCAAGGTTCCCACTTTAAATGGTTGGTAAAACCAAACTAACATTTAAATTGTACCAAGTAATTTAATATTATGATATATTTATATATAGTAAATGAAGGTTCCCACTTTAAATGGTTGGTAAAACCAAACAAACATTTAAATGGTTCCAAGAATTTAATATTATAATATATTCATATATAATAAATCAAGGCATCCACTTTAAATGGTTTGTAATACCAAACTAACATTTAAATGGTTCCAAGAATTTAGTGTAACATATAGCAACAATAAATCAAAACTCCCACTTATAAGTAGGGTATAAAAATGCTTAAAGAAATAAATATAACATAAACAATAAATAATGATTAAATAATATAAAACATATATTAGATTCTCACCTTTTAGTAACTTTATTATCATGCCAAGAGTTTCACCTTTTCATCTCAACTTTAGGAAGTTAGCTATTCATTATTCAAAGTGTAAAACTTTGAATATGAAATTAACATGCTAATTATATTTAAATGAAGAAATAAAGGAAAAATATAGAGAGAAATATTATGAACTCAAAGGTTTGTTCATAGAATGAGGGATATCTCAATACATTACAATGCACCCCTATTTATAGCCAAATTTGGGGAGACAACCACAAATAAAATATTATTTTTACACATAAGTCTTCATTGGTGTTCCAAGATATTATATTATATTACACATCACTTTTGAAAATCTTCTTCTCCGAATTTGCTTCTTCACATAAAAAGAAACATGTGGATAATTGAGTTGTCTAGTCGTGGTATTTTTTTCAAACCATTTGACCAAGTAATTTGAGAGATATGGTCAAAATACTAGAGCATGGTAAAACTGCCACTCCTTTGGTAACTTTATTTGTTGCTTAATTTAATCCCAATTGTGAGAGGATTTTTATCTC
Source organism: Primulina tabacum (assembly GCF_025594145.1). NCBI lineage: Eukaryota > Viridiplantae > Streptophyta > Magnoliopsida > Lamiales > Gesneriaceae > Primulina > Primulina tabacum. The sequence continues at coordinate 16,502,929 of NC_134557.1, read as the reverse complement.
ATGCTTGCCACCAATATTTTAGATATTAACATCAACTTTCTACAGGTCCAAGAATCATCTTAATCCCATTTGCAACGCCAAGTTTATTCTTGTTTTATCGAACCTGTAAAAACTTGTAATTACACAACAACTTATATTTTATACAATTTATTATAAAACATATAATATTTAAACATTTAATAAAACAAAAACTATATATTTATATTATAGAACATTTAATTAATGTACAATTTTTATGTTTATCAGTAACATTCCTAAACTCCAAAGATCAAACCGCGGACCAACTAATCAAGTTGCTCAAAAGACTTAAAAATGAGAAAAGTGAAGCAGTTGACATAATCATGAGTGACAGAAGAATTGAATTTCTGAACCAATTTCTGTCATCTTATCTTGAAGATCATGGCATAAAACATGAACTGTCAGCTGCAAGATCACCTCAACAGAATGGAGTAGCTGAAAGGAGAAACCGCACATTGAAGGAAGCAGCTAGAACCATGCTGGCCGAATCCAGTATTTCACAAAGATTTTGGGCAGAAGCCATTAACACAGCCTGTTATAATCAAAACCGGTCCATGATCAATAAGAATCATGAAAAGACTACATATGAAATCTGGACCGGAAAGCAGCCAGAAGTTGGATACTTTCGCATTTTCGGTTGTAAGTGTTTCATTCATATTAATGGCAAGACACATCTCACCACATTTGATGTAAAAGCTGATAATGGTATCTTTTTAGGATATTCAGCAGTAAGCAAAGCATACAGAGTTTATAACCAAAGAACTCTCACTGTTGAAGAATCCATACATATTGTATTTGATGAATCGTCTATATGTCATGACATAGTAGTAGCAGCATAAATGATTTAATAAATAATCTTGACGCTACTAACCTTGAAGCCAGCAGTGATGATGAGATAGATCTGAGAAAAACAGGCGAAATCATCTCAAAGGAAAATCCAACCGTTCGAGAACAAACTCAACAGATGAATGAACTAGAGGACAACCAACAACCGCAAAATATACAAATAGAAGAAGGGGCACTGGAACAAGAAGATGATATCATTCAACCAACCGAGCCCAATCCATATGGACCATGTCTCCGGTGGAAAAAAGATCATCCACTCGAGCTGGTCATCGGTAACCCTACAGCTCCTCTTAGAACTAGAAATCAAATGATCAATGAATTTATGCATGCTGCGTTTGTTTCTCAGATAGAACCTAAGAAAATCGGTGATGCATTAAACGACACAAATTGGATAGAGGCCATGCAAAAGGAACTTAATCAATTTGAAAGAAGTAAAGTTTGGCATAGTCCCTCGGCCTGATGATACTCATGTGATTGGAACTAGATGAATATTTAGAAATAAAATGAATGAAAATGGTTTAATCATAAGAAACAAGGCTAGACTAGTAGCTCAAGGCTATAGACAGGAGGAAGGTATAGACTTTGATGAATCATTTGCCCCTGTAGCCAGGTTAGAAGCCATTAGAATATTTCTGACATTTGCAGCATTTAAGGATTTCAAAGTATATCAAATAGATGTTAAATCTGCATTCTTGAATGGGTTGTTAAATGAGGAAGTTCATGTAGAACAACCACCTGGCTTTGTTAATCACACTCACCCTGATTATGTTTACAAACTTGACAAAGCACTATATGGACTAAAGCAAGCCCTGAGAGCATGGTATGACATACTAACTAAATTCTTGCTTGAGCATGGTTTCTCAATTAGAACGGTCGATAAAACCTTGTTTAAATTTTCAAAAAATGATCAGTCACTATTTGTACAAATATATGTGGATGATATTATTTTCGGATCAACTAACCCTAAGGTATGTGAGAGATTCTCTTAGATGATGCAGGAGCAGTTTGAAATGAGCATGATGGACGAATTAAATTACTTTTTAGGATTGCAAGTCAAGCAGTCTGAAAATGGTATATTTATCAATAAAGCCAAATACACTCGAGATATGTTAAAGAAATTCGGAAAATTGATCTCAAGCCACCACCCCAATGAGTTCATCAATCAAACTAGATAAAGATGAAGGGGGAATATCTGTGGATACAAAAATGTACAGAGGGTTAATTGGTTCTTTACTATATTTGACTGCAAGTCGACCAGATATTATGTTTGCTATATGTTTATGTTCACAGTTTCAAGCTAAACCTATGCAATCTCATTTTATTGCTGCTAAACGCATACTTAAATATCTTAAAGGTACTACTAATGTGGGTCTTTGGTATCTCAAAGATTCAAGTCTTAATCTTGTAGGCTATTCAGACGCAGATTATGCTGGATGCAAAATCAACATAAAAATTACGAGCGATTCATGTCAGTTCTTAGGCGAAAGACTAATATCATGGCTTAGTAAGAAACAGACGTCAATTGCTACATCAACCGCTGTAGCAGAATACCTTGCGGCTGGAAGTTGTTGTGCTCAGATGCTGTTGATACAACAACAATTAAAAGACTATGGCATCCAAGCTACTGAATCTCCTATCTTCTGCGACAACACCAGTGCATAGAAATCACACTTTTATGCACTCTCGGACAAAACACATTGACATCAGACATCATTTCATCCGAGAACATGTCATGAAGAAAGAGATTCGGCTTGAATATGTTCATATAGATCAACAAACAGCTGATATTTTCACGAAACCATTACCAGAGGCTAAGTTTTTACATTTCCAAAATATGCTTGGATTAATCGACTTATCTTGATATGATTATTTCTTTTGTGTGTTCAGTTTGTAATACATGAAATAAAAGAGATAGACAAAAAGACAACAAGAAATACATAATAGGAAATTTTATTAATTCAGAGAGACGTGTACAACAGAAAATTCTTTTTTAACCACCCTCCTCCAGAAGGCCAACCAGGTGGTCAGCCCTCCGATGGAGGTACGCATAAAGTCCTTTGAGAGGGCAATCCCTCTCAGAGTCCTCTGCTGCTTTAGGAGCATGAAGAGGTAGACGCCGTCCTCAGAGAAAACGTCTGCAGCGTCAGCAACGCGGAGGCGTCGTTGATACTTCTTCAGAGTTGCCACTCCTTTGGGGGTAGCAACCAGCCATTCCCCGAGGGAGGACTGAAGCTCCTGGACCTTAGTCCAGGTTTACAGCGTTTTCTCCAAGACGCTGTCCTCCAGAGCTGTTTTGCGAGAGGCCAAAATTGAATCCATGAACACTTTTGCTAAGTCTGGCTCGCTTGAGCCGCTTTCCTTATCCATCCTGCTCTTATCTGCTTTGTATTTCAAGTGATTGTGTAGCTAACCCCTCTACCTGTATTTATAGATAAGAACCATACGAAGGGTCTCTCTCATTATGATTGACACAGGGATTTGAAGAGTTTTCTGTCAAGCTACCGCCAGTTCATCTCCCAAGAATATTTTTAATCCACATGTTTATGGGGAATATCAGTTAAGTCAATAATTAAATAGACTTCTTAACCGCTTTCTCTCTAATCACATTATTCAGCCGATTCATTTTTTTGGGGCTCGATACTTCCACGTCATTTCGTAAAAATTACTAAAACTCTTCATCTGCACCTGTTGACGTGACGGTTATTTTGAAATTTGAAATTAATCATTTTACCGCCGTCCAAATTTTTTTTCAAAATTTTCAAAAAAATTCATCCACTAACAGTCCTCCACGTGGACTGATTTGTGACTCTCTAAACCGAAAGTACATACTCAAAATTTGCAGCATTCTTAGTCTTACCTTGCTATTATGACACAAGATTGCACTTAAGCTCATCTTGTAGGTGTTTCTCTCGATCTTTCTCCTTCTATCAAGATTATGGCTGGCTCCATTGCTCAAAACACAGTTGCTGTCAACTTCACGTCAGTATTTTCCATGCCCAACAAGCCTATGCAAGCCATGTTTTGTATGTTAGAATCTTCTGGGCTTCGTTCCTTTCTGGGTTGCAGTAAAAAATACTCCGACACCTTATTAAAGGAATTCTTCGATTCTGCATACATGAAGAACGGAGAAATTGTTTGTGTTGTTCAAAACAAAAACCTCCAATTCACTCAGAAGATGTTTGCTGATTTGTTTAGCTTACCCGCAGTTGGAATTACTGATTTCTCCAAACTTCCAGTAGGAAATATTGAAATTTGGCGAAGTACTTTCTCAATCACAGACTCTCCGATTTCATCTCCAACTTGTCAAAAACGAGATTGAAGATCGAATTCAGACTGTTGGCTGATATTGTGGCAAAAAGAGTTCTTGCCAAGGCTGGTGCATATGACAAGATAACTTTAGAGAAATTTCTTGTTATGGCCACCATCTCATCTAATCTGCAGATCAACTGGTCTGATGTTCTATTCAAGACACTGGTAGCTATGGTCAAGAAAGAAAACCAATCGCAATGCTTTGTGGTTCAAATCTGTCACATGCTGATTGATACAGGGGTTCAACCGGTTGATATGACTGAAGTTGGAAAGACCAAGCTGTTCAACTGGGTTAGGGTTGAAAAATTCATCAAGAAAAATTGACCGACTGATGAGGGGATAGTCTCCATCAAAACAGAGACTGGGGTAGAATTTGTGAAACAAAAGAAACAATCAAAGACTATTTATACTCCCAAAGAAACCAAGAGGAAGCTTATCTTAAAATCTAGCTCCGATGATGAATCCAGAGACGACATTCCTGTCTCCCAAGTCTTCAAGAAGAAACAGACTGACAAGCCAAAATCGACTAAGATCAAGATGATTAAGCTTCTCTCTGCACCATTGATTCCCCCACCAATACCTGAGATCCCCACCATTAAGCTCAAAGGCATTCAGATTGCTGAACCCAACATTGAATCATCCTTCTCTGGAGTTCCAATCCTTCATCCCACATACAAGGGAAATAATGTTCTAATTGAAGAACCACCAAAGACTAACTCAATTCATACCGCTATCGTTCTCACCAGTGAACGAGTTAATGAAATTGTTCAGAAGAAAATGGCGATGTTCGATCGGTGGGTTATATTTCGTGCAACAACCACCTTTGACTCATTAATTCAATCTGGTAAGATCAAAGCTGATGCTAAGCTTGAGCGGTCAATTTTGGAATGGACAGAAACATCTGAAATACCAACCGCTTTGGGCCGTCGCGAGTTTTTAGAGATTCAGATGAAAGAAAGTGCTCTCCGAGCATTGATCCAGTTAATACGAAACAACTTTGTTCCCACTTGTCCAAATGCAAAAGATGACTCATCTGTCATCTCCCAGCTTGAAATGGATGCTCTCTCGCTTTCAATGATAGTTGCTCAGATGAGGCAAGATCTTAAACTTCCAGTCGATGAAGCACAAAGTAAGCAGAACTCCAAACTCAAGCTACACAAAGAATTAAGTTCTGCAACGTGTGAAGCACAATCCAAAGATCAGTCTCACCCAACTTCCTCCTCTGGCGAGCAGACTAAATCAAACTCATCAGAAGTTCCGATTGAAACCATTTCGGTAAGGGATGAGGAGAACACTTTACCTCCATCTGAAAGGATCAGGGCAGAGGACATTCCCAGTGCTGAACAACAATGCCATCAGAATGATCTAGACCTCCTATCTATTTCGTACACAATCTCTGCCACTAATCTGCTCAATAGCCTCCGATTGGTCCTTCAGAAGCTCAAACTCTTTCTGTTGACGAGGCAGTACAATTTTAATCTGACTTTGATAAAGCTTCCACATTTAAAGAAAAATCGGTTTCTCCAAAAACCACTTTTACTGATGATAATCATCAAGCCGCTATCCAAGAACCGTTGATGACCTCTCCCAAAGAGTAACAAGAAGCCGAGCTGACCACTTCATCAATGCCTACTCATTCTCCTCCATCAGCAAAACCAGATGAACTAGAAGTCACCGGCTCTAAAACCTTTGCTTCGACTGAAGATATTGACCACATCATTGAGAACATAACGGCTAAACTCCATGAGCCCGAGCCGTCAAAATGTGCTGGTAAAGCATCCTCCTCTCAACTGGTTTCTTTTAAGAATAGGTTATTATCTTATCAAGGTGAACCTGAAGAACAAGAAATCCAAGAAGAAAACTGCCAACAGAAGATACTGACAGAATTATCACTATGGATCAATTCATTCTGGCTCTAAATCGCAAACACTTTGATCTAAAGGTGGCCTTCAAACACTGAAATATGATCTCCGCAAAGCTTTTTCCACCATTCATACAAATGTTTCCCTCCGCTAGGACAGACATAATTCTGCACACCTTAACATGTGCCTTGGCTTATCGGAACAAATTACTCGTCTACAAACAAATATTGAACAATGTATCGATGCCCAAGGTGCTCGGCTTGCAGAAATTATGATGTTCCTTGTTCATCGTGATGTCGAAAAGGGGGAAAGAAAGCGAAAAAGGGTGATTCAAGAAGCAGAATTATCTGTAATGAAAGAATTGCAAGAGTTGAAAGAAAAGGAAGACAGGGCCAAAGCACCAAAACAAACTTCAGGTCAAAATAACACATTAAGTTGGTCATTTAAAAAAAATTGTAATTTCATTTACTTAATGAAATACAATGCTTTTGCTCTTACATATCTTTAAAGATCATTGTGTTTTATAGCCTTCCAGCGGGGTTTTGTCATCACCAAAAAGGGAGAAATTGTTAAGAAATTATTATTACCCAAGAATTTTGGTGTATGAAAGAATAAAGACATCATTTCACTGTTTCAGGATACACCTGTTTTTCATATATGTAACAGGTATCTTTTTAACCGCCCAGCTCAGCATCAGGAAAATTTTTCAACCTTCTAAAGCACAAGAAATCTAAACCGCTTGAATTTCAGACCGCTGGAATATGGATTTAAATGATCTTCCTCAGAACCGGATCATTAAAGAAAGCTACTTATTGCTCATTTATTCAATTACATTCTCTGACCGGCTCTAGACATTCAAAGTATTACACCGCCTCAAAGTTAATTTATCTTTACACCAGTCCCAAGAATGATTTGCATTTATGTCTATATCACTGAAAAAGAAGATCAAATATAGACTACTAAGTTCTGATGCTAAAAACAGTTACCATAAAAGGAACTCCTCAAGAAAAGTGTTTCAGAACTACGCTGAGCAAAAAGAACATTAAATACGTCGATTGAAGAACAATTAATGCTCATAAGGACGACAACGACACATCTGTTCAGGGGCTCAAGTTAACGTTGTTTGTCCTTCCTGAACTTTAGGAAGATCGGCTATATTAACAGAGAAGTATGCAAGATGAACATACGAGAAATATCACTCTATTCACTGCTAAAAAATCATCATTAGCTTGCATACTTCAAAGATCTAGAGCGCTATCAAAAGTCTACATACTTCATCGCTCAATCAGCACGCGTTGAACAGAAATACACTCGATTATCTAAGGATCATCTTCGTGCTACATAAACAAAATTGTTTAGTTATATCAGTAACCTTTTGGTTATTCGAATAAGTCTAGGTGTTTGGTGAACTAAGTATTCTTAAAATCCAGAAGTGTAAAGTGATCACTAAAAGTTCCAAAACAGGCAGTGTGATAAGTCCTGATTGGAGTGGGCTGTTGCAAAAAGTTTGTAAAGCCAAAGTCTTTTAGTGGAATCCTTCCTGAAGAGGAAGAAGAGGTGACATAGGAGTATTCAATCTCCGAACATCCATAAAAAACCTTGTGTCATTTTATTTCTCACAAGCACTTACTTTTCCAGCATCAATTTGTTGTTAAGCCTATTAACGTGTTTAAGCTGTCATTGGAAATTGTGAACCGTTTTCCGCACTTAATAGTAGTTCACATTTCCAACCGTTTGAGAAGATTTTTCAACCGCCTAAAAAATGGTTGAAATCAACATTTTAAAAGAGAATTATGCGGTTTAAAAGATTTGAATTGAAAAATTACCACTAGCTATAGCTTTTGGTAAAGCGGTAAGCACTCGGACCTACATAGGCTCAGGTTCTAAGGGTCAGGGTTGATCATTAGGGTTTCTAGATGGGTTGGCTTAGGTTTGGCTCGAGGTGGCTCGGGCGTGGCTTGAGTAAATAGGGAGATGGCTTGGTGTGTTTAGCTAAGAGTCATTATTTCGAATTTAAGCATAAATATTGGAACCATTGGTCCACGGGGGTGGTTCATTACTCACAAGGGTATGTTAGGAAATGAAAAGGTTATGTTAAAATTTGGGATCAAATATTATGTTTTTTGAATTTATTCGGGAATTAAACGCCTCAAGAATTATTAATTAAAGATTTAATAGAAATCCTCGAATTTAATCGGAATAAAATTTGGAAAAATTAGATTTAAGCTTAGATAATTATTTCAGATAAGCCCATGACATTAAATGTAAGAAAAAGATAAAATTGAAAATTTTTACGTCTAGGAACAAAACAGAATTTTAGACTTCGGAATTTACGTAAAAGCTTGGCAGCGTCCCGAAGGATCATAATGCATGTTAAATGATTTAAAATGATGATTTTGATGAAAATATGATATTTTATGATTTATGGTAAAGATATGCAATTTTTACTATTAAAATGTTATGTTTAGAAAGCTATGATATTTTATGCTTTAAAAGAAAAGGAAAATATTTTGATTGATGTGAATTGACTGTGACAAATGATATATGATATATGATATGTGAGGAATCCGTTTTAAGAAGGAAGGATGAACTTATAATTTTGTGGGGATGTCGTGAGGGAAAAGGCCCCAAAGGGAACCCGTTTACGGGAAAAATCCCTAGAGGGACCCCGGCGATCGTATTTCTATGACGGAGCCTAGTGCCCGCCCCATGGGCTATGTGGAGGTGAAGACTGATCAGCCGACCAAAGGATAAAGACTAATCACTTTCGAGGATCAAACTTCATCCAAAATGATAAATGATTGAAATCTTTACGATTAAAATCATTTTATGATATATGATTTATTTATGCTTAAAAGCTATTTTAAATGATTTATTTATGTTTAAAAGCTATTTTAAATAAAAAATGATTTTTAAATGCATGTGAATGTATATGTATTATTTTCTAATCATGTTTAGAACGTGCTGAGTTTTTAGACTTACTAGGTTTGTATGATGCATGATCTGATGATTTGAGGAGGCACCGACGTTTGAGTGGATCGAGTGCTGCAGTACATTTCCGAAGGCCTTTATTTTCTGCACTAGCTTGTTAGATAAAATATTTAAAAGATTATGTTAAAGTTTTTATTAGAGATGTTTGTATGCTTTATTTTATGGGTTAGTTGATCTTTTTAAAGGTTGACATATGAATTATGCTTAGTTGTTGATTTAGGATTTTTATGCACTCGAGACTTTAAATGTTAAATTATTATGTTTTATGGTATGATAAGTTCTGTTATTTAGTATTTTCGAGTTTATGAAAAAAATAAAAATGTCGAGGTCGTTTCAGTACAGCCTTAGCATATATTGTAAAAATATCATATCTTTATCATAAACATTTTTTAAATATCATTTAACATCTACTTCGGGACACTACTAGACCTTTCTAAATACCCGGGACGTAAAATGATCATTTTACCCCTGTACCCCCAAACTTCTCGATTTTGACTTTTTCTTACTTTTCTTGACTCGGGCCTATCCCATAGTATCATATAAGCTTAAATTTTACTTCTAATATTTTTTCTTAGATGTATAACCGAGCCTTTTGATTTAATAACTTAATAGCTAAACCGTGAATTGTTTTAAACCCGAATTGATTCAAAAATTAATATTTTGTTCCCAAATTTGAAACATAAATTTCCATCCCTAAACTACTCCCATGAATCATGAACCAACCCCCGTGGACTCATGTTTCGAGCACCTATCCTTCCCTAGCCATAATCGACCCTCTTTCTTCCCAAAATTGAGCCGGGTACCCAAAACTCTCGAGCCATCTTGGACCATGGCTGCACCAGACCACGTCCCGACCCCTAGCCATCCTCCCTAGACCCTACTGGACCAGTCTACCAAATCGAAGCCAGCCGTTTGCAACCTACAACCTAGCCTTGCCCAAAACCGAGCCCTAACCTATAGTGTAGCCTCGGCTCCTTCTTCCTTTGTGCCAATGGGTGCAGCCCTACTAGGCCTCTCCCTAGGCTTAGGACGCAGCGCTCACGGGGTCACGACCATGCCTGATCAAGCCTCTGTGCAGCCGCACCCCTAATCAAATACAACCCATAAAATTCAAGGAAAACCACAACTTTCAAGCCTCCACATACCCTTACTTTGCTACTGTCCAGCCCTCGTTTACCACTTAAACGACACTTTTTTCAACCCATAAACTGTAACGTACCGTACTTTTAAACTATTTGAAATTGCGGAAAAATAAAATTTTCTTAAATAAATAATAATCTTTCAAATTGCGATATAATTAAACTGCTCGTCTAAAAATATTTGAAATAAAACAATTACCAACAAAGTTTACAAAAAAGTAAACGTTTAACCATTGTAACCAATTTCGTAGAAAATTAAAGTATTTGAATCAACATGCATAAATTCTTAAAACATAGGCGGTCATCGGGTTTAGCCTCCTGCACAGACCAAGCCGGCTCATTAGTCCCCACCCCTGGTCTCCTCATAATCGTCCTCACCTGCATCGATCAAGTCTAGCGAGTTTAAATTCTCAACACGTATAAACTGGGAATAACAAGTAATACATAATATAACCACATGCATCTTTAAAGTAGAACTTACACACTTAAACTTGAACGTAATAACATAAACATAGACGTGCCATCATCATAAAGCTTTTCATAAGCATACTTGCATCATACATACTTAAACATGCATAAAATTCATCATTTTGTGTAGAGATATGTTTCAAAGCAAGTGACCCATACATAAATGCGCCTGATCAGACTAAACCACAGTACAGGGTCGGCAGGGAAAATCCACTACCGCATACGTGAGATCCCCGGTCATGCTTTACCGGGTGGATTGGTCCCTGGTCAAACTTTAACGCTTTCCAATCCTGATCTAATATCGGTAATGCTTTACCGGGGTGGAGAGGTTCTCGACCACGTTCACCGACTTCCAAACCCGTTCATAATTGGTCACAAGACATTTAGCATACCTCAAAAACATAAAATATTATCTTTTACACGTCAAACATACTTACATGGCGTTGAGGGATTCATTGGGTCTCGCTTGGGGCCACTGATGCACATACTAACATGATTACATGCACTTAATTTTTCATAACTTAGACGTAATAGTCATGCTCGTCACCCGAAATGACACTTTACTTATGACATTTTAAATCACTCGGGATTTGACCTCGTTTAATCATCGTATTAAACCATGACATCAACCCCCGAAACAAATCCAAAAATGATGTGTGAACATTTCCCAAAACATAGAAGACATGGGCCAAAAATAGTGATTTAAAAGTCATGGACAAGCGCCAAGGCGCTGCGGCACTGCCTAGCACCGCGGCGATAGCAAGGCCGCAGCCCTAGCGCCGCGGCGCCACAAGGGCAGCGCCGCGGCACTAGGCTTGCAAATATCGGGCGCTGCGGCGTTCTCGTAGAGCGCTGCGATGCTAACTCTGTGCAAACTCGACCTCAAAGAACAAAATTTGATGCAAACACTATGCCACACCCAACCGACTCGAACCAACACCTCAAGACTTATCCTAGGACACTACGGTAATGATTCAACTCACACAAACGCCCCGAAAAAACGAAGCACGACATGAAATGCAACACAACTCATGAACACGACATTTTGACACCAACACGTTTCCTACGACTTCTAATGAAACCAAGTGCCTATAGACACAAAACGAAACACCAAAAATTATCCTAACCTCATACTCAATATACCTAAACACAGTAGTGATCACCTAACATTCCCCAACGAAGCCTGCAACAAATAAAATTCAAGAACACGTCAAGAAAGCATTTTCATAAAGTCACAGTTTGAGCAGTCCCACAAAAATGATCATAACGCACTCGTTTCTTGTCCAAAAATTACAAATTTACCGTCAAATCGAAGTTATCAAAAAGTACTACGTTTTATCTGTTGAAAACATTTCCAGAAAATAGACCAAATTTTCGCAATAATCAAAATAACTGCAAACAAGTTTTTGGATCTAAAAATTTGGATCTAAAAATCATTTCAAACGTTTTTGCTCAAATGTTTTCACAACATACATGAATTTTCATGCACAATAAACATCATAACACGTAATATTATGAGATCGATGCAGAAACAATAGAATATACATGCCTTGATCTTAAAAAAAACTTGAAACGACGATACAGAAGCGGAATGAATGCCAGGGTTGATCCGGAACGATTTGTGGCTCGATTTCTTGCAATAAAATCAACGTGAATTGCTGGAAAATTTTGAAGAGAAAGGGGGCGGCTGCTGAAGCTCTTAGAATCCTAAATTTTTCTTAAAAAAATGAAATGAAGAGGCAAAGAAATGAGTGTGTGTGTTATCGTGTGTGGTGTGTGTAAATGTGTGTGTGCGTGCGTTTTAGTGTAGAAATTGAAACATGTGTGTGTGAGTTTGTGGGGTAATAAAATTGCTTAATTAAGAATTAACAATGTTAATTAAAAAGTTTATCCCCACTACTTTTATAAAATTCCTAATTAACAAAATAAAATACACAATTGCTAAATTTTAAAATTTTTAAAATCTCAAAATCACCTAATAAATAATTTAGGCTTTAAAATTTTAAAAACTTAATAAATTATTTAAAATGCCCCAATCCTAACTTAAAATAAAATAAAGCATTTTAAAATCGCCAAAATCTTCGTCAGTCTCTTTTCCTCGATCCCCCATCGAATAATCGTCTGAAACATGAAACTCAAGAAGAAATTTTAACGTGCATCACGTAAGCATATATAATTTAAAATAATGCAAATTATAAATCATGTACCGCTAAAAATGGTTTTAATTTTAAATAAATAATTTTTAAAATTAATTAAATGATTGGGTTTTACATGTATTGATTTTGGCTCTACATAAACGTCTCGTATTGTCAGCGGTCCCCTTAGAAATCATAACACGTCTCATGTATGCATACAAACATCAAAATCTTTGAAAATTTATGTCGAAACATTAAATAATTTGATCTAAACATTTTTTATGCTTAAAAGCAATAAACACGTATAATATAGTTTGAATAATGAAAAAAGAAAGGTTTAGAAACGTGCTTTTGGGTTTAAAACACTCAAAATATGAATAATGAAGCAGTGGAAGTCGGTGACAAACGTAAGATTATTTCTACATTTTTTTCTTGTCAAAAAAACCTACCTCGGGATGCAAGGGAGTTGGATGATCGTTGTTTGAAGAAGAACGATAAAGAAAATGAAGAACGATGGAGAAAAAATTTTCAAAACTCCCTTGACCAAGGTCCCAAGGTTTTGGCCTTTTCTCTCTTTTCCTTGATTTAGCCGTCGTACGTGATTTGTGTGTGTGTTTAGGAGTGTGTATGACTCTTTTAAAAAGAATTTTAAAAGTTCCTAAACACTTAATTAATGGACTTAATTAAGCCTAGCTTTTTAAATAATTAATTAGACCCATTAAGATTAATATAATCATTAGGTTTCAAACTAAAAGATTTAAAAATGCCTATTTCCAAAAATCCCCTTATAAATTACATAAAATTCCTTACTCCCACTAATTAATTTAAATTTGACCTTAAAAATGCTAAAATTCTTAAATTATTTAAAATAAATATTTTCTTAACTAAAAATAAAGATCTAGTGTTTAAATCATTAACACCTTAATCGTCTCCCGTCCTCCGTCCCCGACCAACCACCGATATTCGTTTAAAAACCTTTAAATTACGAAATCAAGCAAAAATTACATAATTAATCATTCATTCACTCAAAATATATCATTCATGCAGCAAAATCATTTAATTAAAATATTTTAGCAATTTAATAATTTTCATGCATGCGGTCTACGATGACTGATTTTCAGGCGTTACAAATCATCCCCTTAAATAAAATTTTGCCCTTGAAATTTCCTAGTTTTGATTATTGAAAATCTTAGGCTCCCTCATTCACTTCATACTTAATTTGATTTGCTTAAATTTTGCATTTTATCCCGCTTTCGTTGCGTACTTAGATAAGATATCTTTGATTTTTATACATTTATACAAAGTTTCTCGATCTCAAAAAAATTAAGGATTTTAACTAACTGTACATCCTCTATCAACTATAAATCGTAAACTAACTTAAGTTATTTTATCTTCTCAAATATTAATTAATTGGTTTACTTTACCTTAAATTAACCTGATCGCATAATTTATTTTTCCAAAATATATTCCTATCGCCAAACTCAGTTTCGATACATACTCATTATATAGTATCTGAAGGATTGTGTGCTGGGCACCTTGACGTGCTTCAAACACAATATTCTCCAAGAGCTGCAATAGCTCGTGTTCTAAGAATGTAAACACCGATGAATTAGATTGAGTTTTGTTTTAAAAAAATGGAAAATACCTGAAATAATCATTCGTTAAGAAAGTCGATACATTTTAAAAGCTTTTAACTTGTGTAAACTTGTTAACTGAAATAAGGAGAATCAGTTCGAGCTTGTATCAGTTCAGTTATAGTGAGAATTGAACTGATATCAGCTGAACTGATCAAATCAGTTTAAAGTTAGGCAGTTAAATACACAAGATATGTTTATGAAAGTTCGGAGACTTCAACTGCTCCTACGTCACCCCTTCTACCTCATCGGATATGATACAATAGAAGACTTTGATTAATTACAACAAGTGTAATAACCTACTCAGCTTAGGACTTATTCTATTGTCTAACTGAACTCCTAGTCTAGACTGAAGTCAACAACTTCCAGCCAACACTTCTTTAACATCTATTTGTCAAAGACTATATACACAAGCTTATTGTCTTTATGCAAGACTATATATGAGTGTTGGTGTGTGTGTGTGTGAGAACTGATCTCTGATTACAACACGAAAGTGTTCTCACACACTGAGGGAGTTGTGCTAATCTAAGATGATAACACGATGAAGTGTTTCCTCTGAACTAATTGCTTATTGTAAGCTGATATTCAATATGCGTGCTCTTTTTCTTTGTTTTTCCACACACTTGTTGTTTATTGGTCTTCACTGATCTTTTATTTATAGGCGGGAAACTGATCGTACAGTGAGACTCAATAATTGTATCCGTTGCAGCTTGAATGCGTTCCTTGAGATTTGTGTCTTGACTTTTCCGGCATTTATGTTGGAACTTTTATCTTTAAGTGTTGCTGCAACGTCCATTATTGTACCTTGATAGTACAATAGCTTTTGTATCGTTGTGCGTAGCTGGAATCCATTTAAGTAAGCTTGTCTACATCTGCAACTGATAGAATCCTAATTGATGCACCTAACTGGTCATCTGAACTGATATAAAGTTGAGCTGGTGAAATGTAGTTGACTAGTCAGTTGAACTGATTTAACTCTTTCAGTTGAATTGGTCAGCTGTGCTCTTCATCAGTTGAGCACTTCATCAGCTGGCCGGGCTTTTGAAGGTCTTCTAGTGAACTAACTATCAGCTGGACAATCAGTTGAACTATACTTTGAAATATCAATTGAGCTGATTCAGTTTGGGGAATCAGGTGACACTTTCAGTTCGCATTTGTTAGCTTTAATTTTTGCTCGTTTAAGTGATCAGTTCGAAGCCTGATTAGTTACAGCTTCCTGCGCACTTAGGTAAATCATTAGAAACAGATAAACAAGTATTGTTAACATCAAAATTAAGATTGCAAACATTAAATGTTCCAACAGTATCCATGATTAGCAAACACCTTAATGACTAGTACTTACTAAAACCACATTCTTGTATATGCCAATCATTATTTTTTTCCTTAAACCCCAAGCATTCAATGTACTTAAATGATTAAAGTCTATCGAGTCACCATTTCGTATTATGATTCATTCTAAATCCTGTTATAAAATCAAACACTTATATGTAACCTCAGAACTCAAGATTATGTTAAATGACCATACATTTACAAAAATCTCAACACCCTAGGGAAGAAAACTTTTATCCACCTTCTAATATAGTTTTCTCTTAGTATTGTATATATGCAAAATTTATTGTGCTACTCTTTCCTCGATGCCTATCTATGTTCTGTGACTTATTTTGCATAAGGTAGTTATTTATTTGTTATCTAAAAAATTAGAATAATTTCTTTAACCTGAAAATATCATTCCTTAATTTATTGTAGTCAATATAATTCAAGGTCCTTCATATACATTTAAGTATTTAGCATTCTTAAAATCCCAACATATGCAATAAATGTCTTCTGACAACAAGTATAATCTTAATCGTCAATTAGAACCTGGACTCAAAATTTCATAATCTCCAAAAATAAATATTTATGTCCTATAAGTTATTTCTCCATAATTCCCCAAATTTCTTCGTCGTTACAAGGTTTAGCGACAAAATTCAAAAATAAAAGTTTCCGGACCTTAGAAATCATAGCAATCGCAATGTTAAACCAAAATGAAATTCTTTCTTTTAACTTGCTTCCTCAAGTTTCGCAATTACCTCGTATAGTCCCCAAATAATATTTTTCTCAAATCCTATAAACTGAAGCTTACAAAAATTATACGAACCCCGATATTCTTATTTTGTATTATTCAATTCTTTTATAATATTACTTCAATAGTTTCATGCCTAATATCCTAACATAAACGAATTTAATTTTCAGATTTTCTCTTTCAGTCATTTGTCCTCTCAAATATCTTACTTTCTCATTAAAATAGCTAATACCAGTATTTTTCATTTCTCCTAGGACATCCCCATATTTACATATCTGTTTAACTTCGTCAACCAAAATTCCTTATTTAACATTTAATTATGAATTTACTTGCCGACTACATTCATTAGAACTTTTATTTTTCTGGAAATTGCAATCTAAATCCGAAAGTTCTTGGATTATTTGATTAAGCCTAAATTATCGCATTCCAGCACCTCAACATATCGAATTTAATGCAAAACGGCTCCCTTAGCTTTCAAATCTAATGCTAAGATGTCCCCATATTTTTTCCTAAACTTTGCAATCAAGAACCAAAATTCTTGAATTCTCAAATTTAATACACAAAATTTGGAATTTAGCCCTCCAAGTTTTCGGATTCATACAACTAAGCCCATATATTTTTGAATTATAGAAAAATCACCTTCAATATTTTCGAAAACTAGCCATTATGTAATGTCCAAAAATAGAATGACGTAATTCAACTGCATGCAAATCTAGGGAAAAATATAAAATGACTAATTAAAAGATTTTATTGCTTAAATTAATTATGTTTGTTATGCTATAGGGTTATGAAGTAGTTTTCTACTAGAATGCTTAAAACTGTATTTTTAAAAGGTTATTCGAGATGCGATCGAGGAACGGAGACCGAGGGCTAAAAAATGAAAAATATTTTATTAAAAATAATTGTTTTTAATTATTTAAAATAAGGTTGATGCTTTATGATATTTTTGAAAATAAGGAGTTTTGAGGTTATTTTAAACGCCGAGACATAATTTTTATCAGTATTCGATTTTCAACAAAAATATGAAATTTTGCCAACACTGCTAATAATTTCACGAAATTTTCTAATCAAAATATTTTTTAAATGCACTATTGAGCTTATTGGGCCTAGTATAGCATACTAATGGGCCCAAGCTTGCATACAAGTTTATTTATCAATAAACAAGCTAGTAAACCCCTACCACAAACCCTAAAACACGCGCCCACCTCCCTCACAACACTCAAACTCTTTTCTCCCATCAAACACACACACAAACATGATTTCAGCAAGGAAAGCTTCAGTTATTGCAATTTTTTCAGAAATGGTCTTCCGTTCGTCGTCGTTCTTCGCACCTCAATGTATTTTCATGCGTAATATACGCAAAAACACGCCATAAATCTTTCTTTTCTCATCTATCACACCCTAATATGTGTTTGATTATTGTTTGCATGAAAAACATGTTTCCTTTTTGAATATTTTCATTTTATGCATATATATGTGATTAAGGTATGCAATTTTGTTCCAAAAACTTGATATATGTTAGCGTGAAGGGGATGCCATGTCATAGGATCATAGAACCACGTTTTTATATGGTTTTAAGGGCCACACAAAGCACGGTAGAGGATGCACATGAACTAAAACAAGCTACTCGATTATTGCATGTTTCGATGTCAAGGTTCGGTCATAAGGGTTTAATCACGCATGGCTCGGCCAAGGCTTGACCAAGGCTGGGCTGGGACGTGGTTGGGTGTGTGTAGGGGTCCTAGCCATGCTAGGACTCAAGTATTGTCGGCTAGGGAATAGTCCAAGCGAGCTAGAACTCTTCCCAAGCCACCCGAGAGAACATCAACATTCAGGGAGGGCTCGCGTCTGGGTCAATGGGTCTAGGCTAGGTCTGTTAGGGTCCTGAGAGGGTTCACGAGGGACTGGGCTTGGTGGTGGATCGAGGGTAAGGGTCCTAGCTGGTTTCGAAGAGTCCTAGGAATTGCTAATAGGTTCGCATGGCTCAGGTCCTTCGTTTAGAGGCTGTTATGAGTTAGGGTTGGTCCATTGGGTTCAAGAGGGTTCCTATAGGGGCTGGGCAAGGGCAGGCTTGGGTTGGCTTGGGTTCGGTTTGAAGAAAATGAGAGGTGGCTCTAGGGTAATGCTAGGGTTCAATTCTAGGGTTTTCTATGGCTAAAGGGTTTGAACGTGGTCCACGGGGGTCGAATCATGGTTCACGAGGGTAATTTAAATATAAAATGTTTATGTTTAAAATTTGGGAAGTTTATATTAAAGTTTGAATTGAATCATAATTAAAACTCTCTACGGATCAATAATTAAAAAATAATTAGAAATCCTTGAATTTAAACTAAATAAAAATATGAGAAATTTAATTTAAGCTTAAATAATTATTTGAGATGGTCTAGAGTCAATGAAAGTAAGAAAAAATCAAAATTGAGGAATTTTACGTCTAGGGGTAAAACGGTCATTTTACGCCTGAAGAATAGTAAACGTCATGGCAGTGCCCCGAATGGTGTAATATATTATAAAATGATTATTTTAAATTTTTAGGGAATTTAATGATTAAATGTTAATGCTAAAAGATATGTAGCATGCTTGGTTTAAAAGAAAAATGATTTATGCATGTTTAATTTTTATAAAGTGATGAAAATATGAAATGTTGAAGGATGTGAAGTAATTGTGACTAATACTATGATACGATTATGATGATACGATGATAAGTAAGGCCAAGGCTCAGTTGATAGGTGAGAGTGTCGCTGATGTCCCCGCCGCTAGTACTGTGGTAATACGTAGATGAATCCATCGACCTTCAGCTACTACGAAAGTCACAATTAATGATCTGAATTCAACGAAAGGAAGACGTATATATATATGATGAAAATGAATATGTTTATCATGATATGAAAAATGTTTAAGTTTATGCATGATTATGAAATGTCATTTTAAGTAAAAGTATTTTCACTGTTGCATGTGATTGTATACATATTACTTGCTATTATGGTTATGGTTTGCTGAGTCAATAGATTCACTAGGTGTGATCGATACAGGTGAGCATGATGTTGATTTTGATGTTGATGTTGTTGAGGATCTTGAAGGTTGATCTTACCGGACTGGATATGCACATAACCCGAGAATCATCGCTAGTTTTTTCGCAGTTACGATTTTAAGTTTATGTTAAAGGTTTTACGACATTTATTATGCTTTTGAGTGGTTTTTGAGAGGTTGTTAGAGTTAGCTTTATTTTGAAATTGTAGTGCCAAAATTCAGCACACGTATAACCCATGCATTTATTTAATTAGTAAATCATGTAATTAATTTTAAATTGATCTTATCAGTGCATGATTTATGAAAATAAATTATTTTTAAATTAGTCATGTTTATGTGATGCATGGTAAAATATTTTTCGAGTTTCATGTTTCAGGCGATCATTCGAGGCGGAATTGAGGAAAAGACCCTGTGACGATTTTGGCAATTTTAATGCGGCATTTTATTTTTGAGTTAAGAGTGGGGCATTTTAATTAATTTATGAAGAGTTAGTATTTTAAAGCCTAATTTGTTTATTTAGTGAGTTTTAACACTTTAAAACTTTTAAAGTTGTAAAGGGTGCACTTTATTTTAATGTAGAGGATTTTATTTAAGATTAGTAGGAATAGTTTTCCTTTTTATTTGTCAATGGTGTTAACATTTAATTAGTATATTGGTTAGCATGTTAATTATTTTAGTTAAGGAAATTAATCCCCTTAATTTATCTCTCCCCCTTCTCTAACAATTTCCAGCAAGTTTTGTTGAGTTTTCTTCCAAGATTCTCGCGCCACGTTCTTCTTGGATCAAGCCTCGCTCCGTTCCCGCATCGATATCGCCGTTTCGGTATTTTTAAATATCAAAAGGCACGTATAATCTGTTTTTCCTGCGTCGATCTTGTCATAGTATTTATTTTGATGTGTTATTTACGAAATCATGTGTATAAGATGTAGTAGTTTGAGCAGGAATTTTATTAGATGTGCCTTGAAAAGAATTTTTGATCTGAAATTTCGAATTCCTCTGTATTTTGAATTACTGCGATTTCTCAGTACAGATTTTGGCGAAAATTTCAATAAGAAAAAGGTAGAACTTTTTTATACCTTCAATTTGATATAAGATTCGAAATTTTTGGACGAAAATTGAGTGAGTTATAGTGTTTTTCGTGGGACTGCTCAAACTGCGACTTTTACGTAAATTGTGTTCTTGAAGTTATTTGTTGCAGGCTTCGTTGGGGATCGACGGGTGATCGTTGCTGTGTCTAAGTATGATTAGTATGATGCTTGGGTTTGTATTTTGCATGTCGTTTAGTGTCGATAGGCACTCGAGTACATTAGAAGTCGTAGGAAACGTTTGGGGTCAATTGCTACGCTTCTTGAATTGTATGTATCGTAAGGGAACGTCGTTGTTTGGGTGTCCGTACGAGATTAGTTCAATGCTATGGTGTCTTAGGATGGTCTCAAGGTGTTTAATTTCGTTCTATTAATTGTTTGATTGGGAGAATAGACATTGTGTAAGTTTTCCTCGCAGGTTCAGAAAAATCGAGGCCACACGGACCCATACACGGATCCTGACACGGGGTCCGTGCCTGTGTTACCTCATAAATGTCATTTTTGCGTGCTGACACGGACCCCTACACGGACCAGGGCACGGGGTCTGTGCCTTTGTTCTTTTCGATGTCTTTTTACAGAGTCTAGACGGACCCTCAGACGGACCCTAACACGGGGTCCGTGTCCACCCTTCTCTTCGAGTCCTCCTTATCCGATCCTACATGGACTCACACACGGATGGGAGTACGGGGTCCCTGTCCTTCATATTTTGGGAAAAATTTATAGTATGCTGTAATGCCCGAAAATTTAACCCTAGTAATCTGTAATTATTGATTTATAGTTTGATATGATTATGAAAGGATTAATCGGGACACGATTTGAAGTAACGTGTAAAAATGTATGTGCGAGGACAGTACCATCGGCGCACATGCGCGACATGAGACGCGCACATGCGCGAATTGGACAGAAGGTCTCGCGCATATGCGCGACAGGAAGGCGCGCATATGCGCGAGTTGTGTGAAGGTTCAATCACAACTCCTGAGAGTCTCGCGCATATGCGCTGCCGAGAAGAAATGTGCGAAGACCAGAAGGTCTCGCGCATATGCGCCGATTTAGGTTGCGCATTTGCGCGAGACGTGTTGCATGTAGGATCGGCCATTTGCTTTCCATGCGTGAATGCAATATATATATATGTAACAAAGCTTCGTTCCTCCTTCATTATTTTCCCAGAAAAGAGTCGAGAAAAGTCTCTGTGAAGTTATAGAAAATCCTTACGCCTTTTGTGCAAAATCCGTCTGTCTGATTTTGAATCCGACTTCGGTACCGAGTTCCTAGCAACGTAGGCTACAACTGGACGTAAGTTTTACTACGTTTTGACATGTTTTGAAATTATGATGTTGTTGGAATTGAATACACGTCATATATGATGTTCTTGACATGTTAGACATCATAGAATCGAAGTCAGATTAAGAAACGGACTGATTATGGAATTATTATGATTTTCTGAAGTTAATTGACTGAGATATGATATCACATTGTATTGGTATCGGTTATTAGTTGAGGGAATTATTATCTGGTGATGTTATGTTGACCGGGATATCGGGATTGTGCGGTTATACCGTTGATTTTGAATTATTGATCAGACTGGTATCGATTTAGACGATGTATTAATATGATATTATTGATATTGCCATTGCCAGATCGAGGGATTGACAGAGTTTGAATTCCAGACCGAAACTACGAACGAAAGGTATAAGTCAATGTGGTACTGGGAGATCGACTTGAGTCGGTTTAGACTTGAGTTTCCCTAAATCACATACTTTACTTTATTGCATTGATATTTGCATTGATTTGATTGATGTACTTGTTCTCTTGATTTATAGGTAGCAGGTATTGGACGAGTAATCTTGTGACATAAGTACCTGATAGTGGCGGGATCGCCACAGGCACATTGCACGATGTCACAAGATAGTGTATTGGTGATAGTGCCAAAGTCTGTCACCGGATGATTGGCTATCGATGTGGATAGAATTTGGGTTTCTTCTATTACTGTTGATCGATGTCGTATCGGTGTGGATAGAATTGGAGCTTCTTCTATTACTGGTGATCGATATTATATCGGTGTGGATAGAATTAGAGTTTCTTCTATTACTGGTGATCGATACCATATCGGTGTGGATAGAATCAGACCTTTTTCTATTTCTGGTGATCGATACCTTATCGACGTGGATAGAACTGGAGTCTTTTCTATTACTGTTGGTCGATATAGGAATGCCAACTTCTGGAAACCGGGATCCCTAGACTAGGATTGAGTCTAGTCTAAATTGTGTAGCTACGAGTATTGTCGACAGTTTGATATTAGTTATGTTTCAGATTTTTATACATATTGCTGTTACCTGTTACATGCTTTATATTTGTTTATATGATTGCATGTTTCGTTGATTTATACTGGGATTATATTCTCACCGGAATTATCCGGCTGTTGTCTTGTTTGTATGTGTACATGACAACAGGTGGGACAGGATCAGGGTCCAGGAGATGAGGAGAGATCGTGATAGAGTGGAGACTTCGGACTTTGATGTATATAGGGTTTTGGCACTTGATAATTAGATGTTGAACCTTAATTAAATAAATGTATGTGGTACAGAATTGATACTTTTATATACTGAGATGTATATATGTTTTTATGTCACTACGTTCCGCATTATTTAAAAAAAAAAAATTATGACCCTAATTATTTGATTAGTAAATTGATCCTGATGATGATTAAGGACTGATTAGCGTCCGGGTCCCCACATATGCTTTGAGGTTAGAGGTCAAGGTTTAGTACAATGATTTACAAAGTCGAGTCATGGGAATTTTAGAACGTCCTAAAGAATTGATTGAGCTCATAAGTAGGTATGAAATTTACGTCCAAGTTACGCAAGATAAGCATGTCAATTCATGATTAGTTGTGCAGCGATGACCCCGATCGAAGTCCAATGAATCCCTCAACGCCAAGTAAGTATGTTGACGTGCAAGAAAATATTTTAAGTTTTTGAGGTATGCTAATTGTCTTGTGACCAAATTATGAATGGGTTTGGAAGTCGGTGAACGTGGCCGAGGACCTCTCCACCCCGTTAAATTATGAATGGGGATCTCATGTATGTGGCAGTGGATACGTACCTGTCAGCCTAGTACTGTGGTTTGTCTGATCAGGCGTTTATTATGTATGGGTCACTTGCTTTGAAACATCCTCTACGCAAAATGAAGTCATGTATGTTTATGTATGATCAAGTTTGCCAGCATGTTTATGAAAGCTTTTAAGTTATGGCACGTCTATGTAAGTATGCAATTTCAAGCTCATTTCAAATCCAAGCTTCAAGTATGTATGTTCTATTTTAAGGTTGCATGCGATTTTATTATGTACTACTTGCTATTCTCAGTTTATACGTGTTGAGTCTTTAGACTCACTAGACTTGATCGATGCAGGTGAGGATGTCTATGAGGAGACAGGAGGTGGGGACCAAGGATCAGACTTGGGCTGAGCGGAAGGCTAGACCCGAGGACCGCCCCCGTTACTTTAATATTTTAAGCAAGAAAATGTTAATACTCTGATTTTATGCTTTGTTGTGAGATGTTTTGAGCAAGCTCTTCTTTGAGCAAGATTTTTATTGGTGAATGGATGATGTAGTGACGACCGTATTGATTTTATTTTCTTATTCAAGAAATTTTTAATTTTTCCGCAAATTTTAAGTAGTAAAAAGTACGGTTTGTTACAGTTGGTATCAGAGCGGTGTTCCTGTATAGGGTTATGCCTACTGCCATCCGTAAGAAGTTCATGAAGTCACACCTCAAGTCTGTAAGTTTTAATTTTTGCATTATGTATGTAGTAAGCATTGAATCATGAATTCAGCATATCCATGTTTTGAGTTTAGGTTTCGTGCATCCTATGTCATTTATATCATGTTCATGCATAGTGGGTTTACGTGTTGGGTAATTGATGGAACAGAATGCCTCCTAGACGTGTGGTTGACTGAGAAGCAAGGGAAGAGGATCGAGAGAACCGAAATGAGGAGAGAGCCAATCCTCCACCTCCACCGCCAGATATGCAAGCGCAGAAGCTGGCAGGAATGACTCAGTTCTTCACACAGTTTGCGAGGAATCAGGCTGCAGTTGGCGCGGGAGAGAGGCCTAGGCCAGAAGCGGTGTATGAGAGGTTCCAGAGGATGAATCCTAAGGAGTTTTCAGGATCTACTGACCCGATGGTAGCAGAGGGATGGATTAAGTCCATCGAAGTGATCTTTGACTACATGGAGCTGCAGGATGCAGACAGAGTCCGTTGTGCCATATTCCTTTTAGCAGGCGATGCCAGACGTTGGTGGGACAGTGCGTCGGTGGCAGTTAATTTGCCGACGTTGTCCTGGAATGGATTCAAAGAAGTGTTCTCCGCCAAGTACTTCACTGAGGAAGTACGATCCCGGCTGACTAGGGAATTTATGACGCTGCGACAAGGAGATAGCAGTGTTGCAGAGTTTGTTAGGAGGTTTGAGAGGGGTTGTTACTTCGTGCCCCTCATTGCGAATGATGCCCTTGCAAAGCTGAGGCATTTTATGGATGGTTTGCTGTCGATCTTGCACCGTGATGTGAGGGTAGCTGGCCCTACTACATACGCAGTTGCCGTTTCTAGGGCTTTGGCGGCAGAACAAGACCAGCGAGATATTGAGGCAGACAGGCAGGGCAAGAGGCCCTATAAGGCCCCACCGCAGCAGCAACAGCATCAGAGGCCTCAGTTCAAGAAACCTTACCAGGGGCAACCGGGAAAGAAACCCTATCAAGGACTGCCGAAAGGCAAGGGCCCTATCCAACAGCAGGGGGCGCCTCAGAAGCCCGGTAACTTCCCAGTGTGTCAAAAATGCAATCGCCAACATCCCGGTCAGTGCTTATGGGGATCCGGGAAATGTTTTAAATGTGGGGCTACGGACCACATGTTGAAGGAGTGCCCACAATGGAAGCAACAAACGCAAGGGAGAGTTTTCTCCATGCATGCTCAAGAGGCGAACCCAGACACTACCCTTTTGACTGGTAATTTATTTAATTCAGTGCAGTATCGATTTCTTTGCCTTGCATGTTTAGTTTTAATTGAGAATACTAGTGTTTTAGTTGGAATTTTGAGTGTCTTTTTTTGCATGAGGACTATGGTAGAATTTTTGGGATATAAGTTAGTTTGTTGTGCTAACGCATCTCAGGGAATATTTTCATTAAGAGATTAGCCACGACGGCACTGATAGATTCAGGAGCCACTCGCTCCTTTATCTCGGAAACTTTTGCTAATCATCTGGACATCAAGTCCATTGGCCTAGATATAAATTTTTCGGTGACAGCCCCATCCGGGGAAGAGCTGTTAGCAACTAGCGTGATCAGGGATATCGATCTGGAATTGCAGGGCCATCTAGTATATGCAGATTTGATTCTACTGCCGATGCCAGAGTTCGACATTATTTTGGGAATGGACTGGCTGACAAAGAACAGGGTCCTGATTGACTTCCAGAAAAGATCAGTATTGGTTAGGCCGCTGGGCATGAAACAGTTTCTATTTGAGCCAGACAGATGGAGAAGCTTCCCTCGCATGATTTCGTGCATGCAAGCGAGGAGGTTGATTTCCAAGGGGTGTCATGCCTTCTTGGCCAGTATTATTTCAGCGCCTGATGTGCCCACTACATCTTTATCCGACGTGCCAGTAGTCAGTGAATTCCCAGACGTCTTCCCAGACGATGTTTCAGGTCTTCCACCAGAGAGAGAGGTGGAGTTTACCATTGATCTCATGCCAGGCACAGTGCCAATCTCTAAGGCGCCGTACCGATTAGCTTCACCTGAGATGTTAGAGCTCAAACAACAGATTCAAGAGCTTCTCGACAAGGAGTTCATTCGCCCTAGTTTCTCACCGTGGGGCGCGCCAGTACTTTTTGTGAAGAAGAAGGATGGGAGTATGAGGCTGTGCATCGATTACCGAGAGTTGAACAAGGTAACGATCAAGAATAAGTACCCACTCCCTAGAATCGAAGACTTGTTTGATCAGTTGCAGGGAGCTACAGTGTTCTCTAAGATAGATCTTCGATCAGGTTATCACCAGCTGAAGGTGAAGGATGCATACGTTAACAAGACGGCCTTCAGGACCAGGTATGAGCATTACGAGTTCTTAGTAATGCCATTTGGATTGACGAATGCACCAGCAATTTTCATGGACCTCATGAATCGAGTATTTCAGCCCTACCTTGATCAGTTTGTCATAGTGTTTATTGACGATATTCTCATATACTCGAAGAGCCATGAGGAGCATAGCCAGCATTTGAGGACAGTGTTGCAGGTTTTGCAGAGTCGCAAGTTAATTGAGAAGTTCAGTAAGTGCGAGTTTTGGTTGCAAAAAGTAGCATTTTTGGGGTATATAGTGTCTAGTAGTGGCATTGAAGTGGATCCAACAAAAGTAGCAGCCGTTAAGGATTGGGTTGAACCGAAGAATGCATCAGAAATCCGCAGCTTTTTGGGTTTAGCCGGTTACTACCGTAAGTTCATTCGGGGATTTTCGTCCATAGCAGTGCCACTCACTTCACTAACCAAGAAGAATGCTAAATTCGTGTGGAGTGACGAATGTCAGAAGAGCTTTGATACTTTGAAGTAAGCTCTTATTTCGGCGCCAGTGCTAGCCATGCCAACAGGGCAAGGTGAATTTGTGCTTTATACCGATGCATCTAAGCTCGAATTAGGCGCAGTGTTGATGCAACAAGGTCGGGTTATAGCTTATGCTTCCAGGCAGTTGAAGGTGCATGAGAAAAACTACCCGACGCACGATTTAGAATTATCCGCAGTCGTCTTTGCGTTGAAGATTTTGAGACACTACTTGTATGGCGAGAAGTGTCAGATTTTCACTGACCACAAGAGTCTGAAATACTTCTTCACGCAGAA
Organism: Primulina tabacum; assembly: GCF_025594145.1. Lineage (NCBI taxonomy): Eukaryota > Viridiplantae > Streptophyta > Magnoliopsida > Lamiales > Gesneriaceae > Primulina > Primulina tabacum. The sequence continues at coordinate 16,475,474 of NC_134557.1, read as the reverse complement.
GGAACTAAACATGAGACAGAGGTGATGGTTGGAACTAGTGAAGGACTATGATTGAGAGATTAGCTACCATCAGAGAAAAGCTAATGTTGTGGCAGATGCCTTGAGCAGGAAAGTTGCATTCATAGCTCAGTTATCAGTGCAGAGACCTCTTCAGTTTGAGACTCAGAGGTTTGGTTTGGAAGTATACCGTAAGGGCAGAGCACCAAGGCTGTCTAATCTGACAGTCCAGTCTTCTCTGCTAGACCGTATCCGGACAGGTCAGTCTTCAGATGAGCAATTACTGAAATGGAGACTGAAAGACGAAGCCAAGGGTAGTGTTTTTTACTCAGTGTCAGATGGTATCGTGAGATACATGGGCAGAATGTGGGTGCCTAGTGTTGATTCGATCAGACAGGATATTCTGACAGAAGCACATGCATCCCCGTATTCTATTCATCCAGTAAGTACTAAGATGTACAACCTGCAAATCCTGTATTGGTGGCCAGGGATGAAGAGAAACATCCGCAGATTCGTATCAGAATGTCTTACTTGTCAGCAAGTGAAAGTTGAACACCAGAGGCCAGCAGGGATGCTTAAGTCGCTCCCTCTTCCAGAGAGGAAATGGGAGAATATCACTATGGACTTCGTCGTTGGATTGCCTAGATCAGTCAGAGGCTTTAATGCCATTTGGGTTATTGTGGATCGACTCACGAAGTCAGCGCACTTTTTGCCAGTAAATATGACTTTCTTCATGACGCAGTATGCGGAGCTTTATATCAGGGAGATAGTCCGTTTACATGGGTTCCTAGTTTCGATTGTGTCCGACAGAGACCCGAGGTTTACGTCGTCCTTCTGGAAGAGCTTACATGCAGCCATGGGGACAAAATTGCTGTTTAGTACAGCTTTTCACCCGCAGACAGATGGCCAGTCTGAGCGAGTGATTCAGATTCTGGAGGATTTGCTGAGAGCCTGTATGATTGATTTTCAGGGGACTTGGGAGTCTAAGATACCACTAGTGGAGTTTACCTACAACAGCAGCTTCCAATCATCTATAGGTATGGCTCCCTACGAGCCTTTGTATGGAAGAAAGTGCGGATCACTGGTTCATTGGGATGAAGTTGGTGAGAGAGCAGATCTTGGTCCAGAGATAGTTCAGCAGACTGCAGATGTGGTGGTCAAGATTCAAGACAGGATGAAGGCCGCCCAGAGCCGTCAGAAGAGCTATGCTGATAAGAGGAGGAGAGATCTCGAGTTTGCTGTTGGTGATCACGTATTCGTCAAGATAGAACCTATGAAGGGTGTAATGAGATTTGGGAAGAGAGGCAAGCGGAGTCCGAGGTTTATTGGGCCGTTCGAGATTTTGGACAGAGTTGGGACATTAGCTTACCGGGTAGCCCTTCCGCCGAATCTGGCCGGGGTACACAATGTGTTCTACGTCTCTATGCTAAGGAAGTATCTAGCCAACCCTTTGCATATTCTGAGCTATGAGCCGTTGCAGCTTGCTCCAGACTTGTCATATGAAGAGCGACCGACTCAAATTGTGGACAGACAGGAGCGCAGACTCCGGAACAAAGTGACTAAGTTGGTCAAAGTCCGGTGGCTAAATCAATCAGTGGAAGAAGCCACTTGAGAGTCCGAAACAGATATGAGACTTCGCTACCTGGAGTTGTTCGGTAAGACTTAATTTCGAGGATGAAATTTATATAAGTGGGGGAGGAAATGTAGTGCCCAAATTCAGCACATGTATAACCCATGCATTTATTTAATTAGTAAATCATGTAATTAATTTTAAATTGATCTTATCAGTGCATGATTTATGAAAATACATTATTTTTAAATTAGTCATGTTTATGTGATGCACGGTAAAATATTTTTCGAGTTTCATGTTTCAGGCGATCATTCGAGGCGGGATTGAGGAAAAGACCCGGTGACGATTTTGGCAATTTTAATGCGGCATTTTATTTTTGAGTTAAGAGTGGGGCATTTTAATTAATTTATGAAGAGTTAGTATTTTAAAGCCTAATTTGTTTATTTAGTGAGTTTTAACACTTTAAAACTTTTAAAGTTGTCAAGGGTGCACTTTATTTTAATGTATAGGATTTTATTTAAGATTAGTAGGAATAGTTTTCCTTTTTATTTGTCAATGGTGTTAACATTTAATTAGTATATTGGTTAGCATGTTAATTATTTTAGTTAAGGAAATTAATCCCCTTAATTTATCTCTAAACGCACGCACACACACATGATTACACACACTAAAACTCACTCTTTTTACACAACGCACACACACCTCCATTCATTCATATTTTTTTGAAAAGAAATTTTAGGGTTCTTCTCCCCATAGCAGCCGCCCCCTTCTCTAAAAATTTCCAGCAAGTTTTGTTGAGTTTTCTTACAAGATTCTCGCGCCACGTTCGTCCCGGATCAAGCGTCGCTCCGTTCCCGCATCGGTATCGCCGTTTCGGTATTTTTAAATATCAAAAGGCACGTATAATCTGTTTTTCCTGCGTCGATCTTGTCATAGTATTTATTTTGATGTGTTATTTACGAAATCATGTGTATAAGATGTAGTAGTTTGAGCAGGAATTTTATTGGATGTGCCTTGAAAAGAATTTTTGATCTGAAATTTCGAATTCCTCTATATTTTGAATTACTGGGATTTCTCGGTACAGATTTTGGCAAAACTTTCAATAAGAAAAAGGTAGAACTTTTTTATACCTTCGATTTGATATAAGATTCGAAATTTTTGGACGAAAATTGAGTGAGTTATGGTGTTTTTAGTGGGACTGCTCAAACTGCGACTTTTACGTAAATTGTGTTCTTGAAGTTATTTGTTGCAGGCTTCATTGGGGATCGATGGGTGATCGTTGCTGCGTCTAAGTATGATGCTTGGGTTTGTATTTTGCTTGTCGTTTAGTGTCGATAGGCACTCGAGTACATTAGAAGTCGTAGGAAACGTTTGGGGTCAATTGCTACGCTTCTTGAATTGTATGTATCGTAAGGGAACGTCGTTGTTTGGGTGTCCGTACGAGATTAGTTCAATGCTATGGTGTCTTAGGATGGTCTCAAGGTGTTTAATTTCGTTCTATTAGTTGTTTGATAGGGAGAATAGACATTATTGTGTAAGTTTTCCTCGCAGGTTCAGAAAAATCGAGGCCACACGGACCCATACACGGATCCTGACACGGGGTCCGTGCCTGTGTTACCTCATAAATGTCATTTTTGCGTGCCGACACGGACCCCTACACGGACCAGGGCACGGGGTCCGTGCCTTTGTTCTTTTCGATGTCTCTTTACAGAGTCTAGACGGACCCTCAGACGGACCCTAACACGGGGTCCGTGTCCACCCTTCTCTTCGAGTCCTCCTTATCTGAGCCTACACGGACCCATACACGGATGGGAGCACGGGGTCCATGTCCTTCATATTTTGGGGAAAATTTATAGTATGCTTTGAGGTTAGAGGTCAAGGTTTAGTACAATGATTTACAAAGTCGAGTCATGGGAATTTTTGAACGTCCTAAGGAATTGATTGAGCTTGTAAGTAGGTATGAAATTTACGTCCAAATTACGCAAGATAGGCATGTCAATTCATGATTAATTGTGCAGCGACGACCCCGATCGAAGTCCAATGAATCCCTCAACGCCAAGTAAGTATGTTGACGTGCAAGAAAATATTTTAAGTTTTTGAGGTATGCTAATTGTCTTGTGACCAAATTATGAATGGGTTTGGAAGTCGGTGAACGTGGCCGAGGATCTCTCCACCCCGTTAAATTATGAACGGGTTAGATCGTGGTTGGAAAGCGTTAAATTATAAACAGGGACCAACCATCCCGTTAAATTATGAACGGGGATCTCATGTATGTGGCAGTGGATATGTCCTTGTCAGCCCAGTACTGTGGTTTGTCTGATCAGGCGTTTATTATGTATGGGTCACTTGCTTTGAAACATCCTCTACGCAAAATGAAGTCATGTATGTTTAAGTATGATCAAGTTTGCCAGCATGTTTATGAAAGCTTTTATGTTATGGCACGTCTATGTAAGTATGCAAGTTCAAGCTCATTTCAAATCCAAGCTTCAAGTATGTATGTTCTATTTTAAGGTTGCATGCGATTTTATTATGTACTACTTGCTATTCTCAGTTTATACGTGTTGAGTCCTTAGACTCACTAGACTTGATCGATGCAGTTGAGGATGTCTATGAGAAGACAGGAGGTGGGGACCAAGGAGCAGACTTGGGTTGAGCGGAAGGCTAGACCCGAGGACCGCCCCCGTTACTTTAATATTTTAAGCAAGAAAATGTTAATACTCTGATTTTATGCTTTGTTGCGAGATGTTTTGAGCAAGCTCTTCTTTTAGCAAGATTTTTATTGGTGAATGGATGATGTAGTGACGACCGTATTGATTTTATTTTCGTATTCAAGAAATTTTTAATTTTTCTGCAAATTTTAAGTAGTAAAAAGTGCTGTTCGTTACAGAAATATTTCTAAGTTAGGGTTGGTAAACGTTTGACGATTTTGATGTTTTAAACTCTTTCCTTTGAATTTTCAAATATAGTTTGTTGATTTATTTTTAAAATGGTGTCAAAAGTATTTTAAGTATATGTGTATATGTATTCGGCCGAGATCTAGTGTAGGAGAAAAAAAATTTCTAGTACTTTTAAAAAAAACGAGTGGTAGACGTTTCAGTTGGTATCAGAGCAATGTTCCTGTAAAAGGGTTGTACCACCGTCAGTGCCGGGAAGTCAGTCGTCAAGCCTCAATCTATAAGTTTAATTGCTTTATGTGATTTTTATAATGATACCTGCATGATTACATGAATTATACGTTTACGTTACATGTTTAATAATTTTTTGAGATTATATGCTTTATATGCTTAAAATTGCTCAAAAAGGATTAGTATATGCTGCATGATTAGAAAACTTAGATTTAAATGCATGTTGGTTACATTTAGAATTTGGAAAACGTTCAGATATAGCGCCTCCTATACGCGCAACTAGGACCGATAGGCAAGCGAGAATGTTGAGGATCATCATGTGAATGCACCCCCACCTCCTAATGGGGATGCTGCTATTCGTGCACTGGAGGGCATGGCTCTCTTCTTTGAGCGGCAGTTTCAGCAGGCTTCTAGGCCACAACAAGACGTCTATAATCAGTTCCGGAGACTGGGTCCGAAGGAATTTTCTGGCACTACCGACCCTTTTGCTGCTGAGGGTTGGATTTGATCACTTGAGGTGCACTTTCGCTATCTGAATATGGGAGACGTCGACCGTGTTAGATGTGCCACTTATATGCTTAGGGATGATGCTTCTCTTTGGTGGGAATGAGATGAACATGGTATTAATCTCTCCACACTTACTTGGGAGCAATTAAAAAATGTTTTATATTAGGATTACTTTATTGCTGACGTTCGAGGACGATTGAAGAGAGACTTTATGACTCTCTGTCAGGGAGACACTACTGTCGCTGAGTTTGTGAGGAAGTTTGATATGGGTTGTCACTTTGTACCCCTTATTGCTAGGGATGCTGTCGAGAAACTTAGACACTTTTTGGATGGTCTTCTACCTACTATACTGATGTGATGATGAAGCGACAAGCGGATTATGCTGCTGCCACTGCCTGTGCATTTCAAGCCGAGAAAGCTTTGAAAGATATTGATTTTGAGATGCAGCGCAAAAGACAACAACACCAGCAGAATTTTCAGCCTAACAAGAGGCCATATACGGAACCTCCTAGACCTCAAGGGCAACAAAAGCCCCAAGGACAAGTAAAGAATCCAGGACCACCGAAACCACCACAACCTGGAGCACCAAAACCTGCAGAGAGGCTACCATGCAAGGAGTGTAATCGCTTACATTATGGCAAGTGAATGTGGGGATCTTTTAGATGCTTCATATGCAAAGAAGAAGGACATAAAGCTGCTGATTTCCCAAAGAAGAAGGCACCAACACAGGGAAGAGCTTATGTTATGCATGCTTAAGAAGATAAGGAGGAGCCAGGATTGACCCTTATCACCGGTAACCTAATTATTTAACGTTTTTATATTGCTTTTATTGCATGGAATGTTAAATTGAATATTAGAATTGATTTGGGATTAAGGATAACCTAGTGGAAATTATGTTGCATGCTCTACCTTAGTTGGAATTAAGGGATGTAATGGAAACTATAGAATTTAGACTTGAATTATGAGCCTTAATTGTGTAAGGAAGGTAATTAATTCCAAATGAAAGTTTTATGGCAAAAAATGGAGAAAAAAAATCATAACTTTGGGCATGATAGAGAATTTTTAAAAATTGGAAAGACTAAATTTCAATTAACCAAAACTTAAGGGGCTAAATGGTAATTTCCAAAAATGTAAGGACCGATAATGCAATTTCAAAAAATTAAGGGACCAAAAATGAAATTCCAAAAATTTAAAGGGTCAAAATCATAATTTTCAAAAATCTTGGGGGACTAAAATGTAAATTTCAAATATTTGAGGACTAAAATGCAATTTTTCATGAAATACTAGGGTCCAACGAGTAATCTTCATCAGATCTTTTGAGAAAATAATGAAAGAAATTTCTTAAGCTTCAACATGAAAAGATTTTAAAAGCATTTTTGTCGTAGGGAGGATATTCATTCTAGATGTAGCCACTTATGCACTGCTGGATTTGGGAGCTACACACTCTTTCATATCTGAAACATTCATCAAGCGACTGAATATCTTTCCTGAAGATATGGAATTGGGTTTCAAAGTTTCTATTCCTTCCGGTGATCAAATGATCACGTCTAGTATTGTGAAGAATCTGGAGGTTCGTTTGCAAAAAGATGTGGTTCAGACAGATTTTATCGTACTCCCTATGCCTGAATTTCACATTATACTTGGTATGGATTGGTTATCATTGAATGGATCTTCGATAGATTTTTGACAGAGATCAGTGTCTATTTCGACCGTCTACTGAGGAATCTTTTGTCTTTGAGGTTGTGAAAGCAAATGCCGCACATTATCTTTTGTATGTGGGCGAGGAAACTTATGAGACGAGGATGCCAAGCTTTTCTAGCATGTGTCAATTCAGCACATGTTCCCGACAGTTAGAAACTAGAGGATGTTGATATCGTCAGAGATTTTCCTAGCATCTTTCCTGAGGATGTCTCTGGCATTCCACTAGACTGTGGGGTGGAATTTTCTATTGAGTTGATGCCGCGCATCAATTTCTAAAGCACCCTACCGTGTAGCGTCCACAGAAATTAAAGAATTAAAAGATCAAATCCAAGAATCATTAGACAAGGGTTTCATTCACCCAAGCTGTTCTCCATGGGGTGCACCAGTATTTTTTGTAAAGAAGAAGGATGGTAGTATGCGACTTTGCATCGATTATCGAGAGCTGAATAGAGTCACTATAAAGAATAAATATCCTCTACCAAGAATTGAAGACTTATTTTATCAATTGCAAGGAGCATCGTTATTCTCAAAGATAAATCTTCGTTTTGGATACCATCAGTTGGAAGTAAAAGAGTCTGATGTTCATAAGACACTGTTCAGAACTCGATATGGGCATTATGTGTTTTTTGTCATGCCATTTGGGTTGACCAATGCGCCAGCGATTTTCATGAATCTCATGAATCGCGTATTTCAGCCGTATCTGGATCAATTTGTCATAGTCTTCATTGATGATATTTTGATCTATTCGAAGAATAAAGAGGAGCATAGTCGGCATTTGAGGACAACACTGCAAGTATTGCAAGATAGGAAGTTGTTTGCAAAGTTCAGCAAGTGTGAGTTTTGGCTCGATAGAGTGGCGTTCTTAGGCCACATCATTTCTAGAGATGGAGTGGAGGTTGATCCGAGTAAAGTAGAGGCAGTAAAAGAATGGCCCGTACCGAAGAGCATAACCGAGATCCATAGTTTCTTGGGACTAGGTGGCTATTATTGAAAGTTTATTCAAGGATTCTCATCTATCGCGGTACTCATGACCGCCTTGACAAAGAAGAATGCAATGTTTGTATGGAGATCTGAGTGCCAAAACAGTTTTGAAAAGTTGAAGCAAGCTTTGATTTCAGCGCCAGTATTATTGATGCCATCAGGCAAGGAGAGTATGTTCTTTATACCGACGCTTCGAAACTTGGTTTGGGTGCAATTCTGATGCAGAATGATCGAGTTATAACCTATGCGTTGAGACAGTTGGAGATTCACGAGAAAAATTACCCCACTCATGATCTAGAGTTTGCAGCAGTGGTATTTGCCTTGAAGATTTGGAGACATTACTTATATGAGGAGAAGTGTAAGATTTTCACCGACCATAAAAGTTTGAAATACTTCTTCACATTAAAAGAGTTGAATATGAGACAGCGACGATGTCTAGAGTTGGTGAAAGACTACGACTGTGACATTAGCTACCATCCAGAAAAGCTAATATAGTGGCGGACGCATTGAATCGAATGGTAGCAGTTATTACTCAATTATCACTTCAAAGACCACCACAGTCTGAGATTCAGCGGTTTGAGCTTACAGTATATGCTAGGGGCGAGGCCCCTAATCTTGCCACCTTGTCAGTACAGTCGACATTGAGAGATAAAATCCGTGAGGGACAGTCTACTGATGAGCAATTGCAAAAATAGAGAGTGAGAGATGAAGCCAAGGGCCGGAAGTTGTATTCTGAGGTGGATAGTATAGTTCGTTATCGATATCGTTTATGGGTTCCTAGTGACGACTCTTTGAGGGAGCTCAATATGAAGAAAGATCATGACTCGACATATTCCATTCATCCTAGAAGAACGAATATGTATAAAGACTTGCAATTATTATATTGGTGGTCGGACATGAATCGTGATATCCTGCGATTTGTATCTGAATGCTTGACATGTCAATAAGTAAAAGCAGAGGATCAGAGGCCAGTAGGAAAACTTAAGCCACTTCCTATTCCCAAGTGGAAATGGGAAAATATCACTATGGACATTGTTGTAGGATTGCCGAGGAGTATCAAGGGATTTAATGCTATATGGGTGATACTGGATCGTCTTAAGAAATCAACGCATTTTCTACCTATCAAGACGAAATTCATTATGAAATAGTTTGCCGATTTGTATATTCGAGAGATAGTTCATTTGCATGGGATTCCTGTATCTATTGTTTCTGACAGAGATTCAAGATTTACATCATCTTTTTGGAAGAGTCTGCATGCAGCGATGGAGACTAAATTATTATTCAGTACAACATTCCATCTTCAAACCGATGGTCGGTCCGAAAGAGTTATTCAAATATTGGAGGATCTACTTCGAGCATGTGTGATCGATTTCAAAGGAAGTTGGGGGTCTTAATTATCTTTAGTGGAGTTTACCTACAATAATAGCTATCAATCATCGATAGGGATGGCTCCATACGAGACACTATATGGAAGGAAATGTAGATCACCTATTCATTAGGACGAGGTTGACGAAAGAAGGGAAATTGGTCCCGACTTGATCGAACAAACAGCCGAGCTAGTAGTCAAAGTCCGAGAAAGGATGAAGATTGCACAAAGCTGACATAAAATTTATGCCGACAAGCGACGAAGAGAGCTTGAGTTTGAAGTGGGAGACCATGTGTTTGTGAAAATAGCGCCTGTGAAGGGTATTATGCGATTTGGTAGGAAAGACAAACTTAGTCCAAGATTCATAGGGCCATTTGAGATTTTGGTAAGGGTTAGAACACTAGCCTATAGAGTGGTGCTACCACCAATGCTATCTGGGGTGTGTTCCACATCTCGATGCTGCGAAAGTACATGTCAAACCCTTCACATGTACTACATTATGAACCACTGCAATTGGCTCCAAACATGACTTATGAAAAAAGACCCATACAAATCTTGGGAAGGCAAGAAAGAAGACTACGAAGCAAAGTCATACCCATGATCAAAGTCAAATGGCTAAATCACTCGGAGGAAGAAGCTACTTGGGAAACCGAGAGAGACATGAAAAGTCGCTACTCGGAGTTATTCGGCAAGTTCTAATTTCGAAGACGAAATTTTATTTAAGGGAGAGAGAAATTGTAAGGTCCAAAAATAAGATGATGTAATTCAACCGCATGCAAATCTAGGGAAAAAAGAAAATGGTGAATTAAATGATTTTAATTGCTTAAATTAATTATGCTTGTTATGTTATATGGTTATGAAGTAGTTTTTTACTTCAATGCATAAAACTGCATTTTTAAAAGGTTATTCGAGATACGATCGAGGAACGGAGACCGAGGGCTGAAAAATGAAAAATATATTTATTAAATAATTGTTTTTAATTATTTAAAATAAGGGTGATGCTTTATGATATTTAGGAAAATAAGGAGTTTTGAGGTGATTTTATACGCCGAGGCGTTGTAACACTCGTGACTAAAATGCATAATTAGTGCGGAAGGTTTAGAATATAATTTGGAAAAAAGGTGTAATTTTTAAAAAAATTTGGGAAGCATCTCCCCACAAATAGGACATGCTACCTGTCTCAAGCAACACATAAAATATATAAAAAAAATTTTCATATTCATCAGATACCATTTAATATAGTATCTACACATATTTCTAATTCAAATACCAAAACAAGGTTTTCAATATTTCCCAAAATAACCAAAAGCTTAACATATCAAAATAGCATCCAACCACTATCTCCAAAGTTTGGCATATTCCCTTCTCTCGCTTCGACAACTCAGGGATGATCAGTCTTTCTTACCTGTGCCTGCATCACATGAACATAACTGGAATGAGTATAAAACTCAGCAAATGGAATCAATACTAACAATATACATATATATCATTTTATTGAAAAACATAAAATGGATAGCCTCAATTTCATTTTCTTGAAAACATTATCTATTTCATTTTCATAATCGTCGAATCATCATTAATATCATCCGTCAAGAATCATAATACAACAATACATAGGGATGATATTCATTTCATTGATTAACCGAAGAATTGATAGTTCTTATAAGATAGTTCATTCATTGCTTACCCTCTTCGTAAAAACGAATTTTATAGGAGGGACATGTGCATCTGCATAAAATGCATCTTATATGAGAGCACATGTTTTCATCGTTAATTGGCTAATTACATTGCGGATTTAGAATTGCCAGAGGCAACACCGCTACTATCACTATCAATCCAATCATTCAATCATATAAAAATTCATTCAAGCATTTTATCAAATACATTAGAGACATCATTTAAAGTATAACTCCTTTCATTCAAAAATGCATATAATTGCACTACCACATATACATATTTACATATATATATCATGAATGGAATTTGAAAGGAGTTAGCATCATAAAATCATTAAAACACATATATATGGGATCATGTGATGCATTTAAGAAATGATTCCACTTACTACACTTGGAGCACTTGGTTTCGTAGAACTTGACGATGATCCTACAACAATAAACCCAATAACTAACCATCAACACCCAAATAATAACATTAGATGACCATTTAACCCAATACATCTATCACAACTATCATCCCCTAACTCCACCATCTTCAATAACTCAAGAACAAGAAGAAAAACCACTTACCTTTGCCACTTTCACTAAAAAGATGAAGTTCCAACTCCGGATTGAAGATTAATTGCTTAATGAATGAGAGAAGAAGAATAAGATGAAGTACCCTAGCTTAGAATCGATGGAGAAGAGAAAGGAAGAGAAGGGAAATGAGAAAAATGAGAGTCTCAACCGATTTTATGCCTTAAAATACCCAAAACACGTTTTTGTACTGTGCTGGGCGCTCAGGCGGTCATAAACTACCGCCCTAGCGTGGACCATACTGTCCAAGACCAAAATTTTAAAACCAGTGGCGCTCGGGCGGTCATTTCTTACCGCTCGGGCGCCGCTCTGCACACAGCCACATCAAAGATCACCTCCGAAACGCCTCTTCCCATCATAATTTGGAAAAGTGGTAAACATGAAAGTTGTTGCTCTATGTCTTGGCTTGCATCTCCAATCGGCCTCATGTCATTTGAGTTCTGAGTAAAGAGTTATGCGCAATCTCCCAACATGTGTCACTGGAGGAACGACGATACACACGACACACTTCGGGGCGCTTTTGGCTTGTCTTCCACAATGATTTGAACAAAACTCAAAACACGAAAGTTATAGCCTTATGTCTTATCTTTCTAATGAAAGTGGTCTCACATTATTCGGATCAATATACAAAATATTATGCTAAAAACCACAACTACTACCACAGTTTCATACCGTTTTAGAACCTCCATTACTTATTTGGCTAAAGATCAACTTTCTATTTTACCCATACATTTTCTGTTTCATTATATATCATTCAATACCATTCATATCATATCTTGAAACCATAAATCATCAGCATTACATCACATATCCCAAACGATCATCATAATAAATCATAAAAGGAATAAGCAACATACTTAATCATAATCATTACCTTACATCATATGCATACGAATGTCTGGGCGTTATAATTCTCCCTCCTTTAGAAATTTCTTCCCCGAAATTGCCATTACTTCGAAAATAAATCAGGATATCGCTGCTTCATTTCCTTCTCTGGTTCCCACGTTGCTTCTTCAACCAACTGATTACGCAAAAGAATCTTAATAATGCCGATATCCTTATTCCTTATTACTTTAACCTTGCGATCTAAAATATGGATTGGTACTTCTTGATAAGTCAAGTTCGGCATCAGATCCAACGCTTCATGTCTGAGAACATGGGAAGGGTTCGAAATGTACTTACTGAGCATTGAGACGTGAAATACATTGTGTACTCTATCCAAGTCCGGCGGTAAGGCTAGATGATATGCTCTTTCTCTATCCTATCCAGAATTTCAAATGGGCCGATAAATCTTGGGCTTAGGTTACCTTTCTTCCCATTACCCCTTTGAGAGGAGCAATTTTGATAAAAACATGATCTCCAACTTCAAACTCCAAAGGCCTCCTTCGGTTATCGGCATAACTTTTCTGTCTGGTTTGGGCCGTCTTCATTCTGTCCTGGATTAAAGTAATCACATCAGTTGTCTGTTGGACCAATTCTGGTCCTAACATCTTTCTTTCACCGACTTCATCCCAGTTCAACGGTGACCTACATTTCCTGCCATACAATGCCTCGTATGATGCCATACCAATCGTTGCCTGATAACTATTGTTATATGTAAATTCCGCAAGTGGCAATTTAGAATCCCAGCTACTAGGAAAGTCAATCGTGCAGGCTCGTAGCATATCTTCAAGAATCTGAATCACCCTCTCTGACTCCCCGTCACTCTGAGGATGATAAGCTGTGCTAAAAGCCAACCTGATGCCCAAGGCTCTGTGCAAGCTCTTTCAGAATTCAGAAGTAAACCTTGGGTCACGATCAGATACAACTGACACAGAAATACCATGAAGTCTCACAATCTCAGCTACATAGACTTCAGCATACTGGTTCATTGTAAACGTTGTCTTGACCGGAAGAAAATGAGCAGACTTGGTTAACCTATCAACAATCACCCAGATGGAGTTGTAACCCTTTGGTGTTCTTGGAAGTCCCGTTACGAAGTCCATAGTGATGTGCTCCCACTTCCACTGAGGTATTGGGAGGGATTGCAAAGTTCCAGCAGGTCTTTAATGCTCAATCTTTACCTGCTGACATGTTAAACATTCGGATATGAACTTTGCAATATCACTTTTCATACCTGGCCACCAGTAGAGACGTCGGAGATCTTGATACAATTTGGTACTACCTGGATGTATCGAGTATGGCGCGGTATGAGCCTCTGTCAAAACATCCCGTCGAATGTCATCACCACTGGGAACACATATCCGACCTCTAAACGTTAATAAATCATCAGTGTTCATCATAAACTCTGTATTTCCTTTCTCATCGGCTTTGGATCGCAATTCCATCAACTGATTGTCATTAGGTTGCTCCTATCGTATCCTATCTGTCAACGTAGGTCAAATAACCAAAGCTGAAAGTCTAGCTATGGTCCCTTGCTCTACCATAGCGATCTCGCTCCTCTGAAGATCCAATAACAACGGCTTCTGAATCAACAAGCTCAAAGAAGAAACTGACTTGCGACTCAAAGCATTTGCAACAATGTTTGCTTTACCTGGGTGGTAGTTAATGGTCACATCATAATCTTTAACAAGTTCTAACCACCTCCTCTGCCGCATATTAAGTTCCTTATGAGAAAATAGATATTTCAAGCTCTTGTGATCTGTGAAAACTTCATATTTCTTGTCATACAGATAATGCCTCCATATTTTCAATGCGAAGACCACTGCAGCCAACTCAAGATCGTGGGTGGGATAATTCTTCTCGTAATCCTTCAACTGACGAGAAACATAAGCGATTACTTTCCCACGCTGCATTAGTAAAGCTCCAAGTCCCATCTTTGACGCATCAGTGTAAATAATAAAATCTTCAGTACCACACGGAAGTGCTAGGATAGGAGCTGATGTCAACTTGTCTTTCAACACTTGAAATCCGTGTTGGCACTCGTTTGTCCACTCAAACTTCACCGCTTTCCTCGTCAAATTGGTTAATGGCAGGGCTATTTTGGAGAAATTGGCAGTAAAACGTCGATAATAAACTGCCAAACCAAGAAAACTACGCATCTCGAAGACTGCCGTATGAATAGGCCATTGTTTAATCGCTTCAATCTTCATGGGATCCACTGAAATGCCGTCTCTCGAAACAATATGGCCGAGAAATGATACTTGCTTTAACCAGAATTCACACTTTTTCAACTTTGCGTATAACTGCTTTTCCCTTAATAACTGCAATACAGTTTTGAGATGCTCGGCATGGAGTTCCCGAGTCTTGGAATAAATCAGGATATCGTCAATAAAAACGATAACGAAGCTATCCAGATATGGCTTGAAGACCCGGTTCATTAGATCCATGAAGACAAATGGAGCGTTCGTCAACCCAATGACATGACTAAGAACTCATAATGGCCATACCTGGTTCTGAATGCAGTTTTAGGTATGTCGAATTCCCTAACTTTCAGCTGATAATAACCAGAACGCAGATCGATCTTTGAAAACACTGTCGCTCCCTGTAGTTGATCAAAGAGATCGTAAATCCTCGGCAATGGATATTTATTCTTGATCGTGGCTTTGTTGATCTCTCTGTAATCAATGCACAACCGCAAAGATCCATCTTTCTTTTTGACAAATAAAACTGGAGCTCCCCACGGAGAAGAACTCGGACGAATAAAGCCTTTGTCTAATAGATCCTGCAACTGATTCTTCAGTTCTTTCATTTCTGTCAGGGCCATTCGGTAAGGAGCTTTCGAAATCGGAGCAGTACCTGGAACAACATCAATCACAAACTCAACTTCACGGTCAGGTGGCAATCAAGGCACATCATCTGCAAATACGTCACGAAAATCCCAAACTACCTCAATCTCATTCAACTTCATCGTCATCTCAGTATTCACATCTATCACAGCAGCTAAAAACCCCTGACACCCCTTTGATAACATTTCATGAGCTTTGAGACAAGAATTATAAGGAGTGTCAAGCGAAATACCTGAACTCTGGAAAATCCCGCTATCATCATCTTTTGCAGGAAATCGCACCATCTTAGCCACACAGTCAATAACGGCACGATATGACGATAGCCAGTCCATTCCCAAAATAACATCAAACGCCACCATGAGAATAATAATAAAATCAGCAAAATAGATTTCCTCATTCACTTGTACTGTACAGCCTTTAAGAATACTAGAAGGCCATAATTCATCTCCCGATGGCAACAAAATACTATAGTGGAGGGGTTCAAAAGATGGAACAACATTCAAAGAGCGCAAGAAAATTTCAGACATAAAGGAATGCGTAGCACCAGTGTCAATCAATGTAATAGCGGCCTTGCCTGAAATTAAGATAATACCTGATATACCAGAAGAATCAGGATTTGCACCTTCTTTGGTCATTGTGAAGATTCTACCTTGAACCCTATCCTTCCCTTTCTCACCCCTCACTGGACAATTTTTGATAACATGACCAACATCTCCACAACGAAAACATCGATCACTTCCAAAAAGCACTCACCTGTATGCATTTTGCCACATTTTGGACATACAGGTCGATCATATATAGGAGGTGGCATAGGAGCTTTGGGTCGATGCTCCTCTTTTTCTTTGCCTCTGAACAAGCCTTACCTTTCCATCCAGAACCTTGGCCTTTAGTAGAAAAATCTTGGTGCTTCAACTGTCTTTCTCTTTCAATTTCCTTATCGTCCTGCTCGGCCATCCTTGCTTTTTCAACAATCTCTTTATATGAAGCAGCTTTAGACATTCGAACGTCTCTTTTAATTTGATCTCGGACACCTCTAAGAAAATGCTCGCCCTTTTCGATGTCATTGCTGGCCAGATATGGGGCAAACTGACACCCCTCTTCGAATTTGAGAATATACTCTTGCATTGACATATTTCCTTGCCTCAGTTCTAGAAATTCCTTCACTTTTTGACTTTGAAAATCTCGAGGAAAATATTTGTCGTAGAATAAATCTTTAAACTCCTGCCACTTGAGTGCCGAGACATTAATTGATACTTTGGTGGCGTCCCACCAAGTCCTTGCCGTCTTGGTCAGTAGAAAAATGGCACAGCTGAATCGATCTTTATCTTCAAACTGAAGGTAATCATATATAGCCTCCACAGCTTTGACCCATTCCAAGGCGACCATGGGATCGGTGCTACCATCAAATTCTGGTGGCTTCATCTTACGAAATATTTCGTATGCGCCTTCACTACTGGGCTCGGGCCTCACTTGCTCTCTCTCTCTCTCCCTCCCCCTGCATTTCGTATCCGTAAGAGCTACTGGATTTGCTCACCGTGTACTTTGGCCTGTTCTTTCCGTAACTTGCTAAAATTCACCAACCACTCTAGATGATGAACTATCCTCCCCTTCTGATACTTTACGCTTAAGCGGCATGATCCTATGATACATAATAGTTTGAAACCATTTCCACACATAACATATCATAATTATTGAGGCTACACATCCATATTATATCAAATGATGCAGGAACATACATACGGAATTGTCGACAGTAGAGAAAGTCATATGCCAAATCATTGGTCCGAAAAATCTCTGCTCTGATACCACTAAATGTAACACTCGTGACTAAAATGCATAATTAGTGCGGAAGCTTTAAAATATAATTTAGAGAAAATGTGTAATTTTTAAAAAAATTTGGGCAGCATCTCCCCACATATAGGACATGCCGCCTGTCTCAAGCAACACATAAAATACATGCAAAAGATTTTCATATTCATCAGATACCATTTAATATAGTATCTACACATATTTCTAATTCAAATACCAAAACAAGGTTTTCAATGTTTCCCAAAATAACCAAAAGCTTAACATATCAAAATAGCATCCAACCACTATCTCCAAAGTTTGGCATATTCCCTTCTCTCGCTTCGACAACTAACGGATGATCAGTCTTTCTTACGTGTGCCTGAATCACATGAACATAACAGAAATGAGTATAAAACTCAGCAAATGGAATCAATAATAACAAGATACATATATATCATTTTATTGAAAAACATAAAATAGATAGCCTCAATTTCATTTTCTTGAAAACATTATCTATTTCATTTTCATAATCGTCGAATCATCATTAATATCATCCGTCAAGAATCATAATACAACAATACATAGGGATGATATTCATTTCATTGATTAATTAAAGAATTGTTAGTTCTTATAAGATAGTTCATTCATTGCTTACCCTCTTCGTAAAGACGAATTTTATAGGAGGGACATGTACCTCTGCATAAAATGCATCTTATAAGAAATCACATGTTTCCATCGTTAATTGGCCAATTACATTGCGGGTTTAGAATTGCCAGAGGCAACACCTCTACTATCACTATCAATCCAATCATTCAATCATATAAAACTTCATTCAAGCATTTTATCAAACACATTAGAGGCATCATTTAAAGTATAACTCCTTTCATTCAAAAATGCATATAATTGCACTACCAAATATACATATTTACATATATATATCATGAATGAAATTTGAAAAAAGTTAGCATCATAAAATCATCAAAACACATACATATAGGATCATGTGATGCATTTAAGAAATGATTCCACTTACTACACTTGGAGCACTTGGTTTCCTAGAACTTGACGATGATCCTACAACAATAAAACCAATAACTAACCATCAACACCCAAATAATAACATTAGATGACCATTTAATCCAATACATCTATCACAACTATCATCCCCTAACTCCACCATCTTCAATAACTCAAGAAAAAGAAGAAAAACCACTAACCTTTGCCCCTTTCACTAAAAAGATGAAGTTCCAACTCCGGATTGAAGATAAATTGCTTGAATGAACGAGAGAAGAAGAATAAGATGAAGAACCCAAGCTTAGAATCGATGGAGAAGAGAAAGGAAGAGAAGGGAAATGAGAAAAATGAGAGTCTCAACCGATTTTATGCCTTAAAATACCCAAAACACGTTTTTGTACTGTGTTGGGCGCTCGGGCGGTCATAAACTACCGCCCTAGCTCGGACCATATTGTCCAAGACCAAAATTTCAGAACCAGTGGCGCTCGGGCGGTCATTTCTTACCGTTCAGGCGCCGCTCTGCGCACAGCCACATCAAAGATCGCCTCCGAAACGCCTCTTCCTATCATAATTTGGAAAAGTGGTTAACATGAAAATTGTAGCACTATGTCTTGGCTTGCATCTACAATTAGCCTCATGTCATTTGAAGGTTTGAGTAAAGAGTTATGCTCAATCTCCCAACATGTGTCACTGGAGGAACGACGATACACACGACACACTTCGGGGCGCTTTTGGCTTGTCTTCCACAATGATTTGAACAAAACTCAAAACATGAAAGTTATAGCCTTATGTCTTATCTTTTTAATGAAAGTGGTCTCACATCATTCGGATCAATATACAAAACATTATGCTAAAAATCACAACTACTGCCACAGTTTCATACCGTTTTAGCACTTCCATTACTTATTTGGCTAAAGATCAACTTTCTATTTTACCCATACATTCTCTGTTTCATTCTATATCTTTTAATACCATTCATATCATATCTTGAAACCATAAACCATCACCATTACATCACATATCCCAAACGATCATCATAATAAACCATAAAAGGGATAAGGAATATACT
This sequence comes from Primulina tabacum, assembly GCF_025594145.1. Lineage (NCBI taxonomy): Eukaryota > Viridiplantae > Streptophyta > Magnoliopsida > Lamiales > Gesneriaceae > Primulina > Primulina tabacum. Next base: position 16,456,373 of record NC_134557.1, on the reverse strand, counting down.
TAATCATAATCATTACCTTACATCATATGCATACGAATGTCTGGGTGTTACAGACGTAATATTTATCGATATTCGATTTTGAACAAAAATATGAACTTTTTGATAACTAGGCTAATAATTTCACGAACTTTCCTTAGTAATAATTACATGTTTGTTGTTTTGAACATAGTCAAATTCGGAGATTAAAGTCGTAGAACATAGCATTGAAAAAAGGGCCATGGAATTGAAGTTGGAAGAGACAAAAACTACTATTACAACTACATGGCATTAATAAAATTTTTGACCCTTTCTCTCATTTTGTGTGGGGACCCGAACCTAATTCAACACTTAATTGTTATTAAGATCAAAGTTAACAACTAAGTAATAGTGGGACATAAAATTTTGTTTTAATATACAAGTGCGGAAACGTAAGATAATAAATCTGGTACACGTGACAGTGTAATAATACAAATCTTGCACAACATTTATTTAACTTAATTAAAGTTCAGTCGCTAGGTCAAGTACTGAAAATCACTCTACTCTAAGTCCGGATCTCCACGCTAATTCTGAATCTCTCATCCTCTTCCTGATCCTGGTCCTGCCCTACCTGTTGTCATGCACACATACAAAACAAGACAACAGCCGGATAACTCCGGTGAGAAATATATCCCAGTATAAACAATGTATACATGCAATCATATACACAATATAAAAGCATAGAATAGATATTCATGACATGCATCGAATAAGAAACATAAATCAATATCACGTAATGAATCACACTCAGACTCGGACTCGACTCAATCCTAATCTAGGGATCCCGGTGTCTGGATATTGAAAAATATATCGAATCTCAGTCGATAGGAATGAATCAACTCCTAAACGACATCGATATAATTTATATATCCAGTGTCAGGACGAATCAGCCACAGAATTGGCGAGTCAGCCAATGACTAGGCGAATCAGCCAGTGCCTAGGCGAATCAGCCGATAGCTAGGCGAATCAGTCTATGACTAAATACATACATTGTCTATGAATCAATAGACCACACACATCAATATCATTAATTGCAAATATCACTGCAATAACTAAGGTATGTGATTTAGGGAAATCGAGTCAAACCTCACTCGAGTTGTGCAATAACAACTCAACATTAATTTATACCTTTCGTTCTGTTACTCTGACTCTGTCGAAGTCTCGAACTCAAAGCCTGTCAATATCAAATCTGGCAATAACAATATCAAGGAGTATAATATCAATACCCGTTCAAATCACTACGGGATATAATCAGAATCCAATCAAATTCCGTTTCAACGGCATAGTGGCGTAATCTCAATATACCTAGCCATATCATATCTATCAGATATCAATTCCAACATCTCCTAATCAATAACGACTCAATTCTGATATCCAATCAACTCCAAAATTCATAACAATTCCATATGATATTTGTTCTTCAGTCCGGTTTCGATTATACGATGTTTAACATAATAAGATCATCATATAGGAATCATATCAGATTCCTACAACATCATATTTTCAAGTGATGATAGAACTCAGTAAAACTTACGTCCAGTTGTAGCCTGCGTCGGTAGGAACACAGTAATGAAGTCGTATTCTAAATCGATCGGCCGGATTTCTCACAAACTGAATTCTAAAATCAAGAATTGGAAAATTGCTCTGAACCCTTCGTTCCTTCCTTTTTCTGATTCTCAAGGATGAAAACAATTCTTATATGTATATATATATATATACCCACGATGTATGATAGACCAAGTGTCAATTTCCCCTTTTGCATGCCTCGCGCATATGCGCGACATCCACTGGCGCATATGCGCGAGACATACTGGTCTCGGCCCTTGGCAGCTCGCGCATATGCGCATCCATCTTCCGCGCATATGCGCGAGGCTCTCTGGACATCTCGCGCATGTGCGCGCTCCCCGTCGCGCATGTGCGACCACTTCTCTGGAGTTGACTTTGAACCCTCGCACAACTCGCGCATATGCGCGCACACCCACCGCGCATATGTGCGAGACCCTCTGCCCGTTTCGCGCATGTGCGCGTCTCATGTCGCGCATGTGCGCATCTCATGTCGTGCATGTGCGCGAAAGGCACTGTCCTCGCACATACATCTTTTCATGCTGAATCAAATCGTGTCCTGATTAATCCTCTCATAATCATATCAAATTATAAATCAATAATTACAGATTACTAGGATGAAATTCTCGGCCATTACATTTGGCCTATAATAGAGGCCTTGTGCTAGCTTGAGGATAATTCTATCCTATTGTAAAATATAGTGTGTTTGTGTAAAAGTTCTAAGTTCCAATATATTTTTCATTTTCCCAAATATGAGTGTTGATCAAAAGTAAGCTCATGGAAAGCTAAATCTATTATGTCAATGTTAAGAGGATGAATTTTTGGTGAAGTAAGATTGTTTATATTTTGTATATTCTTTCTTTATTTATTTTCATTTAGCTAACTTCTTTTTATTGTAGGTATAATAATGAATTATTTGTTGTTATCAATTTACACCAAATGCTTGATACCATTAAATTGATTATCTTGATTTGTTGTTTAATTTTGATACAATAAATATTTCATCAATTATTATTATTGTTATATTATATATATATATGTATATATATATATATATATATTTATATAATTATATCATATATTTCATTTAGACGATAGCGTGGCTCTGCCGGTTGTTCTAAATGCAATATTATGATTTAATACTAATATCTAACAATCTAACATTTACTTTATCGCAACTAATTTTTATTTTTCGCATCTAATTTTTACTTTACTGCAACTAACTTTTACTTTTCCGCAACTAAATTTTATTTTTCGCATCTAACTTTTACTTTACTGCAACTAACATTTACTTTATCGCAACTAACTTATTAAATCATATATTTAATTTAGGCAATAGTGTGGCTCTGCCGGTTGTTCTAAATGAAATATAATGATTTAATTTAACATTTACTTAATGCAATTATATATTTATATAGTTATATATATAATCATAAGTACCATATATAAAATATCGGTTAATTCAATATTTTCTATAGTGAGAACTGTATTATATTATGTGTGTGTTTAATTATTTAATTTTTTTGGAACCATTATTTATGGTGGTTTCCTTTGTTTTACTTTTAATCAAACAATATTACTAAACCAAAAATAAATCCTTGAGCCTTGACAAATTTATAATTTGTAAACTTCATTCTTGAATTTGATAATTTATAAATTAATAAATTTAAACTTAAAATAAACTCTCTGTGGATCGATCTAGTACTCACGAAATATATTACTTGCAGACAACCTATACTTGGGTGAATTATAATTTAAGTAGTAACAAGTACACGTAAACCCATGCATTTATTTAATTGTTCAATTACTTATTTAATTTTTAAAATAATTTTTTTATGATGCATGATTTATGATTTGCACTATTTTAAATTATTACATGTTTATTTAATGCACTTTAAAATGTTTTCTTGAGATGTTTCAGGCGAATATTCTATACGGGATCGGGAAAAGAGACCGGAGACGATTTAGGCGATGTATGTTATTGAAAAAAATTCTAATTTGGAATTTGGGAGTTAATTAGGGGTTAATAAAATACTAATTTGGAATTTGGGGATTTTAATCTTGAAAATTTAGTATTTATTTATTTTATTAAATTTTTGAGTGGGATCAAATAGTTAGATTAGTATTTTATTTAGCATTTTATTTGGTTATTAGTATTTTTATTAACCCCTAATTAACTCCCTAATCACACACACACATACACGCTATACACACACACACATCGGCACACACTATACACACACTTACATGTTCATTTGAAAAAAATAGCTAGGCTACTTGATCCTCTTCCAGCAGCCACCCCTTCCCCTTCGAGTTTTCAGTGAATTCATGTTGGTTTTTCGAGCAAAAATTGTGTAGCAAGCCTCCCCGTCATCTCCCGTAATCCAACGCATCGATATTCGTCATCTTCGTGCGTTATAACGCAAATGCATGTACATTCTTTTATTTCTACATCGATCTTGTCGTAGTAAGTACTTTGAAGCGTATTGTGTGTAAAAATTTGTTTATGTTATGCAAAGTTTGAGCAAAAATGGTTGAAAACATTTTGAACAAGTTTTTAGATCTCAAAAACTGAATGTGCTTCATTTTAAGTCTTACAAATTTTCAGTCAATTTTCTGGAAAAACTTTCAACAAATAAAACATATTATTTTTCAATACCTTCGATTTGACTATAAATTCGTAATTGTCGGACAAGAAACGAGTGAGTTATGATCATTCTCCTGTGATTTCTCAAACTGTTATGTTATAAAATATGTTCTTCATGTTTCTTGAGTTTTATTTTGTTGCAGGCTTTGTTGGGAATCTCCGGGTGATCTTTGTTGCGTTTAGGTATGTCATGGGTTGTGCTCAGATGCTAATCGGTGTTTTGTTTCGAGTCAGTATGGGTTTGGTTACATTAGAAGTCATATAGAAGCGAATGGTTAGAAGATGACATTTTTGGGGTTTGGTTCGTGCAGGGTTAGCGCCGCAGCGCTGCATTTGGAGTGCTGCAGCTACGTGCAGAGTAGAGCCTAGGCGCTGCAGAGCTACACCTCAGAACCTAGGCGTTGGTTCATGGGTCTTCGAGCTTCAAGTTCAGGTGCTATTGCTTCATTTGAGTATTAATACGTCTATGTCCAAGCATGGTGATGGTTAGATTATACGTTGTGAAGTTTGAATAGGAAACGTTGAACTATAGTTTAAGCGAGGTCTGTGTCTTAAATTTCTTGGGAGATGTTCATATTCCATATCAAGATTGTTTCGGGGTTCGATGTCATGGCTTAGTATGTTGATTAATTATGGTTGAGTCTCGAGTGGTCTAGAAAAAAATAAGTTATTTAATTAATTCGGTGGTGAGTTTGATTGGTACGGTTAAGTTATGAAATTTAAAGTTGTTGGAATAATGTATTAGTATGTATGTGCAGAAGTAGCCCATGCGAGATCCAACGATTCCTTCAACACCATGTAAGTATGTTTGACGAGCAAAAGAAAATGTTTATGTATTTGAAGTATGCGAAATGTCTTGTGACCAAATATGAACGAGTTTGGAAGCTAGTGAATGTGGCCGAGGACCTCTCCACCCAAGTAAAGCATGACCGGGTTATGATCAGGATTGTGAAGCGGTAAAGCATTACCAGGGACCAATCCATCCAGTAAAGCATGATCGGGGATCTTATGTATGTGGCAGTGGACATCCCAGCCAGCCCAGTACTGTGGTTTAGTCTGATCAGGCATATTATGTTATGGGTCACTTGCTTTGAAACATATATCTACGCAAAATGATGATGATTATGTATGTTTAAGTACATATGTTGCAAGCACATTTATGAAAAAGTTTATGAAATGATGGCAAGTCTATGGTTATGTAAGTATGTTCAGGTTTTAAGTATGTATGACATACTTTAAAATGCATATGGATTTATTACGTATTACTGGTTACTTTCAGTTTATATATGTTGAGTCTTTAGACTTACTAGAGGCGGAGACCAGTGAGTTGGCATGGACTGGGTGGAGGACTAACCTGAGGACCGCTTAAAATTTAAGGATTTTTATGCATTTTGAACTCATTTACTCTGATTTTAACGAATTACTTTACGTTGTTCTAAACAAACACTTGCTGCAAGTTCGTTTACATTTCAAATATTTGATCAAGCATTTTATTTACAAGTTTATTTTGAGAGATGGTTAATTATTTAAGAAAATTTTTTATTTTTCCGCAAACTTTAAGTATGTTAAAAAGTACGGTACGTTACAGTTGGTATCAGAGCAGTGTTCTTGTAAAAGGTTATGCCTATTGCCAGTTGTGAGAAACTCACGAAGTCACGCCTCAAGTCTGTAAGTTTTAATGTTTTAAAATTCTTTCATGTAGTACGCATCAAAGTCATGATTTCAGCATTTACATGGTTAAGTTCAAATTACGTACATCTTATGATATGGATAGTATGTTCTTGCATGTTGGTTTACGTGTTGGGTAAATTTTGGAACAGTATGCTTCCTAGACGTATGATTGCACGTGGAGCTGGTGAAGGGGACAAAGAGGATTGGGATGAGGAGAGGGCCACTCCTCCTCGCCCACCGCCAAATATGCAGGCACAGATGCTTGCAGGAATGACACAGTTCTTCGCTCAGTTTGCGGGGAACAAATCTGGAGTAGATATGGGGGCGAGGCCCAGGCCAGAAGCAATGTATGAGAGATTTAGGAGGATGGACCCAAAAGAGTTCTCGGGGACTACCAACCCGATGATAGCGGAGGGATGGATTAAGTCCATCGAGGTGATATCGCATTTATGAATAAATCAAAGACGTCTAGGTGCTGGATTTGGGTTTGGATCGAGCCATGGCGAGCCGATCGGGTCTAGGGATATGTTGATGCATGGACTAGATCGGGCTACAAGGGCCGGCTGTATGGGAGTTGAACCAAGCCATGGTTCAGACTCTAAGAGGTCTGAGACGTGGCTCAGAATGGCTCAACCATAGCTGGTAATGATCTAGGAGGTGATCGAGACGCAAGAGTTGAGTAGGGTAGGACTTTGGCTTGTTTTCGGGTGATTCACGTAGGGCTGAATGGATGGGCAGTAGGCATGAGTAGGGCTGGTACAGGAGGGAGTCCACTGCCTGACCTTGGTCCTACGTAATGTTGGTTCAAGGCTGGTTCGATTTGGTTAGGCCTAGGGTCGAAAGTTTGAGGGTTAAGTGCATTAGAGTTGTATGTTTCAAGGTGCCGGAATTTCCAGCAAGTGGCGGCCGTGCTTAGGGGGATCAAGATGGCAGGAATTGTGTTTTTTAGGGGCTGACAGGATGTGAATAAGTTGTGGTTAAAATTTGGGAAAGTTTGGTTAAGTTTCAGGTTGATTCAGTTTAAAACCGGAACCCCAGTCCAAGTTTTAAAACGAATCGTAAAATTTACGGAATGGGCTGAAGTTTAAGTCTAGAGAATGATTATAATTATTTTTTGAGGTCTTTTATTAAGTTCGGGTGGCTTTGGGTCGAAATTTTGAGATACTGGGGTAAAACGGTCAATTAGGGTTTCCAGGGGCAAAATGATCATTTTGCACCTGGGTCGAGTTAGCAGTCCTGGCAATGCACTGATCATAAAATTACATGTTTTAAATGTATATTCTATCATGAAAATGAATTTTTATGGAAATACAAAAAAATACGTTGCATGCTTGGTTTTAAGAAAATGTGTATATGCATGATTTTTCTTGTAAGTAATGAATACAATGACATGTTTTTTAAGAAAGGGAGTTGGTTGTGACTAATACGAACATGAACACGAACACGAACATGTAAGACCAAGGCTCAGTGGATGGGTAAAACTTTCGCTGATGTCCCCGCTGACGGATACCGCGGTTATACATAGATTGATCCATCGACTAGTGTTGATAAGAAAGTCAATACTAATGATCTGAATTAAAATAAAGAAAATGAACACGTGTATGATGACATGATGAGATATGTTATTGACATGTTTATGCTTTGACGCGATATGTTTAAGCTCATGCTTTTAGGATCATGAAATATATTTTAATTACAGTACTTTTCACTGTTGCATGTGATGTATTTGTACTTGTTATTACGGTTCAGGTGAATTGAATCTTTAGACTCACTAGATGTGAATGGTGCTGGTGAGCAGTTTGTTGATGAGGAGACTGGAGGTGCTGAAGACTGAGTAGGCTGAGCTGGGGGTGCACATGTTACTTAAGTTTGAAAGTGGGCAAGAAACGGCCGGAACCTAGGGACCTTGGCCAAGGGAGTTTTGACAATTTTTTTCTCAATCATTCTTCGATTTTCTTCATCGTTCTTTCTTTCAACAATGATCACTCGACTCTCTTGCATTCCAAGATAGGTTTTTGGTGGGGTTTTGACAAGAAAAAAGGGTAAAAAAAATTGAAATCGTCTTCTGTTCATCACCGACTCCCACCATTTTGTTATTCGTATTTCGAGTGTTTTTAAATGTAAAGCCACGTTTCTAAACCTTCTTTTTGCACCATTCTAATCATATTACGTGTGTTTAATCATGTTTGCATGAAAATTATGTAACTCTCCTTTTATTTTCGTTTTATAGCATATACATGATAAAACGTGAATTTTCATGCTTTTAAATTCATGGTATTGATGCGCAAAGGGGCTGCCAAGGTAGGGCTATTAGATGAGATGTTTTTCAGTACGTTTGAGGGTCCATAGAGGCATAGATAAGGGCTTGGACAAGTGGGCAAATAGGCTGAACGAAAATTCGAGTTTCAAAACAAGCTAGGGCACAGTTTGGGTTCCTAAAAGGCACGGCTGCGGCCTGCTGTTGGGACGTGTCAAGGGGTCCTAAGAGGGTCTAGTCATGATCATAGATGGGTCGAGGGAAGGCTGGTGCAAGGAGAAAGGCTGTAGGTTTGAAGCTTAGTCGCGCTAGCCTTGTAGAGCACGGGTTTGGTGTAGGTTTATGGTAGAAAGTTCATGGGCTGTAGAGGCTGTATATCAGCTTGTTAAGGTTTCGGTCTAGGTCCTAGGAGGGTTGTTCAAGGTCTGGTCCACTCGTTTAGGGTCTAGGGTCGAAGGAATTTATGGTTGTATGAGGTTAGGTTTTCGAAATATATGCAGAAAACTTCAGAAGGTTCGTAGGCTTGATCAAGGATCTTAAATGGCTTGAATTGGGTTGTATAAGGTATGCTTAGGTGTTGATTGGCTATGATTCGAGTTTAGTTATGTTTATAGTCGATATCGGTTAAAACCGGAAAGTACTGTTAAGTTTTAAAAAGAATTGGGAAATTAGTTGAGGAGCTTAATTTTACGTCTAAGAAATGTTTAAAGGTGTATTTTAAGGTGTCATTTTAATTTTAGGGATGAAAAGTTTATGTTTCAAATTTGCGAAGAAAATATTAAGTTTTGAATTTTATTTGGGTTTAAAACGCTTCATGTTTAGTCATTAAGTTATTAAATTGAAATGCTCGGGTTTACGTCTAAGAAAAATATTAGTATTCAAATTTAAGCTCATATGATACTATGAGATAGGCTCGAGTCAATAAAGGTAAGAGAAAGTCAAAATCGGGAATTTTGGAGTCTCGGAGTAAAATGGTCATTTTGCTTCGCAGGTAGTTCCAAAGGTCTGGCAGTGTCTGGAAGAATCATAATACAAGCCAAAAGATTTTTTAAAACGTTTATGATGAAAATATAGAATTTTACGATATATGCTAAAGCGGTACGATATTTTCTGGAAAAATGCTTGTTTTACGAATTTTGAGGGACACTATATATTATGAATAAAAAAGAAAGAAAATATTTTGAAGGATATGAATTGACTGTGACAAACATGATATGATATGACATTATTAGGAATATCGTGAGGGAAAAGGCCCTAGAGGGAGTCTGTCTATGGGAGAAGGCCCAGAGGGAGCCCGGATACGGGAAAACGCCCTAGAGGGAGCCCGGATACGGGAAAACGAAAAGGCCCAGAGAAAGCCCGATGATCGTATTTTCATTTATGACGGTGTCTATTGCCCATCCCCATGCGCAATAGTGAGCTAAGACTGATCAGCCAACCGCATGATATGATTACATCTAGTCATTTTCAAGGATCAAACTTCACCCAAAATGATATATGATGATGGAAAGCTTTATGATTTAATGATTTATGATATGATATATGATTACGAGCTTTTACGCCAGCTTATTTTATTAAAAGACTATTTTAAAACTGCATGTGCATGTATTTGTATTATTTGTTATGTATGGTTAGAACATGCTGAGTCATTAGACTCATTATGTTTTGATGGTTGCATGCGAGGATGATTTTGAGGAAGGCGCTGACGCTTGAGTAGATCGAGTCCGGCAGTACACTCACGAGATACATTTATTTTTCGCAAATATTAATATTTAAAGTTTTACGAAAACATTTTAAGAATTTTCTATTTAGAGATTTATGCTTTATTTTCAAGTTTTATTTTGATAATCTTAAAAGTTGACGTATGATGTTGGTGGTTGACGGTTTTTAGAATTTTTATTCATTTATGATTTTTGAAAAGTTGCGTTATTTATAATTAAAGGTTTAGAATTTTATATAGAAAAAAAAAATTAGTAGCATTTTAAAGTTAAAAAGTAGTGTACGTTTCACACATGGTCTATTGGATCTGATCCACACAGACATTTGTGGCCCGCTAAATGTCAGCACAAAAGATGAGCAATCCTACTTCGTTATCTTCGTTGATGACTATTCGAGGTATGATTATGTGTATTTGATGAGACACAAATCTGAAGCATTTGAAAAGTTCAAAGAGTTCAGATCATATGTGGAAAAACAATTAGAAAAAAGTATTAAGACACTTTGATCTGATCGAGGTGAATAATACTTGAGTACTGAATTCTTGGATTATCTAAAAGAGAACGAGATTCTCTCACATTGGACTCCACCAGCAACACCACAATCTAATGGTATTTTTGAACGTCGTAATCGAAATTTTATGGATATGGTTTCATCTATGATGAGATTAACTGAATTGCCTACATCGTTTTGGGGCTTTATGCTTGAAATTATGCCAATGATGTTGAATAATGTTAATAGAAAAGCAGTGGATAAACACCATATGAGATATTGATGAGAAACACTTCTAAATATTCTTACTTGAGAATATGGAGATGTCCTGCTTACGTAAAGCAGACATTGAAAGAAAAATTATATAGTATATCCATTTTGTGCTACTTTGTGGTATATCAAAAGAATTCTGTTGGATAATATTTCTATCATCTCAAGGAATCAAAAGTATTTGTTTCAAAAAATACCACCTTTTCAGATAAGGAATTTCTATTAGATAGAAAAGGTGAGATGATTGATCGAGCGAAACTTGCGCTGTGGAATCTTTAATAAAAAATATGATTTTGTATGCTTAAAATTAATCGCAAGTGCACGATGTCAAGTAATAGTATAATATACGTGAGTACGAGTATCGTTCCACTGAAGACTGTATTTGATAATTATTATTTTCAGTCATTAAATCTTTAGCAACGAAAATTGATTGATTGATTATTACTACTATGATCAAATAAACGTGCAAATAAGAATATTCAAGAATTAAATAATGAGATATAATATCTAAAATGGTTGATAAAATATTCAATGAGAAATGGATTTGTTGGGAATTTCGGTTCACCTACCCCTCGTTAATTAATTAATTCGTTCGATAGTAAGTGTATGCTTCCGACAGGATCTTCTATTCAATTGAACACACTCTCTCGAGCTATGCCAAACTAATTCTACTCAATGAAGTAATTAAAAGTCTTTAATTATTTATCAAGAGCGAATTGCATGTCGATCTATGAAATCCCCTAGTTTTCGCCCTACCGGACTATGACTATCGGCGCATATCCAATTTCATATATCTATATAAATTGTAGATCCATGGATTATACTACTCCTTCCTATCACAAGTTATTCTCTCGAACTCACTCGCAATAAAAAAACGTTGTTAAAGTTAGCTACGCTTTAACAACACGATAAAACAATAGTATAATCAAGAATAAATCAGAAATCGATATGTAAATTAATTATATCAAAGTTTGGAGTAGGATCCCATTAAATCCCAACAAATAATAAAGGTTTAGCTACTCGAATTCATATTAAAAATAAACAAAACAAAGTTTAAAAGATGAAAACTAAATTAGAAATACTAGAATTGATGAAAAACACGAAGAACGATGCCCGGAAATCTTCGAATCTTCAATCCAAGCGCAAAAACCCTCTTCAAGCTTGTGGCAGCTACTCCAATGAAGTCTGAATCAATCAAAAACGTCCCAAGATCCTTCTCATATCATCCACATACCAAGATAAAAGAATGGAATCGGCAAAGATATTTTTCCAAAAATAGGTGGCGCTCGGGCGGTAGAAAATTACCGCTCGGTAATATTTCTTGAGGAATGCGGCATTCGCGCTCGGGCGGTAGAACATTACCGCCCGAGCGCCGAGTATTCTGTTAGTTGGCTCTTCGGAAGATAAATCTCGCGCCCGGGCGATAGAAAATTACCGCCCGAGCGCCATATATTCTGGACATCATCTTAGCTATTCACCTCTCGCGCCCGGGCGGTAATTTTCTACCGCTCCGGCGCCAGCCTTTCTGCCATTTTCTTCTTTGCTTGCGCACTTTGCTCCAGATTCGGTTTTCCGGTCATTTTTCCTGCAAATTTGTCACACACAAGTGAGACATGATCAAATGCAAATGTTTACTCTAAAATGAACAAAATGTAAATGAAATGTACGCATGCACAATGTAAACACACACAAACTAATGCAATAAAACATGTAAAACCACGTCTATCAATGATAGAACTTGAAGAAATTCAAGATACTCCCTCAACTGTAGAAGTTGAACCTAATCCTTAATAGCCAGTAATTGAAGTACACACACCTAGTCGTAGACTTGATTGGAAGAATTGAAGTAAAGCTTCAAGAAGATCATTCATAGGGAATACTACAAGAGTTATCTCCGCCAAAATCATAATAGTTTCACTAAGAGTATATTCATAAACACCCAATGAGTGTTTATTTCTTTCAAATTATACGAGTGTCTAAAGACGTTATTTGAACGTTAAATTAAAAATTTTAAACTAACGTCGTGTTTTGAACACGAGAAAACCGATTCCCAGCATATGCCTCTTATTCACTAAATCTTCCACTATCACCAACTCAATTATGCTCTACCTCTTAGTTGGCCTTGTAAGTAATGTCACATAATGCACTAATAATATATTTTTTTTCAAAATGTATCAACATAATATTTATTTGTATTATTTTCAACTCATAAGTCGTTCATATTTTTATCATTTTTATGGATAATCAATACTTAAATGAAACAAACTCTCTTGATTCATATATTACATGTCAGTCATCTTCAATAATATTATTATCAATGTGCATGCATCCAAAAATAAATCAAGTTATTATCAACGTGCTCTAATCCTCAGAGCCACATGTCTCTCCCCATCTCGACTGGATCTGTTCCCATGAGTACCTCAAAAATAAGAACATTTCCTCTCCCCATCTATTTCAGGATAAGAAGATGTGAATGTTATTCATCATTATTTTTAATATGATTTTCTCACTTTCATCGTTCTTTTATTGTTGTCACTAAATTATTTATCAATATATTGATTCTAACTCTAAATGTTTTCTCTTTGTTTTCATTTTCTTTTTTATTATCTAGATAAATATTTTTGTATCATAATGTGAATAAAATTATCGTTAATGTGAATAAATAGGAAATTAATTCGTAGTTGAACCCATGAAAACGATCATGAGCGTTCGGTCCAAAACATAGGAGCACTAACCGATGTGTGTAAGATGTGTGTCTGTATATATATCCACACGCAAGCAACATTCGATTTCATTCCTTCGAAAGAAAGAAAAAAGAAAACAAGAGTACAAAATGGGTGTGATTGGAAAACCCCTTTTGATGATGCTCCCTGCACTAATAATTTGTACAACGGGCCAATTCTTGATAACTGAAAGCGAGCCAAACACGGCTGTCAATCTCCTTTGGTGCAATTCCCACGGGTACTCGCAAGAAGACCTATATGCCGGCAGCGTCGCCGATGTTCTGATGGATTTAATGAACGTCACGCCCACCCGTAAAGGCTTCGACTATCGCACTGTCTCCGGCAATGCCCTTGCAGTTTCGTTCGGCCGTGCCACTTGTAACGGGGCTCTGTCGAGGACGGATTGCGCCAACTGCCTTGTGGTGGCCAAAACCACTGTGACTAGCGGATGCCGGAACAGCGTTGGCGGCAGGACTGAGTTGGTTTATTGTAGCATCAGATACGAAAACTACCCTATCTGATATATCAAAGTTTAGTTCGAGATATATATGTATATATATCGTTGCTCATGTATAGTAGTTTCCCATTTATTGTTCTCTTCAATTTATCTATTCTATGCAAACATTAATTTTATAACTTATGTTTTGATTTAGAACTTCGTCCAGAAGAATATTGAAGATCGAAAAAGAAAATCGAAATAATTTTACATTGAACTGGTCGATCAATTGTACATGTAATTGTTTCCGAATCAATTTTTCTTCGTGGTGAAATAATTTTTTTTAAAAAAAAAAAACCAAAAAAAAGTTCATTTATTATTCGAAGTGGAATTGGAGATCGTGTTGACATTTTCGAAAGTCAGGCCTATTTTTATAAAAAGATTGTGTTTAAACAAATTAACAAAAACACATAATTATTTGCAATTGTATTCAAAATTAGTGTTAATTTCCTTTGTTGATAACTCTAATTTTGAGACAATTTCATATACCATAATCTTGAAAACCCAAACCAAATCAGGAAAAGGTCCGATCACGTTGTTCTATGTTGAAGGGAATGATGGAAAAGAATTCGTGGTAAGCACTTCATTAATTAAGCACCACACGATACATATTTTACATGGATATCACCTAGATAATTCAACGCAGCCTTAATTATCAAAATGTAACAGAAGATTTGTAACGTTAATTACTCCAAAACATTAGTTTTGTAGAACCAGATCAAAATGAATTTTATATATATTGATGCGATCCTGGTGAAATGGGTGAGCCGGGTCGGATTCTCCACCGGATCAAATCAATAATTTATAGTGTTGTTTAGGAAAATGAGCAAAGTAGATGACTTCGATCGTGACCTGCACACAATGAAAGGAACTCGTGAATGGGCGCCGGAGGGGTGTCCGGCGTGGCCAGTCCGATGCTTAAGTCAGCATGTTGAAGATGAGAGAAAATGGCGATATATGTGCGAATATATGTGAGTGCCAATGCTCAGGTTCCCCCTCCTTTAAATGAGAAACATACCTGCTATTTATAGGAGGAAGTATCATGATTACTTCGACTTGCGTGTACACCTACCACTCATAGCCTTTGATGTTGACTTCCTGTCAAGCCACCCTACCTCTGATAGCTTCTCTGACACGCCAAACCCCTGTAGTTCTGACACATAAGACTGCCAATACCGATACACTCGAGTGTGGTGCGCTTCTCGAGGTAGCTCGAGTAGAAAGTTCCCCGCAGCTTGTATGAGAGCCCGGGCTATGATGATGGACCGGGAAGAAGTGGAATGCCCGGGAAGCTGGCTATGATCTGAGCTTCCCAATTAATAAACCGGGTTAAAGACGACCCGGATCCTTATGGGGGTATCACCACCCATCCCTAAAATAGTCGGGCTAGAGCTTGACTCGCTGTCCCGATCAGTCATACTTTGTACTTTTGTTGAAACATAATTTAGAGTGTGTAAGAGCATCGGAGGCTTCAAATGTCCCATAGATGAAATGGGGTACCGGGGTCTGATACAACCCGGGTTTTGAATATAGTGTCTTTAGTATTATCGGGTAGTCCAAAGAGTGTCATTATTACCCATGCTTTAGCATTTATGCCGCCGAAAATCATTTCATATTCCGAGGATCCGATAAGTCTGACATATTGACATTCGTGCACGTCCTTTCATATGCCCGGTACAATTTACGAGGGACATCTTGATCGTCCACGTGTATCTAGATTAGCGACAGAGATCTCCCCTCGCCCATATATATTAGCCCTCCTCATTTTCAAAAATTAATTTCAAATTCAAATTTGCGGCGAAGCTCTTGCAAATTTTCCTCTCAGCTTTCCGGCGTGTAAACTCCTCTATCTCCGGCGACCTGGTACCACTGCAACTAGTCCCTTCAAAAACTCGTAAGTTACTTTTCTCTAATCCATGTCTAATTCTACTTCTTCCACCTCAGGAGCCAATGCGCGAGGCTCATCTGGGTATGAGTCCACCGCGATGCGCTCCGATTCCCCCCTTCTCATCCTCGCCATCGTTTTGCTCAAACTTCTAAAAAGCCTGCAGCCCACCAAACTAAACCTTCTTCCTCGGGCACTTCACGGGTCCTGAAGAAGGACAAGGGTAAGGGCAAAGCTCGTGCTTCTGACCATCCTTCTATTGAGGTCCCGGGAGTTCCTTGGTTCTCCTCAATGAGCAGCACTTTGCGCTCAGGGGCGGATGAGGAGCTCGGGGTTCTGGGGTCTATCCCTTCTGCTTTTTCCATTCTGATTCCCGGTCCTTCCGATAGAGCCAATAACCCTCCTCCCGGGTACACCACTTTCTTTCGGGACCAAGTCAGAAGTGGTCTTCGTTTTCCCCTCCCTCCGTTTTATACTGAGGTTGCTGAATTCTTTGGCATGCCCATTAACCAATTCCATCTGAATTCCTTCCGAATTATGGCCTCGGCCTATATTCTTTTCAAAATGAACAATCTCCTTATCACTCCCCTTATTCTCCACTATTTTTTCGTTTGTAGATTGGGAGATAATGCCTTCTCCCTCACTGCCCGGCTAAATGCCCGGTTCCTTGATGACATCCCTTCTTCCCAGAAGGGATGGAAAGGAAGATTCTTTTATATTCGATTCCTGGGTCCTCTCTCCTGTTTAACAGAGTTTCTTACTTCCCTTCCTCAACAACCCACCCTTCCCCGGGCCCACAAATTTGAGGATTTTTATACCCGAAGCCAAGACTTGGTAGAGGGCAAAAGATACTCCTCCTCTATCCTTATTTCCCAGGAGAATCTGGTTGCCTATGGGTTGAGTGCCCGGGCTGAAGACGACCCCATAGATCGGGCGATTGATGAGGCGGCTGGCTCGGGCTCTCAGCCCGGTAACTCTCTTTTCCTTGTCTTGTCTTTCCTATTCTTTATTTATGTTTCTTAGGTGATACCCTTTGTTTTTTCATAAATGCAGACAAGATGCAAGAAGCTTTCGCAAAAAAGTGGGAGGCTGAGCGGCTAACCAAGGAGAAGAAACTGGCAGCACAGAAGGCTGCTGCTGAAAAGAGGAAACAAGTACCAGAGGAGGCGGCGGCCCGGGAGAAGGAATTAGCCCGGGCAAATACTGAGCCAGAACAGGAGGTGCCTTGCTCCCCGGAGGATGAAGAAGATCATATCCCCCTTCGGCAGATTCTGGTTAAAGATGATCAGGCAGGAGACCAAGGTTCCTCCCGGGCAAGCCAATCCAACACCCCACCCCTCCAACAGGCCCTTCAGGAGCCACCCCAAGAGCCCTCCCTATCCGAGCAGCCTACCCGGGCCAGCATCTTCACAGCAGGGGCTACGGCACTAGGGGTGAACCTTGTTAGACAGATTTTGATCCCTGTCGAGGAGGCTTTTTTGAAGAGCTCCACCTCGGGTCCTCGGTTTCTCGAGGGCTCAAATAGGCTTCTATCAGTAAGTTTCCTTACCCTTCTTTCCTCTTCTTTTTCTTGTTTGTTTCTAACCTCTTTCTTACAAAACAGGGCATGCAAATGCTGATATCAGCCTTCGAGGAGGTAGCTGCCATAGCTACTCGGCAGGCTCCCCAAGTCCGGGCTTCCAGAGAGATCCACGATCGCCTCCAGGGAGAGATTGCCCTGCTGAAAGGGCTCCATGAAGAAGATAAGGCTGCCCTTCACGCCTCCTTGGATGTAGCCCGGGATGATTTACAAGAAAGTCTTGTCCGGGAGAAATCCCTTCAAGAACACGTCTCTTTTCTTGATGGCAAGAATAAATCCCTGGCAGAGGGTATGACTGAGAAGACGTCCTAGGCGGATGCCGCGGAGGAGGCTCTGGCTGAGGCTGAGCGAAAGAGGGAGCAACTTCAGACCTCCTTCCTCACCTCCCCAGAATTCAAGGCAGCAGTTGAGGATCGGGCTTATCCTCTTTTCAAGACTGGTTTCAACAAATGTCGCAAACAATTTGAAGAGGCCGAGCTCTTGCCTAAGGATAAGTCTAACTTCCCAGACTTTAGGCTAGCCATTGCATCACTTCCAAAGGCCGGGGAGGAGGGGAAAGAAGACTCCGAGGACGAAGAAGATCAGCCAGGGTCCGCGCACCGAGACATAGAATAGGATTTGTACTTGCGTTTCTCTTCTTTTTCCTGCTCTTACTTGTAATTCCTCGGCCTTCAGGCCTTCTTTTTTTAATGAAATTTTCATTTTCCCTTTATCATTTTTGCAGTCATATCCTGATAAATCTTCAAATACCCGAGTAATATAATTTCTTGTGTACAAAATAATTAGAAAATTTTTTAAGTGTTGTGATTTAACCGATAACTTCAAATGAGTACCCGGGATCTTGATCCTTATAATGAATAAAATGCCTCATAATCAGTAAGTGACCCAGATGTAAGAAAACTTAAACCCGGATATTGGTGCATATAAACAAAATGGGAAAATCGGGCAAGAAAGCTAATCTCGGGATTTAGATTGGTCGAGGTTTGGTGCTCCGAGCCAAGGTGTAGTGCCCTGGGCTTTTGAATAACCAAGGTGCGGAGTCTTGGGCCGGGGAGCATGTCCCGAGACTTGGGAGTGGTCGAGGTACGGAGCCCCGAGCCAGGGTGTAGTGCCCTAGGCTTATGTATAACCAAGGTGCGGAGCCTTGGGCTGGGGAGCATGTCCCGAGACTTGGGAATGGTTGATGTGCGGAGCCTCGAGCCAGGGTGTAGTGCCCTGGGCTTTTAAGAACCAAGGTACGGAGCCTTGGGCCGGGGATCATGTCCCGGGAATCGGGAATGGTCTAGGTGCGGAGCCCCGAGCCAGGGTGTAGTGCCTTGGACTTATGAATAACCACGGTGCGTAGCCTTGTGCCGGGGAGCATGTCCCCGGAATTGGGAGTGGTCGAGGTGCTGAGCCCCGAGCCAGGGTGTAGCTCCCTGGGCTTATGAATAACCCAGGTGCGGAGCCTTGGGCCGGGGAGCGTGTCCCGGGACTTGGGAGTGGTCGGGGTGCGGAGCCCCGAGCCAGGGTGTAGTGCCCTGGGCTTATGAATAACCAAGGTGCGGAGCCTTGGGCCGGGGATCATGTCCCGGGACTTGGGAGTGGTCGAGGTGCGGAGCCCCGAGCCAGGGTGTAGTGCCCTGGGCTTATGAATAACCAAGGTGCGGAGCCTTAGGCCGGGGATCATGTCCCGGGACTTGGGAGTGGTCGCGGTGCGGAGCCCCGAGCCAGGGTGTAGTGCCCTGGGCTTATGAAGAACCAAGGTGCGGAGCCTTGGGCCGGGGATCATGTCCCGGGACTTGGGAGTGGTCGAGGTGTGGAGCCCTCGGATGCTCCACCGGATCAAATCAATAATTTATAGTGTTGTTTAGGAAAATGAGCAAAGTAGATGACTTCGATCGTGACTTGCACACAATGAAAGGAACTCATGAATGGGCGCCGGAGGGGTGTCCGACGTGGCCACTCCGATGCTTAAGTCAGCAGGTTGAAGATGAGAGAAAATGGCGATATATGTGCGAATATATGTGAGTGCCAATGCTCAGGTTTTTTCCCCTCCCTATCCGAGCAGCCTACCCGGGCCAGCATCTTCACAGCAGGGGCTACGGCACTCGGGGTGAACCTTGTTAGGCAGATGTTGATCCCTGCCAAGGAGGCTTTTCTGAAGAGCTCTACCCCGGGTCCTCGGTTCCTCGAGGGCTCAAACAGGCTTCTATCAGTAAGTTTCCTTACCCTTCTTTCCGCTTCTTTTTCTTGTTTGTTTCTAACCTCTTTCTTACAAAACAGGGCATGCAAATGCTGATATCAGCCTTCGAGGAGGTAGCTGCCATAGCTACTCGGCAGGCTCCCAAAGTTTGGGCTTCCAGAGAGATCCACGATCGCCTCCAGGGAGAGATTGCCGGGCTGAAAGGACTCCATGAAGAAGAAAAGGCTGTCCTTCACGCCTCCCTGGATGTAGCCCGGGATGATTTACAAGAAAGTCTTGTCCGGGAGAATCCCTTCAAGAACACGTCTCGTTTCTTGATGGCAAGAATAAATCCCTGGCAGAGGGTATGACTGAGTAGACGTCCCGGGCGGATGCCGCGGAGGAGGCTCTGGCTGAGGCTGAGCGAAAGAGGGAGCAACTTCAGACCTCCTTCCTCACCTCCCCAGAATTCAAGGCAGCAGTTGAGGATCGGGCTTATCTTCTTTTCAAGACTGGTTTCAACAAATGTCGCAAACAATTTGAAGAGGCCGGGCTCTTGCCTAAGGATAAGTCTAACTTCCCAGACTTTAGGCTAGCCATTGCATCACTTCCAAAGGCCGGGGAGGAGGGGAAAGAAGACTCCGAGGACGAAGAAGATCAGCCAGGGTCCGCGCACCCGGACATAGAATAGGATTTGTATTTGCGTTTCTCTTCTTTTTCCTGCCCTTACTTGTAATTCCTCGGCCTTCAGGCCTTCTTTTTTTAATAAAATCTTCATTTTCCCTTTATCATTTTTGCAGTCATATCCTGATAAATCTTCAAAGACCCGAGTAATATAATTTCTTGTGTACAAAATAATTAGGAAATTTTCTTATTGTTGTGATTTAACCGATAACTTCAAATGAGTACCCGGGATCTTGATCCTTATAATGAATAAAATGCCTCATAATCAGTAAGTGACCTAGATGTAAGCAAACTTAAACCCGGATATTGGTGCATATAACCAAAATGGGAAAATCGGGCAAGAAAGCAAATCTCGGGATTTAGATTGGTCGAGGTGTGGTGCTCCGAGCCAGGGTGTAGTGCCCTAGGCTTTTGAAAAACCAAGGTACGAAGCCTTGGGCCGAGGAGCGTTTTTCGGGACTTGGGAATGGTCGAGGTGCGGAGCCCCGAGCCAAGGTGTATTGCCCTGGGCTTATGAATAACCAAGGTCCGGAGCCTTGGGCCGGGGAGCATGTCCCGGGACTTGGGAGTGGTCGAGGTGCGGAGCCCCGAGCCAGGGTGTAGTGCCCTGACTTATGAATAACCAAGGTGCGGAGCCTTGGGCCGGGGATCATGTCCCGGGACTTGGGAGTGGTCAAGGTGCGGAGTCCCGAGCCAAGGTGTAGTGCCCTGGGCTTTTAAGAACCTAGGTACGTAGCCTTGGGCAGGAGATCATGTCCCGGGACTTGAGAATGATCGAGGTGCGGAGCCCCAAGCCAGGGTGTAGTGCCCTGGGCTTATGAATAACCAAGGTGCGGAGCCTTGGGCCGGGGAGCATGTCCCGGGACTTGGGAGTGGTCGAGGTGCGGAGCCCCGAGCTAGGGTGTAGTGCCCTGGGCTTATGAATAACCAAGATGCGGAGCCTTGGGCCGGGGATCATGTCCCGGGACATAGGAGTTGTCGAGGTGCGGAGCCCCGAGCCAGGGTGTAGTGCCTTGGGCTTTTAAGAACCAAAGTACGGAGCCTTGGGCCGGGGATAATGTCCCGGGACTTGGGAATGCTCGACGTGCGGAGCCCCGAGCCAGGGTGTAGTGCCCTAGGCTTTTGAATAACCAAGGTGCGGAGCCTTGGGCCGAGGAGCGTGTCCCGAGACGGGAATGGTTGAGGTGCGGAGCCCCGAGCCAGGGTGTAGTGCCCTGGGCTTATGAATAACCAAGGTGCGGAGCCTTGGGCCGGGGAGCATGTCCCGGGACTTGGGAGTGGTCGAGGTGCGGAGCCCCGAGCCAGAGTGTAGTGCCCTAGGCTTATGAATAACCAAGGTACGGAGCCTTGGGCCGGGGATCATGTCCCGGGACATGGGAGTGGTCGTGGTGCGGAGCCCCGAGCCAGGGTGTAGTGCCTTGGGCTTTTAAGAACCAAGGACGGAGCCTTGGCCGAGGATAATGTCCAGGGACTTGGGAATGGTTGACGTGCGGAGCCCCGAGCCAGGGTGTAGTGCCCTAGGCTTTTGAATAACCAAGGTGCGGAGCCTTGGGCCGAGGAGCGTGTCCCGGGACTTGGGAATGGTCGAGGTGCGGAGCCCCGAGCCAGGGTGTAGTGCCCTGGGCATATGAATAACCAAGGTGCGGAGCCTTGGGCCGGGGAGCATGTCTCGGGACTTGGGAGTGGTCGAGGTGCGGAGCCCCGAGCCAGGGTGTAGTGCCCTGGGCTTATGAATAACCAAGGTGCGGAGCCTTGGGCCGGGGATCATGTCCCGGGACTTGGGAGTGGTCGAGGTGCGGAGCCCCGAGCCAGGGTGTAGTTCCCTAGGCTTATGAATAACCAAGGTGCGGAGCCTTGGGCCGGGGATCATGTCCCGGGACTTGGGAATGGTCGTGGTGCGGATCCCCGAGCCAGGGTGTAGTGCCCTGGGCTTATGAATAACCAAGGTGCGGAGCCTTGGGCCGGGGAGCATGTCCCGGGACTTGGGAGTGGTCGAGGTGCGGAGCCCCGAGCCATGGTGTAGTTCCCTAGGCTTATGAATAACCAAGGTGCGGTGCCTTGGGCCGGGGATCATGTCTTGGGACTTGGGAATGGTCGAGGTACCGAGCCCTGAGCCAGGGTGTAGTGCCCTGGGCTTTTAAGAACCAAGGTACGGAGCCTTGGGCTGGGGATCATGTCCCGAGACTTGGGAAAGGTCGAGGTGCGGAGCCCCGAGCGAGGGTGTAGTGCCCTGGGCTTATGAATAACCAAGGTTCGGAGCCTTGGGCCTGGGAGCATGTCCCGGGACTTTGGAGTGGTCGAGGTGCGGAGCCCCGAGCCAGGGTGTAGTGCCCTGGGCTTATGAATAACCAAGGTGCGGAGCCTTGGGCCGGGAAGCATGTCCCGGGACTTGGTAGTGGTCGAGGTGCGGAGCCCTGAGCCAGGGTGTAGTGCCCTGGGCTTTTAATAACCAAGGTACGGAGCCTTGGGCCGGGGATCATGTCCCGGGACTTGGGAATGGTCGAGGTGCGGAGCCCCGAGCCAGAGTTTAGTGCCCTGGGCTTATGAATAACCATGGTGCGGAGCCTTGGGCCAGGGGGCATGTCCCGGGACTTGGGAGATGTCGAGGTGCGGAACCCCGAGCCAGGGTGTAGTGTCCTGGGCTTATGAATAACCAAGGTGTGGAGCCTTGGGCCGGGGATCATGTCCCGGGACTTTGGAGTGGTCGAGGTGCGGAGCCCCGAGCTAAGGTGTAGTGCCCTGGGCTTATGAATAACCAACGTGCGGAGCCTTGGGCCGGGGATCATGTCCCGGAACTTGGGAGTGGTCGAGGTGCGGAACCCCGAGCCAGGGTGTAGTGCCTTGGGCTTATGAAGAACCAAGGTACGGAGTCTTTGGCCGGGGATCATGTCCCGGGACTTGGGAATGGTCGAGGTGTGGTTCCCCGAGCCAGGTTTGAGAACTCTGGGCTTAGATAATGTGCCGGGGCCTCGTGTCTTCCGGACTTAAGATAATGTGCCGGGGCCTCATACCTCCCGGACTTTCAACCTTTTTGCTCCTCCTGCTATACTAGTTTTATTAAAAACCAAATCGCTAACCTGGAAATATTGAATCCGAATTCATTTTTGGTGGAGTGAAACTCCTCTGGTTGAGCTAATTTTGTGACTAATGTAGCCGTATGTTACTGAGTGCATAGCAAATGCTCTTCCACGCCAATCCGAGATAGCTGCTGAGCTTTGAACCCATATAAAATCCACATAAGATCTGAGTGCCGAGCTGGTCGGACTTGTACGTTTGCCAAGCAGAGTTGGGCTTATTTTTGAATGAAAACCATATCTACGTCTCGAGCTCAATTTCCCACAGACGGCGCCAATGATGCGATCCTGGTGAAATGGGTGAGCCGGGTCGGATGCTCTACCGGATCAAATCAATAATTTATAGTGTTGTTTAGGAAAATGAGCAAAGTAGATGACTTCGATCCGTGACCTGCACACAATGAAAGGAACTCGTGAATGGGCGCCGGAGGGGTGTCCGGCGTGGCCACTCCGATGCTTAAGTCAGCAGGTTGAGGATGAGAGAAAATGGCGATATATGTGCGAATATATGTGAGTGCCAATGCTCAGGTTTTTTCCCCTCTCCTTTAAATGAGAAACATACCTGCTATTTATAGGAGGAAATATCATGATTACTTCGACTTGCGTGTACACCTACCACTCATAGCCTTTGATGTTGACTTCCTGTCAACCCACCCTACCTCTGATAGCTTTTCTGACACGTCAAACCCCTGTAGTTCTGACAGATAAGACTGCCATACCGATACACTCGAGTGTGGTGCGCTTCTCGAGGTAGCCCGAGTAGAAAGTTCCCGGGAGCTTGTATGAGAGCCCGGGTTATTATGATGGCCCGGAAAGAAGTGGAATGCCCGGGAAGCTGGCTATGATCTGGGCTTCCCAATTAATAAACCGGGTTAAAGACGACCCAGATCTTTATGGGGGTATCATATATATATATATATATATATCCTGTCATGAGCTTGATTCTTTGTTCTTGACTCTGGCTTTTGGTCGTCTCCAACGAGCAAAATTAAAGTAGCCGGCCATCTTAAAATATTTACGGGAACAAGTTTCGTGAATAAATCAATATTACCCAAGTTGGGAATATTATAGAATAACAAATATAATTTTTTTTGATAAAATTGTTATCTTTCCCCTTTTTCTTGGATATCATTCTCCTAATATTTTTGGATTTATTTAGTTATTCCTTCCCTATCCCTGTTTGGGATAAAAATGGTTTTCGAATCATTTTTTAAGCAACCTGCCACTTCTGGGCAACAACCTATTCGGTCAATACTGATGACTGCATCAGTGTAACAAATAACAAATGAATTAATCTTTTAATTATATGTGGTGATTGATATGTGATGCAACCGAATAAAAAAATTAATCAAAATTATGTTTCGTTTCCAAATATTTTTGCTAATCAAAGCAATAATTTTTTTCCCTATTAGTGAATTAAAGTCATTTTCTAACTGTTCTTGTTACGAATAGGTTTAGAATGCTAAAAACAAAAATATTATTGTTTTCAAACAAGAAAATTTTTACTGAGTACGAGCGGATGAGAACATGTATAAAAATGTAAGACATGATCCAAATTGCATGCCCATCAACCAATGAGTCCAAAAGTGCGAGTTTCGCACTTAATTTGGGATAAGATTCCAATTGTATTATTCTAGCTTATGTCAAAATAATGTGTGATTTTGTTTATGTTTGCAAGATATGAAATTGTGCAGGTACAATGCACTAGGTACACGGTAGGCGCTGTTGGGACATCGTATTTTCGCACCCAAGACGCAGCGTAAGTTTAAAAATTGTGTTCTTAGGCGTCGTGTGTTTAAAAAACATCCATAGGGTGTTCAGAATTATACCTTTGCGTTCTTAACGCTGGACTCCAAACTATTCCGATGTTTAGACGGATATAGCTCTTCTTGTAAATCCCTACGAACAGCTCTTCTCCTTTGATCGCCTAATTAGGTCCACGATCGAAGACTATATTCGTTGTTTGGTTTGCACTAGAAAATTCAAACAATTTATGCGTTGAGACTGTAGCCTCCGAATTTTCAAAATCCGGAGACAGTGCAGCGACGACGGCGTGGCGGTGGAACAACAAGGAAGACCGAAAATTAGTTTTCCCAAAAAGATTATGTTGGCCGAGAACACATGATTCAAAATCATGGTTTTAATGTTAATTAATTTTTAATCAAGCATTAGCTAATATTATAGATCCTTAATACATAATTAAGCGAATCTAAATTGCTTTTGGCCAAAATATTCTACCAATTTTCTTTAAGGTGGCTGAGAGCTTTTTGGCAAAGGGAGGAAATTGTTTTCAAATTTGTGTGCAAAATTTCCATCACCAACAATGAGCCCTAATGGTGTATTTATAGAGTGAGACTCCTAATCTAATTAAGAGTCCCTCTCCCACAAGGACTCTGTTAATTTCATTATATTTAAACTCTCATATAATTAATATATAATGTATTTATTAACAATTAATAATACATGACATAATAATATCATATACACATATTTTATATCACCATATAAAATATATACATGTATATGTATATTAAATTAATTAACAATTATTTAATTTATAAACTAACTCTTGTTTAATTTAATTCTAGACTCCTCTAGAATATTTATGGGAACTTGTGCATAATAGTAGTTACCACTACTAGCATTTGCTCCTACGTATTTCGAAACTACACCCAATTAGAATGCATTTGCTCCTACGTATTTCGAAACTACACCCAACCTCGCCACCTGAAGACCCTCGATGGAGTCGGTAAACGGATCAAAATGCATGCTAGTACGTATAGCCCATACATTGTCCCGGGTCAAAGGACTAATGGTGTACAACCATAATTGCAGACCATTTCACTCGATAAGTGAGAACCACTTGGACAGTCCGAGGGAGGGTTGTTCAGTGCATCATCATATGATCACCCATCTGTGTGAATGGACATCTCCATGCCCTTGGCAATGAAACATGGCGTTTACACCGCAAATGCTAGTCTCAAGCTCGAGCGACCTTTATCCATGTTTTAGGCGGCTGATGCGATAGGAACCTGTTTAGAATATACGATACACTTCCTAATGAGTTTCATTAACTTATGTTGTGACGCAGACCACATGGTACCTATTGTTTATTCAAGAACTTTATCTATGCAGCTTACATGGGTATACAGATAAAGTATAATGCCATAATCGAATGAAATCGTAAAATATTATTAAAATAAATATTGTTTTATATTAGAGTCAATAAAGCCCGAGCCACAAGTTGGCTTGCCGGGCACCTACTCTTACAGGCGCATAGGCAGCTACCATTGTAAAACAAGTTCAAAACCCGAGAGACTCAGTTTGCATCATTTTTTTTGCATGAAGTCAACATTTTGTTCATTTTATCTTAAACTATTGCATATGATCACCGCTCACTGAGTTGTACGAATGCGCAAGAGAATGGCAGAAAAGAAGAAAATTCTACCAGAAATGAAGCTAAGGACAAGGCACCTCGCTCTAGGGCGGTAACTCTCAACCGCCCCAGCACTAGCACGACAAAAATAAGATGTTCGACAGAGATCTTGTGCTAGGGCGGTTATTCTCGACCGCCCCAGCGCATGCAGAAGCCAAGGAAGGAGTTTGAGTAGAAGACCTGGCGCTGGGGCGGTATTTCTCGACCGCCCCAGCGCGAGAGGATGAAGAATCAACAGAATACCTCGCGCTAGGGCGGTAATTCTCAACCGCCGCAGCGCGAGATGCATGAGAGATACCCAAAGTTACAAAAGACCTCGCTCTAAGGCAGAATTTCTTAACTGCCCCAACTTGAGTAAACAGGAAAATTTTCCTATTTGACTTGTTTACAATTTGGAAGGTGTGAGGCCGGATGAAAAAGACACTTTTTAGCAGCCAAAAAGTTTGGAAGAGAGAAAAAAAAAAGCTTGGAGTGAAGAAATTGAAGATTTCCGAGCACATTTCTTCTCGTTTTTGTCAAGTCTAGTATTTCTAGCTTAAAACTTATTGTTTAAACATTGTTTTATTTATTTTTGTCATGAATTCTAGTAGCTAACTTTTATATTGTTGGGATTTAAAGGGATCCTATCCCGAAACCATGTTTAGCTAATTTATTTCTCGATTTTTGATTTATTCTTGATTGTGCTATTATTTTCGTTGCATTATTAAAGCGTAGCTAACTTTAATAACAATCTCATATTGCGAATGAGATCCAGAGAATAGCTTGTGATAGGAACGAGTAGCATAGTCCGTGGATTTACAATTTGCGTAGAGATATGAAGTTAGATACACGTCGATAATCATAGGCCATTAGGTCAAAAGCTAGGGGATTTCATAGAACGACATGCAATTCACCTTTGATAAATAATTAAAGAAATTTAATTACTTCACGGTGTTGAATTAGTTTGGCATAGCTCAAGAAAGTATGTTCAATTGATTTGGAAATTCTGTCGAAAACGTGGATAATTGCCAAATCGAATTAATTAAATTAGGAGGGACAAGTGAACCGAGATTCCCAACAAATTCATTTCTAATTGAAACTTTAATCAACCATTTTAGCTATTCATTTCATCATTTACTCCGTGAATCATTTTTGTTGAGTTGTCATTTAATCATCGTAGTAGTAAGCAATCATTCAAATTATCATTGCTAAAGGTTTATTATTTGGGAATAATAATCGTGAAATACAGTCTATGGAGGAACAATACTTGTACTATTGTACACTATATTATTACTTGACATCGTGCACTTGCAATTATATCGAGCTTGAATTTTATTGATTTTTACCGAGGATTTTACAGTGCAAGTTTTGCTCGATCAAGTGTTTTAGAGGACTTTTAATCCACAATTTTAATCTCAGTTATTTACTTTAGCATTCTTTATTTTGTTTTATATGAGTTGAGACCTTCAATTTATTTACAGATATCCTTTTTGGTGCATGCCAAGGTCTCTAGAATCTGAACTAGAGAAATTTGATCCCTTGATTGAAAGAACCCTTCGTAGACAAAGACAACAACAGAGGCTTAGAGACATGATGAATAGGAACAAACGTGAGGAAGAGCATCATGAAGATCTAAGAGTCGAATAGCAAAGGCGCAAATCCATGTTGGAGTACGGACAACATTCGCTTGATGGAGCACGTCCAAGCATAGTGCGATAAACCGTCAGGGCGAACCAGTTTGAGATCAAATCAGTGATAATTCAAATGATCCAGAACACTGTCAAATTGGGGGAAATGCGGTAAATGACTCAAACACTTACATCACAGACTTTATAGAAATTTGTGATACTTATAATTTAATAGAATTTCTGATGATGCTGTTATATTGTGTTTATTTCCTTTCTCTTTGCGTGACAAAGCTAAAGCTTGGTTGAATTGTTTGCCTATAGGTTCAATCACGACATGGAAAGACACGGCCAAAGCTTTTCTCATGAAATATTTTCCTCCATAAAAACCATGAAGCTGCAAGTGGACATAACCACCATGTCTCAATTTGAGCAGGAGTCACTCTACGAGGCCTGGGAGCACTACAAAGATTTATTGCGGAGATGCCCACATCATGAGTTGCCTCTTGGGTTAGTTGTCCAAACTTTTTACTATTGTTTAATATCGTCTAACCATACCATGATAGATGTTGCGGCTTGTGAAAATCTGTTGAGAAAAACTGCTGAAAAAAGATATGAGTTATTGAAGGAGATGGCTGCTAGCAGTTATCACTCTCAATATGTGAGGAACAATCATAGTAGGAGTGGAGTTCACCATGTAACTGATTTTTCAACTGTCACTGCACAATAAAAAACACTGAATAGGAAAATAGACAATTTGAATGTTAATGGGACAACGATGCACCTTCAAGAGGTATTATGTTATAAATTGTTGGAACATTTCATGTTCGCAATCTTGTTTTTGATGTTAACAAAACTTGTTATTATGTTTCTAATGATTTACCGAGTGTAAAGATGTTGTAATTGTTTGAACTGATCAGTTACCGAGCCTAAACTGAAGCTATCAAAGATGTAAACTGAAAAGTGGCAACTGATTGATCGAACTGAACCAGTACAACTGAAGTATCAAGAGCAGTTCAACTGATTGTCCAGTTGATAGGTGGTTCAGAAGAGGACCTTCAAAAGTCAGGCCAGCTGATGAAGTGTTCAACTAATGAAGTGCCCAACTGACCAGTTCAACTGAATCAGTTAAATTAGTTCAGCTGACGAGTCAACTGATTTCACCTCTCCAATTCAAGACCATTTCAACTGAGCAGTTCAGAACATCAGTTAGGAACAAATCAGTTTGCAGATACGACAAGCTTAATCCAGCTGTGAAAAAAGGTACAAAAGCTATTGTACGATCATAGTAAAATAAGAGACGTTGCAACAACACTTAAAGCCAAATGTTCCAAATATCTATTTGGGAGAACAAATTCAAACTGCAACGGATTCATTCAATGAGTCTCACTATACGTTCAGTCAAATTCCTATAAATAGAATCCGAATTTCAGTGAAGACGATGATGAGAGTTGATGGAAAATAAAAAGAGAGCACTCTTATTGCATATTAGCTTCGAAGAAGCAATCGGCCCAGTTTTCTGAGGGAACACTTCAACGTGTTATCTGTTTAGATTAGATTTCCCTCGGTGTGTGAGAACACTTTCGGGTAGTTCACAAAGATCAGTTCTCACACATGCACACACCACCACTCAAATTCTGTCTTGCACAATGACGTAAAACATGTGTATGTAGTCTTTCTCACATAGACATTAAAGAAGTGTTGACTGGAAGGTGCTGCCTTCAGTCTAGTCTAGGAGTTCAGTTTAGGCAGTAGTGTAAGTCCTAGCTGGGTGGGTTTGTACAAGTATTTGTATCGATCAAAGTCTTCTAGTAAATCCTACCCGAGGTGGTAGAAGGGGTGACGTCGGAGCAGTTGAAGTCTTCGAACATCCATAAACATATCTTGTGTTATTTCTATTTAACTGCTTGTTTTTGTTCTTAACTGATTTGATCAGTTCAGCTAATATCAGTTCTGTTCTGTCCATAACTGAACTGATATAAGCCAGAAATGATCCCTAGTTATTTCCAATCATTCAGTTACACAAGATATAAAATATATCAGTGTTTCTTAACGAATGATTATTTCGAGTGTTTTACGCTTGGTTTTATGCCAAACTCGATCTAATTTATCGGTGTATACATTCTTAGAACACGAGCTATTGCAGCTCATCAACGTTTTTAGAGGATTTTCTCGATCTAACAATTGGTATAAGAGGTAGCTGCTCTAAGAAGAACATTTAAAAACTGATATTTTTCTTTAAAATATGTTTTAAAATGGTTTTCAAAACCCTCTGATAATATTTTATATGTTTGTTGTGCTATTTTGTTGTTTAGCTGTGTGCAGGATTTTTGAGTTCAGTTGACATCAGTTCAATCAAACTGCTCTATAGACAAGATTTCAGTTGCAAGCCTACCAGTTCAACTGATCAACAGACGAAACCCAACTGCCAGCTGAAACTGATGAGGTAAATGGAGCTTAATCATCAGCAGTACCGCCGCTTCATTGCCATATCAAATCCTAGTAGTTGATCAATGCGGTTCAACATCAGTTGAGCCCAGTTTGAATCAATTATACCAGTTAGTCAGCACATAGATCAACTCCAAGGCATTTAGTTGTTCTTATGGCAAAAGAAACTCAAAATCGATGCAGCATTCTAAGCATTCTAAGTGACCAATTGTTGGTAGACTCAGTTCTATTTTGTATAAACTGACTGATACTTGATGTTAATTGATATTTGCTAAGTGTAGTAGCAATTCCCTTACATAAGATGATGTGCTGTATATTAATACAAGGGACGCGTAATGGATTAAATTAACATCATATATATCCAGTTATTTTGCATGTAACTGAACTGATTTTTCCAATTTATATATTGTCTTAACTGCTTGAGTGTTTATTGCTTAAACTCTTTTTAAATCGCGCAAACAATTATATTTTTGAGGGGGAGTTTTATTCAGTTCTTGAGGGGGAGTTTTTTCTTTAAAACTGCTTTTAAATTTGTTATCTCTTGAACTGAAAAATTGGTTTCGAATCGTTTTATTCAGTTGTTGAGGGGTAGATTTTTTTCTGATATCCCTCGAACTGAAAGTTCTTCTATTCGCTTTATTGTTTTTAATCGTTTTTTATTCTCACAAAAGGAGAGAATTATTAACTGTTAAAATTGTATTTTAAATCTCTTTAACTGTTCAAGTTTTGTGATCATCAAAAAATGGGAGATTGTTCGAACATTTCATGTTCGCAATCTTGTTTTTGATGTTAACAAAACTTGTTATTATGTTTCTAATGATTTACCGAGTGTGAAGATGTTGTAATTGTTTGAACTGATCAGTTACCGAGCCTAAACTGAAGCTCTCAAAGATGTAAACTGAAAAGTGGCAACTGATTGATCGAACTGAACCAGTACAACTGAAGTATCAAGAGCAGTTCAACTGATTGTCCAGTTGATAGGTGGTTCAGAAGAAGACCTTCAAAAGTCAGGCCAATTGATGAAGTGTTCAACTAATGAAGAGCCCAACTGACCAGTTCAACTGAATAGTGAAATCAGTTCAGCTGACGAGTCAACTGATTTCACCTCTCCAATTCAAGACCAGTTCAACTGACCAGTTCAGAACATCAGTTAGGAACGAATCAGTTTGCAGATACGACAAGCTTAATCCAGATGTGCACAAAGGTACAAAAGCTATTGTATGATCATAGTACAATAAGAGACGTTGCAGCAGCACTTAAAGCCAAATGTTCCAAATATCTATTTGGGGGAACAAATTCAAACTGCAACAGATTCATTCAATGAGTCTCACTGTACGTTCAGCCAAACACCTATAAATAGAAGCCGAAGTTCAGTGAAGACGATGATGAGAGTTGATGGAAAATACAGAGAGGGCACGCTTATTGCATATTAGCTTTGAAGAAGCAATCGGCCCCGTTTTCTGAGGGAACACTTCAACGTGTTATCAGCTTAGATTAGAAGTATATTTTCCTCAGTGTGTGAGAACACTTTCGGGTAGTTCACAGAGATCAGTTCTCACACACGCACACACCACCACTCAAATTCCGTCTTGCACAATGACGTAAAACATGTGTATGTAGTCTTTCTCACATAGACATTAAAGAAATGTTGACTGGAAGGTGCTCCCTTCAGTCTAGTCTAGGAGTTCAGTTTAGGCAGTAGTGTAAGTCCTAGCTGGGTGGGTTTATACAAGTATTTGTATCGATCAAAGTCTTCTTGTAAATCCTACCCGAGGTGGTAGAAGGGGTGACGTAGGAGCTGTTGAAGTCTCCGAACATCCATAAACATATTTTGTATTATTTCTGTTTAACTGCTTGTTTTTGTTCTTAACTGATTTGATCACTTCAGCTAATATCAGTTCAGTTCTGTCCATAACTGAATTGATATAAGCCAGAACTGATCCCTAGCTATTTCCAGTCATTCGGTTACACGAGATATAAAATATATCAGTGTTTCTTAACGAAAGATTATTTTGAGTGTTTTACGCTTGGTTTAATACCAAGCTCGATCTAATTCATCGGTGTATACATTCTTAGAACACGAGCTATTGCAGCTCATCAACGTTTTTAGAGGATTTTTCCGATCTAACATAAATGCGTAGGGGGACATTTTGCTAAAGATTGTTATGATAGTAATCCTTTCTATGTGCAAGACGAAGAACTAGTAAATCAAGTGGGGATTCAAAACCATCCTAGGAATGGTCCTTATTCAAACTCATACAATCCTGGATGGCGGCAACATACCAACTTCTCATGAGGTGGTCAAAACTATCAGAATCGGCTACAGGGAGGACATCAGTATGGTAAGAAATCGATGTATAGATCCGAGCCTAGAGAGGAAAAGTCTAATTTAGAGTAAATGATGTCTAATTTTATCTTATCCACCGAAACTAGACTACAAAACCAGGATGGATCGATAAAGGGATTAGAAAATCAGATAGGGCAGTTAGCTAAGATGATCACCAATAGAGAGTTGGGCACCTTACCCATGCAACACTGAGACTAATCCAAAAGATCAATTGAAGGCCATAGCATTGAGGAATGTAAAGATATTTGAACAAGAGGGGATGGAAAAAGGGGAGCAAGGAGAGGAAGCGACTGACACGTCCACAGGTAAGTCTTCTAACTCTACACCAGCACATAGTATACAAAATAGAATGGTTATTCCTCCACCGTTTTTTGTAGCATTTAAAAAAGCGAAAATGGATGTGCAATTTGGTAAGTTCATTGAAGTATTTAAGAAGTTGCACATTAATATTCATTATGTTGATGCTTTGATTTAAATGCCAGGTAATGCTAAATTTTTGAAAGACATCTTAGCTAATTAGAAGTTAGAGGATCATATAACTGTAAACTTAACTGAAAACTGCCCTACATTGGTACAAAACAAGATCTCACCAAAACTAAAGGATCGGGAGAGTTTTTCTATTCATTAAATGATTTGTGATGTTGTTTTTCATAAAGCCTTATGTGATCTTGGTGCAAGTATTAACCTTATACATTTACCTGTATTTAGGAAACTTGGACTTGGAGAGCCTAAGTCAACAAAGATGTCTTTGCAAGAAACGTCCACTACTCATTTTTCTTAAAAAGTACTAGAACTTTTTTAAAAAAAAGCATCAGCCGAATATACACATATCCCAAGAAATTTATTTTAAAATAATTTTGCAACATTTTAAAAATAAAATAGCCAACTATATTTAAAACTCAACGAACGAATTCAAAACACAAAATCGTCATTTGTTTCCCAAACCTAACCTTAGCAATATTTCAAAATAAAACTAAAACTAGCATCCTCTCAAAAACATCATAAAGATCATAAAATCTTTGACGCAAACTTAGTTCATAAACTTAATATAAATGCGGAAAACTGGCGCTGGTCCTCGGGTTGTGTGCACCTTCAGTCTAGTAAGATCAACCATCCAGACCCTCAACAATATCATTATCATGCTTATCTGTATCGATCACACCTAGTGAGTCTAATGACTTAGCAAACCATAATCTTGGAAACAAGTAATACATATACAAGCACATTAAACAGTAAAAATACTTTTACTTAAAATAACTTTTCGTGGACATACATAAACATTAATATTTTTCCTTTCGTTATAAACATTTCATTTTTCATCATATACGTATATATTTGCCTTTTCGTTGAAATTATATCGTTAATTGTGACTTTCGTATCAGCTGAAGATCGATGGATCCATCTACGTATAAACACAGTACTGGGCGACGGGAACATCAGCAACACTCTCACCCGTCAATTGAGCCTTGGCCTTACATATCATCATATCATCATAATCATCGTATTAGTCACAATCACTTTACCTCATTTAACTTTTTGTATTATTATCACTTATAAAAATTTAAGTATATAATAATCATTTTTCTTTTAAACCAAGCATGCAACATATCTTTTAGCATTAACATTCAATCATAAAAATTACACAACCTTTAAAATAAGCATATTATGATAATATACAACATTCAGGCCACTGCCAGGATGTCTACTATTTTTTTGGTGCAAAATGACTGTTTTATCCCTAGACTTAAAATGTCTCGATTTTTGACTTTTTCTTACTTTCATTAACTCTAGACCATCCCAAATAATCCTTTAAGCTTAACTTAAATTTCTTATATTTTTATTTAGCTTAAATTCAAGGCTTTTGATTTAATTTCCTAATTATTAATTCATAGAGCGTTTAATTCTCGAAATAATTCAAACTTTATTATTTAAATCCCAAATTTTAAACATGGAATTTTATTACCTAAATTACCCTCCTGAACTATGATTCGACCCCCGTGGACCATAGTTCAACCCTTAAGCCTTTTAAACTCTATAACCGAACCCTAGCATGAAACCCTCAAGCCATCTTGCGATTTCATCGAGTCGTGCCCGAGCAACCTCGAGTCAAACCATGACCAGCCCACCTAGGAATCTACTGGACCCTCGGACTCAACCGAACCCACGCTGCATCCTTCTGCCAATAAAAAGAGCCGCATGATTTTTTCAACTTGGAGCCTAAGACTCCTAACGCAACTAAGACTCCTAGCCCGAACACCACCCGAGCCCAGACACTCGAGACCAAGCCTGGAACTTTCTCAGACCTAGCCTAGACCACCCTGCCCAACCCTGGACCCTCCATGCAGCAGCCTCTCGCGGCCGCACCCTATGCGCATGGGAAGAGTCCATGTGATCATGGGATCTTCCATAGAGACAAGCCACGGAGGGCTAGGACCCTCCCTGACCCATAACCATGATCCTCACCGAGCCCCAGCCCAGCCGTGGCCAAGCCTTCGGTGCATAACTCCTTAACCAAACCCTAGTACCATACATGCAAATTTTTGTTCCATCCCTATCCTCTTCGTGTGCAGTCTTTAACCATGACTCGTGTTACTCCAACATGCTGGAAAATCTTCCCCTCAAGTCACCTTAACATGACAGCCCCTTCATGCAATAATAACATAAGTTTTCTACTATAAAAATTCATGTTATTGACACGTCGAATCTTAAAAACAAAAATAATCATATTGTAAACATGTTTTCCATACAAACGTAATTCAAACACGTAACGTGGTGTTATAGATGAGAAAAATGAGATTTATGACGTCCATTTGCGTAATTTACGCATGAAAACAAGTTAAGATGCGAAGACGTCGACGAACGGGGGACCCTACTTGTTTTTCCTTCAAAATTGATGCTTTCTCCTCCAACCTTCATGTGTTTGTGTGTGCCTTGTTCTGCTAGGAAGAGTTTGTGTGTGTGTGGAATGGTGGGCGTTCATATGAGGGTTTAGGGTTTTAAATAATAATCAAAACAAATGATGGGATCTTAAACCCATTAATATGGTATATTAGGCCCATTATGCCCAATAATGCATATTTAAAATATTTTTCTTAGGGAAGTTCGTGAAAATATTATTCGAGTTCTCGAAAAATTCATATTTTAGTCGAAAATCGAACAATGGTTGAAAATACGACTCGGCGTGTAAAAACACATCGAAACCCCTTATTTTCGAAAATGTCAATTAAATTATACCATATATTAAACAAATAAAAATAATAATTTAATAAAAATATTTTCCTTTTTATGGTCCCCGGTTTTCGTTCCTCGATCGCTTCTCGAATAACCTTTAAAACACTGTTTTGATGCAACCATGCACATCATATTCAATTTATGCAATTAAAACTATTTTATTAACTATTTTTTATTTTTCCTATATTTGCATATATTTATGTTGCGTCATTTTATTTTTGGACCTTACATTGGAACTAACAGACTGATCTGTGAAGTATCCACACTGAGTCATAGAGAATTTATTGGTCAAAGTGGACACATTTTTATTTCCAGCAGATTTGTAGTGCTTGACATGGTGGAGGATATGGAGATGCCCTTAATTCTAGAGAGACCTTTCCTTGTAACTAGCAAGACCCAAATTGATGTGCAAGAAGGGAAGTTGAGATTGAGAGTGGGAGAGGAAGAAATCAATTTTGATGTCTTTAGCTCTTAGGTACACACTGCACACTGTTGATTGTTTTAGAGTTGATTCTTTGGATTCACTAATGAGTAATTTTGTGCAAGATGCAATGAAGGATCCATTGGAGCCATTCTCACTAGTGAATTGAAGGGGGATGAACTGGATGAAGAGAAAGATGAAATAATGGCATACTTTAATTGTAACGTCTACTAAATTAAAATGCGGAAATTTTTTGTTTTTTTCCAAAAAATCTCACATTTTCGGAAATAAACAACTACATATTTTGCATACATGAAACCCCGCTGAAAAATGTGTCATTTAAAACTTAATCGTAAACCATTTACAAATAAAAATATTGTAATTTAAAAGTTGCCAACTCGGCCCTCAATCATGCATGAATAAAACAAAACAAGTAAAATCCTAAAAATTAACAACGTATCATAAAAACGTGTAAACTAATCATGTCTACTCGAAGCTCATAAAAACGTGATGTGCGGAAAAGTGTGGTGCTTGGGTCGTGCTCGCACATCCAGCCCTGCCTACTCAGAGTTCGTCACCTCCATTCTCCTCGTCTAAATGCTCACCTGCATCAAACACGCCTTGTGAGTCTAAAGACTCAACACACCTGCATCGTTAATAGCAAATACATATACATAGCACACAACAATGAAAAATATTGTATTCAACATACATTTCATGAAATTAAACGTGTCGTATAAAATTATAACATGTCAAAAAATAACTCATCATATCATCATATACGTATAAATTTTCTTTTAATTGAATTCAATTCGTTAGTTGTGACTTTTGTATCAGCTCTACCGTATCAGCTTTATTCGATGGATCCATCTATAAACCGTAGTACCTGGCGGCGGAGACATCAGCGACAACATTACCCGTCCACTGAGCCTTGCCCTCAGCTCATAATATCTCATATAATCATGTTAGTCACAACCAAATCTCTTTCTTCAAAACGTGTTATCATATTCATCACTTAATAAAAATCATGCATATACGTAAATTTTTCCTTAAAATCAAGCATGCACAGTATTTTTAATAATTACGTAAAAACCATGTACATGATGCATAAACACTTAAAAACATGATAAAATTGTGCTTAGGGCACTGCCATGACTAAAAGCTCACCCCGGGTGCAAAATGACCATTTTGCCCTAATAAACCCAAAATGACCGTTTTACCCCTGGACATATAAATTTCGACCCGAAGTTTACAAAACTCCTTAAAACACCCAAAACATATTTATGAACATTCCTTAGACGTAAAATTGAGCCTGTTTCTAAACTTACAAGATTCATTTTAAAATTTGGACCGGAGTCCCGGTTTTAACCCGAACCAACCCGAAACTTAACCAAATTTTTCCCAACTCAAAACATGACTTAAGAATATTTAACCATACTCCTTCAGATCCATTTCACAACTTATGGAATCCTCTCAAACCCCTTGATTCCTATCGAAAAAATATGCACCAAAGATAACCAAACACTAATGCGCCTTGGCTCTAAAATAACGGATCCGAGCTCAAGACCAAACGGACCAGCAACTAACCTACTAATCTGGAACCAAGTCCAAACCCAAGAGACCCTCATTGACCCACCTTAGCTAACCCTACAGCCAAACTGACCAACCCCCGCGCTTTAAACTCGAAGCCACCCCAACAAACCAAAGAAGCCACCCTAAAACCTACTCCTTTGATCAGTTCTTGGACCAAGACCAGCAGCTCACGACCCTATCCCAGCTCTATCATGGTCCCAAGAGGGTCAGTTTCTAGGCCAGGATCAAACCATGAACAGTTGCACACACAAATCTCTCGATCTAGCCCTTACGCACGCTATGATGAGTCAAACGCTCGGACACTTACACCAGCCGTGATTCGGACATTACTCGGCCCTACAATTCCTTTATCAGCACAAGATACAGCCCCAAAAATGTTACAAAGACAGCCCTTTGCAACAAAACAAAGAAAACGTGAGATGCAACCATAATCATGCGGTTTCATGACAAATCTGAAAGAGATAACAATGTATTAAAAATTAAAAGGGTTTTGGGCCCATTTAGCATAAGAATAAACCAATCAAGCCCAAAAATACTCTCGAAAAATATTTCATTTAGGTACGTTTTTGAAAATATTGCCCCAACCCTCAAAGAGTCATTCGATTCGATAAAATTTGCGTATCGATTCTTGTAAAATACACTTAAAACACCTTATACTAATTAATTAAAATTAATCATTCAATAAAAATATTTTTCTTAATTTTACCCGATCTCCATTCCTGTTTTAAATAAAAATATGATTTTTTTCAGGTTACGTAAATTAAATTTCCTGGACCTTGCAACTCTCCCCCCCTTAAATAAAATTTCGTCCTCGAAATTTAGAACGTACCGAATAACTCCAGGTAGTGACTCCTCATCTCATCCTAAGTCTCCAAAGTAGCTTCCTCCTCGGAATGATTTAGACACTTGACTTTGGCCATGTGGATCACCTTGTTCCTGAGCCTCCTCTCCTGTCTGTCCAATATCTGAGTGTGTCTCTCCTCGAATGACAGGTGCGGTCTCAGCTGAAGTGGTTCGTAGTTCAGCACATGCGAAGGATTCGACATGTACTTCTGCAGCATAGAGACATGGAACACATTATGAAATCCTGCCATGTTCGGAGGCAATGAAACTTTGAATGCAAGTGTTCAAACTCTCTCTAGGATCTCGAATGGTTCGATGAATCTAGGGCTGATCTTGCCCTTCTTCCCTAACCTCATCACAACCTTCATTGGTGTGAATTTCACAAAAACGTGATCCCCTATTGCGAACTTGAGACCTCTGCGCCTCTGATCTGCATTACTTTTCTGACGGCACTGAGCGATCCTCATCCTGTCTCGAATCATGTCCACTAACTTTGCCGTCTGCCTGACAATATCCGGACCCAACTTTACTATCTATCCTACCTCATCCCAATACACTGGCGACCTACACTTCCTCCCGTACAGTGCCTCATATGGAGCCATACCAATCGATGCCTGAAAACTGTTATTGTATGTGAACTCCACAAGAGGTAAGTTTGGCTCCCAACTGCCCAAGAAGTCGATCATGCAAGCTCGGAGTAGGTCCTCCAGATTCTGAATCACCCTCACTGACTGACCGTTTGTTTGAGGATTGAAGGCAGTACTGGATAGCAGCTTAGTACCCAATGCCTGGTGAACACTCTTCTAGAACGCAGACGTGAACCTAGGATCCCTGTCTGACACGATGGACACTGGAATCCCGTGCAGTCTGACTACCTCTCTGATGTACATCTCTTCGTACCGAGTCATGGTGAAAGTCTTTCTGATCGGTAGAAAGTGAGCTGATTTAGTGAGCCGATCAACAATCACCCTGATGACATTATAACCTCCAGTAGTCCTACGAAGCCCTGTCACAAAATCCATGGTTATGTTCTCCCATTTACACTCGGGAATAGGGAGTAGTCTCAGCTTCCCTGCAGGTCTCAGATGCTCTGCCTTGACCTCCTGACAAGTCAAACACTCGGAAATGAATCGCAGAATATCCCGCTTCATGCCCGACCACCAATAAAGATTCTGAAGGTCTTTATACATCTTCGTACTCCTTGGATGGATGGAGTACGGGGTGCTGTGGGCCTCTCTCAAGAGATCTGCTCTCAAAGAATCACTGTAAGGAACGCAAAGACGGTCCCTATATCTGACAATGCCGTCCACAACTGTATACAGTTTCTGGCCCTCAGCCTCATCCCTTTGTCTCAACTTCTGTAACTACTTGTCAGAATTATGCTCTGCTCTAATTCTGTCTCTCAATGTTGGTTTTACTGTCAGAGTAGCAAGATTTGGGGCATCGTTCCTGGCATAAACTGCAAGCTAAAATCTCTGAATCTCTGCCTGCAGCGGTCTCTATACCGACAAATGAGCAATCATTGTGTGCTTCCTGCTCAGAGCATCTGCAACCACATTAGCTTTACCCGGATGGTAGCTAATGTCACTCTCGTAATCCATCACTAGCTCTATCCATCTCCTCTACCTCATGTTCAGCACTTTCCGTGTGAAGAAGTACTTCAGGCTCCTGTGATCGGTAAAAATTCTGCACTTCTCCCCATACAGATAGTGTTTCCAAATGTTCAGAGCAAACACCACTACTGCTAGCTCGAGGTAATGAGTCGGATAATTCTTTTCATAGACCTTCAGCTACCTGGACGCGTATGTTATAACTCTGTGATGCTGCATTAGAACCATGCCCAAACCAAGCTTCGATACATCAGTGTAAACCACAAACTCTCCCTACCCTGAGGGCATAGCTAAAAATGTTATTGTGGTCAATGCTAGCTTCAGCCTGTCAAAGCTCTCCTGGCACTCAGATCCCCATAAAAACATTGCATTCTTCTTCGTCAAGGCGGTCATAGGCACCGCGATAGAAGAAAAGCCCTGAATGAATTTCCTGTAGTACCCAGCCAATCCCGAGAAGCTACGGATCTCTATCACGCTCTTAGGCACTTGCCAATCTCCGACTGCTTTGACCTTACTGGGGTCGACCTCAATAGCATCCTGAGATACAATGTGGCCCAAAAATGCCACCCTGTCAAGCCAGAACTCGCACTTACTGAATTTGACATACAACTTGATACTAATCTTCAATAAAGAAAAGAAAACGCGCACAAAAACAGAGTCACGCCCTCAATTCGATGAACAAAGAACGTTGGGTGGGTTGTCCCGATCTTTTGAAACAAGCAACGATTTTGAGATATTCACCTCTAAGCGATGAAAACATAGCAACAAATATTCAAGATAGAAACAATCGAATTTCAGACGAACCTTCAAATAACTAATCTTTGACAATCTGTGCGAAAACATTTGACAAACGCCACAAAGATGAAATCTTTGATAAGTTTGATTTTTTTAGAACAAAGCAAATGCTTTGAAAAGTTTGAGAGAAAACTCAAAATATTTTTAAAAAACTCAAAAGTTAATTATTTTTACAATGATAAAATTCATCTATATATAAAAATTACAACCAAAAACACAATCTAGGGTTTTCTAGGAAAAATCTGAATAGCGGCGCGTGCGTGTGCACCTGATCATGCGCAGGGGCACGCAGCGTTCTGTCTTTGACCAGCACGGGGCGCGCAGGGCGGGTGGCTGCGCCGCTGGCGCGATGGCGCGCGTTGTGCTGCCCTATGCGCGCGGCTGCACGTCTTGTTGCACGGGTGCGTGCCAACCGCTGTCCTCTCGGGCCATTTTGAACTCATATGCTTTGTTTTTCGGGATTCCGTCATTATATTCTTTGTTGAACTCCACCACTTGCATGAATATGCTTGATTAATCATTATTGAGCTTGAAAGTCCGAAACAACGATGCTTCCTAAATCTCCTTCCAATCATTTGTACGCCACGCCCGGTCAGATTCGTATCATACTCCCCTTCTTCAAAAATATTTGTCCTCAAATCGTGGCTACCTACGCAAAAATAAATCAAGTTAGTAATAACAAATATTATATTATCAACATACTTACCTTTGAACTCAAGTTTGTAGGCGCTATTATCGACTCGCTCCATTCACACTGAAAATCCCAACTTCACGACTGCACTTTCTTGTATCCATACATTGCTCCATACGATAAATAATAATTGATACAAAATAAAATCTCATTAAGCATCAAGAAAATTAAATTCCTCCCCTTCTTAGACCTAGTTAGCAGCATAACAAAATCCACACAAATATACGACCAAAATTCACTAGGAATAAGATATAACTGATGCATGACATAGGAATACACTCGACATGTCATTCTCCCGTATGCAATGCATGTTCCCCAATAACACTCAACATGTCGTTTCATATGCAACCAACACATATACTCTTGCATTAAGTCGATGATAAAATAACAACATTATGCTCCACTAGCACGTAACCCATGTAATGAATTTAGAATAAACAATTTATCCTCCTTAAAATTGTATTTATTATGATCATAAAAATTCTTATGTGCAATGCATGTTTCACAATTTCACTCAATATACCTCATCATATGCAACCATAGTAAAAATCCATGAATCCTATCTATGGCTCTAGTTACTTCATGGCTACCAATCAAACAAATGTCATGTGCCTCAATATCAAGCAACAACTCATGCAATGGGTGTAGGATGAAAAATTATTCTCTTTAAACGGGTATTCATCATGAACAAAGAAATAATCATAATCAACAATGCACTTTTCACCACCATCATCAGTCAAATAATAATCATACAAATAGAACATGCCCAAATTACCATTCATGCAATCCTTTAACACGACACATGGATTTAAGTCTAATGCATACAAATCATTGTCAACACGACGTCCCACCAATTTAGAAAATCATGAGAAATCAAAAATCTCAGTAGGTACATGAAATATCTCACTACTTTGGAATCCATAAGAATTTGAGACAAGAATAAAACTTAAATTAGGCATCACAACTACCACATTTTCAACATGTTCCCCAAACTCTGGAAAACAACAAAACAAGGGATTGAGATAGCAGAGAAAGTCATACCTCATAGTCGTTGAGGTCACAACTATGCTTACCTCACGGTGATTGCGCTCAACATCACATGGGTCGTTCCATCGCATTGTCCCATCGTCAACACTTTTTTGCCTCCTCATCATACCTTTAACACAATCCTGCAAAGGATAATAACAATGCTCGGGATTGAACCAGATATATCATCACAATGAGAATAAACCACTTTGCACATAGGTACTTGAAAGGGTTTATGCAAGATTAACCATTATCGATCTCACTCTTCTGG
This sequence comes from Primulina tabacum, assembly GCF_025594145.1. NCBI lineage: Eukaryota > Viridiplantae > Streptophyta > Magnoliopsida > Lamiales > Gesneriaceae > Primulina > Primulina tabacum. The sequence continues at coordinate 16,412,821 of NC_134557.1, read as the reverse complement.
GCCTTGAAATTTTCTTTTCTTTTTTTTCTTTTTCTTTTTCTTTGGCTTTTTTTCCTTTTCTTTTTCTCTCATCTCATCATTCTCCTCTTTTTTTCTTTCTATGGTCATCTCACTCTTTTGTTATCTCATTATTTCAACCATATCACATTTTTTTCCACTCATTTCAATAAAATTCAATTAATCATCAATAAATTCTTTTCGTTTCAACTGATCAAAAGAAATATGTTTTTCTTCAAACGATTTTAGCAACAAAGTTTCTTCTTGCCTACTCTTCTCCTCCTTAGTAGACAAATCACACATTTCTTTCACACATAATAATTCACTTTCCACAATGTTTTGTTCAACAATACTCGTATCATCAACCAGTGAAGTACTATCATCTATCAATTCACCTTCCATCACATACTGCGCAACACTCGCATCAAGAACCAGTGTATTATTATCATCCTCAATCTCCCCAACCTCAACTTCAGATTCAAGTTCAACAACAACCTCAAAATCCACTTGAGATTCAATCTTAACGGACGAATCTACTATTGTTGGCTCCTTACGTTAACATTGGCTAGTATCATGCCCAAATTTTAAACACCAACGACATATAATATCAACAGTACGAGGACTAGAAGTTTTAGATGTACCTCGATGTTCATGACTTGTAACTTCATGTCTCGACTCCTTCATTGGCCTTGCAATGGTTTTCTCTTCCAAGCTCGTCCACCAAGTTGATGTCAACGACTCCCTATGCACTCACGTTCACTTCTTCTGCCAACTCTTCTATTCTCCTCACATCACCTATCTTAATAACGATCCAATGCAACGCTCTATCCTCTCCAAAACTACTACCTCGCATATTCCAATCATCTTGCCTATCATACGTCCCCTCTCCTTCACATCGCCTATACCTCTCACGTAGAGGCTTAAACTCCTTCTCCCATATTCTATCCAACCCTCTTAACATTTTTTGAAATTGACGATCGTCAATCATTATACTTGCAAGAAAATGTTAATAGATAATAATAAAGATAAATTTCCTCACCACGAATCCTCATGGTCACTCCAAAGAAATAACGCTCGCACTCAAGTGTTTTCACTCAAATTTGATAGTTCTCTCGAAGTTGTGCTCAAGCTTTGTACTTGTATATCAAACCAATCAGACTCAACTCGTGGACACTCGCAACTGTCTCACTTAGACTGCGCAAAGCCAAGAAATTTGAAAATTATTATATTTTAATTTTTTTTGATTGCGAGAGTCACTTAAATATGACTCACAAAAGAAATAAAAACAAGATTCAATGCTAAACAATAGCACAATTTTTTTATTTATTTTTATTGTGAGAGGCACTTGAATATGGCTTCCACAAGAGAATATAACAAAACAACAAAACCAATTTATGGCAAAATTTCGGAATTTTTGAACTCTTTTTTTTTTGTTGTGCACTCGAAAATTCCAAGAACAATAACAAAATTTTCAAAAATAACAGATTTACGAAAACTAACAACGATAGGATAACGCAGATCTGAAAAACAGAATGAACGATTAAACAGATCTGAAAATAACAATGATAAACTAATTCTAATCAAAGGGAACCAAAAGCTATGATACCAAATGATACGAATCTTCAATCGGGAAAAGCAAACGCACTCAAACACAGAGTCACGCCCTCGATCCGATGAACAAAAAACGTTGGGTTGTCTCGATATTTTGAAACAAGCAACGATTTTGTGATATTCGCCTCTAAGCGATGAAAACTTAGCAACAAATATTCACGATAGAAACAATCAAATTTCAGACTAACCTTCAAAGAAATCGTCTTTGAAAATCCGTGCGAAAACAATTGACAAACGCCACAAAGATGAAATCTCTGATAACTTTAATTTTTTAGAACAAAGAAAAAGCCTTGAAAAGTTTGAGAGAAAACTCAAAATATTTTTATAAAACTCAAAATTTAATTATTTACAATGATAAAATTCATCTATATATAAAAATTACAATAAAAAACACAATCTAGGGTTTTCTAGGAAAAATATGAATAGCGGCGCGCGCGTGCTCCTAATCACGCATAGGGGCGCGCAGCGTTCTGTCTGGGCTCAGCGCGGGGCACGCGGTTGCGCCGTATCTGGCGCGGGTGTGCGGATGGGCACGCGGCTTCGTCGCTTCTGGCGCGGTGGCTCGCGCTGTGCTGCCCTGTTCGCGCAGCTGCACGTCTTGTTGCGCCGGTGCGTGCCAATCGCTGTCCTGTCGGGCCATTTTGCACTCATATGCTTGGTTTTTCGGGACTCCTTCATTATATTCTTTGTTGAACTCCACCACTTGCTTGGATATGCTTGATTCATCATTACTGATCTTGAAGGTCCGAAACAATAACGCTTCCTAAATCTCATTCCAATCATTTGTACGCCACGCCCGGTCAGATTTGTATCACAACCGTCTGTCCTATAAAATCTGCAGTACAGTCCTTAGATGCCGGCTATGCCCCTCTCTGCTCCTATAATAGATCAGGATATTGTCAATGAAAACTATGACGAACTGATCCAAGTATGACTGAAACACGCGATTCATGAGATCCATGAGGATCGCTGGCGCGTTCGTCAAACCGAATTGCATCACCTTAAACTCATATTGCCCATAACACGTCTGGAAAGCTGTCTTATGCACGTCAGACTCTCTCACCTTGAGCTGATGGTATCCGGATCAGAGGTCTATCTTCGAGAACAGTAATTGTAACGTCCGAAAAACCAACCTACGTAAACCACATGCATGCAAAATTATTTTAATTGATTAATTGTTTTATTTAATTGCTTATAAATGCTAGCATGATATTTATTATATGACTACATGTATGATTGCATGATTAAATGATAATATGACATGATTACATGAAATTAAATATTTTACATGAATACTCGATAATAGGCAGATGAAATGAGACTGGGAACGACCAAGATAAGAATATTTATTTTCCATTAAATAACTGTAAGGCGTCCTAATATGATTTAATTTTCCTAAAAATGTTGGAGTTCGAATAATTTTTCGAGTCGAGTTCTATTTTTCCCGTGAAGCCGATTTTGGGTAAACAAGGTGTACTAAAAGATAAAAAATATTATTTTTGGGAAAATATTTTTATAAACTTTTATTTTATAATTAAATAAGTGTTATTAAGCCTAATTTAATTAACTTAAGTAGGCCCAATTATCCTTAAACTTGCAAGCCCAAAACCAAAGCCCATTTAACTTGCAATTAAATCTATATATATGTTACCTAGGTTTTCAAAACACCATATTTTTGCTTCTTGTAGCAGCCAAAATTCACCCTTGCACACACCTAATATTTTTTGAAATATGAGGAAAGAAAAGGGCTTGTGTTCTTCGTCGGTCGGTCGTCCAACATCGCACCTTCGCCAAAGATCGTACATTCGAGCGTTATAAACACGAACACACATTTTCTAAACCCATTTAAACGTAATATGAATCATAATATGTGTGTTTTAATTTATTATGCATGAAAAATACGTGGGTTCGATTATTTTACGGCATGATGCATGTTTTCAACGTTTTTACGATTTTTCACATGTTTTAAAAGAATCGTTATGAACCCAACGGACACGTTGCCAAAACATGCTAAAAATATGATTGAATTGTTATTGAAACATGTTAAATTCAATAGAAAATAAGCAGAAAACATGGGCAAGAAATCAGTAAAGGGCCGTGGGTTTTTGGTTGTCTTGTTCAAGGTTCAAGGTTTGTTTGTTTTGCATGGGGCTTTGGGGCTCGACCGGGTCTTGGGGTTGGGTTTAAGGGTCATGGTTAGGTCCTAGGAAGAGTCTTAGGAGGGCTAGGGCTCGAGTCATGGGCTGGGGAAGAGTCCGCGTGAAGTGGGACTCTCCACCACGCGTGCGTGTGTACAGCAGCGGCCAAGGGGGCGCATTGCTGGGGCTTGGACGAGCTAGGTAGGTCCATCAGGCTCCTAGGGTGATGGGCAGGGGTCGTTCCATGGGATGGAATGGCTGGGCTCGCTGCTGGCTCGAGAAAACGAGAGGACCGTGAGAGATCAAGGTGGCGTGAAGGCTGCTTGTTGTTGTTCGTGGCTCGCGAGTGGGTTCCAGGGTCTGGGCTGGTCTGGGTTGGGTTTGGGCATGGTCCAGGGATGGTTAGGGTCTGGTGGGCTCGATGGTGGCTCGGCTGGAAGAGACCTAGAGTCACTAGGAGTTTATATGCGTCAGTTTCATCCATGCGCAGATTTTGTAGCATGGTTCCAGGAGTGATTGAGCGAGCTAGGTTCTGATTCTTTGGGCTGGGCTTGATCAGGAGGGTGCCTAGATGGATTGGCTCGATTTTGGTTTGAGGTGGCTCGGGCGTGGCTTGAGTATTTTGGGAGATGGCTCGACGTGTTCGAATATGTGCCAAAAACGAAATTAATAAGACTAAAATTAGAACCATGGGTCCACGGATGTGGTTCGTGGCTCACAAGGGTAGAATAAGTAAAAAAATGTTATGTTTAAAATTTGAGACCAAAATAACGAGTTTTGAATTTATCCGAAATTTAATCGCTTCACGAAACGTAAATTAAAGAATTAATTGAAACGCCTAGTTTTAAGCAGAATAAAATTATGAAAAATTATAATTGAGCTTAAATATTTATTATAATAAGCCCATTGCATTAAAAGTGAGAAAACAATAAAATCGAGAATTTTTACGTCCAGGGGCAAAACGGTAATTTTGTGCTTGAAAATTACGAAAACGCTTGGCAGCGTCTCGAAAGATCATAATGCTTGTTAAATGATATTATATGATTTAAAATGATGATTTTGACGATAATATGATATTTTATGATTTATGGTAAAGTTGTCCAATTTATACTATTTAAAATGCTATTTTTAAAAAGTTTTGCTATTTTATAATTTTTAAAGAAAAAGTAAAATATTTTGAGGGTTGTGAATTGATTGTGACAAATGATATACGATTGTGGGGGATATCCGTTTATGTGAGGACGGTGAACTTACTATTTTGTGGGGATTAGGGTTTGGAAAAAATACCGAAATACCGTGCCGAAATTTTCCGTTTCGGTATCGGTACAGAATATTTTTTTTGCGGACCGAAAATAATTTTTTATTATTATTATTTTTAAATTTAAGTTCGGTATACCGAAAAAATTGTCGGTATACCGAAAACATTTTGGTATACCGACAATTTTTTCGGTATACCGACAAAATTTTCGGTGTCGTTACGGTACCGGTATGAACTTTTTTCATACCGAAAATTCGGTATTACGAATGTGCGGTATACCGAATTTTCGGTATCGGTATCGGTATGGAATTTACCGATATTTTCGGTACAGTATACGGTACCGTAGTTCGGTACGGTATACCGTACCGTATCCACCCCTAGTAGGGATCTCGTGAGGGGAAAAGGCTCTAGAGGGAGCCCATTTACGAGAGAAGGCCCCAAAAGGAGCCCATTTATGGGAGAAGGCCCCCGAGGAAGCCCCGACGATCGTATTTCCACGGTGGAGCCTAGTGCATACCCCCATGGGCCATGTGGAGATGAAGACTGATCAGTCAATCGGAGGATAAAAGCTAGTCACACTCAAAGATCAAACTTCACCCAAAATTATATATGATTTAAAGCTTTATTATTAAAATAATTTTATGATATATGATCTGTGATGATGAATAAAGCTATTTTTAATTGATTTTTAAATGATTTATTTAATCTTAAAGCTATTTTAAAATGATTTATTTATACTCAAACGTTATTTTTTAAAAGATTTTACGATTGATGATTTAATTATGTTTAAAATAATTGTAAATGGTTTAATTAGTTTTAAAAGCTATTTTAAATTAAATATGATTTTAAAATGCTTGTTATCGTATATGTATTATTTGCTATTCATGTTTAGAACGTTCTGAAACTTTAGATTCACTAGGTTTGTATGATGCATGATTTGATGATTGATGGGAGGCGCTGACGATTGAGTGTATAGAGTGCAGCAGTACACACACGAGGGCCTTTATGTTTCCGCACTAACTAGATAGATTTATGATTTAAGGATTTATGTTAATGATCTTTATTAGAGATAATTTTTATGCTTTGTTTTATTGTTAGTTGATCTTTTTAAAGGTCGATTTAGGAGTTTTGGTTTGACGATTATCTAGGATTTATTTTATGAGCTTGAGATTTTAAATGATAATTTATTATGATTGTAAGAAATGTTAAGTTATTTTATTTAATATTTTAGAATTTATGATTTATGATTAGAAAAAAAAGTCGAGGTCGTTTCAGTTGGTATCAGAGCCAAGGTTTACCCCAAAAGGTTGTGTACTGTCACTTCGAGAAGCTCAAGAAGTCACGCCTCAACTATGTGAGTTTTTACTGCTTTATATTTTATATGCTTAAAATTCTTTTAAATGCTTATATGATACACGATATAAATGTTAGTTGCATGCTGATGCGACTTTGATTGTTGCACTCCTAAGAGCAGGTTGTCTACAAGTAATATAATTCGATGAGTCCGAATATCGTATCTACAGGGAAGCTAATATAATTACAAGTCCACTACAATGTCTTTTTTTTTCTTTTTAATTGTTTGAATCTTTAATTGGTAATTTTTAATTGTTCAAATTTTAATTTAAGTAGTTGAGATTAGAGGATCCACTCTTGGTATTTTAATAAAATTAACTTTAATGAATATTATTGAAAACCACTTAATAAAATGGTTCCAATATATTAAATAATCATATTTATATTATGTTATATATTATTAACTTATAAGTATATATATCAAAACTTATAATGTGCTATATATATATATTTATAAACACTAAATCAAAGTTTCCACTTTAAAGGGTTGATAAAACCAAACTAACATTTAAATGGTACCAAAAAATTAATATTATGATATATTTATATATAATAAATCAAGGCATCCACTTTAAATGGTTGGTAATACCAAACTAACATTTAAATGGTTTCAAGAAATTAATATTATGATATATTCATATATAATAAATCAAAGCATCCACTTTAAATGGTTGATAATACCAAACTGACATTTAAATAGTGCTAAGAATTTAGTGTAATATATAACAACAATAAATCAAAACTCCCACTTATAAGTAGGTGATAATAATACTTAAAGAAATAAATATAACATAAACAATAAATAATGTGTCAAGCCTCGAGCCCAGGCCCGCGCCTGCGTGACTGCACAATGGGCCCCTGTAGCAACTACTTTGTATTATTTCTCGCTTTACGAAAATGATTAACCAATAAACTCATTTTAAATCTTTGATTTTTTAGATGTGGGACAAGGGTATCAGAATCACCCCTCCTTCAGAACGCGACATTCACGTCGCGGCCTGACCCCTCGATCCACCAGCACCGAGAATCTAGATGTGGCTCCTACAGGTTCAAGAGGTGGCTCCCGTCATGTAGCACTTTGCCCCGCAGGTTCAAGAGGTGGCTTCCATGCACGTAGCACTTTTCCCCGCATAGCACTTATTTCCTAGTGTTCCATGCCGGTGATCGGCTCTGGTACCATTCTGTCAAGCCCCGAGCCTGGGCCCGCGCCTGCGTGAGTGCACAATGGGCCCCTATAGCAACTATTTCGTATTCGTCCTCGCTTTACGAAAATGATTAACTCAAGTTGTTATAAAAGTCTATTGTAAGCCATTATAAACTCATTTTAAATCTTTGATTTTTTAGATGTGGGACAAGGGTATCACATAATGATTAAAATAATATAAAACATAGATTATTACCTTTAATAACCTTATTATCATGACAAGAGTTTCCCATTTTCATCTCAACTTTGGGAAGTTAGTTACTCATTATTCAAAGTGTAAAATTTTGAATATGAAATTAGCATACTAATTATATTTAAATGAAGACATAAAGGAAAAACAAAGAGAAAAATATTATGAACTCAAACGTTTTTCATAAAATGAGGGATATCTCAATACATTACAATGCACCCCTATTTATAGCCAAATTTGGGGAGACAACCACAAATGAAATATTATTTCTTTACTCATAATTCTTCATTGGTGTTCCAAGAAATTATGTCAACATACACATCACTTTTGAAATCTTTACATCCGAATTTTCTTTTCTACATAAAACAATACATGTAGATAATTGAGTTGTTTGAATTGTGGTATTTTGTTTTTCAACATTTGACCAAGTAATTTGAGAGATATGGTCAAAATGCTAGAATATGATAAAACAGTCACTATTTTGGTAACTTTATTTGTTGCTTAATTTGATCTCAATTGTGAGAAGATTTTTATCTCATGCATGTATCCAATATTGTAGATATTATAATCAACTCTCTACAGGTCCAAGAATCATCTTAATCCCATTTGCAACGCCAAGGTTATTCTTGTTTTATCGAACCTGTAAAAATAGTAAAAACTTATAATTACACAACAACTTATTTTTTATACACTTTATTATAAAACATAAAATATTTAAAAATTTAATAAAACAAAAACTATATATTTATATTATAAAATATTTAATTAATGTATAATTTTTATGTTTATCACATGTTGTAAAAAAATTTTTATGCATGTTGGTTACGTGGTTGAACGACGTGTACAGAGATGCCTCCTAGAAGGATTGTGCGTAGGACTGATGAGGTCAGACAGGAGGAGGAGATTCCACATCCTCCACCAGTTCAGGATGATACTGACCATGTGCTAGCCGATATGTCTCGTTTACTATAGCAACATGTTGGAAATGGAGCAAGGGTTAGACCAGAGGCTGCTTATGAGCGTTTTAGGAAGATTCACCCCGAGGATTTCCATGGCACTACTGATCCATTCGTTGCTGAGGGGTGGATTAGATCTTTAGAGGCGCTCTTTCGCTACAGGGAGATGGCGGACGCTGACCGATTTCATTGTACCATCTATCTGTTGAAAGGCGACGCATTCTTATGGTGGGAGGGAGCGGAGCGAGGAGTGAATATGGCGACATTGACTTGGGAGGAGTTCAAGAGAGTGTTCTATGAAAAGTACTTTACTGCTAATGTTCGTTATAGGCTTAAGAGGGAGTTTATGAGTCTCCGTCAAGGGGATTGGTCTGTTGCTGACTTTGTGCAGAAGTTTGATAGGATCTGTTGTCACTTTGTGCCCTTGATTGCCAATAATGCTGCTGAAAAATTACAACACTTCCTAGATGGATTGAGGCCGACTATCCGTCGTGATGTGATGCTCGGCGATCCTACTGATTATACTACTGCCGTCGCCAAAGCTTTTAGAGCCGAGCAGTAACTTAAAGATATTGATTGGGAGCTACAGCGAAAGAGGAACTGTCACGCCCCGTGTCCGAAGCGTCGGTGACATCCGGCATTGTTTAACAATTTCTTGAAAACAATTAAGCCTCGTATCGAAATGCCAAAAACCAGTCTTTTTCATAATTAAATTAACATTGTCTTTACATTGACAATAGAATAAAATACATCAGAGTTGTAAATGCGGAACAAAACAAAGAAAAAAAATAAAATTCTTGAATCTTGATCTCGATCCTTGATTCACCATCCCCAAAAAGCATCTTGCTCTTCCTCATTCAGTTGCTCTCGTTTTTATCTGAAATTTGTAAGGGGTGAGTGTTTTGGGAAACACTCAGGAAGCGGGGGTCGATCGATTTCCAATGATACATATAGAACTTAATCTTTAAAACATTTCTTTAACAAACTTTTAAATCTTATTACTTTTAACTCATCATAACAGAAAAACGAAACAAATATGAGACAGAGGTTATCAGAAGATTCAGAGAAGTTCAAAAACAGATCAGAACAATTCAAAACAGAACAGATCGGAACAGACAGAACACTGTTACTCATCTCATTTCCATGGTCAAATTGTCCCCAATATGTTAGTCCTCTAATGGGGTGAGGCCAGAACTCGATTTATACCCACCGGTGGGGGCCAGACAGAAATGGTTTTATACCCATCATTGGGGCCAAACGGAAATGGTTTTATACCCACCATTGGGGGCCAGACAGAATCACAATTCTCGTCCCATTTCAAATTGACTCGTAACAGTGCAACAAAGAGTTCAGAGGTAACAGACAGAACTTATCAGATTTCTCAGAGTTCAGACTTTTAGACATGTACAGCGGAATCAAAAGAATTTGAAGCATAGCAAGAAAACATAATCGATCGAATTTTTAAATGGAGCAAACCAATATTTTCGAAAAAGACATACCAACATGCATGTCATGTTATCTATATCAAGGTTTAAAAATAGAAAGAAGCTACGTAAAACAAAAGCCCACTTACAGATTTTTTTGTAGGAAGTTTCTTGTCGAAAATCGGGCAGCACTTCGACGTAACCTTGACAAATGCTGTCTTCGATCCGACAGCACTTTGACGCAAAGTTTCAGCACTCTATTGCACGAAAATTCCTTCCTCTTCCTTGCTTAGCGTGGCCGAAATTTTGGAGAGGTTTGATGAAGGGGAGTGGGCCGAAATTTTTGTGTTTTGAGGGGAACTTTTGGTGTAAGTTTTGAAGTCTAGCATGTAGTATTTATAGGCAAGAAAAACCCTTCCACCTAGCCCCATCATGGCCGAAATCTTGGTCAACAAGAAAGGCTTGATTGCTCATTATTTTGGTTCAAAGATTCATTTATTCCTCAAGCTCTAGGATGATTACCCAAACTCCCATGCATTCTTCAAGTTCTAGGATGACCCATGCATTCTTCAAGTTCTAGGATGATTATCCAAACTCCCACGCAAATTAAGTTTGTCTTAACCCTTAGCTTCTTCATTGATTATTTCTTGCATATTTAATTTGTCTAAACCTTAGCTCAACTTATAGCTCCCTTTTTGGCCTTTTTAGGACAAACTTGGTTGAGCTGCTTTGAGCTGAAAGATCGAGTCCTTGAGCTGGGGTTTTACTCTTCCCGTGACAATACTTCGATGGATGTGGTTACTTGTAGCTTAACTTCCGATTGAGCTAATCCCCGAGCTTTGAAGTTGCTTCCTCGAGTTAAGTTTAGTGAAAATCTAAGTAATCATTCAAGTTATTTAGTTAGAACAAACATTTTTGAGATTAGTTTGAGTTAAATTCCATGTTTATATTACTTACTTGATTTGATTCGGATCGTAAAATCTTGGGTTCTCACTTCACTACCTCCTTATTAAAAGTTTCGTCCTCGAAACTTGCATTAGCTTGATCTTTCGAACAGATGAGGGTATTGTGATCGCATACTCTCTTCGAGTTCCCAGGTGGCCTCTCTTTCAGTATGATTTGACCACTGTACCTTGACATAAGGTATTGTCCGGTGTCTCAATACTTGGTCTTTTGTGTCCACTATTCGGATAGGGACTTCTTTGTATTTAAGTTCTTCGTTGAGTTTTCCTTCAATCATCAGTGGTGTAACCTTGAGTACATGACTCGGGTCTGGGACATACTTGCTCAGCTGTGAGATGTGGAAAACATTATGTATTCTGGACATATCTGGTTGTAATGCTAATCGGTAGGCTAAGATTCCTACCTTCTCCAGTATCTCAAACGGTCCTACATATCTCGGATTTAACTTTCCTGATTTACTGAACCGAACTACTCCTTTCATGGGGGAGACCTTGACGTAAGCTTTTTCTCCAATCTGCAACTCGAACGGTCTTCTCTTCAAATCGGCCCAACTCTTTTGCCTATCTTGGGCTGCCTTAAGCCTTTCCTTGATTATGACTACTTTATAAACGGTTAACTGAATAAGTTCTGGTCCGGCAACAGCTATTTCTCCGACCTCGTCCCAATATAGAGGCGACCTACACTTCCTCCCATACAAAGCCTCATACGGAGCCATCTCGATGCTACTGTGATAGCTGTTGTTATAGGCAAATTCGATTAGGGGTAACTGTTCACTCCAATTTCCAGAAAAATCCAGTGCACATGCCCTCAGCATATCCTCAAGGGTTTGAATTGTCCTTTCGGTTTGGCAATCAGTCTGAGGATGATAGGCAGTGCTGAGAGTAATCTTGGTTCCCATAGCCTTTTGGAAACTCTTCTAAAATCTTGATACAAATCTTGGGTCTCTATCAGACAGTATACTTGCCGGAACTCCATGTAGCCTCACTATGTTGTCCATATACAAAGTGGCTAATTTATCCAAATTATAATTCATCCGCACTGGCAAGAAATGGGCAGACTTGGTCAATCTGTCAATGATTACCCAGATCCCATCGTGACCCTGCCTTGATCGTGGTAGTCCCACTACGAAATCCATGGAGATGTTATCCCACTTCCACTCTGGTATCTCCAATGGCTGTAACAGTCCTCCAGGCCTTTGATGTTCCGCCTTGACTTGTTGACAGACTAAACACTTTGCAACAAAAACGGCTACGTCTTTCTTCATCCCGTTCCACCAGTAATTATTCTTTAAGTCCCTGTACATTTTGGTACTCCTTGGATGCACCGAAAATCTTGATTTATGTGCCTTGGCCATTACCTCTTCTCGAATTCCATTGACATTTGGCACATACAATCGTCCTTTCATCCAAAGGATACCATCTTTATCAATTTGAAATTCTGGAACTTTTCCTTCTTGGATCTGTTCTTTAATTTTAAGGATGAAGGCATCATGATTCTGCTTCAGTTTGATGGTCTCTCGGAGGCTTGATTGTACTGATAGTGAAGATAAGCTCGACTTTCTAGGATTCCTTCGGCTCAAAGCATCCGCCACCTTATTTGCCTTACCCGGATGATAATTGATTGACAGATCATAGTCCTTGAGAAGTTCCATCCACCTTCTTTGCCTCATATTTAATTCCTTTTGCAGTGAAAATGTACTTGAGGCTCTGGTGATCAGTAAAAACTTCGCATTTTACTCCATAAAGATAGTGCCTCCAGATTTTAAGTGCAAATACTACTGCGGCTAACTCCAAGTCATGAGTGGGGTAATTCTGCTCATATGGTTTTAGTTGCCGTGAGGCATAAGCAATTACATGACCCTCTTGCATAAGCACACACCCTAATCCTCCCTTTGAAGCGTCACTGTATACAGTGAAATTCTTACCATCCTCTGGAAGAACTAGTACTGGTGTGGATGCGAGTTTTGTCCTCAGGGTTTCAAAGCTTCTTTCACATTCCTCATTCTAAATAAATTTCGAATTTTTCTGAATAAGTTTGGTGAGTGGAATGGCTATCGAAGAAAATCCTTCCACAAATTTTCTATAGTAGCCTGCTAAACCCAGAAAACTCCTGACTTCAGTCACTGTCTTCGGTTGTGGCCAATCCTTGATTGCCTCTACCTTCTTAGGGTCTACTGACACTCCTAATTCAGAAATTATATGTCCTAAGAACGCCACACTTTTTAACCAAAATTCACATTTCTTGAATTTGGCGTATAGTTCCTTTTCTCGAAGTGTCTGCAAAGTGAGACGCAGATGCTCTTTGTGTTCTTCTTCACTTCGTGAGTACACAAGGATATCATCTATGAAGACAACCACAAACTTGTCGAGATATGGTTTGAATACCCGATTCATCAGGTCCATGAATGCTGCAGGAGCATTTGTTAGGCCAAAAGGCGTTACCGTGAATTCGTAATGTCCATATCTTGTCCTAAAAGCAGTTTTAGGGATGTCTTCCGCTTTGACCTTCAACTGATGGTAACCAGATCTCAGATCTAGTTTTGAGAAGACCTTGGCTCCCTTTAACTGATCGAAAAGATCATCTATTCTTGGGAGTGGGTACTTATTCTTTATGGTGATCTTTTTCAACTCCCGGTAGTCAATACATAGCCTCATGCTTCCGTCCTTTTTCTTTACAAAAAGCATTGGGGCTCCCCATGGGGATGCACTAGGGCGAACCTGTTTCTTGTCTAGTAATTCCTGAAGTTGTTCCTTTAACTCCTTCAATTTAGCTGGAGCCATTCGGTATGGTGCCTTTGATATTGGTGCAGCACCAGGGACCAAATTAATTTCAAATTCTACTTCCCTATCTGGTATCTCTCCCGGTAGTTCCTCGGGGAAAACGTCAGGAAATTCTTGAACAATAGTTATATCTTCCATCTTTGGAATTTCCTCTCCCTTGACTTCATTGATCATTGCCAGATAAATCTCTTTTCCTCCTTTTATGGCCTTCCAGGCTTGTTAAGCCGATAGTAGAGATTTTCTTTCTTTGGATTTTCCGTGATATACGACTTCCCCTTTTGTCGGAGTTTGAAGTCTAATATCTTTCTTTTGACAGTCTACTATGGCATGGTTTTTGGCTAACCAGTCCATTCCAAGGATGATGTCAAACTCAACCATATTGAGTTGAATTAATTCCACTTCAAAAGTTTGATTGCTAATACAAATTTTACAGTTTCGATACACTTTGTGCGTTTCAATTGTTTTGCTGGCAGGTGTTGCTACTCTTAACGGTTCACTAAGAATATCATGCTCAAGTTTAAGCTTTTTAGCAAATCTTCTAGACACAAATGAATGTGTTGCACCACAATCAAACAAAGCATATGCAAGCATTTTATTGAGTAAGATGGTACCTGCCACCACTTCATTGGTGTTATCAGCTTCCTCTTGGGTTATTGCATAAACCCGAGCATTAGTCTTGTTTTCATGTTGCTTTCTGGGCCCCGTCCCTTTGTCCTTGTTGTCAGGACAATCTTTAATTCTATGACCCACCTTTCCGCACTTAAAACAAGCGCCTGTCTTCCGATGACATTCTCCAACATGTTTCTGTCGACATGTATCACACCACTTTCCTTCGGTGTTACCAGCACTGCCAGAATTTCCTTTGAAAGACCCACCTGAATAATTTGGTTTCTTAAACTTGGGACCATTCTGAGTAGGTTGGTTGACCATTGGTCTTTTGTTCTTGTTTTCTTCCTCGCGTCGCTTTATATCAGTTTCTGCGCTCATTGCAGCGCCCATCAAATCCGCAAAGCTGTTTGGCTTTAATACTGCCAATGCCGACTGAATTCGACTGTTGAGTCCCTTCTTGAATCGATGCATTTTTAACGTTTCATCTGACATGATCGTTGGGACATAGGTTCCCAGATCGTTGAACCGTGAAGTGTATTCCATCATTGACATGTCCGGAGCCTATTTGAAGTTTTCGAATTCACCCAACTTCTGTAGTCGAAATTCGGCGGGATAATATTGTTTTAAAAATTCTCTCTTAAAATCCTGCCATGTGATCTCTTCCACTTCTGCCAAAGATGGCGACACAGTTTCCCATCATTTCCTAGCTCGGTCTTCCAAAAACGGTGTTACAACCTCCACTCTCAGTTCTTCAGGTATCTCCAGTAAATGTAGTTGTGTTTCGACGTTCTTGAGCCAGTTGTGGCTGACTTCTGGGTCTGGGTTCCCATCGAACGTTGGAACTCGATTCCTTCTGAGAAATTCGTAATGGTACTTAATCCCACGCAGTTGCGGTTCAGGTGGTGGTTGGATGGCGTTAGCCAATGGGTTCACGAATCCTTGTAACGTTGCAGCTACGATAGTAGCTATTGCCATCATATCCTCTTGACTGAGATTCACTCTGGGTGGTGGTGGATTTTCGTTTTGGTTGGCACCAAAGGGGTTACGATTGTTTCGGGGTGGTCTGCCTGCCATTTCCTAGGATAAAAAATCGAAAGCAAAGCATCAGAATCGTATAAAGGATAGAAAGGCACAAATAGTAGAAACAAAGTTGTCGTGGAAAATTTTCGATACTCAGAGTTTGTGGAATGATCGAAGGGATAGATTTTTGAAGTCTATTCGAAATTTAGGAAACAGATAAAAGTTAGACTTCAAGAACGGATGAAAGTTGGACTCAAATTGGGATACACTAGGCTTTTGCCAAAATTTGACTTCGCCAAATTTTGCCTATTAAAATCCCAGCGGGATTATGAATCTCGTGGCTCTGATACCACTTAAATTTCACGCCCCGTGTCCGAAGCGTCGGTGACATCCGGCATTGTTTAACAATTTCTTGAAAACAATTAAGCCTCGTATCGAAATGCCAAAAACCAGTCTTTTTCATAATTAAATTAACATTGTCTTTACATTGACAATAGAATAAAATACATCAGAGTTGCAAATGCGGAACAAAACAAAGAAAAAAATAAAATTCTTGAATCTTGATCTCGATCCTTGATTCACCATCCCCAAAAAGCATCTTGCTCTTCCTCATTCAGTTGCTCCTCATTTTTATATGAAATTTGTAAGGGGTGAGTGTTTTGGGAAACATTCAACAAGTGGGGGTCGATCGATTTCCAATGATACATACAGAACTTAATCTTTAAAACATTTCTTTAACAAACTTTCAAGTCTTATTACTTTTAACTCATCATAACAGAAACGAAACAAATATGAGACAGAGGTTGTCAGACGATTCAGAGAAGTTCAGAAACAGATCAGAACAATTCAGAACAGAACAGATCGGAACAGATAGAACACTGTTACTCATCTCATTTCCATGGTCAAATTGTCCCCAATATGTTAGTCCACTAAGGGGTGAGGCCACAACTCGGTTTTATACCCACCGGTGGGGGCCAGACAGAAATGGTTTTATACCCACCGGTGGGGGCCAGACAGAAATAGTTTTATACCCACAATTGGGGGCCAGACAGAATCACAATTCTCGTCCCATTTCAAATTGACTCGTAACAGTGTAACAAAGAGTTCAGAGGTAACAGACAGAACTTATCAGATTTCTCAGAGTTCAGACATATACAGCGGAATCAAAAGAATTCGAAGCATAGCAAAAAAACATAATCGATCGAATTTTTAAACGGAGCAAACCAATATTTTTGAAAAAGACATACCAACATGCATGTCATGTTATCTATATCAAGGTTTAAAAATAGAAAGAAGCTACGTAAAACAAAAGCCCACTTACAGATTTTTTTGTAGGAGGTTTCTTGTCGAAAATCGGGCAGCACTTCGACGTAACCTTGACAAATGCTGTCTTCGATCCGGCAGCACTTTGACGCAAAGTTTCAGCACTTGATTGCACGAAAATTCCTTCCTCTTCCTTGCTTAGCTTGGCCGAAATTTTGGAGAGGCTTGATGAAGGGGAGTGGGCCGAAATTTTGTCGTTTTGAGGGGAACTTTTGGTGTAAGTTTTGAAGTCTAGCATGTAGTATTTATAGGCAAGAAAAACCCTTCCACCTAGCCCCATCATGGCCAAAATCTTGGGCAACAAGAAAGGCTTGATTGCTCATTATTTTGGTTCAAAGATTCATTTATTCCTCAAGTGCTAGGATGATTACCCAAACTCCCATGCATTCTTTAAGTTCTGGGATGACCCATGCATTCTTCAAGTTCTAGGATGATTATCCAAACTCCCACGCAAATTAAGTTTGTCTTAACCCTTAGCTTCTTCATTGATTATTTCTTGCATATTTAATTAGTCCAAACCTTAGCTCAACTTATAGCTCCCTTTTTGGCCTTTTTAGGACAAACTTCGTTGAGCTGCTTTGAGCTGAAAGATCGAGTCCTTGAGCTGGGGTTTTACTCCTCCCGTGATAATACTTCGATGGATGTGGTTAATTTTAGCTTGACTTCCGGTTGAGCTAATCCCCGAGCTTTGAAGTTGCTTCCTCGAGTTAAATTTAGTGAAAATCCAAGTAATCATTCAAGTTATTTAGTTAGAACAAACATTTTTGAGCTTAGTTTGAGTTAAATTCCATGTTTATATTACTTACTTGATTTTATTCGGATTGTAAAATCTTGGGTTCTCACAGGAACCGTGCTCAGCAAGCTAGTCAGAGTAATAAAAAGCCCTATGTGGGACCACCAAAGCAACTAGAACCACCAAAACCACAAGGGCAACCAACAAGAGGGAATGTTCCGAAGACGGATGACAAACCACTATGCAAGGAGTGCAATCATCCACAATCTGGCAAGTGCATGTGGGGCACCTACAACTGCTTCAAGTGCGGAGAGTTGAGACACAAGGCTGTGGATTGTACAAAGCCTAGGCAACCCACGACTGGAAGAGTCTATGTGATACAAGCTGAGGAGGCAGGGGCAGGGCCGACACTACAATGATTTCTAGGTAACCTAGCTATTTAACATCTTTTCGATGATTTTTTTGCATGAAATGTTAAATTGGGTTCTGAGATTTGATTGGGATATTGAAGAACTTAGAGAAGAATGGGGTGCATGCACTACTTGAGCTGGATTTAGGAGTCGACTATGGGAAATTTTTTGGTTAAAATTGCAATTTTCAAGATTTTGAGGACCGAATTGGAGAGTAAGATTTGAGTTAGAGGTTAAGTTTGACGTGGATGAGGGAATCTTAGATTTGCAATCATCAAGTCAAGGAAAATTACGAGGACGAAATTCTATTTAAGGAGTATAGAATTGTAATGTCCGAAAAAACAACCTACGTAAACCACATGCATGCAAAATTATTTTAATTGCTTAATTGTTTTATTTAATTGCTTTTAAATGATAGCATGATATTTATTATAGGATTAAATGTATGATTGCATGATAAAATGATAATATGACATGATTACATTAAATTAAGGATTTTACCAGAATATTCGATAATAGGCATGGGAAAGGAAACAGGGGACGACCAAGACAAGAATATTTATTTTCTATTAAATAATTGCAAGGCTTCCTAATATGATTTTAAAATGCTTTAATTTTCCTAAAAATTTTGGAGTTAAAATTATTTTTTGAGTCGAGCTCGATTTTTGTCGAGAAGCCGGTTTTGGGCAAACAAGGAGTTTTAAAAGATCAAAAATATTATTTTTGGGAAACTAATTTTATAAATTTTATTATATAATTAAATAAGTGTTATTGGACCCAATTTAATTAATTTAAGTAGGCCTAATTACCCTTAAAATCTAAAACCCAAAACCAAATTCCATTTAACTTGCAACTAAATCTATAAATATGTTACCTAAGTTTCATAACACCATATTTCATTCTTGTAGGAGCCAAAATTCACCTTTGCACACACCTAGTATTTTCGAAAATAGGAGGAAAGAAAAGGGCTTGTGTTCTTCGTCATCCGGTCGTCCAACGTCGCACCCTCGCCAGAGATCGTATATTCGAGCTTTATAAACGCACCCTTTTAAACATCATGCGAATCATAATATGTGTGTTTTAATTTATTATTCATGAAAAATAGTGGGTTCAATTATTTTACAGTATGATGCGTATTTTCAACGTTTTTATGATTTTACGCATGTTTTAAAAGAATCATTATGAACCCAACGGACATGCTACCAAAATATGATAAAAATATGATTGAATTTTGATTGAACATGATAAATTCAATAGAAAATAAGCTGGAACCGTGGGCAAGAAATTAGTAAAGGGCCGTGGGTTTTTGGTTGGCTTGTTCAAGGTTCAAGGTTTGTTTGTGTTGCATGGGGCTTTGGGACTCAACCAGGTCTAAGGGTTGGGTCCTAAGGGTCGTGGTTAGGTCCTAGGAGGAGTCCTAGGAGGGCTAGGAATCGAGTCGTGGGCTGGAGTAGAGTCCAGGTGAAGTGGCTCTCCCCCACGCGTGCGTGTGTACAGCAGCGGCCAAGGGGGCATGCTGCTGGGGCTTGGGTGAGCTAGATAGGTCCATCAGGGTCATAGGGTAATGGGTAGGGGTTGGGCCATGGGCTGCAACGACAGGGCTCGCTGCTGGCTCGAGCAAACGAGAGGACCGTGAGAGATCAAGGTGACGCGCATGTTGCTGCTTGTTGTTCGTGGATCGCGCGTGGGTTCGAGGGTCTGGGCTTGTCTGGGTTGGGTCTGGACATTGTCCAGGGATGGTTAAGGTCAGGTGGCCTCGGTGGTGGCTCGGCTGGAAGAGTCCTAGAGTCACTAGGAGTTTATATGCGTAAGTTTCATCCATGCGCAGATTCTGTAGCTTGGTTCCAGGAGTGATTGAGCGAGCTACGGTCTGGTTCTTTGGGCTGGGCTTTGTCAAGAGGGTGCCTAGTTGGGTTGGCTCGGGTTTGGCTCGTGGTGGCTCGGGAGTTTCTCGAGTATTTTGGAAGATGGCTCGGTGTGTTCGAATATGTGTCAAAAACAAAAATTAATAAGACTAAAATTAGAAAAATGGGTCTACGGGTGTGGTTCATAGTTCACAAGGGCAAAATAAATAATAAAAATGTTATGTTTAAAATTTGGGACCAAAATAATGAGTTTTGAATTTCTCCGAGATTTAATCGCCTCACGAAACTTTAATTAAATAATTAATTGAAACGCCTAGTTTTAAGCAGAATAAAATTATGAAAAATTATAATTAAGATTAAATGATTATTTAGAATAAGTCCATGGCATTCAAAGTGAGTAAAAATAAAACCGAGAATTTTTACTTACAGGGGAAAACGGAAATTTTACACTTGAAAAATATGAAAAAGCTTGGCAGTGTCCCGAAGGATCATAATGCTTGTTAAATGATATTATATGATTTAAAATGATGATTTGACGATAATTTGTTATTTTATTATTTATGGTAAAGATGTACAATTTATACTATTTAAAATGCTGTTTTTGTAAAGTTATGTTGTTTTATGATTTTTAAAGAATAGGAAAAATATTTTGAAGAATGTGAATTGATTGCGATATATGATTGTGGGGATCAATTTATGTGAGGACGGTGAACTTACGATTTTGTGGGGATTTCGCGAGGGGAAAAAGCCCAGAGGGAGCCCATTTACTGGAGAAGACCTCAGGGGGAGCCCATTTATGGGAAAAAGCCCCAGAGGGAGCTCGTCTATGGGAGAAGTCCCCCGAAGTAGCCCCGACGATCGTATTTACAAGGTGGAGCCTAGTGCACACCCCCATGGGCCATGTGGAGCTGAAGACTGATCAGTCGACCGGAGGATAAAAGCTAGTCACTTTCTCGGATCAAACTTCACCCAAAATGATATATAATTTAAAGTTTTATGATTAAAATGATTTTATGATATATGATTTATGATGATGATTAAAGTTATTTTTAAATGATTTTTAAAATATTTATTTATATTTAAAGCTATTTTAAAATGATATATTTATGCTCAAAAGTTACTTTTTAAAAGATTTTATGATTTATGATTTAATTATGTTTAAAATGATATTAAATGGTTTAATTAAGTTTAAAAAGCTATTTTAAATGAAATATGATTTTAAAATGCTTGTAATCGTATCTGTATTATTTGATATTCATGTTTAGAATGTGCTGAATCTTTAGACTCACTAGGTTTGTATGATGCAGGATTTGAAGATTGATGGGAGGTGCTGACGATTGAGTGTATCGAGTGCAGCAGTACACACCCGAAGGCATTTATGTTTCCGCACTAACTAGATAGAATTATAAATTAAGAATTTATGTTAATGATCTTTATTAGAGATAATTTTTATGCTTTATTTTATTGTTAGGTGATCTTTTTAAAGGTCGATTTAGGAGTTTTGGTTAGACGATGATTTATGATTGATTTTATGCACTTGAGATTTTAAATGATAATTTTTTACGATTGGCAGAAATGTTAAGTTATTTATTTAGTATTTTAGAATTTATGATTAGAAAAAAAAATGTTGAGGTCGTTTCACAAATGCTCCTTGAAGCTGATCAAACAAATCCGCAATCCTCCGCAACGGATATTTGTTCTTGACTGTGACTCTGTTCAGCTCTCTATAGTCAATGAAAAGCCTCATATTGCCATCTTTCTTCTTGACAAACAGTACCGGTGTGCCCCATGGAGAAAAGTTAGGGCGAATGAAACCCTTATCTAGAAATCATGTATCTGATCTTTCTGTTATTTCATCTCTACAGGTGCCAAACGATAGGGTGCTTTAGAGATCGGCACTGTACCTGACATGAGATCAATAGAGAAGTCCACCTTTCTGTCTGGTGGAATGCTTGAAACATCGTCAAGGAAAACACTGGAGAACTCACTAACTACATCCACTTTCTCGAGCCTCTGACTGACTGGCCCTGACATTGATACAATGCTGGCCAAAAATGCCTGGCAGCATCTTTTCATAAGCTTCCTTGCACACATGCAGAAAATGACGTATGGAAACTGCTGGTGTCTGGCTGCCTCAAAAACAAACGGCTTACTAAGGGGCGGTCGAACAGTCAATGACCTCTGTCGAAAACCTATGCCAGCTCCATTCAACAAAAGCCAATCCATACTTAGAATAATGTCGAACTCCGACAATGGTAGCACTATCAAATCTGCCTACACCGTATATTTCTGTAACCGAAGCTCCAATCTCTTCACTATCTACGAAGTGAACATCTGATCCCTGGATGATATCGATACTCTGAACCATCCCTGGATGATATCGATACTCTGAACCATGAATCTATCGCTACTAGTATGATTCCTAGTCGCTTCACGAGAGATTCAGATATAAATGAATGTGTAGCCTCTTAATCTAGCAAAGCATGCGTGGCAACACCTGAAATATATGTCCTCCCTGCGACAAAACATAAGATCAAATCTAATCGTGTTGAAACTTAAGAATTTCCTTACCGGCAGTTATCCCAAAATCTTCGAAAGGTTACTGAATTAACCCAAGTATTCCTCAAAAAGTCAAAAATCGCATTTTAGCACTTAAAGTTTCTAAATTTGCAAAATGACCCCTATAAAATTGCAAATTCTAACCCCAAAACAATCGTACAATTCTCTAAATAAAATTATAATTAAATATCCAAAATCTCGATTTTTAGCAATCAAGTCCTCAGATTATCGGTTATAACAATTGGGTCCATAAAATTCTCAAATTAAGCAATTAAATTCTTAATCCCAACTAGGTAGAACATACATCCTAATTCCTTCTATGTTATAAATCCCACAATAATTCATAACAACCATATAACTCATTCAATCGAGCGATAATTTAAAATCTTAACATAAGGTGATAGGATCGGGTAGAAGTGAAAAAGTGTTTAGAAGTGGGGTTGAATAAACACAGACAATTTTTCACAACCCTTTCAATTTATGAGTCGGTTTTGTGATAAACTGATACTCGAGAATCTTGTTAGTCGATATCAATCAGTTAACAATAAAAGTGTGGAAATAAACTGACTGATAGATAGAATAAAAGTGAAATAAGAGTACACAAGATTTTATGGATGTTCGGAGATTTCAAACACTCCTACGTGACCCCTTCTATCACAAAGATAGGATATTCACTAAAAGACTTCGATCGATACAAAGAGTTGTACAGACCCACTTCAATTTTGAACGTAACAATGCCAAACTGAAACACTTTGTAAAGGCCCGTATTTCATTTTCATAATTTTGCGGAATAATTAAAATCTTTCTAAATAAATAATTATCTTGTCTCATTTAATTATAATAAACATGTAAATAATTTTTAACTTTAAAATAACAGCGGAAGCAAATATTGTTTTCAACCAACAATTTAAAAATAATTAAACGTAAACATCAACTTAAAAATAATCCAATGTATTAAAACTGAGTTTGAATAATAAAAGGTGCATAAATTAAATCATGAGGTCCTCGGGTTTACTACTGGCTGTCCCAAGATCGCTCACTGGTCTCCGCCCGCGGTCTCGACCTCATCAATACCTACAACAATCAAGTCTAGTGAGTCTAAAGACTCAACATGTATATATCGTGAATAACAAGTAAATATATCATAAAATCGCATGCAACGTAAAAATAATGTATCGTAAAGCGTACGGTGAAAATCGTATCATGAATAATTATAACTACGTACATATCTAAAAATCATACGTAAAAGCTTTGCTCAATAGAGCTCTGTCATAACATATCATAATTTTCTGGTAGAGATAATGTTTCTAAGCAAGTGGCCCATAACATAGCGTAAGCGCCTGATCAGACTAAACCACAGTATACCGGGCGGTAGAGATCAATCACAGCCCTTGGACTGAATGTCCGTACCCATACATAATCATAAACCGGTCGTAAGTCACCGGGCGGAGAGGTCCTCGGTTGTTCCTACCGACTTCCAAACCCATAAGCATAAGGTGGCCACAAGACATATCGCATATATCTCAAAAATAAACATTTTATATTTTTATGCACGTAATATAATTATAACCTTATTTTTTTTACCGGATTAGTTGGATCGTTCCCAGACTTGCTGCGACTTACTACTAATATGTGACACATGAAATAAATCTTAAATAGACAAAATCTTAACA
Source organism: Primulina tabacum (assembly GCF_025594145.1). Taxonomy (NCBI): domain Eukaryota; kingdom Viridiplantae; phylum Streptophyta; class Magnoliopsida; order Lamiales; family Gesneriaceae; genus Primulina; species Primulina tabacum. The sequence continues at coordinate 16,388,755 of NC_134557.1, read as the reverse complement.
ATAGAACCAAAAACGAGACGATTCGGACCAACAACTTGATTTTTAACCATGGCTTCGTACCAACCCAAACCAACATTAAACCGACGTTTAACCATGATTAAAAATACCCCAAACATACTGAAAAATATGCATAATAACTGTAAAACACGAAAATGGGTGAAAGGAATCCAAAAACATAAAACACTCTTTCGAGAGTCATTTTGGCACCTTTCACCGTAAATTCTCGTACGACCTCTAAACTCAACCGAATCACAAACAGCCAAAAACATGACTTTCCTAACTCATTGAGGTACTGTCCAGTCCAAGTCCATTGGCTAAAAGCCAGCCAAGAACTCAAACCAACCTAATGAACCGAACAGCAAGTTGCTGTCAAATTACAGCAGGAGCAGCTTGTGTATTTGAGGGGAAATTCTGAAATTTAATGACCAAGGGCTTGAACCACCACCCAAAGACTCTTACCAACATCCTAAGGCATGGCTTGGACCATGGCTAAGGGCTAGAAGCCAACCACAAGCCGAGCCAATACCTAGGACAATGCACAGCTCAAACCGAGAGCACCCAGAAATTCTGTGCTGTAGTATTCGAATGAATTTGTTGTCTTATTTCGTTCCAGTGGCTGTATGGTCAACCATAGCTCGATCTAGACATGATGGAGTGTTGTATGAACCATGGCCATGGGCTACAAGCCAGCCACAGCCCATCCAAACACCTCAAAACCGAAGTTACTCACACAAACAGAAACAAAATTTTTTTCGAGTGATGCTTGTGTTGTTGCTTTAAAAATCTGATGGAACCATGAACCAAGCTTTGAAAGGACACCTTGGTCACGTCCTAGACATGATATGGAAGGGTTCTAACCGTGGCTACAGTCCCTAGGACAGCCATGATTTGAACTCTCACCCTAAACAACCAAATAATAAAACCTTGACTCCAATTCTGCACTTAAGGGAAAAGTTGCTGTCATTTATTTGTTTATGCGTGTATGGGCTTGAACCATTGAACCAAAAGCAACCTAACACGTTCTAATTCATGCCTAGTAGCAGCCATGTGAGCCTGGAACCGAAGCAACACCCTGTAATCAACAAAACATCTCAAACCGTGAAGTTGGAAACAAAAGAGTTTATAAAAATCTGTACAGATTTTGCTTGGGAAGATTGCTGTAAATTTCGTGATTTAGCTTGATTCATGGTTATATAATGGTTTAAAAATATCTATAGGACTTGATTGAAGAGAAAATGAACAACATATACATGCCTGGAATTTGTTTTGAAGAAAAACATATCAAAACGACAATACGACGCGACGGGATCGGAGTTGGCTTCCTTCTTGTTCAGCTGCTGTTATTCTCGATTATTTGCTGATGCTTTCTTCTGTAATTTCGAAGGTGGGGTTGTGGGGATGTAGGCAAGGAAGGTGAATGATTTAATAGGTGTTAAAGGTGACATTATATGCCTTAAAATGAGAGTTACAAGTGAAGCTTTGAATGGAATTTGAAATGCATTTTGATTCCCTTTTTCTGCCGATTCTTTTCTCTTCTTCTTGCTGTTGTTTACGTTTTAGTTGTTAGCATGAAGGGGTTGAGGAGCTTCAAAGAGAATTATGATACATGTATTACCCCTAATTATGGAGTTTAAAAGGGGGAAATGAATGCACTATAAAAAAAACATTTAGTGGTAAATTTGAATAGGTTTGAATTGCTTCTCCTTCACTCCTTATTGCCGTTGGTTTTTTTCTCATTTCTTTGCTGCATGGTCTCATTCATTTTCTAGTAAATTAGTTGGGGAGAAATGAGGTGCTGTATTGCATTTAAATTTCCTACTAATTAGAGAATTAGAATAGGACATGAATACACCATGAAGTGTAATTAGAGATAGTTTGAATGGAGAGTTATCAACCTTTGAAATATTTTAAATGTTGGTCATTATTATTAATTTGCATTGTATATTTTTATTTAAACCTTACATTTTAATTGTTTAAGATTTTAAACCTTCATTATATTTATTTTAATGCATTAAAAAATTAATTTAGTTTAGCATCTTGCTTAGAACTTTTGCATGGCATACATGACCTCAATTTAAATGTTTAAATGCTATGTTTAATTTCTTGAATATATTTACCCTATATTAGTTCATCCCCAATTGTTTACCCATTTTACTTAAACTTTAATTAAATTGAACCTAATACAATTTATTTACTAATTTGACTCCCATTAATTTAATAAATCCTAAAACATTCTTTTTCTTCAAATTAAATTATTTCTTGACTTAAATTAAATTTAGGAATATTTGTCTTATTATTAATCTTATCTCAAATCTCCAAACTCCGGTCCGGCCTCGCGTATTTATCCTGAAAAGATAATACTAAACATCTACCTTTAAAATAAATAATCATGATTTAAAACTTCATATTTAATTTAAATAATAGAAATTATGCATAGCTTATACGTAATCTGATTTTCGGGTCGTTACACACTTAATTATAAACTAGTTTACAGTACTCAAAAGAACTGAAATAATTTAGCACAACTGATCTCTTCAAGTTCAAGTATTAGAATGATAACGGTTTGTGCTTGTAAGCTCAAAGTATAGCCTTGAATACTATGAATGTATACAATAATCGTGAGATTTGAAATATGTAAATATTTCAGCAGTGTAACAGCTTAGTTGGCATTCTGATTTTTTGTAACTTCCTTTTTCTCAGCTGCTCTTCTCTGCTTTTTATAGGCTTTGCCTCCAACGGTAATATTGAATGCAATTTGAAACTTTCTATCCGTTGTTTTCCACGTCAACATTCTTCTGACAGTCGTACACTACAGATTTTCTGAAATGCTGCGATCCCACTACTTGTTGCAGTCAGCTTTTGTATAGCTGTCGGTTGAACATTCTTTTCCTTAACTGATGACGTACTATAGAAAGATCAGCTGATAGGATGTAGCTGATAAGCTCACAACTGTTTGTAGTAACTGATCAATTCCAACTGATCAGTCAGTTGTGTGTGTAGTTCTGTTTGTAGTAACTGATCAGGTGCCAACTGATCAGTCAGTTGCCTTTAAAAATCTGCATAGTAATCTTCAGTTAAGGGCAACCGATAGTTTGCGTATTTTAGATCATTTTCTATTAGTCTTTTTGATCAGTTAGTTCAATATACTAAATGCCCAGTTTGTCAAACTTCCGAAATTCAGTTTCCAATAGTTTCCCCTTTTTGGTATTTGACAAAACTTAGAAAATATGAACTGATCAAATGAACTCAATGTAGATAAAATGACCTTTTATTGAAAACTCTTTCAATGTACAGATTCGTACAAATAATGAAAGAATAAATAAATCTTCTAACTAACTAAAATAATCTTCAAAATCTGCCAAATATCTTCTATTTCTTATCGGGTTCCTTCGTAGATTGCTCCTGCTTATCTTTTTTTTCTTCTTCCCCATTTTTGTCAAACACATCAACCTTTTTAGATAACATACGAACATTTGAGGAGAGGTCTGATACTGCATTCATCATAATATCTTGAATCAAATCCATTCTCTTTGAGATAGTGTTTTCCAAAAAATCAAGGCGTCTTGATAACATGGCTTGAGTCTGGAAGTGTCTTCGTAGTGTGCAGAAATATGGTTGACTTGATGTCTGAAATGGAAGTCATTACACTTACAAGGTTGGTCTGGATAGCCTGAATTTCTTCGAACATTGATTCAGTTTCAATTGATATACCAGGAGACATGGCTCCCGAAGTTTCGGGTTCCTGGTCCTTGTTTTATTGATTAAAGATCACAAAGGCCCTGTCGGTTGTTTCAGTTTAATGACTGACCATTTTGAAGTATCGTCTGGTATAGCTTCCTGCTGAAGCTGTGGAGAAGAGGAGATATTCGGAGCAGCATTGGAACTTGAAGGCTTTGTAGTTGGTAGATCAGCTGAAACAGAAGTTGGTTTTTCAGTTGGTTGTTCAGCTGATTAAGAAATGTGTTCTTCAGTTGTTTGAACAGCTGAAACTGTGGTTGCTTTTCAGCTGGCACCTCTTCAGATTGTATTAAATGCAGCTGAGCCTTTTCAGTTACTGGTAGAACAACTTGTTCAGTTATGGTAGATGCCTGAACTGGCTCTTCAGTTTCTGTGAAAACTTCTTGTTCAGTCGTGGCAGTCGACTAAACTGGCTCTTCAATTGCGAATTGTTCTTCAACTACTTCGGTAGTGATCAGCTGAATATCAGTGGCAACTGATTTAATAACTTCGTCGATGTTCGCCAATGAAAATTCACTATCAGTATATAGTTGAAGTTGAATATTGAGGAACAGAAGTTGACGGTTGCACATCCATTGAAGAAGAAGCAGTTACTTGCCTAGAAGATTCAACAACTGGTTCCTAGGATGGCTCTTGAAGTTGAACTAATTGTTCAGCTTGCTCTTCCGATGAAAGATTTTGGGAATCTGCTGGAATAGTTAGTTCTTGTTCCAGTTCCCAATATTTAATCTTCATCTGAAGTGATATAAGATCCGAATCCAGTTGATCATGAAATGCTCTGTCATTAAAGACATGTGGACTGGTGGGATCATAATTTTTGCGTAGCCGTTCAATCATTTGGCTTAACTTCTTTGCACGTACTTGAGCAAAGAAGTACTTCTTCATCTGCAACGCTTGAACAACTGAGGGCTCTTTGACCATTATCAGAACTATAGTTTCCAGGGCAACAAATTTATTCAAAACCGATTTCTTTTGTAGTTGCCTGTAAAACACTTCAGTCCTAAAACTGACCCATTCTTCATAAGCTTTTAGCTTAGTCTCAAAAAAATCATTGACCTATTTGCAGATTAGGTCAATGTGAGTTTTAATCGTGTTTGTAGGTCTGGGCTCTTCTATCATCTTGCCATTTCCCTTCGAGTCAGTCAGAACATGAGGAATACTCAGTCATGATGCAGTTGCATCAATCCTTTCTCTCATAACTACCATTTTGGGTCTAGTATTGGCAAGGTAGTTGGGCCAGAGATAGTGATCAATGGAGCTTTAAATCCAGCAAGTTTCTTCGTATCACCAGATTCGGTGATAGCCTTCTTGTGTTGAGCAGCAGGAGGACGTAACTGATCTCTAGTTGAAGATTCCACTGGTATAGCTTTCAAAGGAAAAGCCTTGATCAGTTGCTCAGCTCCAGATTGTATCATTCTGTCAGTTGGGATGGTGCTCAGCACAACTTTTGGTTTTGTCTTGAGAGTTCTGGGCTTCTTTCTGATTTTGGGAGAGGGATTTTTCTCAGAGTCAGTTTCACTGACAATCAGTTTCCATTTGATTGTCTTCTTCTGAATTATCTTCTTGGCTTTCTTGACTGATTTGGGAACCTCCTGCGTCCCAATCTCCTTTTTCACCTTAATGAGTTGTTTAGGAGAGATGTCCATCTTGAGCTTCGGCAGCTGAACACTCTTGACATTGAAAATCTTGAACTTGGATGACCTCTCAGATGAGTCACCCAACAAACCCTTGCTCTTCAGCAAATAGCTGAGCGGCACTGCAAATCCTTTGATTGTTTCGATGACGGAAACATGTTTTTGAGAAGGTTGAAGATGATACATTTCCATTGTAGTCTTTTTCCAGCCATGATAACAGTCATGACTTGAAATTTTTCCAGTATAAGTGATAAGTGAAATTTATTGTACTTTTATTACTTGTTCTTAACTTGGAATTTTGTGATTCTTGAGCAGGTTTTATGTGAATTGTTGTTGTTTTTGTTGTTGTAGTTTGGAAGCTTAGAATGAGAGTTTGGAGTAGTAAAGTGTTGAATTGGAAAGTGCAAAAGATAAAATTGCCGAGAGCCTACCGCACCCGTGGTACATGTTGAACCGCACCCGCGGTCACTGAAGTTCGAAATTAAAAGATTTCCCCGAAGCTGCACCGAACCCGCGGTAGCTTCATTAGCGCACCCGCGGTCTTCGTAAAACAGAGTCCGGAAAATCTGTAACTTTGTGTGCTGCGCTTGAAAGTTGAAGAAAAAGGTGTGCTGCGATTGGAGACTGGTTTGGACTATAAAAAGACATTATTTACTTACCATCTAGGGTATTGGGGAGCCAAGGAAAGAGTGGAGGCTGCTGCTAGAAGATTGAAGATCAAGTTCATCTAGTTCTTGAGAAATCTTTTGCACAAATCCGGGGACGGAAACTGCACTTCAAACTCTTGTTCTAAGTTCTTCTTTCTTTTATTTTTCATTTGATATGTCTTGTTTTAGAACCATGTTTTGTTATTTTATTTGTGTTATTATGAACTAAGTTTTAATTCTAGAGGAATGATGGAACAAAACTAGAAATCATGTGTTGGAATCTATGAACTAAGTTATTTAAGTTCTTCATATTGTTCATTTGTATTGTTCTAATCTTAATGCTTTCAATTTATTGGCCATGAGTTGAATGATTTATATGTTTACAATGTATCACTTGGAAAAGGAAATTATAAACAAGAAAAGAGAAAAATACATCAATGGTATTTATAGAGTTTGGGAGGGCCTATATTGCTATTGAAGCCTATAGAGAATCTAGTGCTTGATGTGTTAATTATTTGTAGATTGTTGATGGGAACATTGCAATCAAATTTTAGATAACCAATATCTATTTAACACTCGGGAGAGGGAGTAGATAACTATAGGATTCTTGGCTAATGAATAAGAAGGATTTTTATAACATAGCTACAAGAAATTACATATGGTGGATAGTTGAGTGAAATCGGACCTCTAGATCTTTTATTTCATTGTTATTTGCTAAAGTTTGGTGTTATATTTTATTTAAAAATCCATTTTCAATTTAGTTATTCTTGCTAACAAATCTTTTAATTGATTGTTTTAAATAAAATCGAGACTATTTTAATTACAAGCATTAATACATTTATATACATACGTCTCGTGGGATCGACACTTGTACTCGAAAACACATTTTATTACAACTTGACGTTGTGCACTTGCAAGCAATTAAGAAAATATGCAACAAGTTTTTGGCGCCGTTGCCAGGGAGTGTTTATTATAAATTTATATTAGTATTTTTACTAATTAGTCTTGATTTTAATTTAGAGTTGTTTCTATTGTATTACATTAAACATTTATTTGTTTCTTGTCTTTTTTTGACAGTGCATGCGAAGATCGCAAAATATTGACTTGCTTCCTGAGATCGAAAGAACCGCAAAAAGATTAAGAAAGGCAAGAAGAGAAGAGATTCGAGCAATGGCTGACAACAGAGATAATGAAAATCCACCCCCTACAATACCCATCAGAGATCATTTTTGGCCGGTACTAAATGCTCATTACTCGGGCATAGCACGAGGGACTATTAATGCAAACAACTTTGAGCTCAAACCCGCATTGATAAACATGGTTCAACAGAACCAGTTTGGGGGAGCCGCTACTGCAGATCCTCATCTACATCTCAGAACATTCCTTGAAATCACTGACACGGTAAAAATAAATGGTGTTTCTGATGATATAATTCGATTGCACTTGTTTCCTTTTTCTCTTAGGGACCAAGCAAGAGGATGGATCCAATCGCTTCCTTTGGGGAGTATCACTACATGGCAGGAATTAGCAACCAAGTTTCTTGCTAAATATTTTCCACCTGCGAAGTCTGCAAAGTTGAAAATTGAGATAAGTACTTTTAGGCAGACTGACTTTGAGCAATTATATGAGGCATGGGAACGGTATAAGGAGTTGTTGAGGAGGTGTCCAAACCATGGTTTTGAAGATTAGGTACAGATTGAATTGTTTTACAATGGTTTGAATGGACAAACAAGAGGCACTGTGGATGCAGCAGCTGGTGGCACGATATTTGCAAAATCACCTGATCAAGCATATGATTTGCTTGAACAGATGACCATTAACAGTTATCAGTGGCCGTCTGAGAGGTCAGGAGTAAAGAAGCCAGCTGCGATGTATGCCATAGATCCTATTACATCACTCACCGCACAAGTTTCAGCTTTAACAACTCAAATTGCAGCTATGAATAAAGCTAGTACAACAGAGGTTGAAAATGCATCGGTTGTTACTGAAGAACCACATATTCTTGATGAGGCTCATTATATCAACAATAGGAATTTTGGTGGCTACGGAGGATATCGAGGTAACCCTCCCCCTAACACTTATCATCCTGGTTTGAGAAATCATGAGAATTTTTCATATGCTAATAATAAGAATGTGTTGAATCCTCCACCGGGGTTCAATACATCAAAGGGGGAAGGAAAACCTTCACTTGAGGATCTAGTTGGGACATTTGTTGTTGAATCTAGTAAAAGGATGGCTAGGACTGAATCTCGTCTTGATGGCATGGAAACTCACATGGGAAATATGGGTACCACAATGAAATCATTGGAGACACAGATTGGACAATTGGCTAATGCATTGAGAGATCAAAATAGAGGTCAATTCCCAAGTAATACTGAAGTGTATCCAAAGGAGCAATGCAAAGCTGTAACTTTGAGAAGTGGAAGAGAACTAGAGGTGCAAAGTTCCAAGGAGAGAATGGACAAGGAGAAGACAGTTGAAAAAGAGGAAACTGAGGGATCCAAAGCTGAAGTTGAAGTTGAACAACCTCCGGTATTTAAGTCAACTCTTTCATATCCGCAGAGGTTCAAAAAGAAGAAATTGGATGATCAATTTGCAAAATTTTTGGAGATTTTCAAGAAGATTCACATCAATATTCCATTTGCTGATACTTTAGAGCAAATGCCAAACTATGCAAAGTTCATCAAAGATGTGATGTCAAAGAAGAGGAAGTTGCAAGATTTCGAGACAGTGAATTAGACCGAAGAGTGTAGCGCCATTCTCCAAAAGAAGCTACCACAAAAACTAAAAGATCCAGGGAGTTTTACTATACCTTGCATTATTGGTGGTACTCAAGTTAAAAAAGCTTTATGTTATCTTGGAGCAAGTATTAATCTTATGCCATTTTTTACTTATAGGGACTTGAAGCTAGGGGAGGTAAAACCAACCACTATAACTTTGCAACTTGCAGATAGGTCACTCACCTATCCTCGTGGAATTGTTGAAGATGTTTTGGTAAAAGTTGACAAGTTTATCTTCCCTGCTGATTTTGTAATACTTGATATGGAAGAAGATCAATATGCTCCATTGATTTTTGGGCGACCCTTCTTAGCCACCGGAAAAGCATTGATAGATGTACACAAAGGAGAACTCACCTTGAGAGTTGGTGGAGAAGCTGTCATTTTTAATATCTATCACGCCATGAAGGAGTCAAATGAGGTAAGCCCTTGTAAAAGCATTGATGTTTTAGACTCATGTATGTCCTTTGATTGTGCAGGAACTAGGGATCCCTTGGAGAGCTGTTTGATAGGTGCTGCTGGAACTGTTGATGAAGAAAATTGGGAAGTGAAAGAGCAAAGGGTGGCTCTTGAAGCACTGCAGAAAGAAAGGAGAAAAGACGCACCGCCTGAAGAGTTTAATGTAAATGAGAAAATTGAGGTAAAAGCACCTTCTCCTGAATTAAAGGAACTGCCAAGCCACCTTTGTTATGCATTTTTAGGTGAAAATTCGACATATCCGGTAATCATCTCTTCCTTTCTTACTTGTACTGAAAAAGAGAAATTGTTGAGAGTGTTGAGGAAATTTAAAACTGCATTTGGTTGGTCTATTTCTGATATCAAGGGGATTAGTCCCGCTATATGCATGCATAAAGTTTTGATGGAGGAGTCGTATACTCCTTATGTGAATCACCAGAGGAGGCTAAATCCAGCCATGAAAGAGGTAGTGAAAAATGAAGTGTTGAAATTGTTAAATGCTGGAGTTATATATGCTAATTCTGACAGCAGTTGGGTATCTCCTGTGCAAGTAGTGCCTAAAAAGGGTGGAATGACTGTGGTAAAGAATGAAAATGATGAACTAATATCTACTCGTACTGTGACTGGATGGCGAGTATGTATTGATTATAGGAAGTTGAACAATGCCACACATAAAGATCATTTTCCATTACCTTTTATTGATCAAATGCTTGATAGACTTGCTGGTTATTGTCACTACTGTTTTTTAGATGGTTATTCAGGTTATAACAAGATTGCTATAGCACCGGAGGATCAAGAGAAGACAACTTTCACGTGTCCCTATGGCACGTTTGCTTTTAGGAGAATGCCGTTTGGGTTATGCAATGCACCTGCCACTTTCCAGAGGTGCGTGATGGCCATTTTTGCAGATATGGTGGAGAAAATAATGGAAGTCTTCATGGACGACTTTTCGGTATTTGGTTCGTCGTTTGATCACTGTTTACATAACCTTTCCCTTGTTTTGCAGAGATGTCAAGAAAAAAACTTAGTTCTTAATTGGGAAAAGTGTCATTTTATGGTCCAAGAGGGTATTGTTCTTGGACATAAAGTGTCTTCAAAGGGATTAGAGGTAGACAGAGCCAAAGTGGTTGCAATTGAAAAGATTCCACCACCGAAGAACATCAAAGGGATAAGGAGTTTCTTAGGACACGCTGGGTTTTATCGTAGATTTATCAAAGATTTTTCTAAGATTTCTAAACCTCTGTGTAACTTGCTTGAAAAAGAGTCGAATTTTATATTTGATGATGATTGTTTGCAGGCATTCGAGAAGATCAAAATAGCATTGGTAACTGCACCGATTATGATAGTGCCGGACTGGAAGGAACCCTTTGAGCTAATGTGTGATGCAAGTGATTATGCAGTGGGTGCTGTATTAGGCCAAAGAAGGGAGAAGATGTTTAGGGCGATTTACTACGCAAGCCGCACGATGGATGCTGCACAGCAAAATTACACTACAACCGAGAAGGAGATGCTTGCAGTAGTATTTGCTTTCGAAAAATTCAGACCTTATTTGATTGGCACAAAGGTAATCGTTTTCACTGACCATGCAGCTATTCGCTACCTATTCGCCAAGAAGGATGCAAAACCACGCTTGATAAGGTGGATTTTGCTATTACAAGAATTTGACTTTGAGGTCAAGGATAAAAAAGGTAGTGAAAATCAGGTAGCTGATCATTTGTCAAGGCTTGAGCTGGAGGAGAAGAAAGAAGAGGGAGCTATATAAGAAACATTCCTTGATGAGCAACTCTTCAAGGTAAATTCTATACTTCCTTGGTTTGCTGATATTGCTAATTTTTTGTCTTGTGGCACCCTTCCTCCAGATTTGAGCTATCATCAGAAGAAGAAGTTCGTCCATGACATCAAGTTCTATTATTGGGATGATCCATTTGTATATAAGATGTGTGCTGACCAAGTGATTAGGAGATGCGTGGAGGGTATCGAAGCTCAACAAATTTTGGAGAAGTGTCATTCTTCACCATATGGTGAACATTTTGGAGCATCACGAACAGCAGCTAAGATATTGCAATCTGGTTTTTATTGGCCTAGTTTGTTTAAGGATAGTTATACCTTAGTAAAGTCATGTGATAGATGCCAGAGATTAGGAAACATATCTAGGCGTCATGAATTACCACTGACAAATGTTTTGGAAGTGGAACTTTTTGATGTTTGGGGCATAGATTTCATGGGACCATTTCCCCCTTCTTTTGATAATTCTTATATTTTATTAGCTGTTGATTATGTGTCGAAATGGGTGGAAGCAATCGCCACCATTACTAATGACTATCATGTTGTAGCGAAATTTGTGCATAAGAACATCTTCACTAGGTTTGGAACACCGAGAGCCATCATAAGTGACGAAAGTACGCATTTTTGCAATAGAATTTTCAACTCACTTTTGGATAAATACAATGTGAAGCACAAAGTGGCACTAGCATATCATCCTCAGTCGAATGGACAAGCTGAAGTATCCAACCGGGAAATTAAGCAAATACTGGAAAAGACTGTCAACACCAACCGGAGAGATTGGGCTATGAAGTTGGATGATTCGTTATGGGCTTATCGAACTGCTTTCAAGACGCCTATTGGGATGTCTCCCTATAGGCTAGTGTTTGGGAAAGCATGTCATCTGCCGTTGGAGTTGGAGCATAGAGCATTTTGGGCTGTGAAGAAATTAAATTTTGATTTGAAAACTTCTGGTGACGTTAGAAAACTGCAGTTGAGCGAGATGGATGAATTCCGAAACGACGCATATGAGAATGCCAAGATCTACAAAGAGCAAACTAAGAAGTGGCATGACAAAATCATTATCCGAAGGGAGCTCAAACCAGGAAAACAAGTACTACTGTTTAACTCTCGTCTGAAGTTGTTCCCTGGTAAGCTAAAGTCGCGTTGGTCAGGGCCATTTGTGGTGGAAACGGTGTCTCCTTATGGGGCTATCGAGCTAAAGTACAATGATGGGAGAACCTTCAAAGTCAATGAACAGTGGGTTAAGCCGTACTATGGGACTGAAGTCAGGAATATCGACAATGTCAAGCTGAGCGAACCAAACTGATCAGAAAAGTGACAGTCGGGCTGAAGACGTTAAACCAAGCGCTTATTGGGAGGCAACCCAAATTTTTGTTTCTTTATTGCATTTTGTTTTCGGTTTTGATTTTATTTTTGTAGTATTATTATTATTTTTTTTTGGTTTGGTACTTTTAGTATAGTGTTTTCTTGTATCTTCCCAAATCTTATAAATCCCAATTGTTTTTCTTTCAGGACTAAAAATTGGAGGAAAAAAATTTCCCGAAGGAAGAGCGCCCCCGCGCTAACACAATTAGCGCACCCGCGGTAGCTTTGGAACAAAAAATTGAAAAATTTCCCGAAGGAATACCGCACCCGCGGTATCTTTTGCAGCGCACCTGCGGTCCATTAAGATTGAATTTCAAGAATTTTCCGAAGGTGGAGCGCACCAGCGGTGTATTCTGTAGTGCACCCGCGATACATTTACAGAAGCCATACCGCACCCGCGGTAACTTTTGCAGCGCACCCGTGGTTGATGAAAATTGAATTTCACAAATTTCCCGAAAGTATACCGCACCCGCGGTCCTTCTTATACCGCTCCCGCGGTCGATGGTTTTAAAATCTGAAATGGGCAAACATCGGACATAAACGAAGAACACTCTTAAAAATTTCTTCTCCAACTTCGAAATTTCTCCTCTCAAAACACACTCCAAACTCAAATTTTGTTCTTCCAAGCATAAATTTTTCACTATACACCTACATTACTTCAATAATTCCATCCAATACCCATCTTATTCCACAAATTCAACACAAAACCTAGGGTTTGAAACGGGGCTCGAAAATTTCATCAAGGATTGAATAGAGCTTTGATTTTGTTCTTCAAGAAACATTTCAACACACAAGGTGAGCAAATCCATAGTACATTTGTTGAGATTCGAAATTATTGGTGTTATTGGCTATGGAAGAAAAAAATTGAATTCTAGTGGAATACATTGTTGATATTGTTGATTGTATTGGTGTGTATATTGTTGAGGTGTTGTTATTGTGGTTAACAAGTTTGGGGGTGTGAAGAATCATCTAGTTTTGTGAATTGGATTGAAGGGGAAGTTGGTGATTTGAAGGTGTTTGATAAAATGTCTCCAAGAAAGAAACAATCCAAGGGTGCATCATCATCTGCAAATTATGATGCAAACAGGTTTTGGGACTGAGAAAGCAGAGGAAAACTATGGAAAAATTTTGAACAAAAGCATTATAAAAGAAAGGGGATTTGATCTGAGTTTCCCCCGAACTGAAATTGGATTAATGCTTACAGCTCGGCATTGGGAAGAGTTTGGCAAGCAGCCACAAGATGCTGTCATTTCGTTGGTAAAAGAATTTTATGCTAACCTTAAGGTTAAGCATGAACAATTGAAGGTTTTGGTGCGAGGTAAAATGGTAGCTTTTGATGCACATACTATCAATACGCTGTATGGTATACCTCCATGTATGCATGATGAATATGAAGAATACCGGACTGAGCAAGTTGATTATAATAATATTCTTCAAACAATATGCATAGAGGGAGCGGAGTGGAGAATGAGAGAAGATGTGCATGTCAACCTAGCCAAATCTGATCTGAAAAGAGTTGCCAAAGATTGGTATTCCTTTATTTCTGCTAGGATTAAGCCTACCGAGCATACCACCATCGTCATCAAGGAGAGGGAAATCCTGACTTTTTGCATCATGACAGGGAAGACAATTGATTTAGGTCAATTGCTTTAGAGTTCAATGCTTGATTATGCAAAAGGTAACTCTCCTAGTGGACTCCTCCACCCTTCTCTGATCACTGCATTATGCCAGAATGCGGGAGTGACTTGGGCAGTGAATGAAGAATTGTTAAAGCCGAAAAATGTCATTGTGGTAGTTCAACCACATAGGGCAGTGAGAGGTGAACAAGCTGCGGCACGTCGAGCTGAAAAGGAATTCAACAGAAGAGCTGCAGAAAGACGTGCCCATGCTCAAGCTCAAGAACCACAACCACAACCGCAACCAGGAAATATGAGAGATAGGTTGACCCATTTGGAAGAAGAAATGCGAAATCAACGCCAAGACATGGATGAGTTTCGGTTTAGGACCGATACATTTATGGGATATATGATGGATTTTACGTCTGTCTTGGCTCAGCAATTTCCATCAGCTTCAACCTCTGGTAATCCATTTCCACCTCCTCCACAGTGGCCACCCATATACCACCCGTCGGAGTTCCAACCACCACAGGATGACGCAGATGACGAGGACGGCGATGACCACTGACGGTCGTTGCCCGAGGTATGTGTATTCGTCTAACTTTCATGATCATTTACATCGAGGACGATGCACATATTTAAGTTTGGGGGAGATGTTATTTTATTATTTTATTTTGTGTATTTAAATTTTTATTTAGTTTTATTTGAGTGTTTTTGTATTTATATTTTTTTATTTAGTTTTATTTGAGTGTTTTATTTCCTTTTGAGTTGTTTGCTTGTGTGTTTGTAGTGTCTTAGTCATGAAATTTTTTTTTTTTAATGGCCAATTATGAAAAAAGAAAATTTTGTATTAAGAAAAAAAAAGGTCATGCATTTCATTCATGTTCATCAATCAATTTGAAAAATTTAGAGAACAATCATGATATTTGGTAAGTTTGAGACTTATAATTTCAATACAACTCTGTGATTTTCATTTGACATTGAAATAAATTTTTTCAAACACATATATGATTGAGGCAATCTTTGATTTTATTTGGGCCTATTTATATTGTTCATAAATATTCATTTGGAGCTCTATTGAGCCTATATGAGAAAAGAATTTTGTTCTTGAAATATCTTGGAAGCCAAGCACTTTTCTTTTGAATATATATGTATTTGGTTGATGCATTGAGACACCACTTTTCACAATGATTAGATTCTACTTTGTGTTGGTGAATTGAGATTTTGTCTAGAACTATCCAAACAACACTCGAGGCGAAATATGGACAAACTAAGATTTAGGAATTATTTAGGTGATTTTTCTTATCGATTGAGCCTTTCAAGCCACCAAATAAAAATAATTTATCATTTGTCACCTCTTTGTAGCTTATATGAATTCGAATGGCACACGTAAATATGTGTAAAAGACCCACATTCGATATCCTCTCAAATATCCCACATTTACTATCCCGTTGAATATCTTAAACATTAATTTCCTACCTTCTCAAGGGAGTAAGAATTCAAAAGATCAAAGAAATGGAAATTCTCCTACAAAAGAAAAGAAAAATGAATGATGTTACATTGAAGAAGTTGGAGAAAAATGGGAGAAAAAAGAGATGAAATGAATAAAAAAAATGGAGATGAAAGAAAGAAATGGAGTTTGCAAAAGAGATAAAATTCAACTTACTCTCTTATTTGAATTCCTAATCTTCATTTGTAGCCATGAGCCAAGGCCTAACATTACAAGCATTTCAAATCCTATTGACCAAGTCATAGTTGTCCAATATACCAGTGGAGAGTGTTTGGGAGGATTTAGCCTATGGACAATCGATAAACACTTCCATTGAGTACGAATCTTGATCAATTTTACACACACCTCAATGCATTAAATATTTATTGGGTATTCCTTTCTTGAATGAAAATGGCTTTGAACCCAATCTTTACAGGAAAAGACCTCTTGATTTGTGTTTGTAAAAATTGAAATCGATTGATAATGTTTTGAAACATGAGTTGAAGAGATTAGAAGTTAAGAAAATTAACCGATTCCATGATTATATCCGGATAAAAAATTGGTTGGATTGATTTGACTTGTGAATGCATGAAGAGTTAGTTAATTTATCTTGAGGCCAAGTTCTTTAAAATATTTCATGACTTGTTTGTTTGTGTTGTTTTGTTTTGCTCGGGACTAGTAAAATATTAAGTTTGAGGGAGTTTGATAAGTGCAATTTATTGTACTTTTATTATTTGTTTTTAACTTGGAATTTTGTGATTCTTGAGCAGGTTTTATGTGATTTGTTGTTGTTTTTGTTGTTGTAGTTTGGAAGCTTAGAATGAGAGTTTGGAGTAGTAAAGTGTTGAATTGGAAAGTGCAAAAGATAAAATTACCGAGAGCCTAGCGCACCCGCGGTCACTGAAGTTCGAAATTAAAAGATTTCCCCGAAGCTGCACCGCACCCGCGGTAGCTTCATTAGCGCACCCGCGGTCTTCGCAAAACAGAGTCCGAAAAATCTGTAACTTTGTGTGCTGCGCTTGAAAGTTGAAGAAAAAGGTGTGCTGCGATTGGAGACTGGTCTGGACTATAAAAAGACATTATTTACTTACCATCTAGGGTATTGGGGAGCCAAGGAAAGAGTGAAGGTTGCTGCTAGAAGATTGAAGATCAAGTTCATCTAGTTCTTGAGAAATCTTTTGCACAAATCCGGGGACGGAAATTGCACTTCAAACTCTTGTTCTAAGTTCTTCTTTCTTTTATTTTCCATTTGATATGTCTTGTTTTAGAACCATGTTTTGTTATTTTATTTGTGTTATTATGAACTAAGTTTTAATTCTAGAGGAATGATGGAACAAAACTAGAAACCATGTGTTGAAATCTATGAACTAAGTTATTTAAGTTATTCATATTGTTCATTTGTATTGTTCTAATCTTAATGCTTTCAATTTATTGGCCATGAGTTGAATGATTTATATGTTTACAATTTATCACTTGGAAAAGGAAATTATAAACAAGAAAAGAGAAAAATACGTCAATGGTATTTATAGAGTTTGGGAGGGCCTATATTGCTATTGAAGACTATAGAGAATCTAGTGCTTGATGTGTTATTTATTTGTAGATTGTTGATGGGAACATTGCAATCACATTTTAGATAACCAATATCTATTTAACACTCGGGAGAGGGAGTAGATAACTATAGGATTCTTGGCTAATGAATAAGAAGGATTTTTATAACATAGCTACAAGAAATTACACATGGTGGATAGTTGAGTGAAATCGGACCTCTAGATCTTTTATTCCATTGTTATTTGCTAAAGTTTGGTGTTATATTTTATTTAAAAATCCATTTTCAATTTAGTTATTTTTGCAAACAAATCTTTTAATTGATTGTTCTAAATAAAATCGAGACTATTTTAATTACAAACATTGATATACATTTATATACATACTTCTCGTGGGATCGACACTTGTACTCGAAAACACATTTTATTACAACTTGACATTGTGCACTTGCAACCAATTAAGAAAATATGCAACAATAAGAGCAGCAAAAGATCCTGCTTTGGCGAGTATCCCTTTGGCCACGATGTCAACCAGTAGCTGAATTTCTGGCTTCAGTTCTTTCTTGAGATTGGAAACCTTGATTTTCCGTCCATCAGCAGATAGGAGAGTCTGATCTCCTCGACATTAGATGTTTTAACCTCAGAGATATTTTCCAGTCCATCAGTAGGTAGCTGAAAAATGTTGTTAAAGGAGTCTTCTTCGATTATCAACAACTAATTGTTGACGGTGGTAGTGATGTTGCCGTCTGCAGAAATAAATCCATTGGCATAGTGATCCTGAATCTTTTTTGGATAAATTTCTTGGGAAGATATTCCGAGAAATGTCTTCAGTCCAGCAGCCTCCAGTTTGAGAAACACGTTCTTGATATCCTCGTCCTGTGTAGTTAGAATTGAATCACAATCAATTGCCATTGCGTTCAGCATGTATGCCAGAACTTGATTTGCCATTGCTAAAAGATTGGTTATCTGGGAGAGAGAAAGTTCTGTGTATTTCATTTGCTCTGTAAACTAAAATGCGCGTACAGAAAAACTGAAATGAGGTGGGGACAAGTACATATGTATGTGACTGTTCAAATCTTTGTACACGTGTCAGTTCAAGATAAATTGAATAAAATCGTGTGTACGTGTGATGAAAACGTGTGTAGAAATTAAATGGACTACAAGGGGCCACGTTTTAAAACACTATTCATTGAAAGACGTCCATTAAATACGTAATTATCAGTCACATCACTATTTATGAAATATTTATCAATTAATTAGTTAAGTTATTGGCGAAGATCAGTTAGGTCAGCAACTGAGCGATCAGTTGTAAGCTGAATCATTTAAGTTGAAGACCAACTTACTATTGTCTTCTCAGTTAACCTTTTATATACGATATTCCCCTTAAATAAATGCATATAAATAAAAAGAAAGGGTAAGAGAAACTTAGTCTGAATAAGTCAAGGGTTTGCAGTTGACTATTGTCTCTTCGTCTTCTTATATTTCTTCAATATCAGTCTGTCTATAAATAAGTGAAAATTTATTAGATAATAACAGTTAAACACAGATGGATTTCAAGCAGTTCTAACGTCCCTCTTTCTGAATTAACACTTCGTCGTTTGGAGAGTTTTAAGGAAGCTATTGAAGAACTCGTCTTGTTAAAGGTCATGTCAAATTGTACCAAGATACACGAGCTCCAGACCATTCAACGTGATGGATTAGTTGCTACTGATAAGCAGAGGGCAACTGCAAGAAAGTATAAGAGGCGTCTTGAAGTCATCCATACTTCAGATCTTGCCACTAATGAAGGTCTTATTCAGCTAATGCTTATGAAGGAGTGGAAGGTGCTGGAAAAGATTTCTTCTTCAAAAGGCTTCAGAAGAGATAACTGTCATGAATTATCTAATTGGATGTCCCTTTGGCAAGACGCCACTAAAGGGAACTGAATCGTGTAATTTGGATGAGATTTTATCAATAAAATTGTAGTTTTGATTCACTGATGTTTCCTTATCTGTATATGAACTGGTATCAGTTGACAAACAGTTAACTAACTAACAATGGCTAACTGAACAGTTACTCAATGATATTTGACTAACTGAATAAAAAATTAACAACAATTGACGCAACAACATTATCATTGATATAATTAAAACATATCAATTAAACCAAGAATATTGTGAAAATGAGAAAATATAGTCTCTAGTAACGGTTTGGTGAAGATGTCAGTTACTTGTTGTTCAGTTGATATGTATTCCAGCCTTATTGCTCTCTTCAAATCATTATCTTTGATTAAGTGATGCCTGACATTGATATGCTTGGTCCTAGAGTGAAGAACTAGATTGTATGTAATTGCAATCGTGCTTGTATTATCACAAAATATTGGTGATTCTTTTGCAATGACTCCATAGTCTTTCAGTTGTTGCTGAATCCAGATCAGTTGTACACAGCAGCAAGATATTTTGCTTCAGTTGTGGAAGTTGCTATGGATGTTTGCTTCTTGCTGAACCATGAATTCAATCCGTCTCCTAGAAAGTGACATGATCCACTTGTGCTTTTACGATCTAGCTTACATCCTGCATAATCTGCATCTAAATATCCAACTAAATTGAAAGAATAATCCTTAGCATATCATAAGTCCACATTTTGTGTACCTTTTTATATATTTTAAAATGTGTTTGGCAGCTGAAAAATCCGATCGCTTAGGATCTGCCTGAAATCTAGCACACATACAAACAACAAATACAATATCAGGACGACTAGAAGTTAGGTACAGTAATGAACCTATTAAACCTTTGTAAAGTGTCGTCTTAACTAATATTCCCCCTTGATCATTGTCTAGTTTGATTTATGAACTCATGGGAGTATTTGCAGCTGAACATGTTTCCATGTCAAATTTCATAAGCAATTCCTTCGTATATTTTGTCTGACTGATAAAAGTACCAATTTCAAGTTGCTTCACTTGCAGACAAAGGAAAAATGTCAGTTAACCCATCATAGTCATTTCAAATTTTTTCAGCATTAACTTGGCAAATTTCTCACATAATTTGGGGTTAGTTGACCCAAAATAATATCATCAACATATATTTGCACAAGTAAAATGTGATCATTCTTTGAAAATTTGAACAGAGTCTTATCAACTGATCCAACAGTAAAATCATGATCAGTTAGGAATTTTGAAAGAGTTTCATACCAATCTCTTGGAGCTTGTTTTAGACCATATAAGGCTTTGTTCAAATGATAAACATGATCAGGAAGAGAGTGATTAACAAAACCTGGGAGTTGTTCAACATATACTTCTTCGTGCAACTGACCATTCAGAAATGCACTCTTCATGTTCATCTGGTAGACTTTAAAGTTCTTGCATGAGGCATAAGCAAGGAACATTCCAATTGCTTCCAGTCTTGCAACTGGTGCATAAGTTTCATCGTAATCTATTCCTTCTTCTTACCTATATCCTTGTGCTACAATCCTCGCTTTGTGGCACACAACTGAACCATCTTCATTCAGTTTGTTTCGGTATACCCACTTTGTAACTATAATGGTTTTAGAAACTGATCTTGGAACTAAGTTTCAGACATTGTTATGGGTAAACTGATTTAGCTCTTCTTGCATGACATTTATCCAGTTAGGATCGGCAAGAGCTTCATCAGTTTTCTTATGTTTCAGTTGGGAAACGAAAGCTGAATGAATAAATAAATTAAACATTTCATCTCGAGTTCTTACCGATCAGATAGATTACCTATTACCAATTTTGGTGGATGTGATTTCTTCCATCTGTACTCAGCATTTGTTGCATCCATCTCTGCAACTGTTTCGGTTGGCAACTGAATATTTTCTTCAGTTTCGGTTATTGTTGTATCAGTTGGTAACTGTGTATTATCATTCTCCTCCACCAACTGATTATCAGTAACAATTTCTTGTTCGACTGATTGATATAATACTTGTGGTTCTGGTTTTTGAAGGATATTTCGATTAATGTGATTTTCTTTTTCATTATCATTCTCCAAACTAATATGTGTAAAGCGATCAACTAGATCAACTGGATCAGTTGGCTTATCAGTTAGCACAAATTCATCAAATACAATATGAATAGACTCTTCTACATTCAAAGTTCATTTGTTAAAAACTCTATAAGCTTTACTAACTGAAGAATACCCAAGAAATATTCCCTCTGCATATTTAGCATCAAAAGCTTTTAAATTATTTTTACCATTATCAAGAATAAAACATCTGCAGCCGAATATTTTGAATTTAGAAACCACACTTTTGCGTCAATGCCAGATCTCATACGGTGTTTTCAAATGATTTTTTATTAATCATTGATCTGTTCTGAGTGTAACATGCAGTGTTTACTGCTTCTGCCCAAAAATTTTGAAAAATTCCAGAATCAGCAATCATTGTTCTAGCAACTTCTTTAAGGGTCCAATTTTTTCTCTAGCTACACCATTTTGCTGAGGAGCTCTTGCTGCTTAGAGCTCATGCTTGATCTCAATATTTTCTAAAAATTGTGAAAGATTTTGATTGATGAATTCAGTCCCTCGATCAGATCTTATTCGATCAATCCCAACAGATTTTTCATTTAATAGTCTTTTGAAAAGCTTTATCAGTTGTGCAGCAGTTGGTCTTTGGATTTAAGAAAGATAACACAAGTAAATCTTGATCAGTCCAACTGACTTTGTAGGTGTTCCTACAACGATTGCCAGTTAGGATGACCTCATCAGTTGAGTCTCTAACTATGAAAATATGTTTGTCGAACTGAACTGAGAATTTATTGTCAAATAACTGAATGATGCTAATAAAGTTATATTTCAAATTATCAACTAGTAAAACATCTTTGATAGTAAAATTACCATGGATAAGCTTGCCCTTACCCACAGTTTTACCTTTGGAGTTGTCTCCAAAACTGATGTTTGGACCAATGTATTTGATCAGTTGGGATACCAAATTTGCATCCCCTGTCATATGACGCGAACATCCACTGTCCAGATACCAGGTTGTTTCTTTGTTTGTATCTGTCACTTGCAATCACACACAATATATAATCTTGGTATCCACATCTATTTGGGTCTTAAACTGATTATTCCTTTAGGAACCTAGGCTTGGACCAGTCTAACTGACTTTCGAGTTGATGTGTTCCAAATAGTTTTTCTCGTCTTGTGTATGTTTGACGTGTAGTGTGCAGATGAAGTAATATGAGCTTTGGTCTTGCTCAACTGGTTGTTTAGCCGATATCTTTTCTAAACTGGCTTACTGTTATGGTAATTGGAGTAGCCATTTTAATAGTTCAGGTATTTATTCCTGAAATATTTTGATGACTGATTTTGTGGGTTAGTGATCGAGCAAAACTTGCACTGTGGAATACTTAATAAAAATATGATTTTGTATGCTCAAAAATTAATCGCAAGTGCATAACGTCAAGTAATAGTATAATGTACGTGAGTACGAGTATCGTTTCACAGAAGACTGTATTTGAAAATTATTATTTTCAGTTATTAAATCTTTAGCAACGAAAATTGATTGGTTGTTTTAGTCCTACTATGCTCAATTAAATACGCAAATAAAAAGATTCAATAATTAAATAATGAAATATAATATTTAAAATGGTTGATTAAAATTCAATAAGAAATGAATTTGTTTAGAATTTCGGTTCACCTACCCCTCGTTAATTTATTAATTCGTTCGATAATGATTATATGCCTCCGACAGGATTTTCTATTCAATTGAACACACTATCTCGAGCTATGCCAAACTAATTCTACTCAATGAAGTAATTAAATGTCTTTAATTATTTATCAAGAGTGAATCGCAAATCGATCTGTGAAATCCACTAGTTTTCGCCCTACCGGATTATGACTATCGGCGCGTATCCAATTTCATATGTCTATGTAAATTGTAGATCCAGGGATTATACTACTCGTTCCTATCACAAGTTATTCTCTCGAACTCACTCGCAATATAAAAACGTGTTAAATTTAGCCACGCTCTAACAACACAATGAAAACAGTAGTACATTCAAGAATAACGCAACAATCGAAATATAAATTAATTAAATCAAGGTTTGGGGTAGGATCCCCTTAAATCCCAAAAAATATTTTAAGTTTAGCTACTCGAATTTATAATAGACACAAACACAACAATGTTTAAAAGATAAAAACTAAGTTAGAAATATTAGAATTGACAAAAATTGCGAAGCACGACGCCCGGAAATCTTCGAATCTTCACTCCAAGCGTACAGTTCTCTCCAAAGCTTGTGGCGGCTCTCCAATAAAGTCTGAATCCATCAAAAATGTCCCAAGATCCTTCCCATATCATCCACATCCCAAGATTAAAGTAAGGAATCGGCAAAGATATTTTTCCAAAAATAGGTGGCGCTGGGGCGGTAGAAAATTACCGCTCAGGCGCCACATCTTCTGTAATATTTCTTAAGGAATGTGGCATTCGCGCTCGGGCGGTCGAATATTACCACTCGAGCGCCACATGTTCTGGACATTTTTTCTTCGGAGGATAAATCTCGCGCTCGGGCGGTAGAATATTACCGCTTGAGCGCCATATCTTCTGTAATTTTGCTTGTGAGTCACTTCTCGCGCTCGGGCGGTAAATTTCTACCGCTCGGGCGCCAGTCTTTCTGCCCATTTTTGCACCTTTTGCTCCGATTTTGGTTTTCCGGTCATTTTTCTTGCAAATTTGTCACCCACAAGTGAAACATGATCAAATGCATATGTTTACTCTAAAACGAACAAAATGTAAATGAAATGTACGCATGCACAATGCAAAGACACAAAAACTAATGCAATAAAACATGTAAAAACCACACCTATCAACCCCCTCATACTAACATTTTGCTTGCCCTCAAGCAAAATTGGTTACAGACTACAAACAAAACATGAAACAAACACAAAGTCAACGTATTAAAATAACTAGATTGATGGTGAAGTAGCAAACTGACATCTCCTGCCTCAGCGGGTTTGTAAACCACATCCACTTAGTCAAGACACAACATCCATTAATACCCCTTTCAAAACATCACAAAACATTTGTATTTTTCCACAAAGTGTGGTCGTGTGTGCTGTGGATTTTTCTAGCTTGTGTTTCAGACAGTATTATTCGCAAATCATGTGGGTCGCCGAATCAACAAGTCAACGCAAGTTTCTTTTTCCTGAGTTCTGTTTCCATTTGGGACCAACCAGTAAACACGTAAAGTGGTAGAGTTTCATAGTTGAACAACACAATGTAGGGAGTCAATAGCCATACGTGCTCAAGTGGTTCAGAAAGATTGGGAGTACGTAGATCATTTTCACTATGCACTTGTCAGAAATTTTCTCTGACATTCCTCAACGCCTTACATCTCCATCTTGTTAGCCTTGGGATAGAATTTCATCCCTTTTTGGCTCCCCCACACCATACTTCCCCTTTTTTCTCTTTTTTTTTTGCCGCATAGTTTTCTCATGCGTACTCTCAAGGCTTGGGATATAGGGTATGTTTATTTATCTGGCCTAGGGATGAACTTTTCGGTCCTATGCACGATTGGGATGAAGGATTTTCTACTTGAATTCATGCTACTGGTTGGTTACTCATTTCAACAGATAATCATTAAAGTTCTACTCGCATCTTATGTTTCTCCAGTTCCCCTCATAGATTATTTTAAATTTAACTTTCACTGACACCACTATCAAAATCCACTATATGTGCATATATAAAAAATTTCAATTCACCGGAGGATTCATAACGAGTGATAAGACTAAGCAACATGCAGTTCATTTAGCCCAAAATCATCATTGGCTACCAATTTACTTGTTTCACCATCAACTGACTCACATGCAAGACACATACTAACCGACCCCCTCATATTAAGTGTGTGCAATGTCCCCATTGCACCAAAGACGAAAACACATAAATGCAAACATTAATGCAGACACAGAAACAAATGCAAAATAAATGCCCAAATGAAACAACAATTAGAAATAAAACATAAAGTAGTAGAAAATGGAAATGCAAAGAAGGGGAAACAGTGAACTCCCCTGATCAAGGTTCCTCCTCGTCGTGCTCCGATGGTGGCACTCCGGCTACAGCCCCCTGCAGAAGATAGTCAAATTGAAACTGTAAAACTCAACAAAAGTACAAGAAAGAAAATTAAAACGAGTAGAGAGGGAAAGAAATTAGTTCTCAATTTATAGTCGAGAGCTAGACTGCAGGTTCCCCTCAGTTCTGATTGTTTTGGAATCGAGTGACTCCAATTTGTCGTTCCCCTATGCCACATAAATATTTCTTCAGTCGTTGAGCATTGATTGTGAATGGCTCATTTTTTCCATCTCTCATAGTTATGTCTCCCGCGGGAAACACCTTGGTGATCATGTAAGGGCCCGTCCACCTTGACTTGAGCTTGCCAGGAAACAGGAGCAGCTTGGAGTTGTATAGCAGCACCGTTTCACCTTCTTTGAATTCTCTCGACGTGATGCGCTTGTCAGGTGCTCGCTTTGTACGCTCTAAGTACACGTACTTCAGGTGTGGAGGCCGTGGTTTTCGCTCACGTGTTGGCGGTTCCTCAATGCTTGACTTCTGAGGGGTCAAATCTCTTCGATCCCCCATGTCCTCCAATTTCACCCTTTCTGGCTTCTTCCATTGATGGTTGGCATTATAGTACGCCACTCTTGCAGATTTTTCTTCATCAAGTTCATCCTCCTTCAATTCAGTAGTGAGCGTAGCTTCCAATGGGTCCTTCATAGCATCCAGCACAATTTGACACACAAGTGAATCCGATTTTTTAAACTGTATTCGATTTTCGACGAAAAATGAAAATTTTGAAAACTCAACTAATATTTACACAACCTTTTCTAAACAAAATATTTTAATTATTACTTAATGGGCTTAATGAGCCTAATATACCATGTTAGTGGGCATAAGCTTATACTAGGAGTTTTATATGAAAAAATAAAAGCCCCAAACCCTACCGCAAAACCCCAAAAACACATCACACAACACACAAGGACTCCTCTTTCATCAAACACACGCACACACACGAGGATTTGTAGATGAAAAGCCACAGTTTTTTAAGGGAATTCAGCCTAGGGTTTCTACGTCACCATTCTTCGCATCATCAACTCATTTGCATGCATAATATACGTAAAGGCATGCCTTAAGTTTCTTTCAAACATCCTTTACACCATAATATGTATATTTGATTGTATTTGCATGAAAAATATGCGGCACTAGATTTATTTTCGTTTTTATGGATATTCATGCATATAACTCATGTTTTGATGATATAAAACTCATGTATATGATGCATAAAGGGGCTACCATCCTAGGAAAATAAAAAGGGATGAATTTCAAAAGGGTTTAAGGGCCTAGGCGAGGCTGCACAAGGACTAGTCTTATGCGCGCCAAGCTTGGATGGAAATTGCAAGAGTTTTGCATAAGGGTTTCGGTTAAGGGGAAAGTAAGCATGCGGCTTGACCAGGGCTTGATATGATGATATGATAGGCTAAGGCTTAGTTGACGGATGAGAGTATCGCTGATGTCTCAGCCGCCCAGTATGATGGTTATACGTAGATGGATCCATCAACCTTCAGCTGAAACGAAAGTCACAATTAACAATGCAAATTCAATAAAAGGAAAACATATACGTATATGATAAAAAGGAATTTGTTGATGATGAAATGAAAAATGTTTAAGTTTATGCATGTTCATGAAAAGCTATTTTAAGTAAAAGTATTTTAACTGTTGTATGTGATTGTATATATATTACTTGTTATCATGGTTAAGGTTTGCTGAGTCAATTGGCTCACTAGGTGTGAACGATGCAGGTGAGCATGATGTTGATGTTAATGAAGGACTTGATCGTTGATCTTGGTAGACTGAATGTGCACACAACCCGAGGACCAGCGCTAATTTTCGCAATTAACTTACGATTATGATTTATGTTTATGACTTATGTTTATGGCTTATGCTAAATGATTTAAGTTATTTTTAAGAGTTTATGCCTTATGATGATTTTGAGATGTTTTTACAGGATGTTAGAGTTTAGTTAGTCTTTAAAATGTTAAAGTTGGGTTTGGTGGACGATTTATGATTTTGTGCTTTGAATTACTTTTCTTTTGGATTTTCAAATAATAGTTAGTTTATTTTTTGTTAAGTGGTGTCAAAAACATATATATGAAAAGATATATTTCGGCTGAATAATTAGTATAGGAAGGAAAAAAATTTTGTTATATTTTAAAGAAAAACGAGTAGTGGACATTTAAGTTGGTATTAGAGCGACGTTCCTGCAAAGGGTTGTGCCACCGTCAGTTCCGGAAAGCTCATTTGTCATGCCTCAAGTGTGTAATTTAAATTGCTTTACATGGTTTTTATGATGACACATGCATGTTTATATATTTTATATACTTACTTTACATGTTTAAAATCTATTTGAGGTTAAACGGTATATATGCTTAAAATTTCTCAAAAAAGGGATTAGTATATGTTGCATGGTTAGAAAGTTAGATTTAAATGCATGTTGGTTACATTTAACATTTGGAAAATGTTCAGATATAATGCCACCTAGACGCGCACCTAGTACTGATAGGCAAGCTGAGAATACTGAGGATCGTCAAGGGAACACACCCCCACCTCCTAATGGGGATGCTGCTACTTGTGCACGGGAAGGCATGGCTCGCTTCTTTGAGCAGCAGTTTCAGCAGGCTCCGAGGCCACAACTTGATGTTTATGATCAGTTTCGGAGGCTGGGTCCGAAGGAATTTTTTGGCACCACCGACCCATTTGCTGCTGAGGGTTGGATTCGATCACTTGAGGTGCGCTTTCGTTACTTGAATGTGGGAGACGCTAATCGTGTTGGTGTGCTACTTATATTCTTAGGGATAATGCTTCCCTTTGATGGGAAGGGGCGAAGCTAAGGGATTGATTTGGCTATGCTTACCTTGGGATTCAAGGAAATATTCTATGAGAAATACTTTACTGTCGATGTCCGAGGGCGCCTGAAGAGAGAGTTCATGGGTCTCCGCCAGGGGGACACGACCGTGGCTGAATTTGTGAAGAAGTTCGATAGGTGTTGTCACTTTGTGCCCCTCATAGCTAGAGATGCTGCGGAGAAATTAAGGCACTTCATGGATGGCCTTCGACCTATCACACGTCGTGATGTGATGATGATGCGACTGACGGGCTATGCAAGTGCCACTGTCTATGCATTACAAGCTGAACAAGTCCTGAAAGATATCAATTATGAGATGCAACGCAAGGGACAGCAACACTAGCAGAGCTCTCAGCCAAGTAAGAAGCCATTAATGGGACCTCCTAGAGCTCAAGGGCAGCAGAAGCCCCAAGGGCAAGTGAAGAAGTTAGGACCACCAAAGCCACCACAACCTAGAGCACGGAAACATGTAGAGAGGCCACTATGCAAATAGTGCAATCGCTCACATTTTGGCAAGTGTATGCAGAGGACATACAATTGCTTCATATGCAAGAAGGAAGGACATAAAACTGCTAATTGCCCAAGAAGAAAGCACCAACTATGGGGAGAGCTTATGTTATGCATGCTGAGGAGGAGCCAGACATGACTCTAATTACTGGTAACCTAGTTATTTAACGTTTTTATATTGCTTTTATGTAACATCTACTCATTTTAAAAGTGTGAAAATAATTTTTTTTAGAGCTCTCATTTTGAAATAAACATTTGAATAAATCGCATGCATGCAATCCTATTTAAAAAAATCATTTTAAAATTATAATACACAATTACCACTAAAAATATAACGGGGTAAAAAAAATAGTAACATCCTAACATCAAACATTAAAATAAAACAGCGTATAAAATACTCATATTGTCTCAATAACATGAAATCATAAATGTGCGGAAAATCATAAGGTCCTCGGGTCGTGTCGCTCACCAGGTCTGCTGACTCAGAGTTCAGCGCCTCCAATCCCCTCGACATCGAACTCACCTACATCACACACGCCTAGTAAGTCTAAAGACTCAACACACATGTACCATAAATAACAAATACCTATACATAACACACAGCACAGAAAAATAACATATTCAACATATCTTTCATGAACTTTAAAAGCTTAAAGTAAACGTGTCGTGTAAAATCATGACGTCTCAAAACAGCTCATCGTTAATCATTATTCATCATTCATCGTTTATCATTTATCATTTCCTTTGGTGAATTCAGTTCATTAGAGATGACTATCATACATCATCATTTACAATGGATCCATAATGCATAGAACCGCGATACCCGGCGGCTATCGGACATCAGTGACAAGATTACCAATCCACTGTGTCTAGGCCTAATCATCAGCATTTACATATACATCTTAAACATTTACATATACTTTGATAGCCACAGCTAATTCACATCATTCAAAACATCATCATTTTCATCACTTATAAAAATCATGCACATATGTAATTTTCTTTAAATCCAAACATGCAACGTATATTTCATAAAATCTTAAAAATCATGATCATGATGCATAAACATTAAAACATGATAAATTTGTGCTCAGAGCGCTGCCAATACCAAAATCTCACCCCGGTTGCAAAATTACCTATTTTGCCCCTGGAAACCCAAAAATTACCGTTTTTCCCTTAGACCTCTAAAATTGACCCAAAAATTACCAAATTCCTTAAAACATTCCAAAACATATTTTTAAAAGCCTTTGTAAGGCCTCAGGTTCAACGACTATCCTCACTGTATCAAAACGGGTCTTTCCAGCGTGCTTATGTCCTCACTCACACGCACCCTAGGAAACTTCCCAGGGGTCACCCATCCCGAAATTGCCCCAAGTCAAGCACGCTTAACTTTGGAGTTCTTATGTGATGAGCTACCGAAAAGAATATGCACCTTCGTGATATTAGTAGTACAAATCAAATCTTTTATGCCCTCTTCAACTGTAAAGTCCATTACATTGAATAGTCTCGGAATCCCTCTCATTCCGGTGTGGGATCGGTTCATTCAAGTTCCCTCCACCTAGAAGCCTGCCAGGAGCCGCTCATTGTCCGTGCAACCTCATGGCACCGGCGATCATCCCCCGCCCTCTTCGGCCCCGGGCCTCACATGCCCACCAGCTTCCGCTTGGTTCGTCCTCGAACCACACCGTACTAAGAGAGGTCGGCTCTGATACCAACTGTAATGCCCCTGATTCGACGACTGTCCTCACTGTATCAAGACGGGTCTTTCCAGCGTGCTTATGTCCTCACTCACACGCACCCTAGGAAACTTCCCAGGGGTCACCTATCCCAAAATTGCCCCAAGTCAAGCACACTTAATTTTGGAGTTCTTATGTGATGAACTACCGAAAAGAAGATGCACCTTCGTGATATGAGTAGTACAAATCAAATCCTTTATGCCCTCTTCAACTGTACAGTCCATTACATTGAATAGTCTCGGAATCCCTCTCATTCCGGTGTGGGATCGGTTCATTCATGTTTCCTCCACCTAGAAGCCTGCCAGGAGCCGCTCATTGTCCGTGCAACCTTATGGCACCGGCGATCACCCCCCGTCCTCTTCGGCCCCGGGCCTCACAGCATTCCTAGATGTAAACTCGAGCCCAATAAAAAACTTAACCGATTAGTTTTAAAACTTGGACCGGGGTCCCGGTTTTAAACCGAATCGACGTGAAACTCAACCCGATTAATCCCAAATTTTTACCATACTTAGTACACATCTAAACGACCCTAAAACCATCAAAATGGGACCTTAAATCTTTCGATTGAATCCTTGGACAACTGCTGGAAAAATCCAGCATGTCGTCAACCGGAGCTCAAGTGCCTCAAACCCACATTTTAGCCTTCCAAACCCAAACCATCGATGACCAGCCCATTACCAGCCACTCCTAGCCCTTGACCAGACCCTACTGGACCTATTTGAACCAAGCCTAAAGCCCCATGCACCCCAACCAACACGCCCGAACGCTAGCTCCCACCGAAACTCCTCCAAGCGCACCCAAGCACTCGAGCCTTCGATCCTAATCTAGCCTTAGGCAACCTCGAACAGCCAGTATGGTCCACAATTTGGACTCTCCAGGGCCTGCATCACAGCCCCTAGAATGGCCTCCTAAACCCCCAGGCTGTAACTCTCCCTTCCTCAACCTTTGTCACCAAATCCCTGTTAGAGTAGATGCCCTACAAGCCAACGGTTGGCTAGGGAATTTATTGACTCAAGTGAAATATACAATCTTTATTTTAATATAATTTAACTTTTTATGGTCTTGTTATACTTTATCTGTATACCCATGCAAACAACATAGATAAAGTCCTTGATTATACTTTAATACAAACGAATCGTAATTCGATGTTGAAACTCGTTTGTAAACAATGTATGATCTAAATTCGTTCCTAGTCGATTCAGCCGCCTAAAACATGGATAAAGGTCGCTTGAGCTCGAGACTAGCATCTGTGATGTTGTGTACTGCGTTTCTTGGTAAGGGCATGGAGATGTCCAAACATGCAGATGGGTAGTCATATGATGATTATACCGAACAACCCTCCCTCGGACTTTCCAAGTGGTTATCATTCATCGAGAGGATAAGTCCGTGGTTATAATTGTACACCATTAGTCCTTACGACCCGGGACAACACTGAGGCTCTATATGCTAGAGATGTGCTTTGACTCGTTTACCGGCTCTAGGAGAGTCATCAGGTGGCGAGGTTGGGTACAGTTGCGACACATATAGGAGCCAGTGCATTGTAGTCGGGGATTCACCGCTCACCTACGGGTGTGGATATCCTATGTGATCTGATTAAATAATAGTTCATGGAATCTCTGGCCAGAGTATGAAATGTACGTTAGAGAAGGAGTTCTCAAAATAGTACACGCGATGCCACTATTATAGTTATCACATAGTTATCGAATTAATATGCAACCCTCGATGAACCAATGGTTGCAGATTTGATCGGGATATTTGAGATGAAGGGACCGTACTGTACGTTAATCATAATCGACTGGTTCTTGCAGGCACTATCAGTGATACCTAGGGGATCATGGGGCGATGCTACTAGACGCTCTTACCATGATCCGATGGGTGCAATCAGAAATGAGTTCTGACATTCTTGATCAAGGTGTTGATGAAAAGAATGGGGCTAACTAGGGTAAGGCCGAATAAAGGATTATGTCCTGAATCACAAAGAGTTGTGAACCCACGGCTAGCTGTATCCCTGAACCATTGAGGGTCACACAAGCACTGGATCGTTTGTTCCCGTTGAGAGAATAAATTCAAGAAGTTGAATTTATATTATAGTAAATTCAAGGAGTTGAATTTATGATAATTAAATTTTGAGAGAATAAATTCAAGGAAGTTGAATTTATGATAATTAAATTTTGAGAAAATAAATTCAAGGATTTGAATTTATGATATAGTAAATTCAAGAAGTTGAATTTATGAAATTTGGAGAGAATAAATTCAAGGAGTTGAATTTATAAAATTTGATAATTTAATTTATTAAACTCAAAAGTTGGGTTTTTTAAATAATAAATTTTGGAGGTGATAAAATTCAAGGAGTTGAATTTATGATTTAAATATTAAATTCAAATGTTGAATTTGTAATGTATTTAATTTATTAAGCTCAAAAGTTGAGTTTATTTAAAATTAAAGTAAATATAGTGGGAAGTATGTTTAATGGGCTTGTAGGGGTACAAGTCCAACATACTAAATAATTAAAGTTCTTAATGGACTTTGATTTATTAATTAAACTAGTTGGACTAGCCCAATTAATTAATCAAGCTCATTAATGTTAATTATGATAATTAGGTCATGAAATTTTTTTAAAAAAGGAGTTTGACCTAAAAGACATAGCCTCCACCTATTCTAAAGTGTGACTCACGAGAATTGCATCCAAAAATTCCTCCAAAATATTTTGGCCAATTTTCAAGAAAGGAGTTTGAGTCTCTCTCAAATTTTTAATCTCTACGCAAAGGTTCTTCTAAATTTCTAGTGCAATTTAGAAGAGGAACAAATCATCTAGTCGTGGACCTGATTAGAAGATTGAAACAAAGAGTTCTTGAAGAAAGTTCGAAGGGATTCATCAAGAGCTAATCCGTTTATATCGAATTAGTTGGAGCCACGTGATTAATTCACAAAGGTATAATTTTCTAACATTCTATGTATGTTTTAGTTAAAATCATACGAGCGTCCAAAGCAAATCTTATTTTGATTGTCAAAATAGGAACAAAATTTTTAAAAACTTCCGCTGCGTTTGGGCATGTAGAAAACCAGATCCAACAATCCCAACCCAAAACCCATAAAGTCATCGGCTCTTTTTCTCCCCCCAAGAGCAGCTCACGACTCCATTTACATAACAGCAACAACCCCCTTCTCACAGCCCCTAAACAACAAGAACGTGGCATCCCCTTGCAACAAATCAAGAGCACGTGAGGTGGTAGTACGCTTTGCAATGCATTCATAAAAAAAAAGAACAAAATGCAAGTACGCAATTGTTCCTGATATTAATTTACGTACACACATATACATAATAGTATACTATTGTCGCATGAGATGAGAAAAAAAAAAAAAAAAGGAATTCAAGCGTGCCTGGTAAATAAATCGCAAGACAACCGAAGAACGAATTAAGCCAGAGAAGAGAATTTTCTTCTTTGCAATAGAAATTGATCACCGAAGCTTGGCTGTAGAAGGGGCTGAAACATAGAGGATTTGATTGGGGGAGGGGGAAGGTGTCGGCAAATTTAGGAGAATTAGGTTTAATGGTTGATTAGGTAATAAATAAATAGCTAATCACTAAATAATGGGCTTTAAATCATCATTTAAAAGTTTTAAAAATGTTTTAAGCCCAATAGGCGTAAAAGTAGGTCCATTAAATCCAAACACACTCTCAAAAATATTTCGTGTTGGTAAGTTCTTGAAAATATTAGCCGAATCCTCGAAAAGTCTCCCGATTCGATAAAATTTGCGTACCGTATAAAAATAAAATCATGCGGGTAAAAATACCCAACAAGGCCCATTTCTTGAAAACTACCTTTAAAACATCTTATATTAATTAATAAAAATTAATCATTTAATAAAAATAATTTTCCTGATAATTCCCCGGTCTCCGTTCCTCGTTCGAGCGCAAAATGCATCTAGAAACCCTAATGCATGAACTTTTAAAATTTCATGAATTTAATCCTATCATGCATAAATTATGCATTAAATTCATAAAAATATTTAAACACAAAATAATGAAATAAACATGCATTTAATGCTTTAAAACAATTAAATAAAATATCAAAGAAATTTAATAACTTGCATGCATGTGGTCCAACGTGGACCTTCAAATTTCGGGACGTTACATTTGATTGCATGAAATGTTAAATTGGTTATGAGAATTGATTTGGGATCCAGAAAAATCTAGTGGAAATTAGGTTGCATGCTCTACCATAGTTGGAATTAATAGATGACTATAGAAACTGTAGAAAGTGAACATGAATTATGAGCCTTAATTATGTAAAGGAGATAATTAAATCCAAATAAGAGTATTAAGGAATAAAATTGAGAGAAATCAAAATTTTGGGCATGAATGGGCATTTTCGAAAATTGAGGGGTGTTAAAATGCAAAAAATTCAAAATTTTAGGGACTTAATTGCACATAATGAAATTCAAAGGGCTAATCCGAATTTTCGAAGAGTTCAAGGTCTGAAATTGAGATAACCGAAAATCCTAGGGTAAAATAGGTAATTTTCGAAAAAATTCAGGGACTTAATTGTAAAGTTTAGAAAGTTTAGGGGTTGTTTTAGAATTTCAAGTATTTAGGGGCTATTTTCGCAATTTAGAATTCCTAAAGGTTAGAATCATGATTTCCAAAACTCTACGGATCAAATTATTGAAATTCGAAAGTTATGGGGCTAAGGTGCGAATTTTCGAAAATTTTCGGGGACTAATTGGCAAAATTCGAAATTTTTTAAGGATGGAAAAGCTATTTTCAAAAAATTTGAGGGGCTAAAAATGCAATTTTTGATAGAATATTGGGATCCAAGCATTAAATCTTCAAAAACTTTGGGAAATAATGATAGAGACTCCTTATTCTTCAACACGATTGGATTTGACGGAATTTTCATAGCAGGGAGGATATTCATTCAAGGTGTGGCTATCTATGCATTGCTGGATTCGGGAGCTACACACTCATTCATATCAGAGACATTCGTCAAGCAACTAAATATTATACCCGATGATATGAGATTTGGCTTCAAGATTTTTATTCCTTCCGGTGATCAAATGATCACTTCAGCATTGTAAAGAATATGGAGCTTCGTTTGCAAAAAAATGTGGTTCGGGTAGATCTTATCGTACTCTAAATGCCTGAAATTGACATCATACTTGGTATGGATTGGTTATCATTGAATGGAGCTTCAATAATTTTTGGCAGAGGACGGTGTCAATTCGACCTCCTAGTGGGAAATATTTTGTATTTGAGGTAGCAAGGAACAAGCAAATTCCGCACATTATCTGTTGTATGTGTGCGAGGAAGCTTATGAGACGAGGATGCCAAGCTTTTCTTTCATGTGTTACTTCAGCACATGTTAACGTCACTCAGAAGCTATAGGATGTTGAAGTCGTCAAAGACTATCCTAGCGTCTTTTCTGATGACGTTTCTGGTATTCCACCGGACCGTGAGATATAATTTTCTATTGAGTTGATGCTGGGCACTGTACCAATTTCTAAAGCACCCTATCGTCTAGCACTCGCCGAGATGAAAGAATTAAAAGATCAAATTCAAGACTTGCTGGACAAGTGTTTTATTCGCCCTAGTTGCTCTCTGTGGGGTGCATCAATGTTATTTGTGAAGAAAAAAGATGGATGTATAAGACTCTGCATTGACTATCGAGAGCTGAATAGAGTCACCATCAAGAATAAATATCCTCTGCCTAGAATCGAAAACTTATTTGATCAATTACAAGGAGGATCGATATTCTCAAAAATAGATCTTCGTTCTGGATACCATCAATTAAAGTTTAAGGAGTCGGATGTTCATAAGACAACGTTTAAGACTCGATATGGGCATTACGAGTTTATGTTCATGCCATTTGGGTTGACCAATGCGCCAGCAATCTTCATGGATATCATGAATAGAGTATTTCAGCCATATATTGATCAATTTTTTATAGTCTTCGTCGATGATATTTTGATCTATTCAAAGAGTAAAGAGGAGCATAGCCAACATTTGAGGACATCACTGTAAATACTGCAAGATAGGAAATTGATAGGAAATTTTACGCTAAGTTCAGCAAGTGCGAGTTTTGGCTCGAGAGAGTGGCGTTCTTAGGTCACATCATATCTAGAGATGGAGTTGAGGTTGATCCGAGCAAAGTCGAGCCAGTTAAAGAATGGCTCGTACCTAAGAGCGTAACCGAGATGCATAGTTTCTTGGGACTAGCTAGCTATTACCAAAAGTTCATACAAGGATTCTCTTCTATTGCGGTACCCTTGACCGCCTTGACAAAGAAAAATGCAAAGTTTATATGGGGATCAGAATGCCAAGAAAGTTTTACAAGCTGAAGCAAGCTTTGATTTCAGCGCCAGTACTATCGATGCCATCGGGGCAAGTAGAGTATGTTATACTTTATACAGACACGTCGAAACTTGGTTTGGGCATAGTTCTGATGGGAAATGATCAAGTTATAGCTTATGCGTCTTGATAATTGAAAGTTCACAAAAAATTACCATACATGATCTTGAGCTCGCTGCAGTAGT
Organism: Primulina tabacum; assembly: GCF_025594145.1. Taxonomy (NCBI): domain Eukaryota; kingdom Viridiplantae; phylum Streptophyta; class Magnoliopsida; order Lamiales; family Gesneriaceae; genus Primulina; species Primulina tabacum. The sequence goes on along the minus strand of NC_134557.1, from coordinate 16,352,042 downwards.
ATTCATAATAAATATTTGGATACAATACTTATATAGGTAGAAGTGCAAGATTTTCACCGACCATAAAATTTTGAAGTACTTTTTCACCCAAAAGGAGTGAATATAAGGCAACGAAGATGGCTAGAGTTGGTAAAAGACTGTCACCGTGACATTAGCTACCATCGGGGAAAATTTAATGTAGTAACAGACACATTGAGTAGGAAGACAGAAGTCATTACTCAATTATCACTTCAAAGACCACTAAAGTCTGATATACAACGGTTTGAGCTGGCAATATATGCTAGGGGCGAGGCCCCTAATATTGCCACCATGACAGTACAGTGGACTTTGAAAGATAGAATACGTGAGTGACAATCTTATGATGAGCAATTACAAAAGTAGAGATTGAGAGATGAAGCTAAGAGCCGAAAGCTGTATTATGAGGTGGATGGTATTGTTCGATATCGAGATCGACTTTGAGTTCCTAGTGGCGATTCTTTGAGGGAAGTTGTTATGAATGAATCCCATGATACTCTGTATTCCATTCACCCTAGAAGCATGAATATATACAAGGATATTCAATTATTGTATTGGTTCCGGGCACGAAACGAGACATTTTACGATTTGTATTTGAATGTTTGGCATGTCAACAGGTTAAAATAAAGCATCAGAGGCCAGCAGGAAAATTTAAGCCACTTCCTATTCTTGAGTGAAAATGGTAAAACATCACTATTGATTTTGTTGTGGGATTGCTAAGGACTATTAATGGATTTAATGCTATATTGGTGATACTTTATCGTCTTACGAAGTCAGCGTATTTTCTACATATTAAGACGACATTCACCATGAAACAATATGCAAAGATGTACATTCGAGAGATAGTTCGACTGCATGGGATTCCTGTATCTATCATTTCTGACAGAGATCCGAGATTCACATCGTCTTTTTGGAAGCGTCTTCATGTAGCTATGGGGACTAAGTTGTTGTTCACTACAACATTTCATCCTCAAACCGGTTGTCAGTCTGAAAGAGTGATTCAAACTTTGGAAGACGTACTTCGAGCTTGTGTTATTGACTTTCAAGGAACTTTGGAGCCTAAGTTGCCTCTAATGGAGTTTACCTATAATAATAGCTACCAATCATCAATAGGAATGGCTCCTTACGAGGCACTATTTGGGAGGAAGTGTAGATCAGCCATACATCGGGACGAGATGGGTGAAAGAGGAGAATTTGATGCAGACTTTATCAAGAAAACAGGGGAACTAGTAGTCAAGATTCGAGATAGGATGAAGACTGCACAAAGCCGACAGAAAATCTATGTTGATAAGCGTCTAAAGGAGTTGGAGTTTGCAGTCGGTGACCACGTGTTTGTGAAAGTAGCACCCCTGAAGGGTGTTATGAGATTTTTGGTAAGAAAGGCAAGCTCAATCCGAGGTTCATAGAACCATTTCAGATCTTGGAGAAGGTTATAACACTAGCCTATAGAGTGGCGTTGCAACCGATGCTAGCCGAAATACATAATGTGTTCCACATCTCGATGCTGCGAAAGTACATGTCAACCCTTCACATATAATGAATTATGAGCCCCTAAAATTCACTCCAAATATGTCATACGAAGAGGGACTGTAACGCCCCAAAAATTTGAAGGTCCACGCGAATCACATGCATTTGAGTTATTAAATTCTTTGTGTATTTGAATTAGATGTTTTAAATTAATTATGTTGCGCATGTTGACATATTTAAAATTATATTTTCTACATTGTTGCATTAAAATGTATTTTTAAAAGGTTATTCGAGTTGCGATCGAGGAACAGAGACCGAGGGCTGAAAAAAATAGAAAATGTTTTTATTAAAAAATTGTTTAAATTATTTAAAATAAGGGTGATGCTTTTTATTTATTTATTTTTTTTTTGAAAATAAGAGATTTTGAGGTGATTTTATATGCCGTGACGTAATTTTTATCGGTGTTGGTTTTTCAACTAAAATACGAACTTTTTGGCAACCCGGCTAATAAATTCACAAATTTATTTAATCAAAAAATTTGTTAATATTTTATTAAATCCTAATTAATACTAATGGACTTAATTTAAAGGCTTAATAGGCCTAAAGCCTAGTTAGTAATTTAATTAGTGTATTTAATATATTTAAAACACCTAAAACCCTACTCTTGCAAGGGAATTCACGGCCACACACCTCACAATTTCTGAAACTCTCCCCACCCCTCTCAAAGACCCCACGGCACACACATCACAAAAGGAAAGAAATTTCGAAGGTGCAAAGGGGAAACAAGCCAAGGTCTCGATCCGTTCTTTGTCGCCAACGTTATTTCGTGCGTATAAAACGCAAAGGCACGCCATAATTCTTTCTTGTCTCATCAATCACACCTTAATATGTATTTAATTATGATTGGCATGAAAATCAAGTATCTCTTTTGTTATTTTCGTTTTTATACATATATATAGGTTTAAAGCATGTTTGTGTGATCCAAAACTTGTGATAACTTTGCACAAATGGGCTGCCATGATAGGGGCATCACAAGGGATGTTTTCCAGAAGATTTAAGGACCCATAGATGAAGATTTAAGGGCTGGACAGTAGGGTGAAGTAGTTTGAACGAAAACTGCATATTATGGGGGGCTGCGCATGGTTATGGTGACGGGTTGCAAGGCTGGGCTCTTTTGGGACGTGGAGCCTGGTCCAACTGCTTGCTGAGGAGTTGTTCTAAGTCCTAGGAGGTTCGACCAGGTCCTGGACCAAGCGGTTAGGGGCTGGAACCGAAATAGGAGGAGTTAGAGTCCTATTAGGACTAGAACACCCATGCAGAAAAACCAGCAGCTGTAGGGGCGGGTTCCAGGGATTTTATGGGCTTGAATTGAGTTCAATAAGGCTTAGTTATGTGTTAGGAAGCTTTGGGTAAAGTTTGGTAAGGTTTCGAGAAGTTTCGAGTCCATACGAGTCAAAACCGAGAAGTATGTATAAGTTTAAAAAAACGAATCGGGAAACGCCTAGTTTAAGCTTTATAAAATTATGAAAAATTAGGTTTAAGCTTAAATAATTATTATAAGTCTAAGTTTTTAATTTGGAAATTTTATATTAAGGTTTGGTTTAATTCGGGATTAAAACGCATTAATACGTCACATTTAAAATATTAATTTAAAAGTCATCGAATTAAGCTAAATAAAAATATGAGAAAATTCATGTAAGCTTAAATAATTATTTGGGACATGTTAGAGTCAATGAAATTAAGAAAATGTCAAAAACGAGAAATTTTACGTCAAGGGGTAAAACGGTCTTTTTACACCTAGAAAATTAGTAAACGTCATGGCAGTGCCCTGAATGCTATTTTATGTGCTAATATGATTATTTTCAATGATTATGGATGTTTATGAAATTTTTATATGTTAATATGTCAATTTAAAATTTTTATGGATTTTTAAGAGGTTAATATGTTTAAATGTTTTATGATTTAATATGTTAAAATGTTTATGATTTAAATATTTATTTTAAACGTTTATGATGTTAAAATGTTTATTTTGAAATGTTTATGGTTGTTTATACGGTAAAACGTTTATTTTAAATGTTTACGGATTTTTAATCTGTTAAAAATGTGCATTTTAAAATGTTTATGGATATTTATGATTTTATTAAATCATGATTTTTAAATATTCATAAATTATTAAGTTTAAATTGGACATTTAAAATATATGTTGCATGCTTGGTTTCAAAATAAAATAATATTATATGCATGTTTTTATTAAGTGATGGAAATACGACATGTTGAAGGATGTGAAGGATTGTGACTACTACATGTTGGAAATATCGTGAGGGTTATGGTCCCTGTGGGAGCCCGACGATCGTGTTTCCTTGGATACGGATACGAATACGAATACGTGATACGAATACGAATATGTTAATACGTTGGCCAAGGCCCAGTTGACGGGTGAAAGTGTCGCTGGTGTCCCCGTCGCCCAGTACTGTGGTTTTCTTTAGATGGATCCATCGCCCAATACGATCAAGAATACGAGTCTCAATCACGATCTGAATTCAACATACACGAATATGAACATGAATATGAACATGAATATGGATACGAATATGGATATGGGTACGAATATGGATATTGATATGAATACGAATATGAATATGAATATGTTTATGTTTATATGAAAATGTTTATGCAAAAGTTTATGAAAATGTTTATGTTTAAAGTTCATGCATCATTATGAAAATATTTTTATTTAAAGTTTTATGCATTATGAAAATGTTTACGAAAATGTTTAAGTTTAATTTTATACATATTCATGAAAATGATATTTTAAGTACAAGTATTTTTCACTGTTATATGTTAACTGTATTACGTATTACGTGTTATCAAGGATATGATGTGTTGAGTCTTTAGACTCACTAGGTGTAATTGATGCAGGTGATTATGATAATATGTTAATGGAGGTCTTGATGGTTGATCTGACTGGACTGAAGGAGCACATAACCCGAAGACCTACGCTAGTTTTTCCGCACTAGTTATGATTTATGATTTTAGGTTATGTTAAAAATATTTTACGCTTTTTATGTTTTGAATGATTATAGTATGGGCTGTATTTCTCAAATAAATAGTTGGTTGTTTTATTATAAATGATGTCCAAAATATTTTATGTGACTTTTGGTGGTTCGGCCGATGTTAAGGAGGTTTTAAAAAAAAATTCTTGTACATGTTAAGAAAACGAATAAGCAGACGTTTCAGTTGGTATCAGAGCAATGGTTCTATAAAGGGTTGTGCCACCATCAGTGCCGGGAAGCTCCATCGTCAAGCCTCAAACTTGTAAGTTTAAATGCTTTATGTGATTTTATGATGTTACCTGCATAAGTACATGAATTATATGTTTACGTCACATGTTTAATAGCTTCATGATAATATATGTTTTATATGCTTTGGAATTTTTATACGTGATTCGACCTGAAATAAGAAATTATTTGATTCCAACGCATGTTGGCTTCGTGGTGGAATTGGACTATGTTGATTTTGGGTTTTAGTATTAACGTTCTACTTTTTGGGCTATAAGTTAATCGTGAATATTATCAATTCTTTTGGGACACGTAGAATTTCTAAGAAAATATTTATGATTCGTGGTTACTAGTTGAATTAATTTTGGGAATTACTCATAAGGAATGATGATTCGAGGATATGCAACGACTTTGGGAATAAGAAAATATATAAATTGAGATTTTAAGTTTGATGGAAGGTAAGATTGGTTATAAGAATTGATTTTTTTGGGTAAATAAGTTTGATTTATCGAAATTTATGTTATGGGAAACTGTAGAAAAAATTAAGAATACCGAGAAATTATGGGTTAACTGTAGGATTTTTGAAATTAAGAAACAATTAGAATGATTTTTGAGGAAATTAAGATTTTATTTTGCAAATATTAAGGAATTTGGGGACTAGTTTAGCAATAAGTGCGAATTGAATGGGTTATATGGTAAGAATTCTGATGGTTTAGACTTTTAAGAATATACAGAATCTTGGGATATCTTGGTTTTAATATTATAAAAAATTTTAATCAAGGGTTTTTAAGGATGAATCGATACTAGGCTAGAAAATCTAAATGTTAACGGATGTGTTTGAGATTTTAAGATTGAAATTGATAAGTTGATGAATATTTTGAGTATAAAATAGGAAAGTAATATACGATAAGCGTGTCATCCATATTTTTATATTGGGAATTTTAAGAAAAGTTGAAATTCGAGTTTATAATAGTAATAACACTAAGTCGTTATAGGTCTTTTTAAGTTGCGAATTGCAAAATAAGGATTTAGAAGAAAATTTAATTGGGATCAAGGAGACGTAAGGACATTCTAGAAATTAACTTTTATCAGAGTAGTGCAACGGAAGCGTGGATTTTTGGGATACTAGAATTAAATCTAAACTTTGGGTTATTAAGGATAAGCGAATTTCGAGGACGAAATTCAATTTAAGGGGGGAAGATTGTAACGCCCCGAAAATTTGAAGGTCCACGCGAACCACATGCATTTGAGTTATTAAATTCATTGTGTATTTTAATTAGATGTTTTAAATTAATAATGTTGTGCATGTTGACATATTTAAAATTATATTTTCTATATTTTTGCATTAAAATGTATTTTTAAAAGGTTATTCGAGTTGCAATCGAGGAACGGAGACCGAGGGCTGAAAAAAAATATAAAATATTTTTATTAAAAATTTGTTTTTAATTATTTAAAATAAGGGTGATGCTTTTAATTTTTTTTTTTTTTTGAAAATAAGGGATTTTGAGGTGATTTTATATGCCGGGACGTAATTTTTATCGGTGTTGGTTTTTCAACTAAAATACGAACTTTTTGGCAACCCGGCTAATAAATTCACAAATTTATTTAATCAAAAACTTTGTTAATATTTTATTAAATCCTAATTAATACTAATGAGCTTAATTTAAAGGTTTAATAGGCCTAAAGCCTAGTTAGTAATTTAATTAGTGTATTTAATATATTTAAAACACCTAAAACCCTACTCTTGCAAGGGAATTCACGGCCACACACCTCACAATTTCTGAAACTCTCCCCACCCCTCTCAAAGACCCCACGGCACACACATCACAAAAGGAAAGAAATTTCGAAGGTGCAAAGGGGAAACAAGCCAAGGTCTCGATCCGTTCTTCGTCGCCAACGTTATTTCGTGCGTATAAAACGCAAAGGCACGTCATAATTCTTTTTTTTCTCATCAATCACACCCTAATATGTATTTAATTATGATTGGCGTGAAAGAAGTGTAGATCTCCTCTGTATTGGGATGATATATCTGAGGTACCGGAACTTGGACCTGATATGATTCGTGAAATGACTTAGAAGGTGAAGATAATTCAGAAAAGAATGAAGACAGCACAAGATAGACAGGCGAAATATGCAAATGTTAGACGTAGACCATTAGTATTTGAACAGGGAGACAGAGTATTTTTGAAGATTTCTCCTTTCAGAGGCGTTGTCAGATTTGGCAAACGCAGGAAGTTTTCTCCTAGATACATCGGTCCGTACGAGATTCTTGAGAAGATTGGCGATCGAGCATATCGACTTGCTCTTCCTCCTTCTTTGTATGGAATACATGACGTTTTTCATGTATCGATGCTACTTAGATACATGCCTGATGCTTCATATGTCATTCAACCTGACGAGGTCGAGCTTGACGATACATCTCGGATCCCTGTCTGAAACGATAAACACTGGAATCCCATGCAGTCTGACTATCTCTCTAATGTACAGCTCTACGTACTGAGTCATGGTGAATGTCTTCCTGATCGGTAAGAAATGAGCTGATTTAGTTAGCCGATCAACAATCATCCAGATGGCATTGAATCCTCCAGTAGTCCTCGGAAGCGCTGTCACAAAGTCTATAGTAATATTCTCCCATTTTCACTCGGGAATAGGGAGTGATCTCAGCTTCCCTTTAGGTCTCTAATGCTCTTCCTTGACATGCTGACAAGTCAAACACTCGGAGACAAACCACATAATATCTCTCTTCATGCCCGACCACCAATACAGAGCATGTAGATCCTTATACATCTTCGTACTCCCTGGATGGATGGAGTACGGGGTGCTGTGGGCCTCACTCAAGATATATGCTTGAAGGGAATCACTGTCAGGAACCCATAGATGGTCCCTATATCTGACTATGCCGTCCACAACTGTATACAGTCTCTGGCCCTTAGCCTCGTCCTTCTGTCTCCACTTCTGTAACTGCTCATCAAAAGTCTGCCATGTCTGGATTCTGTCACTTAGAGTTGGCTGTACTGTCAGAGTAGCAAGATTCGGGGCCTCGCCCCTGGCATAAACTGCAAGCTCAAATCTTTGAATCTCAACCTATAGTTGTCTCTGCACTAACAAATGGACAATCACAGCGTGCTTTTGTAATGCCCGAGATTGTAGGGTGGTTAAATGAAATTATGAAGTGTTGCATAGAAGGGAGACCGCACCCGCACCATAGCTTCTACTGCACCCGCGGTGTAGTGGCAGTAAGTTAGATTCCGAAATGCAAGAGCCACCGCACCCGCACTGCAATCTGTACCGCACCTGCGGTGGTTGGGCAGTAGGGTCATTGATGCTACAGTAGGGCCAGCGCACCCTCAGTACAAAATAGAGCGCACCCGCGGTCGCTTACTATGGAAAATTGGATGGGATGCCGTGAGCTTAGCGCACCCGCGGTGAAAAACCAGCGCACCTGCAATGCGACGTGCAGAATGAGAATTAAGCCACATGTCTTCCTCATGCATATAACATGTATTCTCCTTCATTCTTCATTGCTTCAACACCAGACCACAGAGAAGACTTTCAGAAAGTCTTCAAGTTCTTCATAGCTTTGAATTGGGATTACTCAAGATTTAGACACTATATTTTCATTCCGATTTCGGGTTTATGCTCCTTTCATCGAGGGCTACGAAAGGGTGTAAGTTTCAGTACTTTCTTTCATGTTTTGAAGTGGAGAGATTGGAGAAATTTTGATATGATTGAGATTATGTGTTCTTATGAGTATTGTGAACGTATATTTGAAACCGGATCGAAGAAATGATATCGTATGCGAATACTACGATTTTGCAGCATATGTGTGTATGAAATTATACAGATTTTGAGTCTTGTGGATTGATGTTGATGAGAATTATGAGTATTGATATTTGAGTTGATTGGTATCGAGAAACTATGCCGTTATGCCGTCAAAATATATCGAGATTGAATATTGATACGTACATGTATTGAATTGAGTTGAAGATTGATAAAATGCATCTCAACATTGTCATTTCAGATTAGTCTTGACAAGCTTCAACATAGAGACTACGACTACAACAAAGACTGTACGACAAAAGGTATAATTCAATGTCGATTCGGGAAGAATAACTCGAATCAGATTCCGTTTGAGTTTCCCAAAATCACATACTTGTTATGTTTGTATTTTATATTGATTTTTATACATCTACTGAGATAGGAGAGTCATTGGCAGATATGCCAAGTTTCTAGACGTTTGGTGGTATCGAGGCATAGGAGAAGATCGACTCCGATTGTAGATATTCGATATAGACAGGACCGAAGTCTAGGAATAAGACGTACCGCCACCACGATTGGGAGAGTAGGTGGGAGACTTGTTACGTCTTATTCACACCGGGATCCCTAGACTTAGATATGAGTCGAGTTAAAGAGTAAGAGTCGAATTGTTTTAACTGTATTCACTAATGTGTCATAATTACTGAATTATGTGTTATGGTTTTGTATGAAATTGCATGACATGCATGTATACATGTTTTATACTGGGATTTGTTCTCACCGGAGTATCCGGCTGTTGTTTTGTCTGTATGTGTGCATGACAACAGGTGGGACAAGATCAGGGTCGAGACAAAGATGAGAGATTGAGATAACGTGGAGATTACGGGCGTAGCAGATGAGCTAGGAGTGTTTACATTTGATATGTAATGTGTTCTAAACACTAGTTTGTATAATGATGTAAGGAAACAATACATGTATTTTCTTTTGTTGAAATAAAATAATGACGTTGCTTGTATATGAATTATATACAATTGTTTTGATATTAAAAGCAAAATTTTGACCCACATTTTCTAGCAAAGATCCAATTAATCCCAAAGACAATTGAGTTAGAGCCCGGGTCCCCACAACAGGTGGTATCAGAGCGATAGATCCTTTAGACTAAGATAGAATAGAATGAGCGGGGATAGATTGAATTTTCTTCCTTGCTTGTATTGTGCTAGCATGATTTATTGCTTTCACTACTATATGGTGTTTTGTTATCTGAGTTGATTACATCATATAATTGCAAAGACTGAATCAGAACCGATTTTGGATCAGAGGTATATGATCAGAGGAGGACTTAGACAGATTGTATAGATTGTGTACTAATCCGTTTGATAACCAGATTTGCCTCCTCGATGAGTACCACAACCAGCAGCAGGTCGGGCACCAGATCAGGGCAGTACATCCAATGATCCGATGGATGTAACCGCTACACCGATGGAGACTTTGTTGAAAAGGTTTCAGTCATTTCGACCACCGACACTGAAGGGCACAGAAAATTCAGTTGAGTGTGAAAGTTGGCTCGATGACATCGAGATGCCATTTGAGTCTCTTGATTACAAGGACGAGCGACGAGTTAAACTCATTGGGCATCAATTGCAAGAAGCTGCGAAGAACTGGTGGCTTACCACGAAGAAAGCATTGGAGCATCGTGGCACAGAAATTACTTGAAAATTTTTTAAAGCAAAGTTTTATCAACGTTTCTTTCCCGTGTCCTACCGAAAAGATAAGGGTGCTGAATTTGCAAATTTGAGACAGGGACAACTGAATATCGAAGAATATGTTGCTAAGTTTTCGACATTGTTTCGATTTGCTCCTCACGTGGCAGAAAATGACGAGGCTATTGCAGATCAGTTTATCAATGGCTTGAATCCTGATATCTTTACCTTGGTGAATACCGGTAGACCCAACAAATTTGCTGATGCATTGAACCGTGCCAAGGGGGCAGAAGCTGGATTGCTTAGGCAACGAAGTACTTCCTATGTCTCTCCGACTCCTAGACCGCCACCACCCTCAGTTCAACCCCCTCCCAGATTTGAGAGCGGTGGTAGCAGCAGCGGGAGGAAAGACCAATTGAAAGCAAAGGGCAAACAATTCAAGAGGTTAGGGAGCAGTTCATCGAGCTCCAGTGGATCACGACAGAGAGGTCTTGTCCAGATAACAGAGTATACAGGTGTGTATTGCAGTTCTTGTGGAGGCCGACATGCCACTGAGCAGTGTCAGGGTGTGATGGATCGCTGCAATATTTGAAAACAACAAGGAAACTTCGCCAGAGTGTGTCCACAGAAAGGGGTACATCAAGCTCAGAATGTAGGAGCATCTGGTTCAGTAACTCAGCCTGAGAGGCAAGCTTCATCTGTTCATTCTTTTCAGCCAACCCTTACACAGACCTAGCCCAGAGCCAGAGGTAGCCAGATAGTGAGCCAACCCCCCAGACAGCAGGCTCGAGTATTTGTACTGACAGAAGAGCAGGCCCAAGATACACCAGACGATGTGATCGCATATAACTGTTCTCTTTGTGGTTATCCTGCTTATGTATTGATAGATACAGGTGCATCTCATACATTCATTTCTGAGTGCTTTGCATTGATGCATGCTTTACCTGTCGAGTCATTATCTGTGGTAGTATCTATTTCTTCTCCGTTGGGAAGTGGTCTTATATCCGTGACTTCGGTTAGACATTGCTACAGTTCGAGGGTCATGAGATTGACTTAGATTGCATTGTACTTGGATTGTCTGATTTTGATTGTATTGTCGGGATCGATATGTTAACCAAGTACCGAGCCACGGTAGATTGTTTCTAGAAGATTGTCAGGTTCAGACCAGAGATGGCTGATGAGTGGAAATTCTACGGTAAGGGTTCCAGAGCTCGGATTCCCTTGATATCCGTATTATCTATGAGTCGATTGTTGCAGAAAGGAGCAGAGGGGTTCCTTGTATATTCAGTAGATCTACTGAAATTGAGCCAAGCATTGGCAGATTTGCCAGTAGTGTGCGAGTTTGCGGATGTATTCCCGGATGAGATCCCAGGGTTACCTCCAGTCCGAGAGGTAGATTTCAATATTGATCTCATTCCATGTACTGTTCCTATATCTCGTGCTCCTTATAGAATGCCACCTATTGAATTGAAAGAATTGAAGGAACAGCTTGAAGATTTATTGGCCAATGGTTACATTAGACCGAGTGTATTTCCTTGTCCGGAAGAAAGACGGTTCAATGAGATTGTGTATTGATTATCGACAATTGAATAAAGCGACAATAAAGAACAAATATCCCTTGCCCCGTATCGACGATTTATTTGATCAGTTGCAGGGATCCTCTGTCTATTCCAAGATCGATCTGAGATCTGGATATCACCAGCTGAGAGTTTGAGATGTTGATATACCGAAGACAGCGTTCCGAACCAGGTATGGACATTATGAGTTTATTGTCATGCCTTTTGGTTTAACGAATGCTCCAGCGGTGTTTATGGGATTGATGAATCGTGTCTTTCAGAAATATCTGGATGAGTTTGTGATTGTTTTTATTGATGATATTTTGGTTTATTCCAAGAGTATGATTGAGCATGCCGAACACTTAAGAATTGTGTTGCAAACGCTGAGAAATGAGAAACTATATGCTAAATTGTCAAAATGTGAGTTTTGGCTGAGACATGTTGTCTTTTTGGGGCATATCATATCTGGAGACGGTATTTCTATTGATCCAAGTAAAGTTGAGGCTGTGATTAGTTGGCCTAGACCTACTTCTGTACCAGAGATACGCAGTTTCATGGGTTTGGCAGGGTACTATCGACGATTTATTAAAGATTTTTCCAGTATTGCGAAGCCGATTACCCAGTCAGCACAGAAAAATGCGCCATTTGTGTGGTCTGAAGCCTGTGAGTCTAGCTTCTTGGAGTTAAAGAAACGATTGACCAGTGCTCCTGTATTGACTATTCCTTCATGTACCGGTGATTTCGTTGTATATTGTGATGCATCCCACAGAGGGCGAGGATGTATTCTTATGCAGCGAGGACATGTGATTGCATATGCCTCGAGACAGTTGAAGCCCCACGAGATTCGCTACCCAATTCATGATCTTAAATTGGCAGCCATTGTGTTTGCACTGAAGATATGGCGACACTATCTCTACAGCGAAAAATTTGAAATCTACTCTGATCACAAAATCTTGAAGTATCTGTTTTCTCAGTCAGAGCTGAACATGAGACAACGAAGATGGCTTGATCTACTGAAAGATTTTAATTTCGAGATCAAATATTATCCAGGGAAGTCAAATGCAGCACAGATGCCTTGAGTCGAAAGGTATGTTCTTTATCCTTATCGACGATAGGTGTATCGAATATGATTGAAGATTGCTGTTTGTCTGGGTTAGCATTTGATACAGATAGTAGACCACTACGACTTGCTACGATTCAAGTTGAGCCAGATTTGATTTTGAGAATTAAAGAAGCACAAAGAACTGATCAGAATATTCAGAAGTCAGTTGAGATGGTCAGATCAGGGCATAATTCAGAGTATCAGGTACACGATCATGTTTTGTATGTGAATAACCGTCTTGTAGTGCCAGATGTTTCAGATTTGAAACAACAGGTTTTAGCAAAAGCGCACTGTAGTCGGTTCAGTATTCATCCTGGTGGCAGAAAGATGTACAATGATCTGAAAGCACAGTTTTGGTGGAAAAAGATGAAACCAGACATTGCAGAGTTTGTATCGAAGTGTTTGAATTGCCAACAGGTGAAGGCCGAGAGAAAGAAACCCGGAGGTTTACTTCAGAGTTTATCTATTCCTGAATGGAAATGAGATCACATTTCCATGGATTTCGTTACGAAGTTACCACGATCATCCCGGGGTTGTGATGCGATTTGGGTTGTTATTGACAGATTGACCAAATCAGCATACTTTATTCCGTACGGAATGACGTACCGATATGATCAGATGGCGGAAATATATGTCTGAGAGGTAGTCAGATTGCATGGTGTGCCAAATTCGATCGTATCAGATCGTGATCCTCGATTCACTTCACATTTCTGGCACAGTTTGCAGCAGGCTTTAGGTACGACATTACACCTGAGCACTGCATACCATCCCCAGACAGACGGACAGTCAGAGCAGACTATCCAGATATTAGAGGATATGCTGAGAGCTGTAGTGCTAGATTTTGGCACTAGTTGGCAAGATTCACTACCTCTTTGTGAATTCTCGTACAACAACAGCTATCAGACGAGCATTGAGATGGCACCGTTTGAGGCCTTATACGGAAAGAAGTGCAGATCTCCTCTGTATTGGGATGATATATCTGAGGCACCAGAACTTGGACCTGATATGATTCGTGAAATGACTTAGAAGGTGAAGATAATTCAGAAAAGAATGAAGACAGCACAAGCTAGACAGGCGAAATATGAAAATGTTAGACGTAGACCATTAGTATTTGAACAGGGAGACAGAGTATTTTTGAAGATTTCTCCTTTCAGAGGCGTTGTCAGATTTGGCAAACGCGGGAAGTTTTCTCCTAAATACATCGGTCTGTACGAGATTCTTGAGAAGATTGGCGATCGAGCATATCGACTTGCTCTTCCTCCTTCTTTGTATGGAATACATGACGTTTTTCATGTATCGATGCTGCTTAGATACATGCCTGATGCTTCTCATGTCATTCAACCTGACGAGGTCGAGCTTGACGATACATCTCGGATCCCTGTCTGAAACGATGGACACTGGAATCCCATGAAGTCTGACTATCTCTCTAATCTACAGCTCTACGTACTGAGTCATGGTGAATGTCTTCCTGATCGGTAAGAAATGAGCTGATTTAGTTAGCCGATCAACAATCATCCAGATGGCATTGAATCCTCCAGTTGTCCTCGGAAGCGCTGTCACAAAGTCCATAGTAATATTCTCCCATTTTCACTCGGGAATAGGAAGTGATCTCAGCTTCCCTTTAGGTCTCTAATGCTCTTCCTTGACATGCTGACAAGTCAAACACTCGGAGACAAACCACATAACATCTCTCTTCATTCCCGACCACCAATACAGAGCATGTAGATCCTTATACATCTTCGTACTCCCTGGATGGATGGAGTACGGAGTGCTGTGGGCCTCACTCAAGATATATGCTTGAAGGGAATCACTGTCAGGAACCCATAGACGGTCCCTATATCTGACTATGCCGTCCACAACTGTATACAGTCTCTGGCCCTTAGCCTCGTCCCTCTGTCTCCACTTCTGTAACTGCTCGTCAAAAGTCTGCCCTGTCCGGATTCTGTCACTTAGAGTTGGCTGTACTGTCAGAGTAGCAAGATTCGGGGCCTCGCCCCTGGCATAAACTGCAAGCTCAAATCTTTGAATCTCAACCTATAGTTGTCTCTGCACTAACAAATGGACAATCACAGCGTGCTTTTGTAATGCCCGAGATTTTAGGGTAGTTAAATGAAATTATGAAGTGATGCATAGAAGGGAGACCGCACCCTAGCTTCTACTGCACCCGCGGTGTAGTGGCAGTAAGTTAGATTCCGAAATGCAAGAGCCACCGCACCCGCACTGCAATCTGTACCGCACCTGCGGTGGTTGGGCAGTAGGGTCATTGATGCTATAGTAGGGCCAGCGCACTCGCGGTACAAAATAGAGCGCACCCGCGGTCGCTTATTAAGGAAAATTGGATGGGATGCCGTGAGCTTAGCGCACCTGCAATGCGACGTGCAGAATGAGAATTAAACCACATGTCTTCCTCATGCCTATAACATGTATTCTCCTTCATTCTTCATTGTTTCAACAACAGACCACCGAGAAGAATTTCAGAAAGTCTTCAAGTTCTTCATAGTTTTGAATTGGGATTACTCAAGATTTAGACACTAGATTTTCATTCCGATTTCGGGTTTATGCTCCTTTCATCGAGGGCTACGAAAGGGTGTAAGTTTCAGTACTTTCTTTCATGTTTTGAAGTGGAGAGATTGGAGAAATTTTGATATGATTGAGATTATGTGTTCTTATGAGTATTGTGAACGTATATTTGAAACCGGATCGAAGAAATGATATCGTATGTGAATACTACGATTTTGCAGCATATGTGTGTATGAAATTATACAGATTTTGAGTCTTGTGGATTGATGTTGATGAGAATTATGAGTATTGATATTTGAGTTGATTGGTATCGAGAAACTATGCCGTTATGCCGTCAAAATATATCGAGATTGAATATTGATACGTACATGTATTGAATTGAGTTGAAGATTGATAGAATGCATCTCAACATTGTCATTTCAGATTAGTCTTGACAAGCTTCAACATAGAGACTACGACTACAACAAAGACTGTACGACGAAAGGTATAATTCAATGTCGATTCGGGAAGAATAACTCGAATCAGATTCCGTTTGAGTTTCCCAAAATCACATACTTGTTATGTTTGTATTTTATATTGATTTTTATACATGTACTGAGATAGGAGAATCATTGGCAGATATGCCAAGTTTCTAGATGTTTGGTGGTATCGAGGCATAGGAGAAGATCGACTCCGATTGTAGATATTCGAAATAGACAGGACCGAAGTCTAGGAATAAGACGTACCGCCACCACGATTGGGAGAGTAGGTGGGAGACTTGTTACGTCTTATTCACACCGGGATCCCTAGACTTAGATATGAGTCGAGTTAAAGAGTAAGAGTCGAATTGTTTTATCTGTATTCACTAATGTGTCATAATTACTGAATTATGTGTTATGATTTGTATGAAATTGCATGACATGCATGTATACATGTTTTATACTGGGATTTGTTCTCACCGGAGTATCCGGCTGTTGTTGTGTCTGTATGTGTGCATGACAACAGGTGGGACAGGATCAGGGTCGTGACAAAGATGAGAGATTGAGATAACGTGGAGATTACGGGCGTAGCAGATGAGCTAGGAGTGTTTACATTTGATATGTAATGTGTTCTAAACACCAGTTTGTATAATTTGATTTCAATTCTGAGAAGATTATTATCTCATGCTTGTCACCAATATTGTAGATATTATTATCAACTTTCTACAGGTCCAAAAATTATCTTAATCCCATTTGCAACGCCAAAGTTATTCTTGTTTTATCGAACCTGTAAAAATGAAAAAAAAACTCATAATTACACAACAACTTATTTTTTTTTATACTTTATTATAAAAAATATAATATTTAAACATTTAAGAAAACAAAAACTATAAATTTGTATTATAAAACATTTAATTGATGTACAATTTTTTTGTTTTTCACACCCCACAACCAGCTTATTGCTAGTCCCTAGCAATTTAAGCGTTAATAGCAATACAAAACATATTGATTAATTTAAATAAAAATGTAATCGAAACTATTGAAAACTGTCAAAGTTATATCAAGATCATCATAATAATAATTTATGAAATAATCTAAACTGATCAATTCAAAGCTTATCTTCAGGTAATTAAATGTGCATGGCCTTCAGAAATTCCTAGTAAGAGTCTCAACTCCATATCCTCATGGGTAACAAGTTGAAACAAACGCAAACCAATCCACGACTTTTGAATCAATTATCCAACTTTCTTTTCTTACTGCTTGATTGCAACCAATTGATCTTTGTTATCATCGAATCAGGCTTATGAAAAAAAGATTCAAAATTATCAATTAATTGGCCGACAGTCGAAGCAGATATGAGGAACCGTCGTGAATTTTTGGAAATGAAATTCTATTCCACATCCTTATCAAAAAATGTCAACAAACTGTCATAATAATTATTGATATTCAATAAGCCCACAGGTTTATTATGGATATTAGTGCCCAAGAAACAATGTGAAATTTTTATTTCTAATGTACCAAAACCACCTGGTAGTACGATAAAAGCATCAGAATTTTCAATCATTTTGGTGATTCTTTCATACATAGAAGAAATTTTTAATTCCTTCCCAATCATAACACCTGTAATATTTCCTTCAGCTAAGGCTATAGGAATAATACCCAAAACAGTACTACCTTCAAGATGAGAAGATGTTGAAACAGATCCCATTAATCCAATATTAACTCCCCCATATACCAAGTTAATTTTTCTCTCAGCCAATATCTTTCCAAGATTATTCGCTGCTTCTACAAACACTTCATTTTTTCCAGGACTCGACCCACAAAATACAAAAATATTTTACAATGTTTGTGCAGAGGATCCAGCCATGTTTTTACTTTCTTTTTAGTCTGCAAAAATAGAGAGAAAGATGAAAGATTTTATAAGGGTAATATGTTATCATGACAAAACTATGGGTCACAACTGAAAGCAAAATAAACAGTAAAAACAATAATAACATACATGCATATAAACAGCAGTGTAATTGTGGATCACAATTTTCTTCTGGTTTTACGTCCAGAAATGGCTTCAACGCCTTCTATGAGTCGAGGATATGCTTCTTATTCGATTTTCTTATAAATTGGCAAACAAAGTCTTTTTTAGTCGGATTCCCAAGACTATTAAGATGACGCTCATCTTGGAATTGTTTCCATAAACGGAGAAGTTCAATATGCACGTGTCCACTAGAATGCGTCTCAAGAGTCAATAAGATGTTATGTAAAGACTCCTTACTCAGTCCATTCTTAATTAAACCAATTTTATCTTTTCTGTTATTGGAAACACATCCCAAAGATCTGCATTGTGTGTCATAAGTCCATCTTGCACACTTATGACAAACCCCTAACCTTTTGGCCCTTCATTTTTTCGCATAAGTGCTTTTTCCTAATCCAGGCAAATACCGAATGAGCAATGATTGTGGAACCTCTCCTCCTAATCGGACCTTAGCTTCTATTACAAGATGAATATCTTCTGGAATCCCTTTTTGCATTAGCAATCTCAATCTTTTGAACCTACCTGCAAAAAATTTTCTTAGATTATTTTCAGAAACAGAGGGAAAATATTTACAAATTTTTGAGAGAATTTATCCATTTTGAAAAGAAAATAAATGATTTTTTTAATTTTTATATCAGCAATTGTGGAGACTGATTTAACCGACTATGAGAGTCACGGAGTACCGTTATCTGTCATTTAACCGAAAAATTAAAAAGATTAAGGAAACATCAAATAAAAACAAAAAAAATAAAAAATAAATAAATAAAACACAAAAAAATCAAGGATCGAAAAGGGAAATAAACTCCTCTTGAAAGATTTCATTTTCTAAAAATGGTTTAAGTCTTTGTCCATTTACTTTAAAAACATAACTATTTTTAGAATTTTCAATGTCCACAGCTCCAAAAGGATATACATGCTTTACAAAATATGGGCATGTCCATCTTGATCGTAATTTTCATGGGAAAATGTGAAGTCGAGAATTATAAAGAAAAACGTTTTTACCAATCTCAAAAGATTTTCTAAGAATTTTTTATCATGAAATTATTTGATTTTTGCTTTATAAATCATTGAATTCTCATACGCGTCATTTCTGAGTTCATCAAGTTCATTAAGTTGCAATTTGCGCAATTTGTTGTAATCATCCATGCTTGAATTAAAAGTTTTGATCGCCCAATAAGCTTTATGTTCCAATTCCACAAGCAAATGACAATGTTTTCCATAAACCAACCTATAGGGAGACATATTCAATGATGTTTTAAAAGCTGTTCGACATGCCCAAAGTGCATCATTAAGTCGCAGAGACCAATCTTTTCTATTTGGGTTAACAGTTTTTTCAAAAATTTGCTTTATCTCTCTATTAGCTACTTCAACTTGTCCATTTGTTTGAGGATTGTAGGACCGAGTGCTTACCGCTTTACCAAGAGTTATAGCTAGTAGTAATGGTGCAACTCAAATCTTTTAAACCGCACAGCAGCTCAAGCACCACGGTTCGATCACTCTACCAAGCAGGGACAATTATTGTACCCAACAATCTCTCTCCAATAATTGCACTCCTTGCAATCAATGGGAATCGAACCCGTGACCTTGGCTCTGATACCAATTGTAGTACCGAGTGCTTACCGCTTTACCAAGAGCTATAGCTAGTAATAATGGTGCAACTCAAATCTTTTAAACCCCACAGCAGCTCAAGCACCATGGTTCGATCGCTCTACAAATCAGGGACAATTATTGCACCCAACAAGGATGATAAGGAGTAGTTACTTTGTGAGTAATACCATATTTTTTCATTAATGAAGAAAATGGTTTATTAACAAAGTGAGTTCCCCCATCACTTATCATTGCTCGAGGAATTCCAAATCTACTAAAATATTTTCTTTCAAAAATTTGATGACGATTTTATGATCATTTGTTCGACATAGAATTGCATCTATCTATTTGGAAACATAATAAACTGCAACTAAAATATACAAGTATCCAAACGACGGTGGAAAAGGTCCCATAAAATCAATTCCCTAACAGTCAGAGATTTCAATTTCAATGATAGGATTCAAACACATCATGATTCTTTTTGAAATTGCACCCAATTTTTGACAATTTTCACAGATCTTGCAGATTTCGTTGGTGTCTTTAAACAAAGTGGGCAAATAAAATCCACACTGCAAGATTTTTGCAACCGTTTTCTTTGAAGAAAAATGTCATCCGCATGCTTCTGAATGACAAAATTTAATGACACTATTTACCTCATTGTCGGGTATGCAACGTCGAAAAATTTGATCTGGACAATACTTGAATAGATACGGATCATCCCAATAAAAGTTTTTTACCTCATTCAAAAATTTTCTTTTATCTTGAGAACTCCATTGCGGTGACATTTTTCCTGTCACAAGAAATTTACTATGTTAGCAAACTAAGTTGTAGTAGTAAATAAATGTCGAATGATTTTATGAAAAAAAATTTGACATTCTTGAGTCCACTCAAATGCATTGTCTTTTGTTAAGAGGTTACAAATCGGTTTAGAGATCAAACTAAAGTACTTTATAAACCTCCTATAAAATCCAGCATGTCCCAAAAATGAGCGAATTTCTTTAATGGTTTTTGGATAGGGTAAATTGGCAGTGACACAACTTTTGCTTTATCAACTTCAATTCCATGAGATGACACGGCATGTCCCAAAACAATCCAAGAAGTAATCATGTAATGACATTTTTCTCAATTTAAAATAAGACCTTTTTCCTCGTATCTTTTTATAACTTTTTCCAAATTTTCAAAACAATTATCAAATGTATTCCCAAAAACAGTTAAATCATCCATTAAAATCTCCAAAAAAAATTCAACCACATCGCTAAAAATGCTAGCATACATCTTTGAAATGTTGTTGGGGCATTGCATAATCCAAATGGTATTCTTCTGAATGCAAATGTTCCAAAAGGACATGTGAATGTAGTTTTATCTTGATCTTCGAGTGCAATGAGAATTTGATAATAGCCTGAATATTCGTCAAGAAAACAGTAGTGGACATCCTTGCCAGCCCAGTACTGTGGTTTAGTCTGATCAGGCGCATTTATGTATGAGTCACTTGCTTTGAAACATATCTCTACGCAAAATGATGATGTTTATGTATGTTCATGTATGTATGATGAAAGTATGTTTATGAAAAGTTTTACGATATGATGGCACGCCTATGTTTATGTAAGTACGTTCAAGTTTAAGTATGTATGAGTTATTTTTAAGATGCATGTGGATTTATTTACGTATTACTTGTTATTCTCAGTTTATACATGTTGAGTCTTTAGACTCACTAGACTTGATAGATGCAGGTGAGGACGAATATGAGGAGACGAGAGGTGGTGATCAGTGAGCTGGCTCAGACTGCGCAGTGGATTAACCCGAGGACCGCCTTAGTTTTACTGATTTATGCATGTTGATTCAAATACTCTGATTTTAATGAGTTTATTTTACGATGTTTAAACGAATAATCTTTTTTGAAAACTTTGGTTGTAACTGTTTTTATTCCAAATATTTTAGACGAGTATTTTATTTTATCATTATTCGAAAGGTTATTATTTATTTAAGAAATTTTTATTTTCTGCAAAATTTCAGTTAGTTTAAAAATACGGTACGTTACAGTTTATCCCGTTGATATTGAGCCATGTTCATGCACTAGGAAAACAATGATAAAAGACAACGTATTTTAGGCTGAACAACTGATGTTGCAGCCACTGTTGTTAAAAACCCGGCCAGCGACAACCGATAAAAACCGTTGTCTTAGGTAACAAACACAATGGTTTTAAAACTTCTAAAAAACGTTGTTTTCTGTGTGCTACGACAACGGTTTTGCAGCGCTTAAAAAAATTGTGTTATATGAGCTAATACAACGCTTTTGCAACAAATTAAAAACGTTGTTTTTAAAAGTTACAACGACAGTTTAACAATGGATAAAAACGTTATTGTTTGTAAAAATTGATTTTACATACCATTTCTATTTTATGTGTATGTATCTATGTGTGTGTGTGTATATATATATATAATGAACTATTTAATTAACAATTTTATAAAAACGCCAATTTAAAATTCCTGAAATTACAACTATTAAAAACTAAAAGACATACAATCATCCTCAAACAATTAAACCCAAAAGTAAAACTAAAATGATACCCACATAAACATGCCATAATCCATAATATTTTGATCCAAAATAAGTCTACAACATCAAAAACTCTAGTTATAATGTAACATCCCGAAAATTTGATGGTCAACGTGAATCACATGTATGCAAGTTATTTAATTTATTTGGTATTTTATTAAATTTTTTTAAAGCATTAAATGAATGTTTATTTCATTAATTTGTATTTTAATTCATGGTTTATTTAAAGTTTCAAGCATTAAAGTTTTAAGTTACATTTCGCGCTCGAACGACTAACGAAGACCGGGGATATTCAGGAAAATTATTTTTATTACGTGATTAATTTTTATTAATTAATATAAGGTGTTTTAAAGGTATTTTTCAAGAAATGGGCCTTGTTGGGTGTTTTTACCCGCCGGAGCATATTTTTAATCGGTACATAAATTTTATCGAATCAGAGGACTATTTGAGAGCTCGGGAAACATTTTAAAAAAAATTATCAAAACAAAATATTTTTCGGGGTTGTTTTTGGGCTTGATGGGTTTGTTTTATCCTAAATGGGCTCAAAACCATTTTAAAATCTTATAGGGCCCATTAGTACATAATTAAGTAATTTAAAAACCCACTAAACTAATCATATACCTAATCCTCCATCATCAGCCGCCCACCCCCACTTTTCAGCAGCTCCTCTCTCGTGTCTTCAGCAAAAATTCCAGCAAGCCTCGACCTTGGGTGATTTCTTCGAAAACTTCTCCCCGCCTCCCCGCTTCAAGTCCCACGCGCTTATCTTCAATCTTTCGGTCTTATAATCGCTAAGGCACGCCATGTATCTTCATTTTTGCATCATTCATGCTGTAATTATACTGTTATGTGTGCCGTGTATGATGTTGTCTCGGTCCTTGCATGTTAATAATGTTTTGACTTTGGTTTGCCATGAAAACATGTGTTTATTCATGCACTCACGATTTCTCTTTGTGTCGTGCAAAGGGGCTGCTGAATTATGACCCTAAGAGGGATTTTTACGTGAGGAATATGGTGTCTTGGGGCTGGAGTTGACTAGGGGTCGAGAGGTAGGAAGGCCGATTGGTTTATGGTTAGCGCATGAGCTTGGGTGTGGTGTGATCGAAAGTTTTGGGTGACCAGCCGTGCATAGCTCGAGTCCAGCCAAGGAGCTGACCCTTTTGGGTCCGTGCCAGGGCTGGGAGGAGGCCATGAATGGCTGGTCGTAGTCTAGGAGTTTGTCGAAAGTGGTTAGATCGAGGGAGGGTTCAAGCTTGTGCGGCACGACTCCTAGGTTAGAGCATGGGGTTGATGTTTTGGGCAGTAGGGTCCGCTAGGTTGGTTTTCCAAAAATGTGTTCAACAGATGATTTGTAGTACTCTTTGTTATCTTTGATTCGGTAACAAATTCGTAATTTTCTGATAATAAACAAGGGGGATATGATTTTTATCGTAAAACCGCGCAAGCTTTGAAATTTCTATGTCACAAAACTCGTCACCCTTTGTTATTTCGTTTTCGTTGACTTATTGGTTGGTTTTCTGAAAATGTGTTCAACAGATAATTTGTAGTACTCTGTTTTATCTTTGATTCGATAATAAATTCATAATTTTCTGATAATAAACGAGTGAGATATGATTTTTTATCATAAAACCGCACAAGCTGTGAAATTTCTATGTCACAAAACCTGTCACCCTCTGTTATTTCGAATTCTACGACTTATTGGTTGGTTTTCTGAAATTGTATTCAAAATATGATTTGCAGTCTCTTTGTTATCTTCGATTCTATAACAAATTCGTAATTTTCTGATAAAAAACGAGGGAGATATGATTTTTATCGTAAAATCGTGCAAGCTGTGAAATATCTTTCTCACAAAACCCGTAACCCTCTATTATTTTGAATTATGCGACTTATTGGTTGGTTTTCTGAAATTGTGTTCAACAGATTATTTGTAGTACTCTTTGTCAACTTCCATTAGATAACAAATTCGTAATTTTATGATAAGAAACGTGGGAGATATGATTTTTTTCGTAAAACCATGCAAGCTCTGAAATTTCTATGTCACAAAACCCGTCACCCTCTGTTATTTCGAATTCTGCAACTTATTGGTTGGTTTTTAGAAATTATGTTCAACAGATGATTTGTAGTACTCTTTTTTTTATCTTCGATTCGATAACAAATTCGTAATTTTCTGATAAGAAACGAGGGCGATATGATTTTTATCGTAAAACCGCGCAAGCTGTGAAATTTCTATGTCACAATACCCGTCACCCTCTGTTATTTCAAATTCTGCTACTTATTGGTTGGTTTTCTGAAACTCTGTTCGACAAATGATTTGTAGAACTCTTTTTTTTCTTCGATTCGATAACAAATTCGTAATTTTCTGATAAGAAACAAGGGAGATATGATTTTTATCGTAAAATCGCGCAAGCTGTGAAATTTGTATGTCACAAAACCCGCCACCCTCTGTTATTTCAAATTTTGCGGCTTATTGGTTGGTTTTCTGAAAATATGTTCAACAAATGATTTGTAGTACTCTTTGTTATCTTTGATTTGTTAATAAATTCATAATTCTCTGATAAGAAATGGGGGAGATATGATTTTTATCCTATCATCGCTCAAGCTAGAAAAATTTTGTGCATACGCTGGATATTTGCAGCAACCTTTGGGCTTGTTTTGTGGCTCATAAGTGGTCTAGAAAGGGTTGTTTATAGGCTGGTCATCTAGGTTTAAGTCATGGTTTAAGTTGGGAAAATTTTGGTTAAGTTTCGGGTTGATTTGAGCTAAAACCCGGACTCTGGTCCAAGTTTTAAAACGAATCGGTTAAGTTTTGAAACGAGCTCGAGTTTACGTCTAAGAAATTATTATAAATATGTTTTGGGATGTTTTAAGGGGTTTGGTAAGTTTCGGGTAGAAAATTTAGAGGTCCTGGGGTAAAACGGTAATTTTGGACTTCCAGGGGTAAAATGGTCATTTTGCACCCGAGGTGAGATTTTTGTCCTGTTAGTGCCATGAGCACAAATTTATCATGCTTTAAATGTTTATACATCATGTTCATGATTTTTATGGAATTAAGATAAATACGTTGCATGCTTGGTTTAAAGGAAAAATTATATGTATATGCATGCTTTTATTTAAGTGGTGAATATGATGACGCGATTTGAAGGATGGGAGTTGGTTGTGACTAATACAATAACACAATGACATGATGACACGAAAGGTTGGGGCACAGTTGACGGGTAATGATGTCGCTGATGCCTCCGTCGCCGGGTACTTCGGTTACACGTAGATAGATCCATCGAATGAGATGATAATACGAAAGTCACAGCTGACGAACGGAATTCAAATTAAGAAAATGAACACATATATGTTGATATGATGATACATACTATGATTATTAACATGTTTTGACAGGTCACGATTATGCTTATGATTTTACCGCAGACATGAAATGTGTGTTAATTACGATATTTTTCACTGCTGTTTGTTACGTATGTGTATTTGTTATCACGGTATAGGTGTGTCGAGTCTTTAGACTCGCTAGGCATGTGTGATGCAGGTGATCATGATTTTGAAGGGGCTGGAGGTGCTGAACTCTGAGCCGGCAGACCTGGTGGACGACACGACCCGAGGACCTCATGTTTTCCGCACATTCACGATTTTATGTTATTGAGAGGATATGAGAATTTATACGATGTTTTATTTTATTGTTTGATGTTAGGATTTTCACTCGTTTTGCTCCGTTATATTTTATTGGTAATTGCTTACGATTATTTTTAAATGATATCTTTAAGTAGGACTGCATGCATGTAAGTTATTTAAATGCTTATTTTCAAATTATGAGATTTATAAAAAAAATAAAAAATTCCGCTCTTTAAAAACGGTAGACGCTTTATATAATTA
The DNA here is from genome assembly GCF_025594145.1 of Primulina tabacum. Taxonomy (NCBI): domain Eukaryota; kingdom Viridiplantae; phylum Streptophyta; class Magnoliopsida; order Lamiales; family Gesneriaceae; genus Primulina; species Primulina tabacum. Next base: position 16,326,138 of record NC_134557.1, on the reverse strand, counting down.
GACGTGCATATTTTTTCCAAGCTTTAAATCTTTTTGTCGATCGAATTTGCCAAGTGTTTATCATTTCTAACATATCCTGTTTTGCAAAACAAAAACTATGGCTATACTTTTTCGAATATTTAGCTGAGATAAAAAACAAAAACAGAAAACACTAAAATTATCATGCATTAAAACTACAATGGAGAGAGAACTGAAAATAACTTGAAAAAATCAAGAAATATCAATAAAATCTGTTCCAAAATCTTACCACCGTAACATCAATTTAACTTTAAGCACACCTGATTACCATGAAATGAAAAAATAACCACGATTTATTAGTGTCAACAGCGAAAACGAATTAAACATTTTCTGTTTGGGCCTCTAAAAATTTCGGCATGACCTCTCTGTAAATAGGACATATCGAAAAAAATCAAAACAACATAAAAATTGTATACTCGAAAATAAAGCCCATCGATTCAAACAGAAAACGAATCGCATCCAGATCCGGCCAAGCTCGATCATTTCAAATAAAATCTATTAATCAAATATAACACATACAAATACATGGGGTATCTCCTCGGCAAATGACTCAAGATGTAGTTATTTAGTACTGAAGGGAAATATATTTTCTCTAATTAAAAAAAATAATTTCCCTAAATATTATCTCTTCCATGATTAATTTGATTTGGTTAATATTTATCGTAAGAAAATCGCAGACTGCAGGTGAATCCTTTAGGTGTTGCCCTAGGTGTTGCCACACCTGGCCACAACATCTGCAAAAAATCAGTGTGTTTGAAATCCACAACTTCTGAAAATTCGAGTGGAGATGATGAATCAGAAGCTGATGATGAAGAGATGACTCTTGAGAGTGTTCAAAAGCTTTATGAAGAATTGTTTTAGGATTGGACCAAAAAAAAAACAAACTTAACTCCACTCTTGTAAAGGAAACACTGATCTAAGAGCCGTGGTTGCCAAACTTGAAGTAATTCTGAGCAAAAATGACTTAGAACTGGGAAAGACCAAAGAAGAACTTCAAAAGGCAACTGAAACCTTGTCCAAGTTTAATTCGAGCACATCAAAGCTCGAATCCATACTTTCGATGGGAAGAGATGACAAGAAGGGTCTAGGATTCAAAGACAGTGTGCATGAAACTGGTGAATCTTCAAAATCCACTGTCTTTGTGAAAGGAAAAACTGAAACATTCACACCGCCACAACCTATACCTTCAACCAAAAGCTTTCCACCGAAAAGACAACCCACTGCACCTGTTCCTAAGAAGAGAAAATGAAGGTATGTATGACATTACTGCTTTAAGCCTGGACATATCAAGCCATATTGTTTTAAACTCAGAGACGACCGCATGAACCAAAAGTCAAGCCGGATGCTGCCTCAGATGTTGCACAATACTTTCCGCAACACATCCAAGAATCGACCTACAGTAAGGCAAGTGTGGGTACCAAAGGTAAGAATTCAATGTAATGTTTTTTATACTTCATTAAAAACCAACACTACAGGTTACTGGTACTTCGATAGTGGAAGCTCACGCCATATGACAGGATCAAGAGAATATTTCATCGATTATGTTGAACAAAAATGTGGAAGAGTAACCTATGGAGGGGGAGCTAAAGGAAAAATTGTTGGAAAGGGAACTTTAAACGTCGAAGGACTACCAAAGCTCCACAATATGCTCCATGTTGAAGGACTAAACTCAAACTTGATAAGCATAAGTCAATTATGCGATGATAATTTGCATATTAAGTTTAATAAGCATGCGTGTGAAGTTTTTGATGAATCTAACATATGCATCATGACAGGTACAAGGTCCTCGGACAATTGCTACCAAATTGGTGAAAAACTGTCGTGCAAACGGGCACAAATCACTGAACTTGACCTTTGGCATCAAAAACTCGGCCATGTTAATTTCAAAACCTTGAAGAATCTGAGTAAATACGAAGTAGTGCGAGGTAAGCCCAATCTTTCATCAGGAATACCCTATGTGTGCGGTGAGTGTCAAAAAGGAAAACATACTCGCGTGTCACACCCGGTGTTGCCAACATCTGGGACAACACGCTATCTGGAGATACTTCACATGAATCTTATGGGTCCTATGGAAGTTGAAAGCTTTGGAGATAAGAAATATTCTTTTGTATGTGTTGATGATTTCTCACGGTTTTCATGGGTTAGTTTTATTAGGGAGAAATCAGATACCTTCAGCGTGTTTAAACAATTGGTCACAAGAATCACAAACTTTCATGGTTTGAAGGTAAGAAGAATCAGGACTGACCATGGTAAGGAATTTGAGAATTCTTCATTCTCATCATTTTGTGACAGGAAAGGTATCTCACACGAGTTTTCGTCACCAAAAACTCCACAACAGAATGGAATTGCCGAACGCAAAAACAGAACACTTCAAGAAATGGCAAGGGTGATGCTGACCTCAAAGAATATCTCAAAGCGTTTTTGGGCAGAGGCCCTAAATACGGCTTGTCATATCTCAAACAGAGTGTATTTGAGAAGTGGCTCAACCATGACATCTTATGAGATAATCATGGAAAGAAGCCTAATCTCAAATATTTTCATATTTTTGGATGCATCTATTACACTTTAAATGACAGGGATCAACTTGCTAAATTCGATTTGAAGAGTGATAAGTGCCTGTTTTTATGATATGCCACTAATAGTCGAGCCTATCGTATGTTTAATCTAAGAACAAGGACTATTATGGAATCAATTAATGTTGTTTTTTATGATTGTGCAGATCTCAAGAAGAAAACTGCTGAGGACGACGTTGATGATCTTCTGAAAAACCCGACCATACTGGAAAATGCAGGTCTTGCCCCAGATTTTGCAATATTCGGGACAACAACTGCACAAACTTTTTTTTATTTGGATCAGGAACATAATAATACACTAAAAGGCTTAAGGACCTAACCACACAGAAAAAATAACTAAACACTAAAAGAACTAGAGACAGAACCAAAAACACAATCAATCATCCTCCTCTTCATCATATCCTCATCTTCCTCTTCATCATCCTCATAAACCTTGGTCCCTGATGAACCAGCTGGGGTTTGATCATCTCCCTCTCCCCCTTTTTGTCCGAGAAAGACGGCGACCTCCAGGAGAAGCCAAAATTTGGCAGCCACAGCCTGATAATAAACAATATCCGCATTGGCTTGCTCCACCGTAGCCATAGCCTGATCAATAGCAGCCCTGGCTTGCTCCACCTTTGCCATGGCGTGAGCAACGTGAGCTTTGACTTCCGGTACCGAGATCATGATATAGTCAGTAGGCGGGGAAGGAGCATGAGGGCTCGGTGGTGGCTCCGTAGCAGGTGGTGTGCTAGAAGATGCACTCCATGGTAGATCAATTCGGCGATTGCCCTTGAAGAATGCAGCGGCAATCTTGAATGTATCACCAAGATTAGATAATTGCTCATTTATATCCCGAACAAATCCTTGTGATATCAGCACCCCGTAGATGAGGCTCGGAAAAGGAAGCTTGGACGCCCTGAGTCCTCCGTCCATATACTGAAGTACAGTGTTGAAGACCAATTGCCAAAAATTAAACACTCCATCTGTCCCGATGGAGTACAGAACTAGGGCTTGATGTCTTGTGACGCTGGTGGTGTTTGTAGAAGGAGTCCAGTTGCGGAGGGCCAGCTTGTGAAGAACGGAGTAAAATGATGTCAGATCTGCAGCTGAGAGTTTCTTCGGATGGACGGGGAAGTGAGTGATAACTCCTCCAGTGAGGGTGGATGTAGCCAGATGAATTTCGGGGGCAATACCATCAATGTCCAATGATGGGGTCTGGTACAATTGATTGATGACAGTATGATTGAAATCATAGACCCTGTTTCTGACAAATACTTTCCCATACTTGGCGGAGCGTTCATCACCGACGCTTAGGGACAAGTTTGCATAGAATTCTAACAGTGGTAGACGGGAAAAAGGTGTTACCGCTGAGACATTGGGGAGAAAATGGCAGTGCTTGAGAAAAGCCAGCAGATTGTGTCTCTCAAAGACATCCTCATCAATATTCTTTTCCTCCACAAACAAGCGAAGCGCATAATGAGTCCATTTAGCATCGGCTTGCTCAGTGTAGAATTTTGTGAAGAAGGCAGTAGTGAGATCATAGTAAAAAAGATCTATGTTGCCCACAATGTTGGCAACATTTTCAGCAACATCTTCCTCAGCAGAGGATTCTTCAAGAACAGCAGGAACAGAGGAGGCATTGTCATCAAATGATTCATCGGTATGGTGAGAGGGTTCGCTAGTCTTAGTACTAGGGGAGAGACTTGCTGAGGCGTCTCTTACCTCGTCATCATTGGAAGCAGTTGGAGGAGTCAGAGGCTTGGGCTGAGCATATTTCTTGTTTTTCTTCAGTGTAGCCATAAATTGGGCAAGCGAGACCTCATCTTCATTGGCTTGAGATGCAGTGTGTGTTTCCTATGAAGTGAAGGGCACATTTGCAGAAGAGGATACAGTGGCCTTACAAGTAGTAGCAGCACCCAAGGTAGCGGAACATTTGCGAGGAACCAGCTCATAATCTGCATCGTCGGAGTCATCCCCCGAGGTGCTATTGAGATCAATTAATGACGGCCGAGTGGATGGCTGGCCCTTGTAACGGAAACGCTTCCCAGGCGTAAGATCCGGATTTTATCATGCCTGCCTTTTGGATCGTCTTTAAGGAAGAGAGGGTGGATCAAAAACCCTGATGATTGGTGGGTTATCAATGTCCAGTGCATTTCCAGGTTCACCGGGAGCAATAACTTCCAGAGGCTCGGGCATTAGAACAGCAGGAATGATCTCCAAGTTCTGGACAGGGGGTGTTGCAGCAGATGTTGCGGGAGGTGAGGAAACATCCTCTGTATGTCCCATTTTGCTTCGGATATCGTGGGGATCAAATCCCTTTCCTTCCATTTACACGATATAAGTTTCAAGCAAAGAGGAGAATCGACAATTTTGGGGATAAGTTTTACAGAGAGAAGTTGCGAGAAGATGTACGAAAATTCGAGAAACAATTAGGCAGATAATGATGAATTAGGCGGTGTAAATAAATGAGATAAGTATGAACAGTGCAATGTTAACAAAATCGAACAATCAAATGAGTCCAAATGGTAAGAAGAAGTAATTTACTCCACAGAATTTTCTCCCAACGGTAAGAAAATAACGGCACTGTTTAAGAACTTAACACCTTTTTCAGACATTTCTTAGACAATTTGAGACAAACAGCTTTTCAAAATTTCAAGAGATAATTCCACATCGATATTTTGTACCACTAGACATCAAATATCACATAGATTAGAAATTGTTGCAAAGTCAGGAATTTCATCGCGTTTTACTTTGTTGAAATACTCATGTCCTTTTGGCATAGGAATATTCACGATGATATGTTTATGCATGACCTATTTATGCCTAATAACAGAATGTAAAAAAAATAGAAACATAAACAAGCATGAGATATGTTTACAGATAAGGTGTTGACACAAATGTTGGCAACATCTTCTGACACCACCCACAATTCCAACAAAAACTATCAATTTTACTTCACACTTACCAATTTTCTGATCATAAAAGTGGCAGCTCCCACACTAGAAGAACAGTTTTCAATGGACTCCTCTAGGTAGATTTTTTCATTTTCTTCTATTTCTGTGTTCATACTTAGAAGGGATAGCTCCCACACTTAAAGTCCAGCCTTCATTGGGCTACTTTAGGTAGCTTTTTCCATCTTTCCTTCTAATCACAGACCCAACAATATTAAAAATTATACCTTAATCTCTCGGGTTACTTGTCACATTGATTAGATATAAGTGACCGTTCTTGAAATCTTTAGTGACAAAGTTCACATGTATAGGTGTGAAGTTTTTAGAATGTAACAAGGAATTGTAAGTGCATCAGAAAACTATGCTACACAGTTTCAACACAATATATCACAGTATGTATGAAAATGCAGAATGTATAATGCTTAAAAATGCTAATGCATGTTAGGTGTTTTCCGAGATGTTGTAACATCTGAGACAACATCTATGAATGATCAGGCAGACCACATGCCGAGAGATTTCCTAAGGTTGGAGAACCTCTCAAAGTCTATTGCTTTTGTGAATATGTCAGCCAATTGGTTATTTGTATCAACAAATTCCATTCGAATCAATCATTTCTCTACTAGATCTCGAATAAAGTGATGACGAATGTCAATGTGTTTAGTTCGAGAGTGTTGTACTGGATTTTTTGAAATGTTTATTGCATTAGAATTGTCACAGTACACCACTAAGGGTTCACTCTTAAGCCCATAATCTTCTATCATTTGATTCATCCACAAAATTTGAGTGCAACCACTTCCAGCTACCACATATTCAGATTCAGCAGTTGAAAGTGAAACACAGTTCTGTTTTCTACTATGCCATGAGATCAAATTATTTCCAAGGTAAAAACAGCCTCCAGAGGTACTCTTTCTATCATCCAAATCCCCTGCCCAGTCAGCATCTGAGAATCCTACTAAATTTGAGTTGGTGTCGTGAGTATACCATAATCCTAAGTCAATTGTTCCGGCTATGTATCGTAGGATACGTTTTACGGCTTTTAAATGAGAAATCTTAGGATTAGATTGGTATCTAGCACACAGGCAAACAATAAACATTAAGTCAGGGCGGCTAGCAGTTAAGTACAAGAGACTTCCTATGATGCTGCGGTAAAGGGTGCTGTCAACATCTTCGGCAGCAGCATCTTTGGATAATTTTTCATTTGGGCCCATAGGTGTCTTCATGTGCTTGGTGTTTTCATTAGCAAATTTCTTTATCAAGTTTTTAGCATACTTACTTTGACACAAAAAGATGTCATCATGCATTTGTTTGATTTGCAAACCAAGAAAGAAACTTAGCTCAATAACCATGCTCATTTCGAATGTGGATGACATGCACTCAACAAAATTATCAGCATGCTTTTGAGATGAGGAACCAAAGATTATATCATCAACATAAACTTGACAAATAAGTATCTCACCTTTGGATTTCTGAATAAAAAGGGTATTGTCTACCTCACCTCGTTTGAAGCCAATTTCAAGAAGATATTCGGTTAGTTTGTCATACCATGCACGTGGTGCTTTTTTCAAACCATAGAGGGTCTTTTTCAACTTGTACACATGATCCAAATTATGTGGATCTTCAAATCCTTTAGGCTGTCTGACATATGCTTCCTCACACAAGGTACCATTCAAGAATGCACTTTTGACGTCCATTTAAAATAATTTGATTTTCATGTAGCATGGAATGGCTAGCAGAAGTCGGACTGACTCAATGCTGGCAATAGGAGCGAAGGTCTCATCAAAATCAACCCCCTCAACCTGTGTGTACCCTTGAGCAACCAACCTTGCTTTGTTTTGAATGATGTTCCATGACTCGTCCGTTTTATTTTTAAAAATCCATTTTGTTCCAATTATATTGACGTGTTCAAGAGGTGGAACTAGATCCCAGACATCATTTCGAACGAATCCATCAAGCTCATCATGCATAGCATTGATCCAAAACTCATCTTTTAAGGCTTCATCAACATTTTTAGGTTCACATTGAGATACAAAGCGTGAAAATCTAACCTGTGAGTAAGCCGAGCTCATGCATATAAGTCCAGCCATTTTTCGGTAATCAACTTTCTCTTTCTTTCGAGTTTGGACTTCACCTTGCACACTTCGAATTATTTGAGATGATGGATGATTTTTCTGAATCTTAGTCGGTATATTCTGTCCATCATCTGTTGTGTCATCATCACTATTTGCTTCGTCCTCAAATTCAGTGATTTCAGTGTCACATGTTGTGCTAGGTGTTGGGAGATGATCAAACCCCAGCTGGTCCATCAGGGACAAAGGTTGATGAGGATGATGAAGAGGAAGATGAGGATGATGATGAAGAGGAGGATGATTGATTGTGTTTTTGGTTCTGTCTCTAATTCTTTTAGTGTTTAGTTATTTTTCTGTGTGGTTAGGTCCTTAAGCCTTTTAGTGTGTTATTATGTTCCTGATCCAAATAACAAAAAGTTTTTACAGGTGTTGTCCCGAATGTTGCCAACTCTACTAACAACATTTTTTTGATATCTGTAGTTGTTTCAGGGGGAGAAAAATACTTTAACTCTGGGGGAGAAAATGTGAGCTAAACAAGGATAAATGGATTTGATCTCATTTTGTCCAGAAAGGCAAAAAGGGGGAGATTGAAGGGAAATATATTTTCTCTAATTAAAAAAAATAATTTTCCTTAAATATTATCTCTTCCATGATTAATTTGATTTGGTTAATATTTATCGTAATTTTGCCTGCCTAGATATATGGAAATATTGATATGATATGGTATCAAGATTTGAGAAAAGTTTTGCTTCTATTAAATTCTTCTCGTTTTCCTTTTTTGAATAGGTTTCCTTGTTGAGACAAACTCTAGGAGAGAGAAGATCTATAAATAAGAGAAACAAGGACTTTGTTACAGCTACTTCCGATCGGTCATACATACATACACGCAGTGAAGATTTTCATAGAGAAATAATTCTTGAAGCCGTTGTTGTTTAAGAGTGGTGATTGCGTGTTGTCTTGAATGTTGGGAACATCTGCAGACAACATCCATAAAGAAGTTGGCTGAAGATCGTTTTCGTGGATTCTCTTTTGGCATCACGTTTTTGCTTTCTTGTTTTAGTTTTTATTCTGGTTATTTGTTTTAGAAAGCATTTGTTTTCACAACTTGTTGAGGAAATTGATTTTTTGTGAAAATCACTTGTGATAGGTTTTGTAAACGGTTAAGTTTTCTAATGATTAATTTTTGCCCTGAGGCACGCACAAGTATTTATAATTTGCAAATACTTGTGCAAATTTAATCTTGTCCATCTATTTATTTAAAGTCAATTTGTGTTACAAAATATAATATTCCGCTGCATATTGTCTCGAATGTTGTAACATTTGACACAACACTTAATTCTGATAAAACACAAATTCGCGATTTTACATCCCATACTGATATTTTTACTATTTGTGATATATGTCGAACATTATAAGTTCTTACAAGTACTTACCAACAAAAATATCCGAAATGTCTCAACAGCGCAACAACATCAATTCCCTGGAAATGGCGGATTTATACTTTCGAAACTTTGCAAATGTTCCTTTACTATTCACTGAAGATATCAAACATCCAAATCACGAGATTAACACTTTTTCCTGGCAAATAAACACTCCTTCGGACAAGGAAAACTGGAAAGACATAGGGTGGTACTCTTACATATAAATAAAAGTAATGCTAACCTCGGAACTTCCTTTTTGATCTGCACAGATGAACTGAGACATCAAATTATAATTTTCCATGCTTTTTGACTACTAATCTATACTATTAATAGTTAAAAAAACGGCGTATCTAGTAAGATTATGAACAGTGGCGGAGCTTATTCCCAAACTGGACCCAAAAAAAAATGTAGTATATATAGGTGGGCCAAAAAAATAAATTTTTTAAAAATCTGCTACACAAGCCCTTACCTTAATCATTTTCTTTAACTTTGTTTGCAATTCAAATAATCACACAAATCACAAATCACAAATCATTTCTTCCTGACGCGTACGGCCGCATAAATATCACTCCAGTCACCATGCGCGTGACTTTTCTAATTTCATTATAGATAGGGCTTCTTACTTCGTTATGTAAAATAGATGTAGGCAAATAATTTTGTTTGTGATAAGATATTACGTTTCAAATTGAAATTTTGAATTAAATATTGCCATGAAATATGAAATAATTTTGTTTATATGTCCAAATTTGTTCGGTTTTCAGTTTCCTTTTTATTTTATATATTTTTTTTACTTTTTCCTTTGTCTTGAATGTAGAGGCCCAATGGTTGAAAAAAATGGATATTTTGCTTGGTTATATGCTTGATGATATTATATATTTCTTTAGAGGAAAAAATTTGTAAGTATAAATTATGTGGATTGACATTTAATATTTTAGTATTATGTAGTGTGTTCAATTTGTTCCTGAATTCGCGTCTCTAATGCTTTTATGTTGGTTGTTATTTAATACCGTGGTGATATATATTGATTATGATTTATATGTTGATAGCTTTGTAATTGTTTCAACCTTTGAGAGAAGTTAGTTATAAGCTTTTGACATTGTCATTAATTCTACCGGTTGCAACGACGACAGTAGAGAGGGTGTTTTATGCCATGAGAATTGTGAAAGACAGGTTACGCGATCGAATGAGTGATGACTGGATGAATGATAGTCTCATTGTCTATGTAGAGAAAAATATATTTCTGACCGTTGATAATAAATATATTGTACAAAGGTTTAAAAATATGAAGACTCGAAAAGAACAATTATAAAGTAGTTATTTTGTGATGCTTTATAATTAAAAGATTTTTTTTGTTTTATTAATTATAGTATACCGTAGCCTACACTGAATCAAAATTCTAGCTCCGCCCCTGATTATGAAACTAGTTAAACTTAATTATTTAGTAAAAAAACAATTATTTTATCATCTATTAGAAATAAAATTAAACTTTAAATTTAATTTATAGAAATCAAGTATCTTAAATTATATAAATCAAGTTGTCTAACCGTACTCATCACCGTAACAGTTAAGGGACATTTACAGTTTAGTTCTCTAATTTTAGAAACCGAAATCAAACCATCAGTGTCCCAGTCAGATTTTGGACCGGAAATTGAAAAAATATTTTGATTCCCATTGTTTTTTTGGGGATGATTCTAGTTCCATTTTCGGTCCGTGCATGGCTTCGCCTTTAACTAGTGCTTTGCAATGAAAATTTGTGGACGGATGAAACCATGAGTTGATGATGGGAATTCATAAAGTATGCTCACATTTAGGTAAATTCGAGGAAGACGTCCAACAAGGTAAATAGCTACCATTCCCCAGCAAAGAAATGCTCCTATTCCATTGCTCTCTACAGCCACCGTTCCCTGTGTTGAAACTCTAAGATTTAAAGTAGACCATGGTCATTATAAGATATGTTTCAGTATATGATTCTGATTTGATAAGACTTTCTTATGTTAAGATTCTATTCTAATATGAAATGTTCGTCCAATTCGATATAAGTTCTAAACTCTGTATGCTCCGTTTCGACTTCTGTTCTGAAAAATGATCACTTTGCAAATTTGAATATGTATAATTTGTTATTCTGGTATTCGATCGGCCCTCATTTGTTGAGTGTTTCCCAAAACGCTTATTCTCTTACTCTCATATCCATATAAAAATGAAAAAACATGTGGAGAAAGAATAGCAGGATCAATCATGGGGCTAGTAAAAAATCCAAAGATATGAAGACCAAGTCTCTTGCCCCAAGATTCCATAGCTATCTGTAATCGCTTCTGCATTTTTGTATTCTTTTATTATAATAACAGTTTCAACAGTAATTGAGTTTCCGCATTAATAGAGATTTGTAAAGACAGTGTTCTTTTACGAAATAGATTGATTTTGACTATTTGTGACGAGTCTTATTGATTTCAATATAAATTGTTAAAACAATATCAGATGTTATTTATGTTTCGGTCTCTGACCGTTACATAAAAACTATATATAGTCATTATTTTCAAATGAGAAGTTTCTTGTAGAGCTCGAAAGTTAGTACACGTAAACCATGTATTTATTATATTGTTATATTATCTATTTATTTTTAAAATGATTTTAATGATGCATGATTTATGATTTGCATTATTTTAAATTATTACATATTTATTTGTTGCACATTAAAAAGTTTTCTTGAGCTTTATTTTCAGGCAAATATTCGATGTGGGATCGAGAAAAGAGACCGGTGACGATTTAGGCGATTTATGAATAATGTGGTATTCTATTTCAAGTCAAAAAAATTAGTATTTTAAATAATTTATTAAATTTTAAGCATTCTAAAACCTAATTTAATTTATTAGGTGATTTTCAGATTTTAAGTTTTTCAAAAAATATTAATTTGGATAGTTGGGGATTTTAAATCTTGAAATTTATTTTATTAAATCTTTGTGTATGATTAAATAATTAGATTAGTAATATTTTATCACTAATTATATAACTAAGCATTTTTAGCCCCTAATTAATGCTACTCACACCATCGGTTGCACACACACATTGTGTTGTCATTTCTTTGATGAAGAAAACTAGGGTTCTTGAAATTTCTCAGCAGCCGACCCTTTTCCTGTAACGTACCGTACTTTTAAACATACTTAAAATTTACGAAAAATAAAATTTTTTCTTAAATAAGAAATTCTCATTCAAAATGCCAAATAATTAAAATACTTGAACAAATATTTGAAATTGTACATAACTTTCAACAAGTACTTGTTTTAAACAACATGGAATAATTTTTTAAAATTCAGAGTAATTGAAATAACATGCATGAAAATCCTTGAAAAACTAAGAGGTCCTCGGGTTAGTCCGCCGCATAGTCCGAGCCAACTCACTGATCCCTGCCTCTCGTCTCCTCAAACTCGTCCTCACTTGCATCGATCAAGTCTAGTGAGTCTAAAAACTCAACAAGTATAAACTGAGAATAAAAAATAATATGTAATAAAATCCACATGCAATAAAAGTAACGCATTCATACTTAACTTTGAACATACTAGCATAACATAAACATGTCATCAATTCATAAACATTTTCATAACGTACTTGCATCATACATACTTAAACATGCATCATCATCATCATTTTGCGTAGAGATATTGTGATGTACCATATTTTTATACTAATTGAAATTTGCGGAAAATTAAAATTTTCTTAAATAAATAATAATCTTTTGAAAATGCAATATAAATAAATTGCTCAATTAAATATTTGAAATGTAAAGAGCTCGCAACAAGTACTTGTTTAAAACAACATAAAGTAGTTTCCTTAAAAATCAAATTACATAAAACAACATGCTTAAAACTTCTTGAAACCATAGAGGGTCCTCGGGTTTAGCTTCCGCGCAGTCCGAGCCAACTCACCGATCCCCACCTCTCGCCTACTCATCCTCACCTGCATCGATCAAGTCTAGCGAGTCTAAAGACTCAACATGTATAAACTGGAAATAATAAGTAATACATAATAAAATCATATGCATTTTAAAGTAGAGCGTACATACTTAAACTTGAACGTACTTACATAAACATAGACGTGCCAACATATCGTAAAACCTTTCATAAACATAATTGCATCATACATACTTGGACATACATAACGTCATCATTTTGCATAGAGATATGTTTCAAAGCAAGTGATCCATACATAAATGCACCTGATCAGACTAAATAACCGTACTAGGCTGGCAGGGAAGTCCACTACCACATACATGAAGATCCCCGGTCATGCTTTACCGGGTGGATCGGTCCCTGGTCATGCTTTTCCGCTTTCCAATCCTGATCTAAACTCGGTCATGCTTTACCGGGGTGGAGAGATCTTCGGCCACGTTCACCGACTTCCAAACCCGTTCATAATTTGATCACAAGACAATTCGCATACCTCAAAAATATAAATATTTTTTTTCCACGTGGAACATACTAATACATTATGCATGCCTGCCCAATACAAAAATTTAAAAAAAATACTTGGCGCTCGGGCGGCTTGACAAAATTTTTTTTGCCAGAATGCTTGGCGCTCGGGCGGTAAGATTTTACCGCTCGAGTGCCGCCCTGCGGCACACGAAGAACACTTTTTTTTAACATCACAATTTGAGCAGTCACACAAAAATGATTATAACTCACTTGTCTCTTGTCCAAAAATTACGAATTTACTGTCAAATCGAAGATATCAAAAAGTACTATGTTTTATATGTTGAAAGTTTTTCCAGAAAATCGACCGTAAATTCCCAGGATTCGAAATGACAGCAGATTCAGTTTTTGAGATTTAAAAAAAATCGTTTGACAATCACAGTTTGAGCAATCAAATGAAAATGATCATAACACACTCGTTTCTTGTCCAAAATTTACTAATTTACTATCAAATCAAAGGTATCAAAAAACACTACGTTTCATATGTTCAAAGTGTTTCCAGAAAATCGACCAAAAAAGTACAGTACACGAAATGACAGCAACATCCGGTTTTGAGATCCAAAAACTTTCAAGAATCGTTTCAAACGTTTTTGCTCAAACTTTTGCATAATATAAACATGAATTTTTTTTACACACAATAAATATCAAAACATATGTTACGACGAGATCGATGAAAAAACGAAAGAATATACATGTCTTTGCGTCTAAACGCTCGAAGATGACGAATATCGACGCGGTTGATTGCGTGAGATGACCGGGAGACGCTTGCTACACGATTCTTTCTCAAAAAAGGGACGTGAATCTATAGGAATTATTCAAGGAGAAGGGTGGCTGCTGAAAGAACTCAAGAACCCTAGCTATTCTCCAAAATCTGCAACATGTGTGTATGTGTGTTGTGTGTGTGCGTGAGTGTGGTTTTAATTAAGTGAAAATTGTGCTTAATTAATTAATTAATGGCTAAAAATATGCTTAATGGATATCCCCGTCAGCCCAGTACTGTGGTTTAGTCTGATCAAGCGCATTTATTTATGGGTCACTTGCTTTGAAACATTTCTCTACGCAAAATGATGATGTTTATGTATGTTCAAGTATGTATGATGGAAGTATGTTTATGAAAAGTTTTATGAAACGATGGCACGTATATGTTTATGTATGTACGTTCAAGTTTAAGTATGTATGGTCTACTTAAAAATGCATGTGGTTTTATTATGTATTCCTTGTTATTCTCAGTTTATACATGTTGAGTATTTAAATTCACTAGACTTGATCGATGCAGCTGAGGACGAGTACGAGGAGAAGAGAGGTGGGGATCAATGAGTTGGCTCGGACTGCGTAGAGGCTAAACTCGAAGACCGATTACGTTTTAAGAAAAAAAAATTATGTACGTATCAAATACTCTGATTTTCACGGGATTACTTTATGATATTTAAACAAGTGCTTTTGCAAACTTTGGTTGTAGTTGTTTCATTTCAAATGTTTTAGACGAGAAGATTATTTTTATCGCAATTTTAAAGTTTATTATTTATTTAATAAAAATTTTTATTTTCCGCAAATTTTAAGTTGTTAAAAATATGGTACGTTACAGATATGTTTCAAAACAAGTGACACATAACATAGTTGCTTGATCAGACTAAACCACTGTACTGTGCTGGCAGAGATTTCCACTACCACATACATAAGATCCTCGGTTATACTTTACTGGGTACTTTACCTGTAGAACCCGTAATCAGTAGACGTATAAGCCATGCATAATTCTAGATTTTTAAATTTTAATTGACTTCATTGCATGATTATTTTAAATGCATTTATTTGAAGTTAATTATTTATTATTTCAGTTCAGTAATATGATTTTTAGCATTTCAGCATTTTCAGTGAGGCCGGACCGGAGTTAGAGTTTTGAGATAGAATTTAAGATTCGAGAAATATTTCCAGAAGTTAATTTAGCTAGCAAGTAAGTTCATTTAAGTTAAAAAGAAGTTTAAGGAATTATTTAAGTTAGTTGAGGATTTTAATTTAAATTATTGGAGGTGATTAAGAAATGAGCTCATTTAAGTTACTTAATTAAGGGGTTAGTTCACTAAATTAATTAAAGGATTAGTAAGGCTTTCAAGGATTATTAGTTGACTAGATAATCAATTTTCCCCCTACCATTTATCATGCATTTTCGGCCACACCCCTAGAAGAACAAACTAGGACTTGCCAACTCACCTTTGACCCATTCTTGGTTGATTAGCATGCTAATTCTTTTAGCTATTTTTCCACCTTAATTAATTAATACTAGACCACTATCCTAACCCTTGTTTGGCATGATAAAATCGGCCACTATAGTCTAGAACCACCCAAGAGATCATTTGATAGCAATTCAAAATTCAAAATTCAAATGCATGAAGACTTGGTCTTGATATGATCCTATTTTTGTGCACCCTTCTCCTCACCTTCATAACCATCACTCCCCCCTCCACCTCCACCGAAAATAAGACCCCTTTTCAGTAGAAAAAACGTGGATAGCAGCTAGGGAGAAAGGGAGAAAAATCGAGAGCCAAGAAAGGTAGAGAAGCAAGCCACTCCGTCTCCTCCGCGCCGTCTCGTCTCTTCTTTTCGTTTTCTTTCGAAATGAAACCAGGCATGTCTAGATTTCTTTCAAACCTCAATCAAGTCATATTATCATTTATTTTTCAGTACATGATCATGTTTTAGCAAGCAAAAACCGAGATACATGTCAAAAATATTTTTGGAACACACATGCAGAATTTCGGCCCTTTCATGACAAGCTTCACGTTTTTCTGAGTTTTGTGGTTTCAGGTGATTGGTTCGATTCCAGGCTCCCAAGGCGGCTTGTATACATGTAGTAGGATGCATTAGGACCATGTTGGTCCATTCAAACCAGCCCCATGCTTGCTGGAAATTCAGAATGACAGCAAGTCCCTTAGGTGCAGAAAAATGTGGTTCGAAAATTCAGTTTCTTGTCAAGGGGTTGGATCTGATCTTGGCTGCCCCAAGGGCCTATAGCCATGGTTGGATCACTTCCCTAGCATGTCTAAGACGTGACTAAGTTGCCCTTTTGGTGGCTTGGTCCATGGTTCATCGGTTTTTAATCAAAACGTCAGAACAGCCCCTTTCCCCATTCGGCCCTTCCATTTTTCAGCATATGGTTCGTTTCTTTTGTGGCTTGGTGTGGATCTTGGTTGGCCTATGGCCCTTAGCCACGGTTCATATCATGCTCCTAGATGTCTAGATCGTGCCATGGTCAATCAAATGGCCACTGGAACGACGCAAGACATCGATCATAGCATAAACACTACACACGCATGCACGTTGCTCTCGGTTGGACCCTTCGGTTAAGATTTGGTGTGATGCGGATTGTGGCTGGCCTAGGGCCCTTATCCATGGTTCAAATCATTCCTTGGGATGTTGGTAAGAGTCTCTGGTTGGTGGTTCACGCCCCTAATGGCCGATAGTCTCGAAACCAATGCAAGTCTTGTAGTGCGCAGCTGCTGTATTTTTTGACAGCAAGTATGCTGCTGTTCAGAAGCGTCGTTTGAGTTCTTGGTTGGCTTTTAGCCCATGGCCTTGGACTGGACAGTGCCTCATTGAGTTGGGAAGGTCATGTTTTCGACCGTTTGTCATTTGGATCATTTTTGAGGTCGTATGAGAATTTACGGTGCAATGTGCCAAATTGACTCTCGAAAGAGCGTTTCGTGTTTTGGCCTCCATTCCACCTAGATTTCGACCCTATCATTTTAGGAACATTATTTTATGATTTTTCAGCGTATTTTAATCATGACTATACGTCGGTTCAGTGTCGGTTCAGGTTGGCTCGGAGTCATGATTAAATGCAAAGTCATTAGGCGTCATAGTCGCATCTTTTGAACGTAAATTGCATAGTTGGTTAAGTCTAAGCTATTGCATATTTTTCATGGCACAGTTAGGTTGCAGCGAGCCTGGGAACGATCCAATCCAATCCAGTTGGTAAAATTACAGGAATTTTCATTACGCCAGTTAATTATTTTACGTGCATTAAATAGAAAATGATTATTTTTGAGATTTATGCGATATGGCTTGTGGTTCATTCACTATGTGGGAGTGTTATTTTTATACGGTCGCCAGTGACCGATCAGTTCAGTATGGTACCACCCGGTCGCCAGTGACCGGCCAGCTCAGATCAGTTTCAGCCTCCCCGGTAGCCAGTTACCGATCAGTTCAGCTTAGTGCAGTGGCCACAGGCGTAAAACATAATCTCAACAGAAAATTTTACCAGATATTTCAGTACAGGCTCCAAGGAGCAAATATTTTTACAGTGACTTCCAGTTCAGTTATGCACGTATTATAATTGCTCAGTACAGATTATTTTCAGTATGCCTCAGGACAGGATATTTTATCTCATACATATTTTAAATTCAGATTTTTACTCGTTACCTGCGATTTATGCATGCTGAGTCTTTAGGCTCACTAGACTTGATTGTTGTAGGTACTGATGAGGCCAGGGCCGAGGGCGGGGACCAGTGAGTCAGCTTGGGTCGGCAGTAGTGGCACCCGAGGACCTCAGAGCAGCAGTTGTTATTTTCTTCGCAAACAATTTTTATCAGTTGTTGGATATTTTTAAATCGTTGTTGTTGGCAAAAACTTTGATTTTCTTCCGGTGCAATATTTTGAAATATTGAACTTGATTAACCAGTGATTTTATGAATGAGGCCATTTAAGTTCTTTTAAAAAGAAAATTTTTAATTTTCCGCAAATTTTCAAGCAAGTAGTTCGAGGGCCTTCACAGTTGGTATCAGAGCGGTGGTTCTGTATAGGGTTTCACTACTACTGACCGCGAGAAGCTCACGAAGCCACGCCTTTGGTCTGTAAGTTTTTCAGTTCAGCATTTTGTTCAGCATTTCAGTTATAGCATGAATTATTTTGTCAGCATGCTTCCAGATTTTCAGTATTTCAGAGTTCATTTAAAATAAAGTATGGAATTATGCATGTTAGTTACGTATGGGTTATGTTGGAACAGTATGCCCCCTAGACGCATTTTAGAGCGCAACAGAGAGGTGGAGCCTCGCCGAGAGGACAGAGAGGAGCATAGACCGGAGGGAGACCTACCACCTCCTCCACCGCCCCCACCGGACATGAGTGCCCAGATGTTAGCTGGGATGGCACAGTTCTTCGCACAGTTTGCGGGGGGCAATGCCGCAGCCGTAGCCGCAGCCGCAGCCAGGCCGACAGGGCCCGAGGCAGTGTATGAGCGATTCATGAAGATGCGGCCGAAGGAATTCTCTGGGGCATCTGACCCCATGGTTGCCGAGGGATGGATCAAATCCCTCGAGGTTATCTTCGATTTTATGGAGCTGGGAGATGCAGATCGAGTCCGATGTGCCACCTACTTGTTCACTGGAGACGCCCGCTTATGGTGGGAAGGAGCTTCGGTAGCCCTGACATTGGCTACACTTTCTTGGACCCGCTTTTCGGAGGTTTTCTACTCCAAGTATTTTGCTGAGGAGGTTCGCACCAGGCTGACCACCGAGTTCATGAGCCTGAGACAGGGGGATATGTCGGTTACGGAGTTTATCCGTAAGTTCGAGAGGGGCTGTCACTTTGTGCCCCTGATAGCGAATGATGCCAGAGCCAAGCTGATGCACTTCCTGGTGGGTTTACGGCCGATCTTGCGCCGGGATGTTAGGGTATCTGACCCTGCTACTTATGAGGTTGCCGTCTCCAAGGCCTTAGCCGCAGAGCAGGATCTGCGGGATATCGAGAGGGATCGCCAGGGCAAGCGCCCAGTCCAGGCACCGCACCGCCCTCCTCCTCTTCAGCATCAGCAGCAGAATAAGAGGCCTTTTCATGGACCGCCCAGGAACAGAGGCCAGCAGCAGCAGCAGCAGCAGCAGCGGGGACGCCCAGCCCCGAGGACTCAGGAGCACCCAGTCTGTCCCAGGTGCTCACGTCGCCATCCTGGAGCATGTATGGCTGGCTCAGGAAAGTGTTTTAAGTGTGGCAGTCCAGACCACATGTTGCTGCAGTGCCCTCAGAGGAATCTGCCTACCCAAGGCAGAGTTTTTGCTCTCCATGCCGCGGAAGCCAACCCGGAGACTATGTTGTTGACAGGTACCTTTAAACTTTAAGTTATTCTTCGAATTTCAACATTTTGGGAATCGGGATTTAGATTTTGAACTTAGAACTGTTATAGGATTGCATGCTCTACTCAGATTTATTTCGGGGAAATTAAGCTAGAGGAACCTAGACCTTTGCATGTCTATAAGTTTAGATCTTGTAGTGGGATTCAACTTAGAACTCCGCTCTTTCAGGGAGAATTTTTATATCTGGTTCCGCTACCAAGGCCTTGATAGATTCAGGGGCCACTCACTCATTTATTTCGGAGGTCTTTGCAAACTTTCTCAAGATCCAGACCATTGGGCTAGATACAGCCTTTTCAGTAGTGTTGCCGTCAGGCGAGGAGATGGCAGCCACCAATGTTATCCGAGATATAGACCTTGAGCTGCACGGTAATCTTGTTTATGCGGATCTGATTGTGCTACCGATGCCGGAATTTGACATCATCCTAGGGATGGACTGGCTATTGAGGAACAGAGTGTTGATAGACTTCCAGCGGAGATCCGTTCTTGTCCGACCGCCTGGAATGGAGCAGTTCTTATTTGAGCCGGACAGGTACTTTCCTTTACCGCGCATTATTCCTTATGTTCAGGCTAGGAAGCTCATGCATAGAGGGTGTCGGGCATTTCTAGCAACCTTTTTATCTGTCCCCGAGGAACCCAGCCAGTCAGCCTCAGATGTTCCGATTGTCAGAGATTTCTTAGACGTTTTTCCCGAAGACGTCTCTGGTATGCCACCCGAGAGAGAGGTGGAGTTTTCCATTGAGCTTATACCAGGTACGGCTCCGATATCCAAAGCACCGTACCGACTAGCACCGACAGAGATGGCAAAGCTTAAGAAGCAGATCCAAGAACTTCTTGACAAGGAGTTCATTCGCCCGAGCTTTTCTCCATGGGGCGCGCCAGTCTTATTCGTGAAAAAGAAGGATGGCTCGATGAGGCTTTGCATTGACTACCGGGAGTTGAACAGGGTTACAGTGAAGAATAAATACCCACTGCCGAGGATTGAGGATCTGTTTGACCAGTTGCAGGGAGCTTCGATTTTCTCCAAGATAGATCTGCGTTCCGGTTATCACCAGTTGAGGGTGAGAGATGCTGATGTCTCGAAGACAGCTTTCAGGACTCGTTATGGCCACTACGAGTTCCTAGTGATGCCGTTCGGTCTGACGAATGCGCCAGCGATCTTCATGGATCTAATGAATCGCGTATTTCAGCCGTACCTTGACCAGTTTGTGATAGTGTTCATAGATGACATTCTTGTCTACTCCAAGAATCGGGAGGAGCACAGCAGGCATCTGACCACAGTGTTGCAGACATTGCAGAAACATAAACTATTCGCAAAGTTCAGTAAGTGCGAATTCTGGTTAGAGAAGGTGGCGTTCTTGGGCCACATTGTTTCTAGCAGTGGTATTGAGGTAGACCCGGCGAAAGTTGCAGCAGTCAGAGATTGGGTTGTGCCTCAGAATGCATCAGAGATCCGCAGTTTTCTTGGGCTAGCAGGATATTACAAGAAATTCATCCAGGGATTCTCCTCTATAGCCGTTCCACTCACAGCACTGACCAAGAAAAATGTAAAGTTTGTGTGGAGCGAGGAGTGTCAGAAGAGCTTCGATACTTTGAAGCAAGCTCTTATCTCAGCACCTGTTTTGGCTGTACCGTCAGGATCTAGCGAGTTTGTTCTTTATACCGATGCTTCGAAGCTT
Organism: Primulina tabacum; assembly: GCF_025594145.1. Classification (NCBI taxonomy): domain Eukaryota; kingdom Viridiplantae; phylum Streptophyta; class Magnoliopsida; order Lamiales; family Gesneriaceae; genus Primulina; species Primulina tabacum. Next base: position 16,304,866 of record NC_134557.1, on the reverse strand, counting down.
GGTTTAGGTGCAGTTTTGATGCAGCATGGGAGAGTGATAGCGTATGCTTCTCGACAGCTGAAAATCCACGAGAAGAACTACCCCACCCATGATCTGGAGTTAGCGGCCGTAGTTTTTGCTTTGAAGATTTGGAGGCACTATCTGTATGGAGAGAAGTGTCAGATCTTTACCGACCATAAGAGCCTCAAGTATTTCTTTACGCAGAAGGAGCTGAACATGCGTCAGAGACGTTGGTTGGAGCTTGTGAAAGACTACGATTGTGACATTAGCTACCACCCGGGTAAAGCTAATGTAGTTGCGGATGCTTTGAGCAGGAAAGTCGCAGTGATGGCTCATTTGACGATGCAGAAACCTCTTCAGATTGAGATGCAGAGGTTTGATCTTGAGACTTACCCTCGAGGTAGAGTTCCTCGTTTATCTACCTTGACTATCCAGTCCTCTCTTATTGACCGTATTCGCAGCGGTCAGGCAGCAGATGAGCAGTTGGCACAGTGGAAGAAGAGAGATGAAGCTAAGGGCAGTGTTTTGTATTCAGTCAGCGACGGTATTGTGAGATACCGAGATAGGATATGGGTTCCTAGCAGTGATTCTATCCGAGCAGACCTCTTATCAGAGGCCCATACGTCCCCATACTCTATTCACCCTGGGAGTACGAAGATGTACAAAGATCTGCAGCTATTGTATTGGTGGCCAGGGATGAAGAAGGACATCAGGCGTTTTGTATCCGAGTGCCTGACTTGCCAGTTAGTGAAGGCCGAGCATCAGAGACCAGCAGGTTTGCTCAAGCCTCTTCCTATTCCCGAGTGGAAGTGGGAGAACATTACCATGGACTTTGTGACCGGATTGCCGAGGTCAGCCAGAGGATCGAATGCTATTTGGGTGATTGTAGATCGTCTTACCAAATCAGCGCACTTCTTGCCTATTAAGACGACTTTCACCATGGTTCAGTATGCAGAGCTGTATATCCGAGAGATAGTCCGACTCCACGGTATTCCAGTTTCTATCGTATCCGACAGAGATCCCAGATTCACTTCCTCGTTTTGGAAGAGTTTGCATTCGACTTTGGGTACGAAGTTGCTGTTTAGCACAGCTTTCCATCCGCAGACAGATGGACAGTCGGAGCGAGTTATTCAGATCTTAGAGGATCTTCTCCGTGCTTGCGTCATTGATTTCTCTGGGAGTGGGGAGTCGAACTTACCATTGGTAGAGTTCACCTATAACAACAGTTTCCAGTCGTCCATAGGTATGGCTCCGTATGAAGCGCTGTATGGTCGCAAGTGTAGATCTCCTGTTCATTGGGATGAAGTAGGAGAGAGAGCAGAGTTGGGTCCAGAGATTGTTCAGCAGGCAGCAGATGTAGTAGTCAAGATCCGTGATAGGATGAGGACTGCTCAGAGCCGACAGAAGAGTTATGCCGATCAGCGGAGGAGAGAGTTAGAGTTTGCAGTGGGCGATCATGTTTTCGTGAAAGTGGCACCTATGAAGGGTGTCATGAGATTTGGCAAGAAAGGGAAGCTCAGTCCGAGATTCATTGGACCGTTTGAGATCCTCGACAGAGTTGGGACGCTAGCGTATCGTGTGGCTCTTCCGCCAAATCTGGCCGGAGTACACAATGTCTTTCACGTCTCCATGCTGAGGAAGTATATGGCAAATCCTTCGCATGTGCTGAATTTCGAGCCGTTGCAGCTTACTCCGAACTTATCTTATGAGGAGAGACCTGTGCAGATCTTAGACAGACAGGAGAAGAAACTTCGGAACAAGTTGGTGAAGCGAGTCAAAGTCAAATGGCTCAACCATTCAGAGGAGGAAGCTACGTGGGAGTCTGAGCCGGAGATGAGAAGTCGATACCCTGAGTTATTCGGTGAGTTCTAATTTCGAGGACGAAATTTATTTTAAGGGGGGAAGGATTGTAGAATCCGTAATCAGTAGACGTATAAGCCATGCATAATTCTAGATTTTTAAATTTTAATTGACTTCATTGCATGATTATTTTAAATGCATTTATTTGAAGTTAATTATTTATTATTTCAGTTCAGTAATATGATTTTTAGCATTTCAGCATTTTCAGTGAGGCCGGACCGGAGTTAGAGTTTTGAGATAGAATTTAAGATTCGAGAAATATTTCCAGAAGTTAATTTAGCTAGCAAGTAAGTTCATTTAAGTTAAAAAGAAGTTTAAGGAATTATTTAAGTTAGTTGAGGATTTTAATTTAAATTATTGGAGGTGATTAAGAAATGAGCTCATTTAAGTTACTTAATTAAGGGGTTAGTTCACTAAATTAATTAAAGGATTAGTAAGGCTTTCAAGGATTATTAGTTGACTAGATAATCAATTTTCCCCCTACCATTTATCATGCATTTTCGGCCACACCCCTAGAAGAACAAACTAGGACTTGCCAACTCACCTTTGACCCATTCTTGGTTGATTAGTATGCTAATTCTTTTAGCTATTTTTCCACCTTAATTAATTAATACTAGACCACTATCCTAACCCTTGTTTGGTATGATAAAATCGGCCACTATAGTCTAGAACCACCCAAGAGATCATTTGATAGCAATTCAAAATTCAAAATTCAAATGCATGAAGACTTGGTCTTGATATGATCCTATTTTTGTGCACCCTTCTCCTCACCTTCATAACCATCACTCCCCCCTCCACCTCCACCGAAAATAAGACCCCTTTTCAGTAGAAAAAACGTGGATAGCAGCTAGGGAGAAAGGGAGAAAAATCGAGAGCCAAGAAAGGTAGAGAAGCAAGCCACTCCGTCTCCTCCGCGCCGTCTCGTCTCTTCTTTTCGTTTTCTTTCGAAATGAAACCAGGCATGTCTAGATTTCTTTCAAACCTCAATCAAGTCATATTATCATTTATTTTTCAGTACATGATCATGTTTTAGCAAGCAAAAACCGAGATACAAGTCAAAAATATTTTTGGAACACACATGCAGAATTTCGGCCCTTTCATGACAAGCTTCACGTTTTTCTGAGTTTTGTGGTTTCAGGTGATTGGTTCGATTCCAGGCTCCCAAGGCGGCTTGTATACATGTAGTAGGATGCATTAGGACCATGTTGGTCCATTCAAACCAGCCCCATGCTTGCTGGAAATTCAGAATGACAGCAAGTCCCTTAGGTGCAGAAAAATGTGGTTCGAAAATTCAGTTTCTTGTCAAGGGGTTGGATCTGATCTTGGCTGCCCCAAGGGCCTATAGCCATGGTTGGATCACTTCCCTAGCATGTCTAAGACGTGACTAAGTTGCCCTTTTGGTGGCTTGGTCCATGGTTCATCGGTTTTTAATCAAAACGTCAGAACAGCCCCTTTCCCCATTCGGCCCTTCCATTTTTCAGCATATGGTTCGTTTCTTTTGTGGCTTGGTGTGGATCTTGGTTGGCCTATGGCCCTTAGCCACGGTTCATATCATGCTCCTAGATGTCTAGATCGTGCCATGGTCAATCAAATGGCCACTGGAACGACGCAAGACATCGATCATAGCATAAACACTACACACGCATGCATGTTGCTCTCGGTTGGACCCTTCGGTTAAGATTTGGTGTGATGCGGATTGTGGCTGGCCTAGGGCCCTTATCCATGGTTCAAATCATTCCTTGGGATGTTGGTAAGAGTCTCTGGTCGGTGGTTCACGCCCCTAATGGCCGATAGTCTCGAAACCAATGCAAGTCTTGTAGTGCGCAGCTGCTGTATTTTTTGACAGCAAGTATGCTGCTGTTCAGAAGCGTCGTTTGAGTTCTTGGTTGGCTTTTAGCCCATGGCCTTGGACTGGACAGTGCCTCATTGAGTTGGGAAGGTCATGTTTTCGACCGTTTGTCATTTGGATCATTTTTGAGGTCGTATGAGAATTTACGGTGCAATGTGCCAAATTGACTCTCGAAAGAGCGTTTCGTGTTTTGGCCTCCATTCCACCTAGATTTCGACCCTATCATTTTAGGAACATTATTTTATGATTTTTCAGCGTATTTTAATCATGACTATACGTCGGTTCAGTGTCGGTTCAGGTTGGCTCGGAGTCATGATTAAATGCAAAGTCATTAGGCGTCATAGTCGCATCTTTTGAACGTAAATTGCATAGTTGGTTAAGTTTAAGCTATTGCATATTTTTCATGGCACAGTTAGGTTGCAGCGAGCCTGGGAACGATCCAATCCAATCCAGTTGGTAAAATTACAGGAATTTTCATTACGCCAGTTAATTATTTTACGTGCATTAAATAGAAAATGATTATTTTTGAGATTTATGCGATATGGCTTGTGGTTCATTCACTATGTGGGAGTGTTACTTTTATACGGTAGCCAGTGACCGATCAGTTCAGTATGGTACCACCCGGTCGCCAGTGACCGGCCAGCTCAGATCAGTTTCAGCCTCCCCGGTAGCCAGTTACCGATCAGTTCAGCTTAGTGCAGTGGCCACAGGCGTAAAACATAATCTCAACAGAAAATTTTACCAGATATTTCAGTACAGGCTCCAAGGAGCAAATATTTTTACAGTGACTTCCAGTTCAGTTATGCACGTATTATAATTGCTCAGTACAGATTATTTTCAGTATGCCTCAGGACAGGATATTTTATCTCATACATATTTTAAATTCAGATTTTTACTCGTTACCTGCGATTTATGCATGCTGAGTCTTTAGGCTCACTAGACTTGATTGTTGTAGGTACTGATGAGGCCAGGGCCGAGGGCGGGGACCAGTGAGTCAGCTTGGGTCGGCAGTAGTGGCACCCGAGGACCTCAGAGCAGCAGTTGTTATTTTCTTCGCAAGCAATTTTTATCAGTTGTTGGATATTTTTAAATCGTTGTTGTTGGCAAAAACTTTGATTTTCTTCCGCTGCAATATTTTGAAATATTGAACTTGATTCACCAGTGATTTTATGAATGAGGCCATTTAAGTTCTTTTAAAAAGAAAATTTTTAATTTTCCGCAAATTTTCAAGCAAGTAGTTCGAGGGCCTTCACATTACCGCTTTCCAATCCTGATCAAACCCAGTCATACTTTACCTGGGTGGAGAGGTCCCTGGACACGTTCTCCGGCTTCCAAACTCGTTCATATTTGGTCACAAGAAAATTTGCATACCTCAAAAACATAAAGTATTTTTCTTTTGCACGTCAAACATACTTAGATAGCATTAGGGGATTCGTTGGATCTCGCTTGGGCTACTGCTGCACATACTAACTAAATTTCAAGCACTTAATTTCCATAACTTAGACGTAATAGTCGAGCTCACCCCCGAAATAAACAATTGACTTATGACTTTCTAGATCACTCGGGACTTGACCTTGTTTATTCATCTTACTAAACCATGACGTCAAACCCTGAAAAAAATCCTGAAATGATGTGTGAACATTTCCCAGATAATGGAAGACATGGATCTAAAATAGTGGTTTAAAAGTCCTGAACATATGCCTAGGTGGTGGGCGCTGCGGCGCTGCCTAGCGCCTAGGTGCTAGGCACTAGAGCCTGGGCGCTATAGTTGCCGCAGCTCTAGCGCTGTGGCGCCATTAGATCAGCACTACGGCGTTAGGCTTACGATAGCCGGGCGTTGCGGTGCTCCCCATAGAGCGCTTCGGCGCTAACTCTGCGCAAACTCGGCCCCAAAGAACAAATTTGATCCAAACTCTATGCCATGCCCAACCGACTCGAACTGATGCAACGAGACCCATCTTAGGACACTACAGCAATGATTAAAACTCTCATCAACGCCCCAAAACAACAACGCACGACATGCAACGCAACACAACCCATAAACACGAATTTTTGACACAAAATGATTCCTACGACTTCTAATACAACCAAGTGCTTAACGACATAAAACGAAGCACCAAAATATATTTGAACAGCATACACAATATACCTAAACGCAGCAGTGATCAATCGGCGGTTCCCAACAAAGCCTGCGACAAACAATTCTCAAGAATACGTAAAGGACACATTTTTATATCATCGCAGTTTGAGTAGTTCCACGAAAATGATCATAACTCCCTCGTTTCTTGAAAAATATTTACAAATTTACTGTCAAATTGAAGGTATCAAAAAGTACTATGTTTTATAAGTTAAAAGGTTTTCCAGAATATCGATCAAAAAATCACAGGATTCAAAATGACAGCAAACTCGGTTTTTAAGATCTAAAAATCGTTTCAAAAGCGATCCAAACATCATTTGCTCAAACTTTGCATAACAAACCTGAATTTTTACACAAAATAAACATCAAAACATATACTATGACAAGATTGATGTAGAAACTGAAGAATATACATGTCTTTGATGATTTAAAACTCACAACACGACAATACAGAAGCGGAGAGATACGAGGGCCGATCCGGGATGATTTGTGGAACGATTTCTTGAAGAAAAAGGACGTGAATTGGCTGAAATAATTCAAAGGCGAAGGGTGGCTGCTGAAGAACTTAGAACCCTAGCTTACCTCTAAAAAAAAAAAAAGAAAACAAAACACAAGAGAATTGTGTGTTTGGGTGTTGTGTAGGTGTGTGTGCATGAGAATGTGTGTGTGTGTGTAGTGGTTAATTAAATGGATTAGATTAAGGTAAAAATTGCTTAATTAAATATTTTACATGCTAATTACTAACCCAATACTAAATTTACTAAAATCTTCTAATTAAAAATAAAATACGCATGTGATACACCTTAAAAGTTTAAAATCTTAAAATCACCTAATAAATTAACTTATGCTTTGAAATGTTTAAAAATCATAAATCATTCAAAATAATAATTGTCTTGACTTGAAATAAAATTTCACATTTTCAATAATCGCCTAAATCTTCACCGGTCTCTTTTCCCGATCACGCATCGACTATTCACCTGAAATATAAAACTCAAGAAAACATTTTAACGTGCATCAATTAAACATATAATAATTTAAAATAATGCAAAGATCATAAATCATGCATCGTTAAAATCATTTTAAAAATTAAATAAATAATTTTAACCATTTAATAAATGCAAGGGTTTATGTGTACTGATTTTGGGCTCTACATTCCCCTTAAAATTTCTAGAGATTTACGCCCTTTTTCGAGAAAGAATCGTGAAGCAAGCATCTCCTGGTCATTCCCTGTAATCCACCGCGTCGGTATTCGTTATCTTCGTGCGTTTGAATGCAAAGGCATGTATATTCTTTCATTTTCGCATCGATCTTGTCATAGTAAATATTTTGATTAATATTATGTGCAAAAATCCGTACATGTTATGCAAAGTTTGAGCGAAAAATTTGGAACGATTTTGGAACTGTTTTTAGATCTCAAAAATCAAATTTGCTGTCATTTTGAATCCTGAGAATTTTCTGTTGGTTTTCTGGAAATACTTTCAACATATAACACGTAGCATTTTTTGATATCTTCGATTTGACATTAAATTCGTAATTGTCCAACAAGAGAAGAGTGAGATATGGTAATTTTTGTGTGACTGCTCAAAGTAGGATGTTATAAAATGTGTTATTCATGTTTTCTTGAGTCTATTGGTTGCAGGCTTCGTTGGGATTTGCCGGGTGATCATCGCTGCCTTTAGGTATGTTGTGTGTTGTGGTAAGACGTTTTTAGTGTTCCTTTCGGGTCGGTAAGGGTTTGGTTGCATTAGAAGTTGTAAGGAAGCGAATGGGTAGAAGATGACTTCTTGGGGTTTGATTCACGCAGGGTTAGCACCGCAGCGCTGTATTGGAAGCGCTGCAGCGCCGGAGCTTTGCACCTGCTAGCGCCGCGATACTGGGATGCAGCACCTAGGCGCTTAACCAGCACTGCACCGCTACACTACGGGCACCTAGGCGCTGGTCCAGGAATGGCGGAGCTTTAGGTTTAAGTGCTATTTCCTCGTTTGGGTATTAATACGCTGTTATGTCCAAGTTTAGTGAGGGTTAGATTAGCTGATACGAAGCTTGAACAAGAATCGTTGAATTATGGTTTAAGTGAGGTACGTGTCTTCCATTTTTTGGATAAATGTTCACACTCCTTACAAGATTCTTTCGGGGTTCGATGTCATGGTCTAGTATGATGGTTAAATATGGTCAAGTCCCGAGTGGTCTAGAAAGTCGCAAGTTATTTAATTACTTTGGAAGTGTTTACGATTGCTACCATTAAGTTATGAAATTTAAGTTGCATGAATAATGTGTTAGTATGTGTAGCAGTAGCACAAGCGAGATCCAATGAAGCCCTTAACATTATGTAAGTACGTTCGACGTGCAAAGAGAAAATGTTTCATGTTTTTGAGGTATGCAAATTGCCTTGTGACAAATTATGAACGGGTTTGGAAGCCGGAGAATGTGTCCGGGGACCTCTCAACCCCGGTAAAGCATGACCAGGTTTTGATTAGGATTAGAAAGCAATAAAGCATGACCAGGGACCAATCCACCCAGTAAAGCATGACCGTGGATCTTATGTATGTGGCAGTTGATATCCTTGCCAGCCCAGTACTGTGGTTTAGTCTGATCAGGCGCATTATGTTATTGGTTATTTTGAAACATATCTCTACGCAAATGATGATGATTATTTATGTTTAAGTATGTATGATTCAAGCACCTTTATGAAAACGTTTATGAAATGATGGTACGTCTATGCTTATGTAATTATGTTCGGTGTTTAGGTATGTACGAGCTACTTTAAAAGGCATGTAGTTTTACTATGTATTACTTGTTATTCTCAGTTTATACATGTTGAGTCTTTAGACTCACTAGACCTGATCGATGTAGGTGAGGACGAGTATGAGGAGGCGAGAGGCGGGGACCAGTGTCACGCCCAGAGACCGAAACGTCGGTGACATCCAACATTGTTAATCAAATAACAATAAGTCTCGAGGAAAATAGCCAAATACCAGTCTTTTCATAAAATTCCATCTTCTTTACATGAAAAGCGAAGTACAGAGTTGCTGAGCAGAAAGTACAAACATTTACAGAGAAAGACAAACGAACACTAATGGGCTTGAGCATCTAGAATTTGAATTCTTTCTTCTCATTCTTTACCAGCCCCAAAACTGCTCCTGCTCCTTTTCTTCCACATGTTCTTCATTTTCATCTGAGGAGGGACATAAGGGGGGTGAGCGTTTTGAGAAACACTCAGCAAGTGGGGCCAATCGAATACCAGAAAACATTTGATACATAATACTTTTAAAACATTCTTCTTTTACATAGCATAGTATATCAGAGTTTAATGAACATAAGTCAAACATTGAAAAAAAATCAGAGCTTCATAGCTGGATGATCAGAAATCAGACTTAGAACAAATCAAAACTTCGAATCAGAACAGTTCAGAACAGAACTTATCAGAAAAACAGATTATAATGAACATGGGCTATCCTTGATCTTGGGATCCCTCTGGGGCCTTTTCCCGCATCCGGGCTCCCTCTGGAGCCTTCTCCCTTAGACAGGGTCCCTCTGGGGCTTTTTTCCTCACAGTCTTTCCCGATGCATCATTATCAAATTCAAACTTATAACTTATCATTCGGAGGCAGAACAATTCAGACAGAAGGACGAGAACGTAGACAAAACATAAGAGCACAAACGAACGTACAAACGGAATGAAACACTTGGAGCAACATAGTGATTTCGAACACCATACTTATACAATACATGCAGTAGAAGATCGTATTTTTAAAACATATATAATATTTAAAACACATAAACTCACTTACCTTTTGTTCGAAAGATAACTTGCTTGTTTCTTGAATGTCGTTTCAGTCGAATCTTGGGTAGCACTTCACCTATTTCTTGAGCAATGTATGGAGGTAATTCAGCAGTACTTTGACGTATATTTTGCTGAGTATGAATAGCCGCACAAAGCTTTCCCTTTTTGCCTTGCCTTGGCCGAAATATGAAGAGATTTAAGGGGAGATTGGATGTGTAGTTTTCTACAACAGATGGGAGTATTTATAGGTGAAAAGTGACCTTTCTCCTCCCCTTCATTCAGCCGTCCAAAACCCTTGAAATTCCCCCAAAGATGATGGTCCAAATGGCTTCCAAGTGGTCAAAGTTTATCCAAAAATCAAAGGTCACTTTGGTGCACTCGATGGTCACTTCTTACACATTGATTGTGTCCAATTTTTAGCTCATCTCATGGCTGAATTTTTGTATTCTTTAGGACATGCATCAATGAGCTTCGTTGAGCTGAGAGATTAAGCTTATGAGCTAGGAGTTTTCTCCCAAGAATGAATGAGATCCCTTGAGCTGAGGGTTTTAGCTTGTGAGCTGATGTTTTCTTCAATAAGCTACCTTGAACTGAGAATTTCTTTAGTGAGCTACTTCCCGAGCTTTTTGAGGTGATTTTCTTCGAAAAATCCAGATCCTCACAACGAGTGAGTTGGCTCGGACTATGCGGAGGACTAACCCGATGACCGCTTAAGTTTCAAGAATTTTTATACATGTTGAACTCTTATACTCTGATTTTAATGAAACCACTTTATGTTGTTGTTTAAATAAGAACTTTTGCAAGCTAGTTTTGGTTGTGACAGGATAACGTAAAAATAATTTTTATGCTTTTATATTTCAAATATTTAGACAAGCATTTCATTTGTATTTTATTTTGAGAGTTTACTACTTATTTAAGAAAAAAATTTATTTTCTACAAATTTTAAGTATTTTTAAAGTACGGTAAGTTACATTTCTGTAACTTAAATAGATCGTAATAGGCCTCAAGGTCGACCAAAGTACATCTTATTAATTTATTATTAAAAAATGAGAGAGCCTGAGCATTACTGTATAATTGCTTGCGTTAAAGATTTGTTTTGATAACTAAGTTACCCCAGAACTATTACATGTGAAAATAACATATAAGGAAAATATGCATCACAAGATGAAAGGCACTGTAAAATTTAATATCTATATAAAAACATGAATAAAAATCTGAATTGTGTTTTTACTTTTGTGTCGTTGATATTTTTTAATTCCCGATATTTCCCATTGATCAATATTGGTCTTTTGTCTTTTGGTATTCCGGATAATTTCAAATCAACTCATCATATTCTAGAGGTAAGGAAATGTTAATCATTCTTCATAGTATTTATTGTTTGGATTTAATGTTATCTCGTATTTATTGTGATGCATATATCTTTTCCTTGGGTTATATAAATACAATATACATGGTTTACTAATTATTAAGGTTGAATATTAATTATACAAACTTAATAATTATATCAACTTATTAATACTCGCTTTTTATTAGCTAAAAATAAACATTTTGGAATCCATGAGCAATGTAAAATGCAATTTTTCGATCAAAAACAAATTGATTGTGTCTAATATTCTATTCTCATAATTATTTTTTCCTCCACTCAATTAATCATGCAGGAATACATGTATCATTTTGATCATGTATAAATCCTTTTAAATATTTAATGTTGGGGATCGATGTGAAGTTTAGAGGGGGGTGAATAAACTCTACTCCTTTGACTATAGTTTTTGCAAAGGGTGCTAGAATCCTGTTAGAGATTGTAGCAGTTCTTGTTCGAGTGTAATTCCAGCAGATCACAATAATAGTGCGGAAATGATCCGATGGAGTAAGGTGAAAATAGTAATAACAGTAGGCAATAAAACAGTAGTTGTTTCTGGAAGTTCGAACATAAAATCTTCTACGTCTCCCCTTCTTCTGTTTCAAGAAGGTATCAGTAAAAACTTTGGATTTTACAGTACACCCTTGTACACACCCACTTCAGCAGGGCTTATCTTTTGCCTATTGAAACTCTTAGTAACTCAACACAAAAGTTAAATACAACAAGGTTCTGGAAAAGACTCTTTTCCAGTTTACAAACTCTTATTCGAAATATAGTAAAGTGTTTGGCTTGAAGAGATGAATAAATAGCAGTACAAAATGATCTCCAAAGATCAGATATAATATGAAGCGTGTACTGCTTTTCTGCAAGTTTGAGCTTAGAAGAAGATGATTGGTTCGCGGTTGCTCAATGTAGCGTTGGATCGATAAAATAATCATCGTTGCTCTCTAAATGGTTTTGATCCATATATATAGATAACTTGAATCCAACGTCTATAATCAAAAACGGCTTTTTTCGATCTCTGATAGAAACAGCTTTATTTCCTAAAGAGGATCCTGCAAAAAGCTTTCAACATAGTCAGTCTTGTTTTATACCAAAACTGGTAAAACGAATTAAATGACTTCGTACAGCATTAATGGTGCAATTAATGCTTAGTAGTAGGTAAAGTAACGGTAACATTTAAGACTTGAACAATCGAGTGGAATGCTGTTAAGTACTGATCCATTAGGACTAAGTGCTGCTTCTGTTACACTAAGCCATTGAGTACTAACTAAAGTACTGCTTCTGGTAAAGCGAGACAAAAGCTACTGCTTTGCAATATCTTCTGGTTGGTGTTATTTCTACTGGTTTTGATTCTCATCACCACAATAAAATAGGTCTAACAATTTCTCCCTTTGCGGTGATGCCAAAATCTGTAGGTTAGTAACAATGAATAATAAAGCAGATAGCAACTAAAACCAGATGATTAATAAGTAAATAAACAGTTTGAACTGAGTTTGTAAAACAGCAAGAAATCCTGGTCATCTGTTCCAATATCTCGGAACAGAGTTTCCTCATCCTGAGGATCTTGATTTCTGTGGGATAGATCTGCTTGATTTTCTCCAGTCCTTCCTTCTTATGATCATCTTCCTTGTGCTTCCATCATGCCTTCTGTTTCCCCCTTTTTGGTATCAGCGGCGTGAAATCGAGTAAGTAAGAGATCAACTCTTCCAGTAAGTGTAATAATGCCGTTATGCAGAATCTCCAGAGTTGGTGTGTGACTCGAAACTTGATCATTCAGAGCCTGAATAGATTGAGATTAGGACGCAATCTGAGTATTGATAGTTTCGAGTCTGGAATCCATAGTGTCAATGAAACGTCCGCTTAATCGTTTTCTTAAAACGTGCTAGAAATTTTTTTTTTTTTAAAAGCTCACTTAGCATCGGCCGAACCATAAAATATTTTTGACATAATTTTAAAAATAAACATCCAACTGTCATTTAAAAATCCAAAGGAAAATATTTTGAAGCATAAAATCGTCAAACATTTTACCAACCTAAAAACATTATTTGAAAATTATAGCTCATACTATAACATCTAAAAAATCTCTCATAACATAAATAAAAGTCATAAAAATATCTTTAATATAACTTAAAATCATAAATCATAAACTAGTGCGGAAAACTAGCGTCGGTCCTCGGGTTATGTGCATCTTCAGTCCAGCAAAGTCAACCATCAAGACCTCCATTATCATATTATCATAATCACCTGCATCAATCACACCTAGTGAGTCTAAAGACTCAACACGTCATATCTTTGATAACAAGTAATACGTAATACAGTTAACATATAACAGTGAAAAATACTTGTACTTAAAATATCATTTTCATGAAGATGCATAAACTTAAACATTTTCGTAAACATTTTCATGATGCATAAAAACATTTTCATAAAAACATAAACATACTCATATTCATATTCGTATTCATATTCATATGCATATCCATATTCGTATCCATATTTATATTCGTATTCATGTTCGTGTTTGTTGAATTCAGATCGTGATTGTGACTCGTATTCTTGATCGTCCTGAATGCACACATAATTAATTAATGCAATTAAAATATTTAATTAAAGTACACAAGGAATTTAATAATTGCATGCATGTGGTTCGCGTGAACTTCTAAATTTTCGGGGCGTTACAATCTTCCCCTCTTAAATTGAATTTCGTTCCTCGAAATTCGCTTATCCTTAATAACCCAAAGATTAGACTTAGTTCTAGTATACCAAAAATCCACGGTTCCGGTGTGCTACTCTAATAAAACTTAAATTCTAGAAGGTCCTTACGTCTCCTTGATCTCAATTAAATTTTCCTTCTAAATCTTTATTTACGATTTGCAACTTAAGAAAACCCATAATATATTAGTGTTATACTATTATAACCTCGAATTTCAATTTTTCTTACAATTCTCAATATTAAAAGACGGATCATCATACCTATCGTATATTATTTTCCTTATTTTATACCCAAAATATTCATCAAATTATCAAATTTCAACCCTAAAATCCCAAACGCATCCACTAACGCTTAGATTTTCAAGCCTAATATTGATTCATCCTTAAAACCCTTGATTAAAATTTCTTATAATACTAAAACCAAGATATCCCAAGGTTCTACATATCCTTAAAAGTTTAAATCATCAAAATTCTTACCATATAACTCATTCAATTCGCACTTATTGCTAAACTAATCTCTAAATTCCTTAATATTTGCAAAATAAATTCTTAATTTCCTCAAAAATATCCTAATTGATCCTTAATTTCGAAAATCCTACGATTAACCCATGAAGTTTTTTGGCATTCTTAATTTCCTTTTTACAGGTTTCCCATAACATAATTTCGATAACTTTAAACTTATTTACCCAAAAATCAATTCCTATACCCAATCTTGACCTTGCATCAAACTTACAATCCCAAATTATACTTTTCTATAATCCCAAAGTCGTTGCAAATCCTCGAATCATTATTTCTTACGTTTAATTCCCAAAAATTAATTCAACTAGTAACCATGAATCATAAATATTTTCTTAGAAAATCTGCGTGTCCCACAGCATTCATAATATTCGTGATTAACTTATAGCCCAAAAAGTAAAACGTCAATACTAAAACCCAAAAATCAACATAGTCCAATTCCACGACAAAACCAACATGGGTTGAAATCAAATAATTTCTTATTTCATTTCGTAACACGTATAAAAATTCTAAAGCATAAAAATCATATATTATCATAAAGCTATTAAACATGTGGCGTAAACATAATATTCATGTACTTATGCAGGTAGCATAATAAAATCATATAAAGCATGTAAACTTACAAATTGAGGCTTGAAGACTGAGCTTCCCGGCGCTGATGGTGGCACAACCCTTTACAGGACCATTGCTCTGATACCAACTGAAACGTCCGCTTAATCGGTTTCTTAAAACGTGCTAGAATTTTTTTTTTAAAACCTCACTTAGCATCGGCCGAACCATAAAATATTTTTGACATCATTTTAAAAATAAACATCCAACTGCCATTTAAAAATCCAAAGGAAAATATTTTTAAGCATAAAATCGTCAAACATTTTACCAACCTAAAAACATTATTTGAAAAGTATAGCCCATACTATAACCTCTCAAAAAACTCTCATAACATAAATAAAATTCATAAAAATATCTTCAATATAACTTAAAATCATAAATCATAAACTAGTGCGGAAAACTAGCGTCGGTCCTCGGGTTATATGCACCTTCAGTCCAGCAAAGTCAATCATCAAGACCTCCATTATCATATTATCATAATCACCTGCATCAATCACACCTAGTGAGTCTAAAGACTCAACACGTCATATCCTTGATAACAAGTAATACGTAATACAGTTAACATATAACAGTGAAAAATACTTGTACTTAAAATATCATTTTAATGAAGATGCATAAACTTAAACATTTTCGTAAACATTTTCATGATGCATAAAAACATTTTCATAAAAATATAAACATACTCATATTCATATTCGTATTCATATTCATATGCATATCCATATTCGTATCCATATTTATATTCGTATTCATGTTCATGTTCGTGTTTGTTGAATTCAGATTGTGATTGTGACTCGTATTCTTGATCGTATTGGGCGATGGATCCATCTAAAGAAACCACAGTACTGGGCGGCGGGGACACCAGCAACACTCTCACCGGTCAACTGGGCCTTGGCCTACGTATTAACATATTCGTATTCGTATCACGTATTCGTATTCGTATCCGTATCCAAGGAAACACGATCGTCGGGTTCCCATTGGGACCATAACCCTCACGATATTTCCAACATGTAGTAGTCGCAATCCCTTCACGTCCTTCAACATGTTATCATCACTTAATAAAAACATTCATATAATATCATTTTATTTTGAAACCAAGCATGCAACATATCTTTTACATGTCCAATTTAATCTTTAATAATTCATGAACATTTAAAAATCATATTTACACATATAAAAATTCATAAACATACATAACCATTGAAAATAATCATATTATCACATAAAACAGCATTCAGGACACTGCCATGACGTTTACTAATTTCTAGGTGTAAAAAGACCGTTTTACCCCTGGACGTATAATTTCTAGTTTTTGATATTTTCTTGAATTCATTGACTCTAACGTGTCCCAAATAATTATTTAAGCCTAAATTAATTTTCTTATATTTTTATTTGGCATAAATCGATAACTTTTAATTTAATCTTTAAATGTGACGTATTAATGCGTTTTAATCCTGAATTAAACCAAAACTTAATATAAAATTCCCAAATTAAAAACTTAGACTTCTAATAATTATTTGAGCTTAAATATAATTTTTCATAATTTTATCAAGCATAAATCTAGGTGTTTCCATATTCGTTTTTAAACTTAGACGTACTTCCCAGTTTTGACTCGTATGGACTCGAAACTTAACCAAACTTGAACCAAAGCTTAATAACACCTAACTAACCCATATACAACCAAATACCAGCCCATTAAGTCCATTGAATATGCCTAGGAAGCTACTGAATTTTTCTGCACAAGAGTCCTAGTCCTAATATGATTCGAACCTAGGCTAGCTTCGCCTCTAGCCCTTAACCACCATGTCCAGCCTCTACCCATCCCTCCTATGCAGCCCAATTAAGTCTAGTGGACCCTCCCTAACCGCATCTAGCAGCCGTGACCCTCAAAGACTCCTAGTCGAAGAGTCCTTTCCCTTAAGGAGTCTATTTTCGTTTTTATTCCTTCTCTATTTTTTTCAGCCTTTAAACATACACCTAGGGACCCTTAAACATGTGGAAAAACATCCCTTCAAGTACCCCTACCATGGCAGCCCCTTTGTGCATCATTATGAAGAGTTTTAAAAAACAAAAACTCTTGTTTTGTGCATGTATAACCATAAAAACGAAAATATAAAAGTTGTATCATGGTTTTTCATGCAATCATGTATCAAACACATAATATGGTATGAAAGATGAGTAAAAGCAGAATATGGCGTGCCTTTGCGTAATTTACACAAGAATAAACGTTGACGATTGCGAAGAAACGGCGACGAGAAAAACGACGGCTTGAAACCCTTGCAAACTTTCAATTTTTTTCTTCAAAATTGTGGTGTGTGTGTCGTGTATATGGCTGATGGGGAGTGTTTTGAGTTGGTTGGAGTGTGTTGCCGTGAGTATGGTATAGGTTGGGGAGGGTTCCATATATTTATACACTAATTAACTCACCAATTAAGGCTTAGGCCTAATAAGAAAAGTTTAGGCCCATTAATCTCCTTAGTGTTTAATTAAAATATTAAAAATAATTTTTGTTTTATAAAGTTTGTGAATTTATTAGCCGGGTAACCAAAACATCTACATTTTTGTTGAAAAACCATCACCGATAAAATTTACGTCCCGGCGTATAAAATCACCTCAAAACCCCTTATTTTCAAAAATACTAAAAAGGCATCATCCATATTTTAAATAATTAAAATCAATTATTTAATAAAAACATTTTCTATTTTTCAGCCATCGGTCTCCGTTCCTCGATCGCAACTCGAATAACCTTTTAAAAATAAATGTTAATGCAACCATGTAGAAAAATATATTTTAAACATACAAATATGCACAACATAATTAATTAATGCAATTAAAATATTTAATTAAAATACACAAGGAATTTAATAATTGCATGCATGTGGTTCGCGTGGACTTCTAAATTTTCGGGGCGTTACAATCAACTTGGGAGGAAACAGAATGAAGAGCCGCATCGTGAGTAGAGAGAATACGATGATTATCAGATTGTCCGAGTACAAGGTCAGTATAGCTTTTGAGTACATTCTTCCCTGAAGAGGTGAGTGTCGACCTCAATTTTTGCCAACGACTCTGCGGTATTGCTGACATATTTCATGACTCGTTCTCTGAAATTGGTGGTAGCGTAGACTTCACCGGCATGGGCATGAGATAAACGCTTGACAGTCTCTGATAGACTGTCAATATTCCATTTAAGCTGATCAATCTCAGATTCAAGATTGAATGGATCTTCCTCTGGGGATTGGCTTCTTTCACGTATTCGTTCTCTAATATCAGCAATATGTGCAATGCGAGCAATTTGAGAGGATGAATTAGCAGAAATAGCAACTAATGCAGTAGAAGAGACAGAAGCAGTAGGAGCAGTAATGATAGCAGAAGATGGTGCAGTAGAAAATCCTTCATTAACAGTGGATTGCTCAGCAGCAATGATTTCATCAGCAGCATGTTCAATAACACCAGAAGGTCTAGGAAGTGCGCTTTCTTCTATTTGCACAACGTCGATGGCTTCCAACTATTCGGCGGGTTGAATCGGATCATTCAAGATCGCTACCATCTCCTCTTGATGTTCAGTGGAGAAGATCTCCAAATTTGGCAATGAGGGAGATTGGACAGCATGCGATTCTTCCTGGGGTTGATCTGCTGATAGGAATATTGGTTGGACTGATTCATCAGCTTGAAGTGTGGCTGGTGCCGTAGAAACATCTCGAGTGATAGACTGAATGACTTCATCTACTGAAGCCAGTTCTCGAACAGATATGAGAGAAGAAGACTGAGTAGGCAACTTGGAAGATGCAGGAGTACTGGAAACCTTAGCTTCTGTAGGAGCTATAGTTTGTTCCTCAACTGGCTTAATTTGATCAAGATCTGGAATAAGGCCTACTGAATATGGTTCAGAATCTCTAAAAGTCTGTTCTTGAGCAAGAAGTTGCTCATCCATTATTCTCAAATGGTCAGTCAGTACAAGGATCACATTTTTATCTTGAGCAGCAGTAGGAATCAATGCATTAAAATTAGACTGAAGAGTCTTTAATACTGATTCCAGCTTTTGACGTTTAAGCTGCTCAAAAATGAAGTTGTGGCGTCTCATCGCGTCAATCACATTTTCAGTCTTTGCAAATTCAAAGACCTTTTTCTCATACTTCACCATTCTTCCAAAGACACTTTTTGTTTTGAAAAACGTGAGGGGATGGAAGACCCAAACCTTGTGCCATTCATCAAAGAAGGTCATTTCTTCATTGGCTGAATTTTCAATTTCTTCTAAATGAAGAGTAATGCCAGTAGAAACAGATGATTTGGCAGCTAGAAATTGCTGTTCGTCAAAAAGTTTTCCTTTGCCTTTTCCTGTCGATGAGGCAGTCATCATGGGTCGAAAAGCAGAAGACCCAGCAGTTGACTCATGAACAACGATTCCAGACACGGGTCTGAAAGTTGAAGCAGTAGATGTTGTGGGAGCATAAATAGCAATTGGTTTTGAGATCGAGGTGGTTGGTGGTGCAGTAGGAACGACTTCTGGAAACACTTGTCTCAACGGAGCAGTGTCCAAATCAGAGATGGCTGTTTTCTTCTTGATTCGAAGAACAGTGCGAGCTTTTTTCTTACTGGGAGTAGGTGGCAGTGATGGTTGAATAGGAGCAGCAGACTCCTCGGAAACTGTCTTATCATAATCAGTGGAGATAACCACTCGTTTTCTTTTAATTTTCTTCTGAGGTCCTAGAGCCTCAGCTTGAGCATCTCCCACTTCCTTTTTCAAAGCAATAAACTCAGCCACGGTTGTCTTTGGTCTCAATGCGAGCACATTATCAGCATCTGCCATTGTGACGTATGAGGCGTCCAAATCAGAAGTAAGAGCAAAACCAGCATTCTTAAGCATTTGGCTGATCTGCACAGCGAAACCAGAACTCCTCCTAACCACCATTTCCTTCATTATTTTGAACAGAAAACGACTCCAATCCACCTTATATCCAGAAGTGATGGCAGCCATCACTTGAACTTTTTCTTTTGTTAGTCGATCGAACGTTCCGGCTTTGACTAACAGCGGTTTGGCAACAATATCGGCAAGTACTTGAAATTCCATCTTCAACAGCTTCTTGAAACAGGATGGAGACAGTTCTTCTCCAGAAGCTGAGAAATGCAGTAGCGCAGTAGACATTTCCTCCTTGGAAATTCCTAAAAATTCATTTATCCCTGAAAAAGGAAGAAAGAAAGTCGATCCAAGCAAAGCAGCATCGATAGAAATGGATGCATCACCCTGGGAATACATGATTTTACCTTCTTCCACAATTGCCTTAGTATAAAAGTCCAGAAGGGCAGTTTTGTATATCACAGCAAGTGCTTCTAAGAATTTTCTGAGTCCTGATTTCTCAATAGCTTTGAACATCTTGAGAAGATTTTCATCCTTGATAGTGAGGACAGATGCAAAGTTAACTTGGTAAGCATTCAAGGTGTAAGCTCCGGCCATTTCTGTAAGTAAAGAGGATTCGAAGAGAATATGAGTGCAAGAGAAAGCAGTAGTCGATAATCAGAATATCGAAAGCGTAAAAGAGAAAGAGATGAGAGAGGCGGTTAAAATTCAAAAATGTACAGCCGTTAGTGAAACATAAGGACAAGTGTCAGTATGTTTACGGTTGAGTATTTGAAAAGTTAAACAAAGGGTGTCAGTAAAACTAATGATTTTAAAAAGTTTTGAAAAGAGCGGGCTGTCCAATTGGTTACTGAAAATAATCAGAAGAAGATTTGTCGTTTTATGATAACGTCTGCTGGAAGTTACACGGTACTGAAATATTGTCAGTACTATGATGAAACCAGTAGACACGTTGTTTTATCGTAAAGACAAACATTTTATCTATTATTGATAAAGCACGAAAATCTTAGTCTAACTAAGATACTGTTCCCCCTAAATCAATGCAACTAATAAATGCGACGATACGATTTCTGAGTAAAAGATAGCTGAATCTTGGTATTCGTGTAGTCAGATAGCTGTCTCTTCAGCTTTCCGAGACTCTATATAGATGCCTGCAAGTTCGCAAACAAAGTCATTTAAAATTTTCATCAAATCCAAACAAATGAGCAGTTCAAACGATCTCTCGGAGTCTTCTCCAGAGTCAGAATCAGCAGAGGAACTCCAAGGGACAACGTCCAGCCTCTCGTAAGCAGATGTTTGAAGACATCCTTTTTCAAAATATGAAGGCTTGGAAGAAATTCTTGGATTATAATACGAACAATCAGTTAGATTGTTCATTTTTTAGGACTAAGCTGCGGGATAATCCCTTTCACAAACCACGATCATGCGAAGAGAGGGGATTCCAGCAGCCTATAGATATGTTCCTGCTTAAGTACTTTGCAACATAGAAGTACTTCAAGCTGCTGATATCAACAAATGTAGTAGATAAACTCAATGTAATGCTTCTATTTTATGAATGAAAAATCTCTAAACTCAATGTAATGCTTCTGTTTTATGAATGAAAAATCTCATTTTGACATGTTTTGTTTATCTACTGCTTTCATTGAAATGAATGATATATAAAAAAAATGAGTAAGAAAAACTCAGTCTGTGTAAATCAGTAGAACAGTTCGGTTGGCTTTGAGACTCTTCAACTTCTTCACCATTAAATGTAACATGTCTATAAATAAGATAACAACAATTGTTAAGGAAACAATAAGTCGATATGTCAGATTCAAGCAATTCGGATGCCTGTATCAGCACTCATGTCCTGGTAACACCAGAGACACTTCCACATCTGGAAACTTTAAAGAGGACCATTGAGGAATATGTCTGGATAAAGGTCATGTCTGTATGGTTCAAAGTGCAAGAGCTGCAGAAAGTGTATCAAAATGGTTTGGCTCCTACTACTATTCAAAGAGCAAGAGTCAGAAGGTACAAATGGGATTTTGAAGTTGATCAGGTTTTTGAGCTTGCTATTGATAGAGTTCTGCTACAGATGATTCTTTGGAAGGATGGCATCTGCTTGAAAAGATTTCCAGTACAGAATCCTTTAAAAAGATTAGGAGTCACGAGTTGATTAACTGGAT
This sequence comes from Primulina tabacum, assembly GCF_025594145.1. Classification (NCBI taxonomy): domain Eukaryota; kingdom Viridiplantae; phylum Streptophyta; class Magnoliopsida; order Lamiales; family Gesneriaceae; genus Primulina; species Primulina tabacum. The sequence continues at coordinate 16,283,013 of NC_134557.1, read as the reverse complement.
TTCCGAGTGGCAAGACTATGTAGGAAATGAATTAGACAGTGTAACCTGGTTTAGATTACATTCTAAATAAAATAACAATGGTTGTGACATGTTCCTTTTCTTTTTTGCAAGTAGATCAATGTTATTGTAATAACATAAATTTGATAATATTCAACCAAATGATAACATCAATAAATTCAAGTTAAATCAATTAAACCGAGTATATTACGAAAATAAGAAAACTTATTCTCCGGCAGAGGTTTTGTAAAGATGTCTGCTGCTTGTAACTAAGTAGAAACGTATTCCAGACGAATTTCATTCTTCTGCACATGATCTCTTATAAAATGATGTCTTATGTCGATGTGCTTCGTTCTGGAATGAAGTACTGGATTTTGCGTAATTGCAATGGCACTGGTATTGTCACAGAAGATAGGTGATTCAGAGGCATGAACTCCGTAGTCTTTAAGTTGTTGTTGCATCCATAATATTTGAAAGCAGCAACTTCCAGCAGCAAGGTATTCTACTTCTGCAGTAGACGTAGCTATGGAAGTCTGCTTTTTACTAAACCAGGAGATGAGTCTATCACCAAAGAATTGACAAAAACCACTTGTGTTTTTCTTGTCTAGTTTGCAACCTTCATAATCAGCATCCGAATATCCAATAAGATTGAAAGATGAATCATTGGGATACCATAAGCCAACATTTTGAGTTCCCTTTAAGCACTTCAGAATACGTTTAACAGCAATATAATTAGATTGCTTGGGGTTAGATTGAAATCTTGCACAAATGCAAACAGCAAATAAGATATCAAGTCTACTGGCAGTAAGATACAATAGTGAGCCAATAAGACCATGATACTGAGTTACCTCTACTGAAATTCCACTTTCATCTTTATCAAGCTTGGTAGATGAGCTCATTGGAGTGGAAGCAGCAGAGCATGCTTCCGTACCAAAATTTTTCAGTAGCTCCTTGGTATACTTAGCTTGATTTATGAAAATTCCAGTATCAAGTTGCTTGATCTGCAGTCCTAGGAAGAATGTTAATTCTCCCATCATGCTCATTCCAAACTGATCCTGCATCAATGTAGCAAACTTTGCACACAGTTTGGGGTTAGTTGACCCAAAAATAATGTCATCAACATAAATTTTTACCAATAAAATATGCTTATTCTTGACTAAAGTGAACAAAGTCTTGTCTACTGTGCCAATTGTAAAATCATGATTGACAAAAAATTGTGACAGAGTGTAATACCACGCTCGAGGTGCCTGTTTTAAACCATACAGGGCTTTGTGTAATTTCAATACATGATGAGGTAAAAAATGATCAATAAAACCTGGAGGTTGTTTGACGTAGACCTCTTCTTGTAGTAGACCATTTAGGAAATCACTTTTCACATCCATTTGATAAACTTTGAAATTCTTGAAAGCAGCAAAGGCCAAAAATATTCTGATAGCTTCGAGCCTTGCTACTGGTGCATAAGTTTCATCATAGTCGATTCCTTCCTCTTGTCTGAAACCTTGAGCCACTAGTCTTGCTTTATTTCTAATCACAGTGCCTTCTACATTTAGTTTGTTTCTAAATATCCACCGGGTTCCAATAACAGCTTGGTGAGATGGTCTAGGTACTAGAAACGAAACTTCGTTCCTTTTGAATTGATTCAGTTCTTCTTGCATAGCTTAAATCCAACTTGGATCCAGAAGAGCTTTTTTAATTTTCTTTGGTTCATCCTGAGAAATAAAAGCAGCATGCATATATTCATTAATCATTTTCCTTCTGGTTCTCAAAGGCGCTGCTGTATTTCCAATAACCAAAGATGGAGGATGTATTTTTTCCAAATAAAATGGTTTAAAGGGATTTATTCCTGGTTGGATATATTTGGATTGATCTCAGTTGAACCCGTAGCAGGTTCTAGAGTGTTAGCTGCTGGTACTGGTAAATCTGATGTCTGTACTTCTGGTTCTACTATGGGAATGTCTGGTTCTGGATTTTGAACGTCTTTGATACTTGGTTCTGTATTTCTTCACTATCTGGTTCCAAATGAATCCTGTCTAACATGTTACTCAAATTTGATATATTAGAAATTTCAGGAGCACTGCTGTCTTCATCGAAGACAACATGAACAGATTCTTCAACATTGAGAGTTCTATTATTGAAGATTCTGAAAGCTTTGCTAACTGCTGAATAACCGAGAAAAAGTCCAGCATCTGATTTTGAATCAAATGCAGATAAGTAGTTTTTACCGTTGTTGAGCACAACGCATTTGCAACAAAACACATGGAAATAAGATACATTAGGCTTACTCCCTTTCCATATCTCATAAGGAGTCTGATTATGCCTTTTGTTGATCATTGTTCTATTTTATGTGTAACATGCGGTGTTGATTGCTTCTGCCCAGAAGCGCTGAGAGATGTCTGCATCTGCTAGCATTGTTCTAGCAGCTTCTTTAAGAGTTCTGTTTCTCCTCTCAGCTACTCCGTTTTATTGAGGCGTTCTGGCAGCTGAATATTCATGATGAATGCCCTGTTCATCTAAGTACAACTCAAGAGTTTTGTTAGTGAACTCAGTACCCCGATCACTTCTGATTTTAATGGTATAAGAGAATTTTTCATTTTGAATCTTTTTCAAAAGCTTTATCAGGAGGCTACTGGTTTGATCTTTTCCAGCAAGAAATATTACCCAAGTGAATCTAGAAAAGTCATCAATAACAACAAGGGTGTATTTCATTCCCCCTAAGCTCGTGATAGGGATTGGACCAAATAAGTCCATGTGCAGCAATTCCAAACATCTTGAAGTTGATTTACTACCTTTGTTCTTGAAGCTGGATATGATCTGTTTTCCAAGCTGACATGCAGAACATACATGATTCTTAACGAAATTAATATCAAGGCAAACCATCAACTATGTTCTGCTTCTTGAGATTATTGATTGACTTGAAATTCAGATGATTCAATCTCTTGTACTAGAGCCAGTGCTTATCAGTAAGAGAGGCAACTAAACATGTAGAAACAGTAGCATGATCTAAGTTCCATGAGACTTTGTAGGTGTTGCCTTCCCTCTTTCCAGTAATACAGTAGACTTAGCAGAGTCTTTAACTAGTGCATATGTGCTTCTGAAAAGCTACAGAGTAACCATTATCACTCAGTTGACTAATGCTAATCAAGTTATAACAGAGATTCTCAACCAGTACTACATCATTGATAGTTATGTTACCATGGATAATCTTACCCTTATCCACGGTTTTACATTTTGAGTTGTCCCCAAAAGTTATCTTTGGTCCATTACAACTCATTACTTCTGATAGCAGATTTTTCTATCCACTCATGTGTCTGGAGCATCCACTATCCAGATACCATGTGGAGCTACTTACTTTAGCTTTCTTCACATGTTCCTTAAAACACAAATTTTAGTATCTGGTACCCAATCTACTTGGTTCCAAGCCTTATTAGTCACTTAGGAATCCACATTTGTACAATTTTCGGTGATTTTGTACTTCGGGTATCCATAGAGGTGTGTGCAGCAGAGGGTCTGTTATTTCTAACAGTATGTATCTTAGAATGTTGTTCTTCCCTTCTGTTTTTGTCGTCTGGCCTGTATCTCTTCTGAACAGGTCTAGAATTATAGTACTGGTAGTTTTTAACCTTCATAGAGGATCGTCCTCCTGAGTTGAATCCTCTACTGCATCTCTGGTGAACTTTCCCCTTAGGTTCAACATAACCCAGACCATAATGCTTATTTTTGTTCGTCTGATTTACATTTATTTCAACTTGAATAGTTGGTACCTCTGGTTCATATACCACACTGGATTTAACAAAACGAATGTATTTTGTTTTGCTTGTATCCAGATCTGGCTGAGTACTGATTTCAGAAGTGCTTTCATTATTGCTGAATCCGAGACCACTCCTCTCTCCGGATTGCTTCTGCAATTCTTGCATCTTTTCTAATGAAATAGAAGACTTATTCCAAGCATTTACCAGAACAGACAGCTTCTGATTCTCAGACCTCATTGTCTGTAATCTGCATTCACTCTTTCATTCTCAGTTCTCAACTTACTTATCTCAATTTTTAAATCATTGCAGCTATTCTCTTGTAAACAAGTGAGCTTACTGACTTGATTTTTTAAGTTTTGATTTTCAGTCTTAACTTCCTCGAATGATTGAGAAAGTCTCGAGTACTCTTCCACTATGTCATGCAATGCTTTAATTAAATCAGTTCGTGTAAACTCATCAGAGTCAAAGTCAAATACCTCTATAGATGTCAAGGTTGATTCAGTGTCTGCCATTAGACAGTTGATATCTTCTGCATCGCTATCAGTAGAATGACTTTCTGAGTCAAAAGATTCAGAACTAGAGTACGCCCATTTTGATTTGCTTTCCTCAGCAATCATCGCCTTGCGGTCTCTTCTGGTCTTCTTGTCATTTCTTTTGTAATCTCTTTTTCTTTTGATCATCTTTCTTTGGCTTTGGGCAGTCAACAATGAAGTGCCCGACCTTTCCACAATTAAAGCATGCCATGTCACCAGATGGTGAATCCTTCTTGAAGTTTCGATTAGGACCTTGGTATGCTCGATGATTCTTCTTCATGAATCTGGAGAATTTCTTCACAAACAAAGATATTGCGTCATTGCTGATCTGTTTAGCAGTCTTTTCAGATGTGCTATCAATGATGACAGCAGGTAAAGTTTGTGGAACAACTGCAGCGGCAGTAGAAGAAGTAGTAACAGTAGTGGTGGCAGCAAGAGCTTTAATAGGTAAATTTGATGAGGGCTCTTCTCCGCTTCTTAATTCCACTTCGAACTCATAGGCTTTTAAGTCTGCAAACAAGTCATGCAGTTCTAACTTGTTCAAATCTTTCGATACTCTCATAGCCATGGTTTTCACGTCCCATTCTCTAGGTAAAGCTTTCATTACTTTGAGCGCTATTTCTCGGTTGCCGTGCTCTTTACCCAGAGCTGCTAGCTCATTGACTAAGCTACTGAATCGTTCATCAAACTCATTTAGCATTTCACCAGCCTTCATCTTTAGATTTTCAAACTTCTGCATGGCTACAGACAATTTATTTTCTTTTGTCTGCTCATTTCCTTCACATATCTGAATGAGCTTTTCCCAGATTTCTTTTGCAGTAGAACACATCTTGATTTTGCTGAAGGTGTTCTTATCAAGAGTTTTATAAAGAATGTCCTTCGCAACATTATCAAGATTGGATTTCTTTTTATCTTCGCCAGTCCATTCGTTTCTTAGTTTTTCAACCATTGGTGGTGCACCCTCAGTAACTGCAATAGCTGTATTTGACTTTAAGATCTTTAATGGGCCGTCTGTGATGACATACCACATGTCATCATCTTGGGCTGCAAGATGAGCTTGCATCCGGATCTTTCAGTCATCAAAATCTTCTTTCGAGAACATGGGAACCTTGCTAAAATGTGCCATAACTGTTGCAAATTTTCAGAACAAGAGAAATCTGCTCTGATACCACTTGTTGGGGATCGATGTGGAGTTTAGAGTAGGGGTGAATAAACTCTACTCCTTTGACTATAGTTTTTGCAAAGGGTGCTAGAATCCTGTTAGAGATTGTAGCAGTTCTTGTTCGAGTGTAATTCCAGCAGATCAAAATAATAAGTGCGGAAACGATCCGATCGAGTAAGGTGAAAATAGTAATAACAGTAGGCAATAAAACAGTAGTTGTTTCTGGAAGTTTGAATATAAAATCTTCTACGTCTCCCATTCTTCTGTTTCCAGAAGATATCACTGAAAGACTTTGAATTTTACAGTACACCCTTGTACACACCCACTTCAGCAGGGCTTATCTTTTTCCTATTGAAACTCTTAGTAACTCAACCCAAAAGTTAAATACAACAAGGTTCTGGAAAAGACTCTTTTCCAGTTTACAAACTCTTCTTCGAAATATAGTAAAGTGTTTGGCTTGAAGAGATGAAGAAATAGCAGTACAAAATGATCTCCAAATATCAGATATAATATGAAATGTGTACTGCTTTTCTGCAAGTTTGAGCTTAGAAGAAGATGATTGGTTCGCGGTTGCTCAATGTAGCGTTGGATCGATAAAATAATCAGATTGTTCTCTAAATGGTTTTGATCCATATATATAGATAACTTGAATCCAATGTCTATAATAAAAAACGACTTTTTTGATTTCTGATAGAAATAACTTTATTTCCTAAAGAGGATCCTGCTAAAAGCTTTCAACATAGTCAGTCTTGTTTTATACCAAAACTGGTAAAGCGAATTAAATGACTTCGTACAGCATTAATGGTGCAATTAAACTTGAACAATCGAGTAGAATGCTGTTAAGTACTGATCCATTAGGACTAAGTGCTGCTTCTGTTACACTAAGCCATTAAGTACTAACTAAAATACTGCTTCTGGTAAAGCGAGACAAAAGCTACTGCTTTGCATTATCTTCTGGTTGGTGTTATTCCTACTGGTTTTGATCTCATCACCACAATAAAATAGGTCTAACATTTAGTTCTGATTACTGACAATAAATATATTTACTTAATTTTTATTATTAATAATTTATATATATTTATATACATACATATTATTAATTTATTTTAGTGATTATTATTAATATCTTTTTTTTTATTTAAAAAAATTATTTTTTTCTACAAAATATATACACAGATGCATTATAAAACCAGGAAATATTTTTGTAAATACATCAAATTTGAAAAGAGAAAAACAAAAAAGTATCAATTAAAAAATTAGAAATAATTATAATTTAAGTGATAAAAAAATTAATATAGAATAAAGATTTTCATTCGTAATTAAATATTTGTTTGAGAGTATCATTATTTGTTCATTGGTTATAAGCTCTCGAAATTCTTTTATTATATGTTTTATTTAAAGTTCGATGGATTATGTGTTTTTTCTTATTTCAAAATTTTCACATGTAGAACCTACGTTGTTGGGTGGAATAATTGTTTCTGCTTGGTAGAGCGATCGAATCGTGGTACTTGAGCTGCTGTGCAGTTTAAAAGATTTGAGTTGCACTATTACCACTAGCTATAACTTTTTTGTAAAACGGTAAGCACTCGGTCCTACAATTAGTATCAGAGCCAAGGTCACGATTTCGATTCACATTGATTGCAAGGAGTGCAATTATTGGGAAGGAGATTGTTGGGTGCAATAATTCTCCCTGCTTGGTAGAGCGATCGAATCGTGGTGTTTGAGCTGCTGTGCAGTTTAAAAAGATTTGAGTTGCATCATTACTACTAGCTATAGCTTTTGGTAAAAAGGTAAGCACTCGGTCCTACATACATGGTTTGTTTTCGATAATTAGAGTCGTTCTTATCATTCACGTCATTTAACGGACAATGTGATTATTGAGGTGAGAAAAATGTACGAATTTAGAATTGGATGATAACACATACATTGACGATTTTTGTAAATGAATGCATGTATTTACTAAAATACGATCCTATTCAAATTCAAATCTGCAAATTTTCATTTCATGTGTGTTTTTTTAGGATCATATTAAGTTAAGAAATTAATTTAAATAAAATTCATAACTCATTTTAATTTTTTGCTAAAAACACATTGTGAGCAAAAATATTTAAGGGACGTTGTCCATAACAAAATATTATTCAAAGTAAGGTAGCAAACGCTAAATATATATGCCTAATAATAAAAAATCGGTAAATTGCAAAAAATGAACCGGTCAACCATTTTTTTGTTTTTGGGGAAAAAAATGATCTCCCCAAGTATATTTGAAATATATCACAGGAGGTTATTTTTAAAAAAAAATGTTGACCCGAGTTAGACAAAAAAAATATAGTCGTGATAAATTCCTCCTTTTCGTGACAATAAATGATGTATTTCAAAAATATTAACTTATATTGAATACATGAAAATATAGTTAGAAAACATTATATGACAATAGTGAATTGAAAATACTGTTATATTGTCAAGCATAAAATACTTTTGAAAACATGGAGATAGTACACTCATAGAAAAAAAATTAAATGCTCAAATACATAAAATTCAGAAAAGCAATTGCACTTTAAATTCATTTGCAACTTATTTTTCTTGCTTTTAAAGTTGAATAAATATATTTAAATGTATGAATCTAACTTAGTCGCAAACTGTTGAGATAATTAAGTGGAGACTTGTAATACATATATTGTTGGCATTCAACGTAAGCACTAGGAAAAAATGAAATTTTTATCCATTAATTTGATAGTTTATTTAGATTTTTTATTTAGGAAAAAAATTTATATAATGTTGTCAAAATTTTTTGATAAGAAAATTGATTAAAAAGAAAGATTTTTCATATATTTGTTACAAAAAATAAAATGATCAATTTTTTTCATAGTCAAAATAAGCATATGAATCATAATTCTTATCATATCTATGTTTTGGGATATGTTATGCATATAGACTAAAAAAAGGAAGAAATATTTTGGGTGCAATTTTCAATGCTGGGTAGAGCAATTGAAATGTGACGTTTTAACTGATGTATGAATTAAAATATTTGAGTTACACTGTTACCATCAGCTATATCTTTTAGTAAAAACCAAACTTTTGGTTCTATAATTGGTGTGAGAGCAAAGATCATGAGTTTGATTTTTCATTTATTGCAATGAGTGTAATTATGGAGATGGAGATTGTTGGGCGCAATAATTGTCCTTGCTGTGTAGAGAAGAAACGTGGCGCTTGAACTAGTGTACGATTTACAAAATTTGAGTTACATCGTTAACACCAACTATAAATTTTGGTAAAGCTTCAAACACTCCATCGTACAAAATATAAATATATTTCAAATATTATCACAAACAATATAGATGAATAAATGTTTAAGTTAAAACGTAAAATAAAAATAAAATTAATTTTTAGTTAGGTGATACTAAAATTAAAAAGAGAGAGAAATGAAGCTAGAGGATATTATTATTTTAATGCATTTGAAATGTTTTATATTTAAATATCAGGTGTAAAATTTACAATAACTAATCATAAATGTTAAATATTAATTAAATCGTTCAGCAAAACTAAGGTAATGACCATTCCAAAGGAAGAGAGTATTAAATCAACTTCATTTAAAAAAAAATATTAATATAAATACTTTGCATTTATTTTTCAATAATTTTTTTAATCATAATAAATCTTTAACATAATTTGTATATAACAAAATTATGGCAAAACATCTTGATTTAATTGTGTTAGTCATAAAATGTGTCTGAGATATATTTCTCAGGTCGTTAATTTCTTTCCATGTGAGAAAAGAAATGCTAATAAAATTTAATACTTAGTTTTAATAGATTATTGTAGAATTAATAACAATGATCATTTTTCAAATCAAAGAAATAGATAGTTTAACTCATATAAAAGGTTTATAATAAAATATTTTAATGTAATAAAAATATCTATATTAAAATAAAGTATTGGATTAGTTGATTTTCATGAATAAATAAGCAAAACTATATTGTTGGAACTTTTAAAGTTCGCAATCTTAATTTTGATGTTAACAAAACTTGTTATTTTGTGTTACTAATGTTTATCTTAGTGTGCAGAATTTAGGATCAGTTACGAGCTGTTTATATCGCAAACTAAAGATCCAATTGATCGCACAAACTGAATCAGGCGAACTGATACGTCAAATGAGCAGTTCAGCTGATTGTCCAGTTGATAGGTGGTTCAGCAAGAGAACCTCAGAAGGCCGGTCAGTCGAAGGAGTGTTCAACTGATGAAGAAACCCAGCTGATCAGTTCAATTGAACGAGATTGAAATCAGTTCAACTGATGAGTCAAGTGATTTCACCAGCCCAACTGAAGATCAGTTCAGCTGGTTAGTTCGGGGCGTCAGATAAGAATCTTTCAGTTGTAGATGAAAACAAACTCATTTAGTGGATTCCAGCTATACACATAGGTACAAAATCAATTGTCCAGTCTAAGGAAGATAATGAACGTTGCATCAAAAGCATTAAAGACAAACGTTTCAGAAGGACAGTTGAAAAGTCGAGACTTAGAGTCCAAGGAACGAATTTAAGATGCAACGGATACAATAATTGAGTCTCACTGTACGATCAGTTTCCCGCCTATATAAAGAGGAGATCGGTGAATCAGCTTACTAGAAGCAATTTGCCCAGAGGGAACACTTCAACGTGTTATCAGCCTAGTTTAGAAGCACAAATCTTTCAGTGTGTGAGAACGCTTTCTAATAATGTTCATTGTTCAGTTTTCTCACACACACACCCCACCACCCAAATACAGTCTTGCACAAAGACGTTAAACTTGTGTATGTAGTCTTTCTCACATAGACGTTAAGAAAGTGCTGGCTAGAATGTACTGCCTTCAGTCTAGACTAGGAGTTCAGTTAGGCAGTGGGTAAGTCCTAAGCTGGGTGGGTTTTTACAAGTAGTTGTATAAATCAAAGTCTTCTAGTGGATCCTACCCGAGGTGGTAGAAGGGGTGACGTAGGTATAGTTGAAGTCTCCGAACATTCAGAAACATATCTTGTGTATTTAACTGATTAACTGTTGTTTTCAAATTGACTTGATCAGTTAGAGCATCCGTCAGTTCAGTTCTTGCCATAACTGAACTGATATATGCGACAAAGGATCCCCTGCTTTTCAGTTATTAGTTTACATAAGTTAAAATGTTTTCTAATTTAATAGACTTCTTCACGAAGGATTACTTCGATTTTCTTCTGCTTGGTTTTTAACCAAACTCGATTTAATTCATCGATATTAACATTCTTAGAACACGACTATTGCAGCTCATTGGAGAATATTGTGTTTGAAATGCCTTCAAAGGCGCCAGCGCACGATCCTTCATATATCGTTACGTGAGATATGAAAATTTTGAGGTAAATTTAAATTGTGACTATGAAATAAATTGCTTACATGGCTCTCATCACGTTTTTTTATAGAAAAACTGATCAATTACTTTTTTATGTCATGTTTTGCAAGATTTATAATTCAAAATTTTAATTATTATGAATTGATCTTTATTATGAAATTTAATTTATTAATAAAAAAATCGAATATTACTATAGATGTAATGAAATCTAGAAGTCCAATTATGTAAAACTAAAAAATAAACTTATTGTGCTGCTATACAGTTAAAAAGATTTGAGTTGTAATACTATCACTAAATATAACTTTTGGTAAAACGGCAATCACTCGATCCTATAATTGGTATCAAAATCAATGTCATGAGTTCGATTATCATTAATTACGAGGAGTGTAATTATTGGGAGGGAGATTGTTGAGTTGCAATAATTGTTCATGTTGGGTAGAGTGATTGAATCATGGCGCTTGGGCTGTTATAAAATTTAAAAGATTTGAGTTGCACCATTACCACCAGCTATAATTTTCGGTAAAGCGACAAGAGCTCGGTCTTACAACATGTAACTATTGTTTGAATAAATTAAATAGGGATAAATTATAAAACTTTAATATAATTTATTTTTCTAATTATTTTTTTAATCTGTGTGAGAAAAAAACATGACTATATAATCGAGATTGAAAGAATATATCATATCATATTATTTATTTATTATTATCTGTCCTCAATTATCAATAGTATTGCAAGTAGAAAATTATATAGAGATTTTAAAAGAAAATGAAATATAATATGTTGCTTCAACAATTGAAAATTATTAGGATCAAAAATGTGTTTAGAGAGGGTGAATGTAATGCCCGAGATTTAATTACTGTAATCAGACGTTGATTAATTGACAGAATTGAGGTTATAGGAACTCAAATGAAGAAGCATGGCATCGTTACATTATAAGCCAAGATGTTGGACCGAACATCTGGCGCTCGAGCTGTAGAAAATAACCGCCCGAGCGCCAATGCACCATGAGTTTACTTCTTGGACAGAATGTTTGGCGCCCGAGCGGTAGAATATTACCGCCCGAGCGCCATGAGATAATCGGCTGAGTATCTCGACAGAAACTTCCGCGCCCGAGCGGTAACTTGTGACCGCCCGAGCGCCAACCGGGATTAAAGAAGGAGAAGACACGTTGTTTTAACATGCAAATTGGATATATATATACAGACCTTCCTTCGAATTCAGCAAAAAAAAAAAGGAAAAGGAACGAGAAATCTTTCAGAAATCCTTACGCCTTTATATTTCGATCCGCCCGTCTGATTTTGAATCTGAGTACAGTACTGAGTTTCTATCGACGCAGGCTTCAACTGGACGTAAGTTTTACTACGTTTCGATATGTCTTGGAATTATGGTATTGTCAGAATCGGATATGATTCATATATGATGTTCTTGACATGTTAGACATCATAGAATCGAAGTCAGATTGAGAAACAGAGTGATTATGAAATTGTTATGATTTTTCAGAATTATATTTATTGATATTGGACAGATTTGGATTATTGATTGATTTTAGATGGTATTGGATAATGGTATGGATTGTAATTGATATCTGTTGATATTGTATTGATGGAGATATCGAGATTATTCCGTTATGTCGTTGATTTTGAGTTAGATTCAGAATTATACAGATATTGATTATAAACCGTGATATTGTATATGTTATGTTGAGATTGACGGGGTTACTGAGACTGTATTGTTATGCCATCGAAACATCAGCAAATTGATATTGATCAGATTCAGTATTTATTGAGATTGTACCGTATGTCGTTGACATTTATCAGATTGTATGTTGATTTGAGTATTGATCAGAACAGGTCTTGAATTGAATTTTACGTTGACACAGTATATTCAGTATTGATTTGAGAGTGTATACTGATATTGTGCCTATTTGATATTATCAGTGCCAGATTGGGTATGGACAGATTTGACTCCGAGACTTTGATTTCGTCAGACCGAGAAGAGAAAGGTATAAATCAATGTTGATTCGGGATTGCACAACTCGAGTTTGATTCAACTTGAGTTTCCCAAAATCACATACTGTATTATATTGCATTGATATTTGCAATTCTTGAGATCGATATGCTTAGTCTATTGATTGATAGCAGAGCAGGTGTCGAGTCATGGGCTGATTGCCTAGTCATTGGCTGATGTGCCAAGTCTTCGGCTGATTCGCGAAGACACTGGATGTTTGGTTTATATCGATGTCGCTTAGGAGTTGATTCATTCCTATCACTGAAATTCGATATATGTGCCCATATCCAGGAACCGGGATCCCTAGATTAGAGATTAGTCGAGTCTGAGATGACGAGTCTAGAGTTTTATTTACAGCTTTATATCGATATATGTCTTCTGATTTGATACATGATATTGATATATGTTTCATGCTTTGATATATGCTTTTATCTGATTGCATGTATACATTGTTTATACTGGGAATGTAATTCTCACCGGAGTTATCCGACTGTTGTCTTGTTTGTATGTGTGCATGACAACAGGTGGGACAAGAACAGGATCAGGAAGAGGATGAGAGATTATAGTTAGCGTCGAGATCCGGGCCCAGAAGCAGAATAGAATTCAGCACTTGATGTATAGCTGTTGAACCTAGGCGAGATAGAGACATGTAGTACATGATGTGTACTTTTATACTGACATGTATATTAGATAGATTACATTACGTTTCCGCATTTATATTTAAAAATAAAAAATTATTCTCACTTTCCTAAATTGTTGTATTTAACATTAACAATGATTAAAACATGAATTAGCGTCCGGGTCCCCACAGCAGGTTGTATCAGAGCAATAGGTCTAGAACTGTAGGTTTTTGAGACTGAGATAGAAGCTAGAGAGCGGGGTAGAATGAATTTTCTTTCCTTACATGTGATTGCTAGCATGTGATTTATTATAATGTTGAATTACATTGTATATGCTAATATTGCAATATGTGTTTACTGTTTTGACGATACATGTTACCTAAATATCTGAGTTGATTTGGTAATGTGTATTATTTAAGAATGAATCAGAACCGATTCTTGATCAGAGGTAAGCTTATCAGAATGGGACTGAGACGGATTTGTCTCATGTGATTGTAACTCTTGTGATCATCAGATATACTTCCTCGAAGAATTCCAGAACGAGAAAGTAGGGTGACTGATCAGATGGATGTGTCAGAAACACTGATGGAAACACAGTTGATGAGGTTTCAGTCATTTCAACCGCCGATTCTGAGGGGTATCGAGACGACGAGTGATTGTGAGAGTTGGCTCGACGATATCGAGATGCTATTTGATTCACTCGATTACCCAAATGAACGGAGTTAAACTGATTGGGCACCAGTTACGGGAAGTCGCAAAGAGCTGGTGGATTGCAACCAAAGAAGTTTTAGAACAGCGTGGTACAGTGATTATGTGGAAGATCTTCAAAACTGAATTCTATCGAAGATTTTTCCCAAGCTCGTACCGAGAAGATAAGAGGGCAGAATTTGAAGATTTGAAACAGGGTCAGCTAAACATTGAAGAATAAGTTGTTAAATTATCTACTTTGCTACGTGTTGCACCTCACGTGGCTGGGAATGATGAAGTTGTAACTGACTGGTTTATTAATGGATTGAATTCTGGAATACTTGCATTGGTAAATGTGGAGCTACCCTATACTTTTGCTGACGCCTTGAATAGAGGAAAGAGAGCCGAGGCAAGTTGGATTCGACAACAAGAAAGGCTATATGTGATCCAATCTCAGAAACAACCACAATCTCCAGTCCAATTCCTGCAATCCCCTTTGAAAGTGGAGGTTGGTAGTAGTAGTATTGGGAAGAAAGAACAGTTGAAAGCTCGAAAGAAGCAGTTCAAGAAGTTAGGGACCGGTTCATCTAGCTCCAGTAGTTCTAGCCCGAGTTATACCGGGGTCTATTGTAGAACCTGTGGAGGAAGACATATCACGGAGCAATGTCAAGGAGTATATAGTAGTTGCAACATCTGAAAACAGCAAGGACACTTTGCTAGAGTATGTCCACAGAGAGGTTCCCGAAGATTCCATGGAGCAGAGTCATCTGGATCAGTGACTCAGACTGATAGACCATCTTCTGTTTTTCGTTCTTTCCAATTACCCTCTACTCAGATACAACCAGGACTAGTAGGAAGGCAGAATGGTTGCAGCGAACAAGGAACAGACCCAGGATGCACTTGATGATATAGTGACAGGTAAATGTTCCTTTATGATTATTCGGTGTATGTATTGAGAGATACTCGTACATCCTACGCATGATTTCTGAATGAATTGCATTGATGTATGCTTTATTTGTTGAGTTCGTACCTACTGTAGTAATTATCTCCTACTTGTTGGGAGAGTGTTGATATCAGCGAATTTTGTGAAATATCGGATACTACAGTAGGATGAGAAGGAGATTGAGTTAGCTTGTATTGTACTGATGTCGTCTGATTCTGACCGCATTATTGATATTGATGTGTTGGCCAAGTACAGAGCTATTGCAGATTATTTCCAGGAAATGGCCGAAGAATGAACATGTTACGGTAAGGATTCTAGATTTAGAATACCTTTGATATATGTGATGTTCATGACTCGATGATTCTCGAAAGGAACGGAGTGATTTCTTATGTATTCAGTTGATTTACTGAAATTGAGCGTATCATTGACGGATTTGCCGGTGACAGGAGAGTTGCTAAAGTCTGCCAAGATGAGATTTCGGGTTTGCCTTCAGTCAGGGAGATTGATTTCAGCCTTGACTCGATACTAGGTAATGTTCTTATTTTTAGAACTTCGTATAAAATGACACTGATTGAATTGAAAGAATTGAATTATCAGTTAGAAGATTTACTAGCCGAAAGTTACATCTGATGGAGTGTTTCTCTTTGGAGATGTATCAGCTATGGTTGTGAGTGGATAAACCCTGTGTTCATAATTATTCTGATGATTTTATGCTCGTTTTATCTACGATATTCTGATATATTCGAAGAATATGACTGATGTTGTTGAATATCTGAGTATTGTATCGAATATTTTGATAACTGGAAAGGGGTACACAGAAACTGTTGAATTATGAATCTTGACAGAGACAGATGGTATTCGGGGTATTCGATATCCGAAGACAGTATACTGATTGATTTCAGCACAGTGAGACCGTGATCAGTTGGTTGAGAACGACATCGATGTCAGATATTTATCGATGCATGAGCTTAGCAGGCTATTATATACGATTGTTGTATTGAATCTGCTTGAGACTTGTTATCTTTAGATCAGTATTTGATACAGATTACATATCGTTGGGATTCTATACGGTGTGAGTTAAATCAGAGCGGCTTTTGCGAATTAAAGCAGTTCAGATATTTGATCAGAATGTTCAGAACTTGATTTCGATGATTAAAGCAGAGTAGTGTATCTAATAGAATATCAGGTACGTGATACTGTATTGTATATGAATAATTGATTTGTTTGTGCCAGATTTTTCAGATGTGGAATGACAGGTATTATCAGAAATGCACAATCTTTGATTCAATATTTATTCTGATGATAGAAAAATGTATAATGATTTGAAAAGACAGATTTTAGGGAAAAAGATGAGACCAGTTGTGGCAGAATTTGTAATGAAATGTCTGAATTGCTGACAGATGAAGACAGAACATATGAAACCAGGAGATTGGCTATATAGATTATCGAATCCTGAATGGAAATGGATCACATTTCCAGGGATATCGTGATGAAACTACGACATTCCTCTTGAAATTTAGTATTTAATTGAGTTAAGAGTGAAAGACGGATCAAGTCTGTGGATTCCAGTTCGTACAAGAAGACGTACAGATACGATTAGATGACTGAGATTTCTGTTAAAGAGGTGATCAGAATATACAGAACGCCAAAGTTGACTATATCAGACAGTGATTTTCAGTTAATTTCGCACTTTTAGCAGAATATACAACAAACTCTTTCACATATCATTCACAGGCCGATTGATAGTCGGAGCGGACTATCCAAACACTGGAGGATACTCGTGGAATTGTAGTGCTGGATGTTAGCACTAGTGGACAAGATTCATTGTCACTTGCGAATTATTGTACAAGAATAGCTATCAAATGAGTATTGAGATAGTTTCATTCGAGGCGGGGTGCAATAAGAATTGTAGATTTCCTTCATATGGGGATAATATCTCTGAGGTACCCGAGATTGGACCTGATAAGATCAGAGATATGACTGAAGAAATGAAGCTGATTCAGAAAAGAAAGGAAGACAACTCAGAATAGACAGATTAAATATGCCAACGTCAGAAGATTGATATTTGAGGCAGAAATTTTGAATATGGAATTAACTGGAAGTAAACAGCTTTGTTAACAGCTGTTGATGTTGATTTGTTATGAGCTGTTGATTGGTATATACGGATGTTGTATAGCCAGTATTTTGAGATTGATTTTATCAGAGTTACTTTGAGTTATATTATGATATTATATTTCTTGAATTATTATTGCAGATTGAAATCAGAAATCCGTGAAAGAGAGATACTTCAGAATGAAAACTACTCTGCTGTTGGAAGTTCAATAAAGTCATTAGGGCCTCGAAGAGGCTACCTGGAAGACTGAGTCTGATATGAAGTAACGATGTTCAGAGTATTTCACTGATGTGAGTTTCTGATTGATTTTGTTATACATTTCTTTCTTTATCTGATTTGATTACCTGTGATTTCGGGGACGAAATCATATCTAGGGGGGGGGGGAATGTAATGCCCGAGATTTAAGTACTGTAATCAGACGTTGATTAATTGACAGAATTGAGGTTATAGGAAGTCAAATGAAGAAGCAGGGCATCGTTACATTATAAGCCAAGATGTTGGACCAACCATCTGGCGCCCGAGCTGTAGAAAAGAACCGCCCGAGCGCCAATGCACCATGAGTTTACTTCTTGGACAGAATGTTTGGCGCCCGAGCGGTAGAATATTACCGCCCGAGCGCCATGAGATGATCGGCTGAGTATCTCGACAGAAACTTCCGCGCCCGAGCGGTAACTTGTGACCGGCCGAACGCCAACCGGGATTAAAGAAGGAGAAGACACGTTGTTTTAACATGCAAATTGGATATATATATACAGACCTTCCTTCGAATTCAGCAAAAAAAAAAGGAAAAGGAACGAGAAATCTTTCAGAAATCCTTACGTCTTTATATTTCGATCCGCCCGTCTGATTTTGAATTTGAGTACAGTACTGAGTTTCTATCGACGCAGGCTTCAACTGGACGTAAGTTTTACTACGTTTCGATATGTCTTGGAATTATGGTATTGTCAGAATCGGATATGATTCATATATGATGTTCTTGACATGTTAGACATCATAGAATCGAAGTCAGATTGAGAAACAGAGTGATTATGAAATTGTTATGATTTTTCAGAAGTATATTGATTGATATTGGACAGATTTGGATTATTGATTGATTTTAGATGGTATTGGATAATGGTTATGGATTGTAATTGATATCTGTTGATATTGTATTAACGGAGATATCGAGATTATTCCGTTATGTCGTTGATTTTGAGTTAGATTCAGAATTATAGAGATATTGATTATAAACTGTGATATTGTATCTTTGATGTTGAGATTGACGGGGTTACTGAGACTGTATTGTTATGCCGTTGAAACGTCAGCAAATTGATATTGATCAGATTCAGTATTTATTGAGATTGTACCGTATGTCGTTGACATTGATCAGATTGTATGTTGATTTGAGTATTGATCAGAACAGGTCTTTAATTGAATTGTACGTTGACACAGTATATTCAGTATTGATTTGAGAGTGTATACTGATATTGTGCCTATTTGATATTATCAGTGCCAGATTGGGTATGGACAGATTTGACTCCGAGACTTCGACTTCGTCAGACCGAGAAGAAAAAGGTATAAATCAATATTGATTCGGGATTGCACAACTCGAGTTTGATTCAACTTGAGTTTCCCAAAATCACATACTGTATTATATTTCATTGATATTTGCAATTCTTGAGATCGATATGCTTAGTCTATTGATTGATAGCAGAGCAGGTGTCGAGTAATGGGCTGATGTGCCTAGTCATTGGCTGATGTGCCAAGTTTTCGGCTGATTCGCCAAGACACTGGATGTTTGGTTTATATCGATGTCCCTTAGGAGTTGATTCATTCCTATCACTGAAATTCGATATATGTGCCCATATCCAGGAACCGGGATCCCTAGATTAGAGATGAGTCGAGTCTGAGATGACGAGTCTAGAGTTTTATTTACAGCTTTATATCGATATATGTCTTCTGATTTGATACATGTTATTGATATATGTTTCATGCTTTGATATATGCTTTTATCTGATTGCATGTATACATTTTTTATACTGGGAATGTAATTCTCACCAGAGTTATCCGACTGTTGTCTTGTTTGTATGTGTGCATGACAACGTGTGGGACAGGAACAGGATCAGGAAGAGGATCAGAGATTATAGTTAGCATGGAGATCTGGGCCCAGAAGTAGAATAGAATTCAGCACTTGATGTATAGCTGTTGAACCTAGGCGAAATAGAGACATGTAGTACATGATATGTACTTTTATACTGACATGTATATTAGATAGATTACATTACGTTTCCGCATTTATATTTAAAAAGAAAAAATTAGTCCCACTTTCCTAAATTGTTGTATTTAACATTAACAATGATTATAACATGAATTAGCGTCTGGGTCCCCACAGTGAATAATATTGTTAAAATTTATAGAACTACAATAGTCCATTATTGAGATATTTAAAAATGAACCCAACACCGAGAGATTATATTGAGTCCGATTTTCAAACCGAGCTAAAGTCACTCAAGATTCATGTGTAATAATCGATAATAATTCTATTGGTTTATCTTAATTCTTGAGAGTTTTGCGTTTAAGATAAAATATCAATTGAGTTGTCAAAGAATTTCAAGCACATGAAAAGTTCCAATACAAGCTAAATAATTAAAATCTCGTGTTTTTATTTTATTATTTTGGAGATATTTTTTGTGTCGATAAATATTAATTGATGTTAGATAAATATTGATAAAATTAAAAAAATATAACATTTTCATTCTATTTAGTATGCTATACTCAAAATATCCTTCATAATTTTCATCACAAAGTATGCTATACTCAAAATACCCTGCATAATTTTCATAATCTACTTTATTCTCTCATACACTACAAAAAAACGGTTGGCAAAACCACTGTAGCGACGGTTTTTGATAAACCGTTGCCTATAAATTTAAGCGACGGTTTATTAACAACTGTCGCTAAAATAGCAACGGGTAATCCAAACCGTCGCTAACATAGCGACGGTTGACTGTTCCAACAGACCCGTCGCCATTTTGTGCGACGGGATTATTGACCGTCGCCTTTGGCGACGTTAATAATTATGTCCGTGGCCATGTGCGACGGTATAAAACTAGACCGTCGCAATATTTGGCGATAGTATTTTTAAAACGTCGCTTTGCGCGACGATTTTTAAAACCGTCGCCAATAGCGACAGTAATAACCAAACCGTCGCCGATCTCTGTTAGCAACAGTTTGTCTTAAACCGTCGCGATGAGCGACGGTTTAACTCAAAACCGTCGCGAATGGCGACGTTTTTGCAAAAACCGTCGCTACCAATTTTTTTGGTTCAACAATTAGTGATCGCTCGTTGACCCGCAATCCCGCCTGCACCACGTAAGTTTATGAAATTTCGTTATTCACATTAACGATACATTAAGAAAAATCGATATGATTCATTTTTTATCAACATCATAGGAGGAGATGGAGCCCTACATGGCTGAGTCGATGACAAAAAATCAGAGCTGTCGCAGCCCACAGTCGGTGAACATCATGTTCAAGACTGTGGTTGAGGGGAAGAAGAAGGGGAGGATGTAATGGGTGTGGGTCGATGGTCAGCACCTTATATCAAGATGAGATGGCTCCGGGTCGACGTGTTGGGTCATCGGGTGTCAGTCAGTCGTCGGGTCACCATATCCACATTTTTTTCTGATTTTTTTCACGACATTTGTACCAAACACTTGTATTATTATTTGTAGATTAGTAATATGATTGCATTTCTCAAATTTTGTTGTTAATTTTTTTCAATTATACTCGACAAAATATATTTTTATATAACTACGTATTTAAGGAAATTTTTTTTAAGAAAAAAAAAGCGACGGTTTTAGAAAAAAACCGTCGCTGAATTCGACGACGAAATCGTCGCTACTATAAGCGACGGTTTTTGACATAGGAAAACAATAATATCAAATCATTAAAATATTCGCTAGGTTTAGTGCTTTCAGGAAAAAAAAGAGACAAAAAAAAATTCAGGTTATATGATGAAAATAAACTTTGACAAATTACATGATTAAAATTTAAAACAGACCAAACTGCTAATTTTTCCTTACAAGCACAACATAGTAAGCATAAAGATGCTAGACTAACTAGATGATAGGCTTGTTGTTTTAACAAAATCATACAAGATTTAGTACACGAAAAATAACAATAATGGACATTAATTAGATCAAATTCGATATTAAGAAGATGTAATTGGTTTATAAAGAACAATTGTTTGTAGTCAAATAGTAATTAATTAAGAGAACACATTTATTGCATAATAATATATAATTATTCACAAGTACTTAATTTAAATTTTAGAATACTATATTTTTTTCTATTAAGCTAAATTATCGTTCAATAATATTTCAACGATTAGCAAGAAATTTATTGGAAAAGAAATGCATGTGCAAAACATGTGATAAATTAATATGTTTTTTTTAATATGTTAAAGTCAATGTGTTAAAATAAAAATATTTGACATGGAAATTAACACTAAAAATTCCCTGACACGAAGACTGATTTATAATTGAAAATAGGTTTTATTAATTTCTTTGGAGTTGCCCATTATGTCATAATCCATTTAACATATAGATTGATATTAAAGATTTCCTGACAAATAAGATTGAAATACCTAACAAATAACAAGAAAGACATAAATTTTTAATAATTCATAAAGTAAAAAAAATAAAAATAAAATGAAATATGTATTCACTGACATAATTAGCTATACTTGTTTCAACATACGTATTTCAAAATATTCAAACTGAACATCATATTTAATTCAATCGGATACTTTAACATGTATGTGTTCCAAAATTTTCAGCATAAACATCATCTTTATTCAATTGGATATTTAATTTATCACAAATAAAGTATTCCCATATGCAAAACACATATTTGTTACTTTTTTGAATAAATGCGCCACTCTTTTTCAGACGGTTGAAACTCGGTTGAAGTATATCCGATTTTTATTCAGTGAGTCATTCATTCGTAGCCGTAACTGTGGTTCACAGGGCCTGAAGCGATATGCTAAAACAAAATCTTGTTGTGATAAATAACCGTAAAGCTCAGTTTGCAAATTAAAAATAACCAAATAATAGATATAAAGAAAATATAATTTACGAGTTATATATTTATCTTTTTGCGATTTTTTTCTTCGTGCGCCACAACATCTACATGACTCTAACGTAATGCAGTGTCATATGAATAATTATATTGGAAAAAGATTGAAATTGACAAAAATTGTAAGATATGTTGCTAAAATTGAAATTTATCAATATAAACTATCCAAATACAAAATGATAAATATAATGAACCAATATTGTAAAAATATATGATTTATTTTAAATAATAAATATAATATTTTATTCAAGAAAATAAAAATAAAGATATGTAAAATAGGTAAGTATCATAATTTTTTGTGTTTTATTTTTTGAAATGTATCCAACTACATAAATTTAAGAAAAGATGTCAAATAATCGACAAGTAAAATATAAAAGTTTAACAGACGAATTGACACAAGATAAAATAATAAATATACTGGACAAACATTACCATTTTATTCATACAAAATTTTTAAAAATTTAATTAATGAGCCGTCTAGTTTTATTGTTTGGGCTCTACATAATTTGATTAAATCATCAATGAACACAATCATCATATTTAATCATGTTTTCAATGGGTCAATGTCCAATTTTTTTTAATGTCCAATGCATAAACTATTTAGGTGCAGACCTCAACAACATAAGATTTTTTTTGGGCCCCTGTGATGGTCAGGCCCTGAGGCGATGGCCTCTCTCGCCTCGCAATAGGTACGGCTCTGCATTCATTTCACTGCTAAAAATGGCTTGAATGTCGTCAAAACTCCAATCGCCTCGATTACGTTAAGGATGAAGAATACCATGAGGTCACCTGCATTTGATAACGTTAGCGTTAAATAGATTACAGCAGATCCATGATGAGCATGCATAAGATAATGTTGAGTCAAGTACACATATTGATCTAAAAGTACACCAAGACAAATAATAACTTGTGGTTATCAGAAACAAGAAGGAAAGAATCAAAAGAAACCACCCAGAGTTGACATTATCTGCCTACCTGGAAGAAAGCCAGCATGGAGGCGCTTTTGTGCCCAAGAGAATCTGCAGAAATTCATACAAAAAGCACTATTGAGAGGAAAAAGTAAATGCCAAACTTTGGTGTAATTGTATAGCACCCAAATAATACATCCGTTCAACATGCAATAATAGAGTTTAGTTCCTAAAATGAAAACAACCCTTCGGGCATTTATCTAAGGATGCTAACCGAGTCACCGACCATATAAATCCTCAGTTATGTCATGCACTCTCTTCACAAGCTTCTACTAATTCGATGGTTGAATATAATTTTCTTGTCACAACATAAAATTCTAATATTGTTTTTACGGCTTCGATGCAGTCTCTAATCAATAAAAAGAAGAAAGTTCGCATGTCTATTCACGTAACCAACTATAAGAGATGTTCTTACATAATAATAATGGCACAATCTGGCAATTAGTTTTTGGGTACCTGGTCGCTATGGAAGAAGGTTGAATCCCTCGTGAGTTCACTCTTTCTATCATCCCTTCTTCGAGTTTTCTCTCATCTTATCGCACTTGAGTGTTTAGTTCTATAATATATATGAGGTGTTTTGTTCTCCTGTATTAAGAGAGAGTGTGTGTTCGTGTGTGTTTTCTTTGCATACACAGTGAATGGGTTGTACACCATAAAAATATTATAATGAAATTATTTTCATCTTGCCCGTGGTTTTTACCCTAATGATTTTTAAGGGGTTTTCCACGTAAATCACGGTGTCCAGTTTATTCTTTATTTTCATATTTATTATCTCAAATTACCGCACGTGGGACCAACAAGTGGTATCAAAGCCTTGATTTAAAATTTCTTAAAATTCTGAGTATGCTTCCTGGTTGCAGTCTAGACTGATCTTCCACATCAGAAAAGTTTTTTTGAAATTTTTTTAAGGCGGGATTGTTTTGTCCAGTCTACTAAATTGTTGTAGACATAATGGCGGACATGTACGATATAATAAAGTTCAATGGAAACAATTTTATGTTGTGAAAAATAAAGATACAAGCAGTTTTAAGAAAAGAGAATTGCTTGACGGCTATTGGAGATAGACTAGTGGAAATTACGGACAATGGAAAGTGGAATGAGATGATTGACAATGTTGTTGTCAATTTACACTTGGCTACAGCAGAAGAATTATTGTCAAGTATCTATGAGATAAAAACGGCAAAAGTGCTCTGAGATACTTTGACAAAGATGTAAGAGGTCAAGTCATTAATTACACAACATGATTTTTCTAAAGAGAAGGCTTCATACTCTTCGGATGACGGAATCCTCATCGATGACCGACGATATCAACACACTAAATACTCTATTCGCCCAACTCACTTCCATAGGGCATAAAATAGGAGAAAATGAACGTGCGGAGCTTTTATTTCAAAGTCTACCAGATTCATAAGATCAACTTATCATCAACATAACCAACAATGTTCTTATGGGCTTTCTAAAATTCGGCGATGTCTTAACTGCGGTTCTCGGTGAAAAAAGCTGGCGCAAGAATAAAGAAGATAGGTTGGTAACTTCGAAGCAGACAGAGGCTTTGTCGATGATAAGAGGAAGATATATGGATCGTGAATCCAGTGGGAGCTAAAGACGAGGTAGATCAAAGTCGAGAAATAAGAAGAAAAATGTTTACTGCTTTAAATGTGACGGTAAATGGCACTTCAAGAAAGAGTGTACGAGTGTCGAAAAAGGTTATCAAGGAAATGTGTTCAGTACTTCAGGCAATGATGAAATATTATTCAGCGAAGCAGCAACAGTTGTAGAAGACAGACATAAATTTTGTGACACATGGATTATGGATTCAGGAGTGACGTGGCACATGACGTCTCAGAGAGAATGGTTCGATCATTATGAACCAGCCTCAGGAGGATCTGAATTCATGGGAAAAGATCATGTCTTGGAAATCGCTGGGGTCGGTACTATCAAAATAAAAATGTTTGATGGCACCATTAACACCATACAGGAGGTGCGACATGTGAAGGGACTGACGAAGAATATTTTGTCTTTAGGGCAATTGGATGACATCGGGTGCACAACCCGTATCGAGAACGGAATTTTGAAAATTGTGAAGGGTACGCTTGTGGTTATGAAGGCGAAAAAATTTGCTGCATATCTATATGTACTTTTGGGAGAAACACACAAAGAGGCAGAACTAGCTGTTGCATCAATTGATTCAGGAGAAGAATTAATAGTGTTATGGCATAGAAAGCTCTGGCATATGTCAGAATGAGAGTCTAAAATTTTCTCAGAACGTAAGCTACTGCCGGGACTTACAAAAGAGAAAGTGGCACTACCCTTCTATGAGCATTGTGCTATCAATAAAAAACATAGATTAAAATTTGGCACTTTTACTGCCAGGAGCAAAAGCACACTAGAGCTGATTCATTCGGATGTTTGGCAAGCACCAGTTGTATCCCTAAGAAGAGCGAGATACTTTGTCTCGTTCATTGATGATTTCTCTAAGAGATATTGGGTATATCCAATCAAGAAGAAATCAGATGTTTTCAGTCTTCAAATATTTTAAAGCGCGGGTTGAACTTGATTCTGAAAAAAAAATCAAGTGTCTGAGGACCTGACAATGGAGGAGAATACACCAGTGACGAATTTGATGCATATTGTCAATATGAGGGCATCAAAAGACAGTGTACAACGGCTTACACACCTCAATAGAATGGAGTGGCAGATGAACAGAACCTTGTTAGACAGAACAAGAGCAATGTTGAGGACTGCGGGTCTAGACAAGCCATTTTGGGCGGAAGCAGTCAAAACCGCTTATTATATTATCAATCGTTCTCTTTCAGTGGCGATTGATCTGAAGACTCTGATGGAGATGTGGACCAGGAAGCCGGCAGATTATTCTCATTTGAATACATTTGGAAGTCTTGTGTACGTTCTGTACAATGAGCAAGAAAGATCGAAGTTGGATTCAAAATCCAGAAAATGCATCTTCTTGGTTTATGTTGATGGAGTAAAGGGGTTTCGCTTGTAAGATCCTACTATTCACAAACTTGTCATCAACAGAGATGTTATCTTCGATGAAGATAAATTAAAGGGAGAAAAAGACACACTGAATTCATAAACTATTATATTTTAGCTGGAAAATAAGATGAATGAATGTCAAATTTCTTATAAAGCAGCACGAGAACACGAAGAACAAGAACATGTTGAGTGTGAGGTTTCCAATGTGAGGCAGTCAACTCGAGACAGAAAACCACCAGGTTGTCTTTAGATTATGTCACTGAAAGCAATATTGCATATTGTCTATTATCAGAGGATGGTGAGTCATCGAGTTTCCACGAGGCTACTCAAAGCTCGGATGTATCCTTGTGGATGATAGCAATGCAAGAAGATTTGGAGGCATAAGACAAAAATAAAACTTGGGATCTTGTTACATTACCACGAGGGAGGAAAACCATTGGAAACAGATGAGTCTATAAGATCAAGCGTTATGACAATAACCAAGTGGAGCGGTATCGCGCTTAGATTGGTGGTAAAAGGATATGCTCAGAAAGAAGGCATTGATTTCGATGAGATATTTTCTCCTGTGGTTCGGCTTGCAACAGTCATAGTAGTTTTTGCATTATGTGCGGTGTTTGACCTACATCTAGAACAGCTAGATGTGAAAACAGTATTTCTTCATGGAAATCTTGGAGAAGAAATATATATGCTCCAGCCAGAAGGTTTTCGGAAAAAGACAAAGAGAACTTGGTTTGCAGGTTGAACAAATCTCTGTACGGTCTCAAACAGGCGCCGAAGTGTTGGTACAAGAGATTTGATTCCTATATCATGAGCCTTGGATACAACAGACTGAGTCCAGACCCTTGTACATATTTCAAGAGGTCTGGTGATGATTATATCATTTTGTTGTTGTATGTGGACGACATGTTGGTAGCAGGCCCCAACAAAGATCAGGTCCAAGAATTGAAGGTACAGTTGGCTAGAAAATTTGATATGAAGGACTTGGGACCAGCAAACAAGATTCTATGAATACAAGTTCACCGAGATAGAAGAAACAGAAAGATTTGGCTTTCCCAGAAAAATTATTTGAAGAAAGTCTTGCAACGCTTCAACATGCAAGATAGCAAACCAATATCAACCGCTCTTCCTATTAACTTCAAGTAATCCTTCGAAATGTGTCGCAGTGAAGCAGAGAAGATAGAGATGTCTCGAGTACCATATGCATCAGCAGTGAGAAGTTTGATGTTCGCCATGATCTGTACAAGACCAAACATTGCTCAAGCAGTGGGAGCAGTTAGTCGGTATATGTCGAATCCTGGATGAAAGCATTGGAGCATTGTCAAGAGGATCCTTAGAAACATTAAGGGTGCCTCAAATGCTACATTATGTTATGGAGGATCGGATTTTACACTCAGGGGTTATGTCGATTCAGATTATGCAGGTGATCCTGATAAGAGGATACTACTGGCTATGTGTTCACACTTGCAGGGGAGCACTAAGCTGAGTTTCAAAACTGCAAACAGTTGTGGCGTTATCTACAATGGAGGCATAATACATGGCAGCTACTCAAGCTTGCAAGGAGGCAATATGGATTAAAAGGTTATTGGAAGAGATCGGACACAAACAAGAAAATGTTCCTTTGTTTTGTGACAGTCAAAGTGCCTTGCACATTGCAAGGAATCCAGTTTTTCATTCCAGGACAAAACACATTGGAGTCCAATTTCACTTTGTTCGAGAAATAGTAGAAGAGGGAGGTGTAGATTAGCATAAAATCTATACAAATGATAACATAGCTGATTTTCTGGCCAAGCCAGTGAACATTGACAAATTTGAGTGTGTAGATCCTCAAGTGGCCTAGCGAAAACGTAAGGAGCAGAGAATGACGAGATTGAAAATATGTGTTTGATACTCAATCAAATCTCCAAGTAGCAGAAATGTCGACAGAACAAGTTGGCAAACACAATTAATGAAAATTGATGATTGGTTGGGGGAAACCGCCGGAAAAATGAAGGAAACACGTTTTCATTTAATGAAAATGCGTTCCACAATACGCGTAGGGAGCTCTATAAATAGAGCTCTCCTCCCCTCATTCTGAAATCATCTCTTCTTCGAGTTTTCTCTCATCTTATAGCATTTGAGTGCTTAGTTCTATAATATTTGTGAGGTGTTTTGTTCTCTTGTATCAAGAGAGTGTGTTCTCTTCGGAAACACAGTGAATGTGTTGTACACCATAAAAATATTATAGTGGAATTCTTTTCATCTTGTCCGTGGTTTTTACACTAATAATTTTTAGGGGTTTTCCACGTAAATCTCGGTGTCCAGTTTATTCTTTATTTTCATATTTATTATCTCAAATTACCACACATGAGACCAACATGACCATCAATTATATAGTTTTGACACAAAATAAAACAAATCACCCCATCTTTATCTGAATGTTACCTATTGTTGGTGATCAGATACAACGCAAAGCAAGAAATTTTTCCCAGATTCCATGGTTCTTAAGTTTAATATCATTCTCACTCGACTTGATTGGAATGTCAAGCAGTTGAAAGCTGATTGCCAAAGTCAAAATGCAATCAACAAGCTCTCGAAAGCATACTTAAATTCAAGTTGAAACTAGAGAAATCTTTGTAAATCAACAAACAAATATCTAATCCTAAAGTCATAAGTATTAATAACAGATTCAAGCTTAAAATATTGGCGTCCCATCTCTAATTTGGCATAATTCAACATGTGTTTCAACTGTAAAGATTAAAATGTGATGATTAAAGAAACTCACATCATTCCTCCTGCTGCTGGACCAATTGCTTTAAAAAGTGACATTAAGGTCATGGCAATTCCATTTGCTGCTCCTCTTTGGTCCTGGACCTTTCGTCATTTTGTTAAAGAAATAGAAGAAGGTTAAACAAATGCTCAATCATGTTTAAGACTAAGTAAACATTAAACAGAGGACATTGAAGAGATCAAAGGTTGAATAAATACCACGGCTCTGTTTTGCAACACAAACAACCCCGTAACGATGGATATCTGATAGAAATGAAAATTGATTATTAAATATACATTTTGAAAAAAAATGAAGAATACATAGGATATGAGCAGCAACTGTATTTGCAAGAAGGCTCGATTACAGCTACAGCAAACATGAAGAGAGACAAGTATAACTCTTCCGTTCAAGCTCATTTCATGAAAATCATACTCATAAAATAGCAGTAGTGTGACACTATTTTTTAAACGACGGCAACTAAATTAATCGAACGTTATAAAACCCACTTACTGATAGAACATTCTTCAACAGAGATGCACAATTTAACAGAATTGACAGTGTGATCCCAGAAAGCATGGCTATATAGTGATAACTTGTCAATAGAGGTATTGAAATAACCTGTGTTGAGTAGAGAACCAATGAAAATTTTGATTTTCCAAAAAATATGGGAATAATATTGTAAAAAAGTCCCATATGCTTACCCCTGCAACTCGAAGAATCATGATAGTACCTATAAATTTCTCCACAATTGGATATAAAGAACTTTGAAAGACTAAAAGGCCAAAACCTGAAATTTGAGCAAGCCATTAGCTAGCAACATATGTATTTGGATGTAGTAATGTATAAAACCAGCTTATTGTTATGTTCTTGCAACACCTAAACTTTTGTTGTTTCCGAGATTTCAACCTAGTGAAGGTGATGAACTTTTTGTGAAGTCATTTGAGAGGGTCAAGTGTAGAGCCCAAAATCAGTATACCTAAAACTCATGCATTTATTTAAATTGTTAAATTATTTATTTAAGTTTAAAATGATTTTAGCGGTGCATTATTTATGAATTTGCATTATTTTAAATTATTTATGTTTACGTGATGCACGTTAAAATGTTTTCTTGAGTTTCATGTTTCAGGCGATTATTCGATGCAGGATCGAGGAAATGAGACAGATGACGATTTGGGCGATTTGTAAAACTGTAGTATTTTATTTCAGGTCATGAAAGTATCATTTTTAAATGATTTATTAAGTTTTTAAGCATTTTAAATCCTAATTTAATTTATTAGGTGATTTTTAGTTTTTAAACTTTTAAAGTTTTTCAATTGTGTATTTTGTTTTAATTAGGGGATTTTTGACAAATTAGTGTGGATTAATATTTTATTAACTCGTTAATTGGTTTAACATTTTAATTAGCATGATTTATTTATCTAATTAAGCATTTTTCCCTTGCTTAACTCACACACCCACGTTACACTATTACACACAAAACGCATGCACACACACACTTTTACACACACCACACCCGAAAGACACACACATTTCATTGCATTTCATTTCATTCTTTTCAGAGAGAAGGCTAGGGTTCATAGAGTTTTCAGCAGCAACCCTTGCCTCGATTTATTCAGCAAATTCACGTCCCTTTTTCTTCAAGAAAACGTACCATAATTCGTCCCAGATCAACCCTCGCATTCTCTCCGCTTCGGTATCGTCGTTTCGTGAGTATATTCATCAAAGACATGTATATTCTTTCGTTTTTGCATCGATCTCGTCATAGCAATTGTTTTGATGTTGATTGTATGAAAAATCCATGTATGTTATGCAAGAGTTTGAGCAAAAATGGTTGGATTGAATTTGAAACGATTTTTAAATCTCAAAAACCGAGTTTGCTGTCATTTTGATTACTGTGAATTTTCGGTTAATTTTCTGGAAAAGTTTTCAACATATAAAACATAGTACTTTTCGATACCTTCGATTTGCCAGTAAATTCGTAACTTTTGGACAAGAAACGAGTGCTTTATAATCATTTTCGTGTGACTGCTCAAACTGTGACGTTTTGAATTATGTTCTTCATGTTTTCATGAGTTTATTTTGTTGCAGGCTTCGTTGGGAATCGCCGAGTGGTCATCGCTACGTTTAGGTGTGTCGAGTGGGGTGATCATACGAGTTTTGGTGTGTCGCTACGAGTTAATAAGGGTGAGGATGCATTAGAAGTCATAGGGAAACTTGTGTGCAGATTTTTGGTGGAGTTCATGCAGGGTTAGAGCCGCAGCGCAGCACTAGGAGCGCTGCAGCTTCGAATGGTGCAGTGCCGCGGCACTGAAGGGTGGCGCCTAGGCGCTGGACAGGCGCTGCAGCGCTGCCCCTCAGCGCCTAGGCGCTTTTTCTGGTGTTCTTCGGGTTTCGAATTTAGGTGTTATTGCTTCCTTTGGGTACTTTTACATCGTTATGTCCAAGCCTAGTGAAAGTTAGTTTAGATGTTACGAAGTTTGATTGGGGAACGTTGAACTATGGTTTAAGCGAGGTCTGTGTCTTCCTATGCTTGGGAAATTTTGTACTCAATGTCAAAGTTGTTTCAGGTTTCGAGTCATGGGTTATTATGTTGACTAAAAGTGGTCAAGTCCCGAGGGGTCTAGAAAGTCATAAATTATTTAATTACTTCGATGGCGAGTTTATTGGTGCGGTTAAGTTATGAATTTTAAAGTTGTTGGGATAATGTACTAGATGTATGTGCAGCGGGAGCCCCAAGCAAGATCCAACGAATCCTTCAACGCTATGTAAGTATGTTCGACGCGCAAAAGAAAAATTTTATGTTTTTGAAGTATCCTAAATGTCTTGTGACCAATTATAAACGAGTTTGAAACCCGGTGAACGTGGCCGGGGACCTCTCCACGTCGGTAAAACATGACTGGGTTTAGATCAGGATTGGAGAGTGGTAAAGCATGACCAGGGGCCAATCCACCCAGTAAAGCATGACCGGGGATCTCATGTATGTGGTAGTGAACATCCCTGCCAGCCCAGTAATGTGGTTTAGTCTGATCATGCGCATTTATGTATGAGTCACTTGCTTTGAAACATATCTCTACGCAAAATGATGATCTTATGTATGTCCAAGTACATATGATGCAAGTATGTTTATGAAAAGTTTTACGATATGATGGTACGTCTATGTTTATGTAAGTACGTTCAAGTTTAAGTATGTACGCTCTACTTTAAAGTGAATGTGGTTTTATTATGTATTACTGTTGTTTCCAGTTTATACATGTTGAGTCTTTAGACTCACTAGACTTTGATCGATGCAGGTAAGGATGAGTATGAGGAGACGAAGGGTGGGGACCAATGAGCCGACTCGGACTGCGCAGAGGCTAAACCCGAGGACCGCCTAAGTTTCTAAGACTTTATGCATGTTTCAAATACTCTGATTATCATGAGATTGTTTACGATGTTTAAACGATCATTGCTTTGCAAACTTTGTTTGTAAATGTTTTATTTCAAAATTTTTAGACGAACAGATTATTTTATCGCAATTTGAAAGATTATTATTTATTTAAGAAAAGTTTTATTTTTCCGCAAATTTTAAGTAGTTCAAAATATGGTACATTACATAAAGAACTTTAATGTTAAAAATTTCTCGAGTGGTAAATTGTAACTTCACCAAGCTAGTGAATATAAGTGATCTACTTGATCAATCCGTTACAGGACATAGGGTTAGCACGTTCAGACTTAGTTCAACACATCTAATCGCTAAAGTATCTAAATAGTCTTTATTTTCAATAAAATGTTGCAGACTTGCATCACAGGTTTCTATCATCAAAAGAACATCATTCCTAAATTTATTCCAATCTGTTTTATTTTCTGATATGTCTTTTATCAAATTTTTGACAATATTTATTACTAAATATGAAAGAAAAGGAAACAGAGAAGAGAGAGAACATCGATAGAAACATAACCTGAGATGGCAAGAACTGTTCCTACATCCTCAGTTGAGTAACCTAAGCCTCCAAGTCTTCTGGAGCTCTCTGCCCACAATGAGAATATCTGTTTAAGATGAGCATTATGTGAACATGGTCAATCTAAAAGGTGATATGAGCGTTTTGCTAATTATTTGAAAATATTTCTAAATTTCTTCCTAGTGTCTCTCAATTAAGCAATAATTTAGAGTATAGATAAAGATTTCAATCAGTTGGACTTAAAATCATATTTGGTAGCTACGCAAGTGATAATATTCCACATTATACCATACAGACAAGTTGAAAGAAACAAAAAGTAGCATGATAATACAATCGATCAGGGAATACTTGGCTGTGATATTACTTGTACCTCTGTGTAAGCCATATCATGAAGTGAAAAAACACAATAAACAATGATTGATGACATCAGTGGCCAGTTCTTAATGAGGCTTTTTTTGGATGTCGTCTCTCTTCCATCTGGCACGTCCAATTTTTCATCAGAACCTCTATATGCAGACTCTAGAGAATCATTCGAAACTTGAGATGATAGCCGCTCGGACTTGTGTGAGTGCAAGGTTTCCTGCATTTCTTGCAATTAGATCCAGATACCACGGAACATGGATTGGACGACACACCAAATCACCATTTCGTGATAAACCCGAAAACACAAAATTTTTAGTCCTGCACAGGTTATATTCTAAACACAACATATATATAAAAGACCTGATAATTCACCTTATTGTTGGATTGTGAAAGAATAAAATAGCCACATATAAATATCATGGCAAGTAACAAAATCTTCCTTTTCAATATTAATGCACCTTTTTGGCTGTGTTCTCATTCAGGTATTTTTGGTGACCTCAAGTTGAAATAATTTATGATAAAATTTCATAGTGTTTCTCACTTGTTTCATGAAATAATCAAGTCCCTTGTTATTATTTTCCTTCATTACATCATAAGAAATATGCTTCAAATAACAAGGAAACTAACAAAACCACCTACTCCAATATCATTGTGCCTTTTGTTTGAATTCATTCCGGTAGTTTTGGTGATATAATTTATGAATTAATTAAATAATCCTCACTTCAATGTTCTCTACCTTTTAAAGTCTCTAACCTCATTATTGGTGAAGCCCGAGGCTGAGGAATATAAGCCCAAAAATAATTCTTGGATGTGCATGTTAGTCGAACATTAGACATCAAATGACAAGCAAACAAAAACCCAAGATCAATTTAAAGCTATATTTGGGTTTCGCTCAAGGAACTTGGCGACTGACTTCCTAGCATGTCCCGAAAGATTAAGCTCATACAATCAACAATTTTATAATTTTACAACCTTGTCTTTTAAGTTGCTTCTACTTCAATTATTTTTGTGAAATATTGTATAGAAAGATATATGCCCAATCTCCAAAAAAATATATTCCCAATCTCAAACTGGTTCGATTCTGACATTATCGAGTTCCAAAAAATTAAGCTCATCTAATCTCTCCCCATTTTTTCTCCTTCATTGCTCCCTCTCTTATGCATTCAAATAGTAGAGAAGGGGATAACTCAATTCAAATGCAATTAATTCGAATGGACTGCTTTTTTATGTCAATTTGGGCGTATTACTGCTATGATTTAAATAGTTTTTTGATATCTTTCTAGGCTGGAACAGTCCATCATATACAAAATCAGATCACTGAATCAGTATCATATTGAAAGAAAACTAGTATGCATATCATTTATACCTTTTAGTTTATAAAGCACTTGAAAATTTCAACCCTTGGTGTCATATTTATATTAACGAGTGATGAATATATACATTTTATGAAAGAAAATTGGGAAACGTTAAACGAAGCAGAGAGCTTGCAAATCTTAAAAAAATAAGTTTTAAAACTAACCGGGAGCCAGAAACATCCGATGGTGACAACAAATGCAAAGATTGAAATTATGAGACAGGGTAAGAAGTATGGAAATCTGCACAATATTGTTATTTGCAACAGATCAAAACGCCAAAATTTATATGTAAGTTGTTCCTAGAAGGTAAGAAAAAGGGTACCTTCCAAAGAAAGAATCTGTAGCAAATATTCCAGGAAATTTATCAGCCGGCTGAGCACAAGTATTATTATTCAGATAAGCAATAACTTATAAATGAAACAATGATATTTGTGAATGAGAAAATAATACAAATTATTGAAATGGAACATGCCAATTTAGGTACACAAAGTCAAAAAACAATTCCAAAACTGTTATGGAAAATTATATATTTGACAGGTACTTTCACCTTAAACACACAGTTTCAACAGATGCAGGGTACTTTGAATAAATTTAACTTTCTTCCAAGTACAAAAAACAAATCCGAAACTGTTGTAGAAGATTGCAACCATTCACCAAAATGAGAAGTAGTGGCAATAAGGTTAGTTGGAGTTCTTCTAGTCTTTGATGTTCGTAGATTGTATTCTTCATGAATGAGAACTTTTTGCTTCGATAAATGAACTATCTATAACTCTTTATTTTGGAATACACTAAATCTTTGACAAATGTTCAAAGAATAACAGGCAGACAAAAAGCATTTGACAGATGATCCCAGAGTGTAAAGAATTGACAATCCATATCTCTTCCTTCAATCATTATAAATCGAAAAAACAGAGTGAACATATTTATCTGAGTACCTGAGCGAAGAAGCCTCCCAAAGCAGGTCCAATAATCAATCCAATGCCCCATGATGTGCTAACCTAAAAAAATAAAGTAAACAAATTTCGGAGAAACTACCATAAAACAATGCCCAAATATACTACATCCCTGATGAGAAATTTGACACCCTTGTTAAGGTGATCGCAGTACTCCAGACTGAAGCCACGACCCACCCTAGAGGAGGGGGTGCAAGCAGCATCACAAGCATCTTGAGGATGAATAAATATATATATATATCGACTCATTCGGTCATTGTTTCCAGTATAGTCAAAGAAAGATTATTGTTTTTCCTAGAGACTAGTTGGATATGTTAGCATGGATTACTGTTGTCTTTTCCATTTCAACCTTAGGGATGAATATTGAGAATTCATGAAGTTATAAAACAAACTTCTAGTTTACATGCATTTCTCAATTGTGTATCCAGTTATAAAATTTCTTACATATTTCATCGCCCCGTTTTCTGTCTTTTAGAGAGAGACACCAACTTTGTCAGTGATCAAACAATATATAATAAATAAGTGTTAATAGAATAAGATTAATGGCTGCTTACCGCTGATAGTCCTAAAGATTGGTGTTCTTCACGAACAATTTCACATGCATAAGCCTGATCATGGCCATGGTCATGGCCGGGTAAAGTCAATGTCGAAACCATAAAAAATCCACAGAAAACTAACTAAAAGGAAAATTTTTGGCACTAAAATGATGAATCTAGATCATCAAGTATTATTAGATAGTGAATACCTTTATCGGTCCAAGTACTCCATTCAAACTCCCGAGCAGAAACCTCGTTGTGAGGGCCATCCAAAAGTTTACACTGAGTCCAAATAGAGTGTTGAAAACTACACTGTAAATGAGTAACCAATCAATTCTAGACATCCAACATGAAAAATATGCAGAAGCAGGAAAGACAAACAAATGTGTTCACTCACACCATGGCGCAGCCTATGATTAATACAGGCTTCCGACCATATCTATCGGCAATGGTTCCCCAAAAGACTGATGTCAAAGCTCTTCCAAGCATAAATGAGCACCCTACATGAAAATATATTCATATGGGAGCACAATAATCAAAATCGCTAGTCAAAACTTTTCATTAATTAAACAGAAAACATAAATCAACCAACCTATAAACCCAGCATAAAAGCCAATATCTTCTTCTCTCTTTGCAATGTGGAAATCTCTTACCTAACAACAAAAAGTCAATTTGCAATTCACAAAGAAAAAATCAATAGTCTTTCCATACTTTTTGATGATAAATAAAAGAAGAAAAAATCGACCGTGGAATGAAAAAAGCTACTTTTTGTGAGTTTTTTCTTTTCTGAATGGCAAGGAGAGAAAATATTTGATTAAATTTACGCTGCAACATACTTATTCTGAACGTTAGTTTTTCCTGAACCGCATGACCAAATTTCATCCACATATAATCTTATTTCTGAAACTAGTCGGCGTCAACTGAATGCCAGCAAAATTCCATCTTATCATTTGGTTAAAACACTACAAATGCATTGAATAGAGCCAGAGACAGATACTAGACTCAGAAATTGTAATATGTAATGCGTACGTGTATATAAATTTTTAGCATTGATGGATAAAATGGCTAATCAGGAGACGGAGTAAAAAATTTACCCAAGGATAGGTGATTGTCCCTGATACATTAATCAATCCCAACCATGAATTTAGAAGTCAAGCAACTGAATTATGGTACAAAGTTTCTTTCTTTTGACAATATTCCATGTAGGGAAATCGTAAAATATTAAAAGGTTAGCTACCTTCCAGTTGGTATTTGGGACTTGAAGAGTTAACCAACTGCAACTAGTTGGATTAGTTAAGATTTAGCATATTTGTTTTGACATCAGCTCTGGATCAGCAAAGGTTTTGTGAATATGAAACAGAAAAAATATAATATAATTTCTCCTAAATCGTTCCATGTGTTTAGAAGTTCTAGGATGAAGTGTGAGGGAAGCAAAGCCGGCATTCGAAGGTTCTATATGAATCATGGGGATAACTATGAATTAGACTGATCATCAATTTAACAACACACAAAACTTTATTGTTGGAGATTGTTCACATGTGTTAGATTGGTGGTAATCCACATAAATAACAAATTATGGTGCAAAGAAGAGAGATTGATTCAACACAAAGGAAACAATAGAAAATCAATCAAGATAGCAGCTCAATCACTACAACAGGAAACAGGTAGTAAGTACTATACTTTATAAAAAGCAAGTCCAAGAGATTTAAATACTCACCATGAAATATAGGAATGGAAATAGTGATGATATTGTCAGAGCTGTAAATTCAAGGCACATAAGAGACAAAAGAAAAGTGAAAACGACATTTTGGATATAAAATCTAGTGATACCAAATATTCATGTTAGTTAATTGGATACAGTTGGAAAATGCAAAACCAAAAAGAAGAAAGAAAACCAGTGAAAATTAAAACAAAATGATAAGTAATGAATGCTACTTTCATTTTTTTTAATTAGAGAATAAAATGGAAATACAAGTTTTTACAATTTCAATCAAGATCAGCCAATTTTAACGTTTAGATGGAGAAGTTAGCACCATTGGTTTACCTGTGAGCAAAAGTAATCATGTGAAGCAATCTAACAAATTCTTGTTCTCGATGTAAAGAATATTGACATAGCTCTATTAGTGAAAGTTCACCACATGTGCTTTAGATAAAGGAGTGACTCTGTTCATGTGAGGATGGGCTATTAGTTTGGAACATCAGTATTACTTATGAAGCCACACTTCATTTTTTTAATGAGCGTATGCCCCAAGATCATTTAAAGGATCATACTGTACTCTAATTTTAATAAAAGATTCTTGCAGACATTATCATATTTTAATGATAAAGTATTCATTCTCATATTATTCATTTTAAGAAATTGTAATGCTTATGACGTTATTCATGGTTTTAAATTATGGACTATATGAGTCAATAATTTTTTTGTATTTCCTTGAATCTTTAATTAGATACTTTAGAACACGTATAGAAAACATATTACTATTTCAGCGCAATTAGTTGAATGCAAAATAGAGAATAGAACGAATAAGTTGTACGAAACATATCGTAATTATTCGAGGCCAAAAACTAAAATAGAATTAGATTTAACTTATTCATATAAAAAAATAAGAAAATTGGTGGAAATGTTGATGACTAACAAAACACAGACGTTGAGATCAAGAAGAAGAGAAAATAATTAATGGACTACAAACAAACTACTCACATTCGTACGTGCTCTTTACTAGTATAATTAAGAGTATGAATCTTTAATATAAATTATAAACTAATTTTGAGTCGACACAAAGACGAGTTAAATTTCCATTTCTGGAAAATCCAAAAGTTTGAAATAATGATATATATATATAGGTACTTTGTCACCCTCTTCGTGATTTATTTTCTAGATTATTATTGTTTTATCAAAATGGGTTTTTTATATCTTAAAATCAGGCAATGTTCTACAACCTTCTCACTGAAGTTCTAATTAAGAAATAATTTTATTTTTAGGCTAAAAAGGATAAATTATATTTTAGGATTCTCCGGAAGAAAAAAAAAGTGGATCCTTGTATAAGACAAAATATAAGTCTTGCCACATAATTAGTACAATATTAATTTATTATAAACATTTATCAAATTAACTTCGCGTAACAATATGTTAT
Source organism: Primulina tabacum (assembly GCF_025594145.1). NCBI lineage: Eukaryota > Viridiplantae > Streptophyta > Magnoliopsida > Lamiales > Gesneriaceae > Primulina > Primulina tabacum. Next base: position 16,243,749 of record NC_134557.1, on the reverse strand, counting down.
GTAATTACTTAATTATATATATATATATATATAATAGTTGAGAATAAAAAAAATAAAAAAATAGAGAATCATCTAACATTTAGAATATGGTTTGAAAATTTTTTTTGATTATTCATCTCTGTTTAGAAATAGATTATTTTTTTTTTTAATGAGCTCATTTGATCAACATAGATGAAAAACTTGATTATATTTTAATACAAATGAATCGTAATTCGACGTTGAAACTCGTTTGTAAACACTGCATAATCTAAATTCGTTCCTAGTCGATTCAACCGCCTAAAACATGGATAAAGGTCGCTTGAGCAAGAGACTAGCATCTGTGATGTTGTATACTGCGTTTCTTGGTAAGAGCATAAAGATGTCCAAACTTGCAGATGGGTAGTCATATGATAATTAAAACTTCCGTAACCTTTTGGGCACTAGAAAACCAAGATCCAACGTCTTATAGAGTCAAAGTTATGCGGTTCATGCTAGTTTTTGTGCAATACACAAACCAATATCAACCATGTTTTGGATACGATGTCAGATATCATGTTTTTGTTAAATCCATGTATATATAATTTAGTCAGACCGATGTTTTCGGTCGTTGGAGTAGATAGAAATATGAATCTTTGTGTAGAGTCAAAGTAATGCAGATAAGGTCAATACATCCTTGAAAAATACCATGATTTCGTTACTTACCAGTGGAAAGCACAACAATCCACACGGTTAGAACTTGCTTAATGGGCAACCCACGCTGTGTTTCCTTCAAGCGATCAACCTCACATCCCGGACAGCCTTCAACGTAATCGTCTTTGGGCAGCAGCAAATTCCGGGCTGGCTCAGCCATTTCTTTCTGTTGTCGAGATGCTCCACCACACAGCTGGAATAAAGTAAGATATAAATGGAAACCAGAATTAAATAGCAGAGGCGTGTTAGAATTTTGTAGCTGTACATGCTCTACTTTGGATGTTATTCTCCCAACACCGACCATTGGTCCTATCAGTAGATTCACGTGATATCTAATAATTCAATAATTTTGGATATCAATGTCATATCATTATTTTTGTGTGTCATAACAACAATTGAACAAAAATAAAAAATGGCTAATATTTATTAGCTCACTAACTTTATCATTTTTATGTTTTAGTCCACTCACTTTTCAACTTTTGATCTTGGCACATTATTTTTATATTTGGCTATTTTGGTCTATTTTCTCTCGGAGTCGTCAATTTCGCTGGAAAAACTAAAATAGACTTTAATGTTATGTGTGTTCCTAGTGAATTGTATATGAAATAAATCAAGAAATCCTCAAATTTTCAGTCACATCAACTTCAACACCGCCTAGTCACTTTTTTCTAAAGAAAATGGACCCCTACGAGAGAAAAAATGACAAAAATAGTCGAATATTAAAAAATAATGTATGAAGACAAAAAATTTAAAAGTTAGTGGAATCACCCAAAAATGGTAAAAATATTAGACCAAAAAAAAATATTAACTTAATTAAAAATCAGTCAAAACAAAAATTTAAAAACTTAAACGACTTATTCTTGTTCGAGATTCATTATTTGCAGGATGCAGGATTTATTTTAAAACTTTGGAATATTTGAAACAAGATCTAACCAATGTTAGATATCAAAAACAAAGTGGAACTGATTACAGTTCTAAGATAAACTTATGATTCAAAATAATGGATTCTTAGAAATAATATCAGATTTCTCTAAACTCTCCGTAGATCTTAGAAAAATTCAAAAGACAATACAAAATTATAGCAATATCATATATTATGTACCACAAAAATTTGGAGAAAATCCTTGAAAAATAAGAAGAAATTCTTAAAACATTAAATGATATACAAACAAGAGTTCAAACCCTAGAACAAAAGTAAGGTTACTACTATCATTTGGTACTAAACCCTTATTACACCAAAGAGAGAAGGCCAGAGTAATGTGAAAGCCTTTAACTGACGAATAAAAAATGATCAATATGATTAAAACTATCTTAAAAAAGAAATTAATCTGATAACAACTTTAGAAAAGATTGGTTTCGATAATCTCCAAGACCTTGCGGAATCTTTTGCAAATCACAAGGTTTTAGATCTATAAATATGAGCACAAATATGAGAGGATACCAAACAGATTTTCATACTGGTGGGAATGACATCCAATGGGAATAAGGTCGAGGAGAAGTCAAATTTTCTTGCGCCAAACACCTTACAAGAAATATGTTTTGGAACCTATACAGCCTTATGGGGTTATTCTTAATCTTGATGTACTGGCCTTCAAGAACAGAGAAAATCTCATAGATGATTGGAATCAGCTCAGCAGGAAAACTTGATCTCAACATATAAGAATTCATCAAAGTTTTAGAATTAATTCTTATGGGATCAGTTAAAATTTATTCGGACATGACTTTGGTAGAACCAAAAGTTAGTTTTAACCGGAGAATCTCTCAGTGAGACAGCCGGAAGAATGACTACCCCATTTAAAGCACAATTTATAAGGGTAGACTATTTTAATAGTCAATATACAAAAAAGAAAAAGAAATATACTCAAGCTCTGTACAGTCTTGAATTACATGACATCTATTTAATGGATAAATATATTATATTATTCACTAAATCTAGATGGAAGTCGGAGGTCGAAGAAAATGTAATAATGTAACTTGTCTTCACTAAAATGCCAAGTCCTTGTAGAGAAATTCTAATTAGGGAATATGTCCCGAGCAATCCAGATACTTTGACACGAAGAACCTCTTTTCTCAAAGAAAATTGACAAAATGGTGTCATATGTCAATATTACAAAAGAGTTACAAACAGAAAAAAATATTAACAAATGTACTCTTTTATGCTGTAAAGAAAATGACCTTCCAACAATTATTGAAAGTAAACCACAGAGCTAGAAAAGAAAGTGCTTTATATCTCATTCTTATGCCAGAAGTGGCAGAAGGTCTTGGAAACTAAGAACAGTATGGTCCAGACAAAAGACCAGATCTTACAAGTTGGGCAAAGAAGTGGACTATGTTGGAACTTTTCAAGTTCGCAATCTTGATTTTGATGATAACAAAACTTGTTAATTGTGTTACTAATGATCTACCTTAGTGTGCAGTATCTAGGATCACTCACGAGATGTTTACATCGCAAAACTGAAGACCCAACTGATCGCACAAAATAAATCAGTCTAAATGGTTACGTCAATTGAACACTCCAGCTGATTTTCCACTTGATAGGTGATTCAGCAGGAGAACCTCAGAAGCCTGGCCAGCCGAAGGAGTGTTCAACTGATGAAGAAACCCAGCTGATCAGTCCAACTGAACGAGTGTGAAATCAGTTCCACTGACGAGTCAACTGATTTCACCAAGCCCAACTGAAAGATCAGTTCAACTGACCAATTCGAAGCATCAGTCAGAATCTTTCAGTTATGGATGAAGACAAACTCTCTCAAGTGGAATCCAGCTGTACGTGAAGGTACAAAGCCATTATCTATTCAAAGGATAATAATGGACGTTGCATCAGAGCATTAAAGACAAAACGTTTCAGAAGGGCAGTCGAAAAGTCGAGACATAAAGTCCAAGAAACGAATTCAAAATGCAACGGATACAGTCAATGAGTCTCACTATACGATTAGTTTTCCCCGCCTATATATAGAGAAGATCAATGAAGACTCAACAACAATAACCACAACAAGAACAAGAATAAGGAGTGAAAAAGCTTTTAAGCATATACGAGAGAAAAGAAAGGACACGTTCATTGCACATCAACTTTCAGAAGCAATCAGCCCAGAGGGAACTCTTCACAGTTGTATCAGCTTAGATTAGAAGCTTATATCCTTCAGTGCGTGAAAACATCCTTGTTCAGTTCTCACACACAAACACTCTCATTCACTCAAATACAGTCTTGCACAAAGACATTAAACTTGTGTATGTAGTCTTTCTCACATAGATATTAAAGAAGTGTTGATTGGAAGGTGCTCCCTTCAGTCTTAGTCTAGGAGTTCAGTTTAGGTAGTAGTGTAAGTCCTAGCTGAGTGGGTTTGTAAAAAGAGTTGTATAAATTAAAGTCTTCTAGTGGATCCTACCTGAGGCGGTAGAAGGGGTGAAATAGGAGCAGTTGAAGTCTCCGAACATCCATAAACATATCTTGTGTATTTAACTGCTTGACTATTGTTTTCAAATTGTTTGGATCAGTTAGAGTATCCGTCAGTTCAGTTGTCACCATAACTGAACTGATGAATGCAAAAACTAATCTATCCCTTTTCGGTTATTCAGTTTACATAAGATAAAATGTTTTCTAATATAACAGTCTTCTGCACGAAGGATTACTTCGAGTTTCTTCCGCTTGGTTTTTAACCAAACTCGATTTAATTCATCGGTGTTAATACTCTTAGAACACGAGCTATTGCAGCTCATTGGAGAATATTTTGTTTGAAGCATCCCAAAGATGCCCAGCAAATGATCCTTCAATTGATATCAGAGCAGGTTGTTCTAAGAAGAACATTTGAAGAAAACTATGTTTTAAAATCTTACTTTAACAATAGCGTTAAAATCTATTTAAAATTATCTCATATAATTTTCAAAACTATTTGAAAATATTTATATGTCGCTCTTTGGCAAAGAGTTGAGAGGATTGGCTCTGCGACTAATATTGCAGCCACTTCTTTAGACTCTTTACTTAGGGGTTTTAATTAGCCTGCAGGGGACTGAGAATCATCTGCAAAGATGCATAGCTAAATTGCTCCTTGAACAAGTCTTCAGTTGCTAACCTACCATGTCAGTTGTTCTTCAGGCGAATCTTATCCATGCTGGGACGTTGGTTGATTAAATCACCACCTGCATTCCAGTTGAGCCTAGTCAGAGTCTGCTCGACCAATTAGTCTGCGAAGAAGTCAAGTTCAAGCAGTTTAACTCGTTTCTCTAGCAAAATGAACTCACAACCGATGCAGCAGTCAAGTAACCGGTTGATGGTATATCCAGTTTTGTCTCATAAACCAACTGATATACGATGTTGTTTAATATATGCTACTGTTGTAGTAATCTTTCTTGTTCAACTGATGTATGTACTCAGATGTAAATACAAGGAAATTTATTTAAATAAACATTATATTTGTTCAGCTGTGTTTCATTGTGACTGAATGGATATTTTCAAATCTCTTGTCTATATTACTTGAATGATTATAATCTCTAAATGAGTGACTATATAAATATCTTTCAGATACGGGCTTTATTCAGTTTTTGAGGGGAAGCTTTTCGTTTTTCTCTCAAACTAAAAGTATTATCAATCATTTTTAAAATTCAGCTGTTGAGAAAAATCCTTTCTTTTTGATCAACTGAAAAGTAGTTTCTTAATTCTGTCCATCTCTCTTAAAAGGTTTTTAACTCAGTTTGGAGATGGAGCTTTTGATTTTTTTAATTTCATTAAATTCAGTTATAAAGGGGGAGCCTTTAATGATGTTTGAATTTACTAACCCTTAAACTGAATATATTACGCTTATCTGCTCAGGTTTTGTAATCATCAAAAAGAGGGAGATTGTTGGAACTTTTCAAGTTCGCAATCTTGATTTTGATGATAACAAAACTTGTTAATTGTGTTACTAATGATCTACCTTAGTGTGCAACATCTAGGATAACTCACGAGATGTTTACATCGCAAAACTGAAGACCCAACTGATCGCACAAAATAAATCAGTCTAAATGGTTACGTCAATTGAACACTCCAGCTGATTGTCCACTTGATAGGTGATTCAGCAGGAGAACCTCAGAAGCCTGGCCAGCCGAAGGAGTGTTCAACTGATGAAGAAACCCAGCTGATCAGTCCAATTGAACGAGTGTGAAATCAGTTCAACTGACGAGTCAACTGATTTCACCAAGCCCAACTGAAAGATCAGTTCAACTGACCAGTTCGAAGCATCAGTCAGAATCTTTCAGTTATGGATGAAGACAAACTCTCTCAAGTGGAATCCAGCTGTACGTGAAGGTACAAAGCCATTATCTAGTCAAAGGATAATAATGGACGTTGCATCAGAGCATTAAAGACAAAACGTTTCAGAAGGACAGTCGAAAAGTCAAGATACAAAGTCCAAGAAACGAATTCAAGATGCAACAGATACAACCAATGAGTCTCACTGTACGATCAGTTTCCCCGCCTATATATGAGAAGATCAATGAAGACTCAACAACAACAACCACAACAGAACAAGAATAAGGAGTGAAAAAGCTTTTAAGCATATACGAGAGAAAAGAAAGGGCACGCTCATTGCACATCAGCTTTCAGAAGCAATCAGCCAAGAGGGAATTCTTCACAGTTGTATCAGCTTAGATTAGAAGCTTATATCCCTCAGTGCGTGAGAACATCCTTGTTCAGTTCTCACACACAAACACTCCCATTCACTAAAATACACTCTTGCACAAAGACGTTAAACTTGTGTATGTAGTCTTTCTCACATAGACATTAAAGAAGTGTTGACTGGAAGGTGCTGCCTTCAGTCTTAGTCTAGGAGTTCAGTTTAGGCAGTAATTTAAATCCTAGCTGAGTGGGTTTGTACAAAGAGTTGTATAAATCAAAGTCTTCTAGTGGATCCTACCCGAGGTGGTAGAAGGGGTGACGTAGGAGCAGTTGAAGTCTCCGAACATCCATAAACATATCTTGTGTATTTAACTGCTTAACTATTGTTTTCAAATTGTTTGGATCAGTTAGAGTATCCGTCAGTTCAGTTGTCACCATAACTGAACTGATGAATGCAAAAACTAATCTATCCCTTTTCGGTTATTCAGTTTACATAAGATAAAATGTTTTCTAATATAACAGTTTTCTGCACGAAGGATTACTTCGAGTTTCTACGGCTTGGTTTTTAACCAAACTCGATTTAATTCATCGGTGTTAATACTCTTAGAACACGAGCTATTGCAGGTCATTGGAGAATATTTTGTTTGAAGCATCCCAAAGATGCCCAGCAAATGATCCTTCAATTGATATCAGAGCAGGTTGTTCTAAGAAGAACATTTGAAGAAAACTATGTTTTAAAATCTTACTTTAACAATAGCGTTAAAATCTATTTAAAATTATCTCATATAATTTTCAAAACTATTTGAAAATATTTATATGTCGCTCTTTGGCAAAGAGTTGAGAGGATTGGCTCTGCGACTAATATTGCAGCCACTTCTTTAGACTCTTTACTTAGGGGTTTTAATTAGCCTGCAGGAGACTGAGAATCATCTGCAAAGATGCATAGCTAAATTGCTCCTTGAACAAGTCTTCAGTTGCTAACCTACCATGTCAGTTGTTCTTCAGGCGAATCTTATCCATGCTGGGACGTTGGTTGATTAAATCACCACCTGCATTCCAGTTGAGCCTAGTCAGAGTCTGCTCGACCAGTTAGTCTGCGAAGAAGTCAAGTTCAAGCAGTTTAACTCGTTTCTCTAGCAAAATGAACTCACAACCGATGCAGCAGTCAAGTAACCAGTTGATGGTATATCCAGTTTTGTCTCATAAACCAACTGATATACGATGTTGTTTAATATATGCTACTGTTGTAGTAATCTTTCTTGTTCAACTGATGTATGTACTCAGATGTAAATACAAGGAAATTTATTTAAATAAACATTATATTTGTTCAGCTGTGTTTCATTGTGACTGAATGGATATTTTCAAATCTCTTGTCTATATTACTTGAATGATTATAATCTCTAAATGAGTGACTATATAAATATCTTTCAGATACGGGCTTTATTCAGTTTTTGAGGGGAAGCTTTTCGTTTTTCTCTCAAACTAAAAGTATTTTCAATCATTTTTAAAATTCAGCTGTTGAGAAAAATCCTTTCTTTTTGATCAACTGAAAAGTAGTTTCTTAATTCTGTCCATCTCTCTTAAAAGGTTTTTAACTCAGTTTGGAGATGGAGCTTTTGATTTTTTTAATTTCATTAAATTCAGTTATAAAGGGGGAGCCTTTAATGATGTTTGAATTTACTAACCCTTAAACTGAATATATTACGCTTATCTGCTCAGGTTTTGTAATCATCAAAAAGAGGGAGATTGTTGGAACTTTTCAAGTTCGCAATCTTGATTTTGATGATAACAAAACTTGTTAATTGTGTTACTAATGATCTACCTTAGTGTGCAACATCTAGGATAACTCACGAGATGTTTACATCGCAAAACTGAAGACCCAACTGATCGCACAAAATAAATCAGTCTAAATGGTTACGTCAATTGAACACTCCAGCTGATTGTCCACTTGATAGGTGATTCAGCAGGAGAACCTCAGAAGCCTGGCCAGCCGAAGGAGTGTTCAACTGATGAAGAAACCCAGCTGATCAGTCCAATTGAACGAGTGTGAAATCAGTTCAACTGACGAGTCAACTGATTTCACCAAGCCCAACTGAAAGATCAGTTCAACTGACCAGTGCGAAGCATCAGTCAGAATCTTTCAGTTATGGATGAAGACAAACTCTCTCAAGTGGAATCCAGCTGTACGTGAAGGTATAAAGCCATTATCTAGTCAAAGGACAATAATGGACGTTGCATCAGAGCATTAAAGACAAAACGTTTCAGAAGGACAGTCGAAAAGTCAAGATACAAAGTCCAAGAAACGAATTCAAGATGCAACAGATACAACCAATGAGTCTCACTGTACGATCAGTTTCCCCGCCTATATATGAGAAGATCAGTGAAGACTCAACAACAACAACCACAACAGAACAAGAATAAGGAGTGAAAAAGCTTTTAAGCATATACGAGAGAAAAGAAAGGGCACGCTCATTGCACATCAGCTTTCAGAAGCAATCAGCCAAGAGGGAATTCTTCACAGTTGTATCAGCTTAGATTAGAAGCTTATATCCCTCAGTGCGTGAGAACATCCTTGTTCAGTTCTCACACACAAACACTCCCATTCACTCAAATACAGTCTTGCACAAAGACGTTAAACTTGTGTATGTAGTCTTTCTCACATAGACATTAAAGAAGTGTTGACTGGAAGGTGCTGCCTTTAGTCTAGTCTAGGAGTTCAGTTTAGGCAGTAATTTAAATCCTAGCTGAGTGGGTTTGTACAAAGAGTTGTATAAATCAAAGTCTTCTAGTGGATCCTACCCGAGGTGGTAGAAGGGGTGACGTAGGAGCAGTTAAAGTCTCCGAACATCCATAAACATATCTTGTGTATTTAACTACTTAACTAATGTTTTGAAACTGTTTGGATCAGTTAGATTATCCGTCAGTTTAGATATCATCATAACTGAACTGATGAATGCAAAAACTAATCTGTCCCTTTTCGGTTATTTTGTTTACATAAGATAAAATGTTTTCTAATATAACAGTCTTCTTCATGAAAGATTACTTCGAGTTTCTTCCGCTTGGTTTTTAACCAAACTCGATTTAATTCATCGGTGTTAATACTCTTAGAACACGAGCTATTGCAGCTCATTGGAGAATATTTTGTTTGAAGCATCCCAAAGATGCCCAGCAAATGATCCTTCAATTGATATCAGAGCAGGTTGTTCTAAGAAGAACATTTGAAGAAAACTATGTTTTAAAATCTTACTTTAACAATAGCGTTAAAATCTATTTAAAATTATCTCATATAATTTTCAAAACTATTTGAAAATATTTATATGTCGCTCTTTGGCAAAGAGTTGAGAGGATTGGCTCTGCGACTAATATTGCAGCCACTTCTTTAGACTCTTTACTTAGGGGTTTTAATTAGCCTGCAGGGGACTGAGAATCATCTGCAAAGATGCATAGCTAAATTGCTCCTTGAACAAGTCTTCAGTTGCTAACCTACCATGTCAGTTGTTCTTCAGGCGAATCTTATCCATGCTGGGACGTTGGTTGATTAAATCACCACCTGCATTCCAGTTGAGCCTAGTCAGAGTCTGCTCGACCAGTTAGTCTGCGAAGAAGTCAAGTTCAAGCAGTTTAACTCGTTTCTCTAGCAAAATGAACTCACAACCGATGCAGCAGTCAAGTAACCAGTTGATGGTATATCCAGTTTTGTCTCATAAACCAACTGATATACGATGTTGTTTAATATATGCTACTGTTGTAGTAATCTTTCTTGTTCAACTGATGTATGTACTCAGATGTAAATACAAGGAAATTTATTTAAATAAACATTATATTTGTTCAGCTGTGTTTCATTGTGACTGAATGGATATTTTCAAATCTCTTGTCTATATTACTTGAATGATTATAATCTCTAAATGAGTGACTATATAAATATCTTTCAGATACGGGCTTTATTCAGTTTTTGAGGGGAAGCTTTTCGTTTTTCTCTCAAACTAAAAGTATTATCAATCAGTTTTAAAATTCAGCTGTTGAGAAAAATCCTTTCTTTTTGATCAACTTAAAAGTAGTTTCTTAATTCTGTCCATCTCTCTTAAAAGGTTTTTAACTCAGTTTGGAGATGGAACTTTTGATTTTTTTAATTTCATTAAATTCAGTTATAAAGGGGGAGCCTTTAATGATGTTTGAATTTACTAACCCTTAAACTGAATATATTACGCTTATCTGCTCAGGTTTTGTAATCATCAAAAAGAGGGAGATTGTTGGAACTTTTCAAGTTCGCAATCTTGATTTTGATGATAACAAAACTTGTTAATTGTGTTACTAATGATCTACCTTAGTGTGCAACATCTAGGATAACTCACGAGATGTTTACATTGCAAAACTGAAGACCCAACTGATCGCACAAAATAAATCAGTCTAAATGGTTACGTCAATTGAACACTCCAGCTGATTGTCCACTTGATAGGTGATTCAGCAGGAGAACCTCAGAAGCCTGGCCAGCCGAAGGAGTGTTCAACTGATGAAGAAACCCAGCTGATCAGTCCAATTGAACGAGTGTGAAATCAGTTCAACTGACGAGTCAACTGATTTCACCAAGCCCAACTGAAAGATCAGTTCAACTGACCAGTTCGAAGCATCAGTCAGAATCTTTTAGTTATGGATGAAGACAAACTCTCTCAAGTGGCATCCAGCTGTACGTGAAGGTACAAAGCCATTATCTAGTCAAAGGACAATAATGGACGTTGCATCAAAGCATTAAAGACAAAACGTTTCAGAAGGACAGTCGAAAAGTCAAGATACAAAGTCCAAGAAACGAATTCAAGATGCAACATATACAACCAATGAGTCTCACTGTACGATCAGTTTCCCCGCCTATATATGAGAAGATCAGTGAAGACTCAACAACAACAACCACAACAGAACAAGAATAAGGAGTGAAAAAGCTTTTAAGCATATACGAGAGAAAAGAAAGGGCACGCTCATTGCACATCAGCTTTCAGAAGCAATCAGCCAAGAGGGAATTCTTCAAAGTTGTATCAGCTTAGATTAGAAGCTTATATCCCTCAGTGCGTGAGAACATCCTTGTTCAGTTCTCACACACAAACACTCCCATTCACTCAAATACAGTCTTGCACAAAGACGTTAAACTTGTGTATGTAGTCTTTCTCACATAGACATTAAAGAAGTGTTGACTGGAAGGTGCTGCCTTTAGTCTAGTCTAGGAGTTCAGTTTAGGCAGTAATTTAAATCCTAGCTGAGTGGGTTTGTACAAAGAGTTGTATAAATCAAAGTCTTCTAGTGGATCCTACCCGAGGTGGTAGAAGGGGTGACGTAGGAGCAGTTAAAGTCTCCGAACATCCATAAACATATCTTGTGTATTTAACTACTTAACTATTGTTTTGAAACTGTTTGGATCAGTTAGATTATCCGTCAGTTTAGATATCATCATAACTGAACTGATGAATGCAAAAACTAATCTGTCCCTTTTCGGTTATTTTGTTTACATAAGATAAAATGTTTTCTAATATAACAGTCTTCTTCATGAAAGATTACTTCGAGTTTCTTCCGCTTGGTTCTTAACCAAACTCGATTTAATTCATCGGTGTTAATACTCTTAGAACACGAGCTATTACAGCTCATTGGAGAATATTTTGTTTGAAGCATTCCAAAGATGCCCAGCAAACGATCCTTCAGACTATCAAGAAGTAAGATGTCATCCCAAGCATCGAACACATCTCGAAGCACGAGAAGAACACCTGCAAAGAAAACTGTCAGAAAGGCTCATACCCGATCTAATGAAAGTTTTAAAGATTGTAATTGATGAACATATGGAGCAAGAGGTCATATTTTAACCAGTCGTCCAGAAAATAATAAAAGGGAAATAAAACGCTTCGATCCTACCCCGGATATTGAAGAATCAGTTTATTACAAAGATCTTATTCAATTATACCAGATTGAGGACATTGCCTCAGATGAAAGTATATACGAAGAAGAAGTTTTAAGTCAAGAAGAATATGATGGAACAGAAACAGAATATGAACGAAGACGAGGTGTTTCGACACGAAGGACATGAATATTTGTCTGGTTTATTTAGCCAGACAATATCTCATAACATAGTCCAAAATATCATGAGAGAAAATCTTAACATACAGAGATATCAATGATTCTCTGCAAGACAGATAAAAAATTCTTAAGAAATCTTGGCCTAATAAACAGAAAGAATCATTTAATCTATAAGTTTCCAGAAGGGAAATGGCAATTCCTATGGAATTTACGGGAAATAGAATGGTGATTCAATTAATTTCTTCTGAAGAAATAAAGGATGAATTACAAAATCTCAAGATGTAAGTAGCACGAACTATGTCCTAGATACATATCGAAGCAATCCAGATTATGATAAAAGCTACTTTTAAAGAATGAATAGATTAACCTCGCCGATCGAGATTTTAGCCGAACTTTGACATTGCATCAAAATTTCAAAGAAAAAAGGCTGATGAAAGATGTTAATAGACCATACTCTGTTACCTATCAAATTTCATATGCTCTATCTAATATACATAATTCAAAGTTGTGTATTAGAAATGAGTTTATTGAACATCATAAATATTTGGTAAATTTGTTCATGCAATTTATCCAGAATGAATTGAGTGTTCTTTAATATTAGAAACAAATATCCAGATCCAAGACAAACTGATCCTTTGAGTCAAAGTCTTAGACTGGAACCAAGAAGGCTATCTTTTCAAGGAGATATTATAACAAGTCATAAATGAGGAAAAACCCATGTCCAAGAAATCCAATTGAAAACAAAAAGTTTTTCAACAATAGGAAAACTAAGATGTCTGGAAGGATGATGGAAAATTGAAATATTATTTGATATTACAAGAAAAAAAAATTCCTTATAATACCATATACTATTTAGAATAACATATGATAAGCACTTACCAAGGAATGCTTAACATCGGAGAATTGGAAGTTCATATCAATGAAATCCCAGGAAACGAACCAAATCAATTGGTTCTTGGACTAGAGTTTCTCGAGGAACATAAACTTTGAAAACGTCTAGAAAAATGGAATGGAGTTCATGGAAGAGCATAGAATGTAGAAAGTCCAAGACCACAAATCTATTCTCGATATACATCTCAATAGGTATGTTATATGAACATTATAATATAGAATGCTGCTTCTATAGATTCAGGAGCTGGAATATGTACAAAAAATGAGAAGTTTTTTCCAAAATAATTAGAATAATAATTATCTCAGATTGTTGGACGAGATTTCTCTAAAAGAATCTTAATCTTATGTAAAGAGATTAAAAGGACATAAATATTAATTGGAGGTGTTGTACAAATACCTTGGTACAAGGTAAAAACCTCTGATTTACTTTCATGATACATGAGCAGAAATTCTGTTATGAAACAATTTCCTACAAATTTTAAGTCCTATACACAAGAAAATGAGACCAGAAGATTAGTGTTCACAATATCATGTGATCACAAAGTCATAATCCAAAGACTAAGAGAGGCTTTTTATAGAAAATTATCAATCTAGTTTCGTACTAAGTGTGGTGATGAATAAAAACTTCTGAACCCAAAAATGAAATATTCTAGAAGGTTTGGAAAAATAATGCTCCAATTAAGAGCATATAAGGACCTCTAACCTGAAGAAATAGAATTTCTCAACATAACTCTACACCAGAATGAGATAGAGTTTGAATTAAATATATCTCTAGAAGATGTTAAGAAAATGATCAAAGAAAATTACAATGAAGATCATTTGGCATGGTGGGATAAAAATCAACTCAAATACGGCCTTGCAATCAAATAAGGCAAAGTATATGAATTTGTTCGATACAAGCCTATCCCAATAAACATAATTGATAAAAAAGATATGCAGATTATTATCAAGGAACATCAAAACTTTGTACTAATCAAAGCAAGAATGTCACTATACTACAGTTCAGGTTTTATAATATAAAATCATGATGATATCAAAAGAAACAAACCAATGTTAGTTATTAATTATCGAGAAATTAATAAGAACTTGAATTTGATGGGTATTTTATACCTAGTAGAGAACATTTAATTAGTTGTATACACAACGACAAATATTCTCTAAATTTGATTGTAAGTCTGGGTTTTATCTGATCCAGATGCAAGAAGGAAAGCAAGAAATTCACAGCTTTCTCAACATCACAAGGTCACTATATTTGGAAAGTATTATCAATGATATTGGTTACTTCACCCCAGCTATTTCAAAGAAAAATGAATAATCTATTTAAAAATAATTTCAAATTTATATTTGTCTATATTGATTATGTTCTTATAGCATCTAAAAATATAAAAAAATATATATTAAACATTTAAAGATTTTCTCTAAATTTTTCAAAGAAGAAGGACTGGTTTTATCTTAAAAGAATGCAGTCATTGTTACAAGAAATGTTGAATTCTTCGGAATAAAAATTGATGAGTTCGGAATAATTTTGCAGGAACACGTAGTAGAAAAAGTGCAAAATTTTCCAAACGTACTAAAGGAAAAGAAACAACTTCAAAGTTTTTTTGGAGTTAATTTTGCTGAGATGTTCATTAAGAATCTATCAAAACACAAGAAAGTGTTTAGTCTATTGTTTAAGAAAGATGTAAAATTTATGTGGACATAAGAACACATGAAGGGACTTAGCCAACAAAAGGAGGATTTCAAAAATCTTTCAAAATGGCGATTCCTCAAGATAAAGATGATTTGGTACTATATACAGATGCTAGTGATCATTGGTGGGCAGCGGTTCTAACAAAGCTCGTATCAGAAGGAGAATAACCATGCAGGTATTGTCGTGGGCTATTCTCATAAACAAAAGCCATAAGATGACATATAAATGAAAATGATTTTTATACAGTAAAAAGAGCTTTTGAAAAATGACTATTATTTTTACAGACAAAGAAATTTAATTTAAAAGTTTATTATACACATGTAAAAGCTTTCTTAAAAAATTGAATAGAATTTAAACCCGAGAAAGCTAGATTATTAGGATGGCAAGCTTTATGTGAATTTTTTTTTTTGCTATTGTGATTATTAAATCTCATGAAAATATTCTTGCAGTTTTTATATTGAGAGAACACCTTGAAATACATCAAAATGAGTTCAACAAGCTTGTTCTAAATGCATAAATTTCGGGTATGTACAACAAGCTGATAAAAGAAATGTCTCTGATTGAATTACATGATGTTTATAGCCTTATACCAAGCTACAGTATGTAATGCAAAGGCATATCCTCCAAGATATTGAGAAGCCATTGATTTCACAAATGGAGACTTCGTATTCAAATACCCATGGCACAAGTGTTAAGTCTATATCATCTCTAGATGAGTTGGCTGAAACAAAAATTGAAACTCCAGATCCTTATCTCGAGTATTCAAGTCAACCCTTCACATCGAGGATTGAAGAGGGAAAGATCAACCTTTGACTAAATACAGACAAGGGTATATCTAATATAAATACTAATGAAATCTAGTTTCACCATTCCAGGTGTATCAACAAAACTGAGAGAAATTGGAAACAAGAGTAGGCGTTAACCCAGCCACAATCCGGGTTGATGTATCAGGAAGATATGGATGAAACAAATTCATATCCAAAGGAGGTTAAGGCATGGTATGAATTAGGGGCTCTTGCCTCAGTTTATACCACATCACCCAACATCCGAGAAATTTCAGGATTACCTAAGCAGATTTAGGAAGTAGTGCATGAGACGTGGAGAAATAATGAAAATATTCTCGAGCTATATTTTTTCGATACAACAGCAGAACTATCAGGAAAAGGCTCACATAAAGCCTTTTATTTTATCAAGTTAAGGAGCCCAGATACAAATATTTATAAATTTATCAAAGATCCTCCAACCGAAGAAACACCACTTGTTGCTTCATTCACTGAAGATGACATCTATACCTAAAGAGCATGTGGTCTATGGGTTTATCTAGCTGAGATGTACAAAGTCAAGTTTCCATTTACTCTTTATCATAATTATGTAAATGGATCATTCCTGTTAAATACTATGACAAGAAAAACAACAAGTTTTGCAGAAGATCTATTTGAAAAGAAAAGAAATATTTTGTGTAATAGCAAGCTACCGGGGAGGCATATTTTGGGAAAGGCTTTCGACCCATATCAGACAGGAAGTATCTTGCATAAACATGACCAAGTTTTCAAGGACCACACAAAATACAATTTTCTTAGGGACAATATAAAACAAAAGATTCCCCAACAAAAAAAAGTAGACATGTGATCCAACCACTTCATTAGTGGAGGATGAACCACCACTAAAAGAAGATTCCATTAACTAATGAAAACATGGAATACTCAATCACCCATAAAAAAGCCACCAATTAGTGGTTGAAAGGACCGCCAATCACAAGATGTTGTCGGTCACCACTGGCAGAATAATCACAAGATTTGAAGTTCAGATTTCAAATCCACCAGGACTTCTATAAATACCGATACAGAAGGAAGATAAAAACATCATTCAACCTCTTCATTTTCTTTCAAATAAATTGTAATATTTTCTCTTTCTAGTTTATCTGTGTTGTGTTCTCAGTTACTATAAGTAGCTAAACAAGTTTCTCCTCCTCTACAAGATGTTATTATGTAATAATTATTTATATGTTTGAATAAAAAAATCAAGGCTTATTGTCCCTCTCATGTATTATTTTCAAATAAACTACTTTACTATGCACCTCAAGGTAGAAAATGAAGGAAGGTTGTGTTTGTTATTGAAGGAATCTACGTTAGGAACCATCTGTTGTGACTACGTGGTTAGGCTGCTAGGAGCATTCTGTAAAACTCGGTGGATACAACCCGAAGACACTCCGGTCAAAGAGGTAAACTGTTCAATTTATTATACGAAAGCATGATGAGCCAATTAAAATTTTTTAATTTGAACATGGTATATAGGCTGAAAACTTTGCATAGCTACATTTATTTAGGCTATATGCCTTTAAGAACCGAATCGACAGGTAAAACAATGTTACATACTATAATTATGAAGACTGGATATTTTAAAAAATTGAGTAGCTCGGACAAAGATTTGAAGGAATGGAGAATGATGAGAAATTTATGTTTTTATGATGAAGAGATATTGGGATCAGTCCATGTGAGAGTTTAATCGTAAAGGGTCATTAGTTTGAAAAACAATATAGTTTTCACTTCCCAATCATTCCAAAAGTCCAAAATACCCTCAAGCTCAAGTGGTCTCCTCTCTCTTTTGACAAACGTTTTATTGATTTTGTTCTCCTTCGACCTTTCTCCCAATCAAATTTTTCTGCGTTTTTTTTCTAAAAATCAATTATAGATCTTGTCCACCCGTGAGGCATTCCATAATTTCGAACACCTTAAAGCGTAATTTGTTGTTTTTGAATGCTGGTGGAACCCTGAAGGATCGTGTGCTGGGCACTCGGAGGTGCTTCAAGCACATATTCTCCAAGAGTTGCGACATCTCGTTTTCTAAGAATTTAAACACCGATGAATTAGATCGAGTTTGGTTTTAAACCAAACGAAAAATACCCGAAATAACAATTCGTTAAGAAAGCTGATACATTTTAAAAGCTTTTAGCTTGTGTAAAATGGTTACTGATATAAGGGGAATCAGTTCAAGCTTGTATCACTTCAGTTATAGTGAGAAATGAACTGATATCAGCTGAACTGATCAAATCAATTTAAAGAAAAAGTTAAGCTGTTAAATACACAAGATATGTTTATAGATGTTCGGAGACTTCAACTGCTCCTACATCACCCCTTCTACCTCATCGGGTAGGATACACTAGAAGACTTTGATTTATATAACACCTTGTACAAACCTACTCAGCTTAGAACTTACTCTACTGCTTAACTGAACTCCTGGTCTAGACTGAAGGTAGCACCTTCCAGCCAACACTTGTTTAACATCTGTGTCAAAGACTACATACACAAGTTTATTGTCTTTGTGCAAGACTTTATTTGAGTAGTGGTGTGTGTGTGTGTGTGATAACTGTATCTGAGTACAATAAGAAAGTGTTCTCACACACTGAGGGGGTTAAGCTTCTAATCTAAGCTGATAACACGATGAATTGTTCCCTCTGGGCTGATTGCTTCTTGTAAGCCTATATGTAATATGTTTGCCCTTTTTCTGTGTTTTCCACATACTTATTGTATATTGGTCTTCACTGATCTTCTTTTTATTGGCGGGAAACTGGTCGTACAGTGAGACTCAATAATTGTATCCGTTGCAGCTTGAATGCATTCATTGAGATTCGTGTCTTGACTTTTCCGACATCTATGCTGGAACTTTTATCTTTAATTGTTGCTGCAACGTCCATTATTGTACCTTGATCATACAATAACTTTTGTATCGTTGTGCGTAGCTGGAATCCACTTAGGTAAGCTTGTATAGATTTGCAACTGATAGAATCTGATACCCCTAACTGGTCATCTGAATTGATATTCACTTGGGCTGGTGTAATCAGTTGGCTAGTAAGTTGAATTGGTCAGCTGGGCTCTTTATCAGCTGAGCACTTCATCAACTGGCCGGGCTTTTGAAGGTCTTTTGCTGAATTGCCTATCAGCTGGACAATCAGTTGAACTATATTTTGAAATATCAGTTGAGCAGATTTAGTTTGGGCATTCACCTGACACTTTCAGTTTTGGCTCGTTTAACTGATCATTTCGAAGCCTGATCAGTTCCAGTTTCTTGCGCACTTAGGTAAATCATTAGAAACAAATAAAAAGTTTTGTTAACATAAAAATCAATATTGCGAACATGAAATGTTCCAAGAAACTCTTTACTTGATTTTACGTGTCGGATGACCGAAAATTATGCGTCTCATGACTTGTTAACTTTAGAATTTTTTATCATTGTCGTGTGTGTGAAATTTTTCATGTATACTATTGAAGTAAATACTTTAAATCATTAGTTGTTGTCGATTATTTTCACCAAAACCAAATTGTGCTCTTCCCCAATTTGTATCTTAAAATTTTCTTAAATTCATGTTTTGTTGTGGCTCTGTT
This sequence comes from Primulina tabacum, assembly GCF_025594145.1. Lineage (NCBI taxonomy): Eukaryota > Viridiplantae > Streptophyta > Magnoliopsida > Lamiales > Gesneriaceae > Primulina > Primulina tabacum. The sequence continues at coordinate 16,224,473 of NC_134557.1, read as the reverse complement.
ATAAATAATTATTCTTTGATTTTTATTACATTTATTTTCTTTATTTCCATTAGGGTAATACTGATCATTAATAGACAATAATAATATATTATTAGACTATAGTTGACTACTCTTAATTAAGTAGTATTGTACTCCAAATAATCATAATTGATACACAATTAAATCATCTTTCATACCAAATTTGGTCCAGTTAATTTATTACCGCTGCCTTTTTTTTAACCTTAATATCGTGATTTTTGTGAAAGTAGCAAGTCTGCTGTGTAGTTAGCTCCATCATCTTTATGCTCACCAATTTGTAGTTATAAAATTCAATTCCTCCAACATTAGTGCTTATCGTGCCCCTAAATTATGTAGTTTTCCACATATCTCCACACTAATCAACCGTATTAAGTGTACCAAATTACTATCTAATAAATATTTAATTATATTATTACTCAATATTTTTTACTTAATATATGATAGTAATTAAATTTTGTGTAAAAAACATATGATTGGTTCTTGGTTGTTAACACCAGTTGAGAACACATTTTATTTTCAGAAGACACGAAGAAAAATTGGTGAGATGTTTATACACCTCTCTAAATATCTCAATTAATGTCCCTAACATAAATTGATATGAGAATGGTGATCAAATTTGATGTTCAAATATAAATCTTATTTGGTTTGTAAATACTCAATTTCTATTCTATAATGATTAATTTCTTAGAAACAATGAATAATTATGTTAAAGTTGTACTCAATTGCGTCATCAAATGAGTGTTTAAGTTGGTGGAGTAGGTAATTAAACTCTTGGAAAATAGGCAGTTGCTGGATTTCCCCAACCAACACTTAATCCGGTGAGCCATTCGCACTGATCTTACCTAGTGAGGTTTATCTGACTACTGTGATTCATAGGGTATTACATTAATCCGGTGGTTTACCTAGTTCACACCGATATGCAGTGGCTGCGAGTTCCCACACTATAAAAAAAACTGTACTATTCAATTGGTGTTTAAATTTAGTAGTGAAATTTTATAGTTTACTTGATTTGAGTGTGATTAAAATTGAAGTATCCGACTATAATAAAATATTACCTAATAATTTAATAGGACTAACTATAAGAGAATAATAAACCAAATTGACAATTAAAATATATATTCACACTTGGAAATAATGATTATTATTTAAAATTTGTACCCTATGGTGTTTATTTTCAGTTGTCCGGGATTGTGTTTATGATAATAAATTATTTATAAATAATACTTAAAAATTGATTAATAATTCGTTATAAATTATCACCATTTGTTTTTCTAGTTTCAATTCCACGAGTACACCACTTTATTGTGTCAGTAATAAATTTTTGAAAAATAATGCATAATCATTGGGAAATAATGATGATTATTTAAAATTTATATCCAATTAGTGTTTAATTTCAGTTGTCAAATACTTAATCTTACTTTGTTTCAAACTCAGTTGTTCATAAATAATGTTTCAATATGCCATGTGTAGTAAGATTAGAAAGATTTTTCAAAATGAATGTTTATCATATAAAATTAGATGTGCAATGTTGATCAAAATGATTATAACTCATTTACAAATTTTATTTTCTTGAAAATTTTTTTATAATCAGAAAATTAGTGATCCCTTATTTATAATGATAGTAAATATCTCATGAAATATTACATAGATAAATAAATAATAATAAAAATATTATTATTATATTATAAAACAACTGAATAAATGGCGCGGTCGATACAGTTTTCTAAAACAAATAGCTACCACATCATATAATATAGTATGATTTATTTTTTAATCGTGGTTTTTCAAATAAATTTCCAGTATCGATTGACTACATTTCGGTTTGGGAAATTTTAAAAGATACGTGTTCATCTCCAAATCTAATACTAAAATATAAATTTTCGAATATATCAACAAAATACGTTACCTTTGCGTCACTGCACATGCAATAAAACGAAAGCGAAAGATGTCGGCTATATTATTTCATTATCAGTATTAATAAACAATCACGTGCATCCTCATTTTCGTATGGTGATAGATATTTTAATCGTGGTCATTTTCAGTACATATACATTATTTGTTGATGATGTAACCAAAAATTTCACATTGGTTTTGGTATAATGAATTAAGTATTTCTTGCTGATCTGGGATATGACGAACAAAATAGAGGTATGGATCTGCACGGATGAACAAAAGTTAGAGGAAACCAAAGATATTTTCAGCATAGACAGTCCGATTATTAAGTCGGTACTGAAACAAAACTTAAGTGCATAATAAGAGTAGTGTTAAGTGATAGCAATGAATGAATGTAAAAAATAATGAAAGATACCTGATATTTTAGAGTTGGGATGTATCAGACCTTATAGAAAATGAATTCTAGTAAGACAAGTAATTAAACTACGAGATTTTTTGTAAGATTTGTACTGATATGATCATATCCTGAACAAATATTGAATTTGGAAAAATATCCCGATTATAAGAGATTTGTACATGTGTTTTATGTTTAGGAGAGTTTATACGAGAACCCTAAAATTTAAAGCTTTATGTAACCAACAACACTCTATTTTTCGAATCAACTTTCAACCCTAACACCCTCTCATTTCAGGTATGCATTCCGAAGTCTTTACCATTTCAAGTACTCATTTCAATTTACCAAGTGTTTTTTACATGTGACATCAATTCTATCTAGACTTATAACAACCTATACATTGATGATTATGGCCTTTAAAATACTGTTAATAGCTGATACCCAAACAAGGATTCGGGTCATCGTTAACCCGGTTTATTACTTGGATAGTCCGGATCAAAGCCACTTGTCGGGTACTCTCCTCAAATACCCGGGTATTACGCCTCTTCCCGGGCAATCATCTTTGCAACCCGGGCTCTCGAGCCAATAGCCGGGATCTCAAGCAAACATCCGGGTACCCTACTACCTGGGCCACCTCGAGAATTGCACCACACTTGAGTGTGATTGATACAGGCCGTCCAATCTGTCAGAACCACTTGGGCTTGGAGTGTCCTAGAAGTTATCAGAAGCTACAAGTATGGATAGCCGACTTGTCCATACTTAGTAGGTGGCACGAGGATCGAGGTACCTACCCCATTTTTCCTACTATAAAAAGCAGATATTAATGTCATTTATAGATTCTGAAATCTTTGAACTTTCAAGCACTTACATATTTCCTCTCGAATATTGCTTGTGTTCATCTGAAACTTGGTAACTTAAGCATCGGAGTGGACTACGCCAGGACACCCCTTCGACGCCCATTCAGGAGTTCCTTTCTTAGTTGTAGGTTTTGTTGCAGCCACTATCTTCAATCAAATTCTCAAACACTATAAATTAATGATTTGATCTGTTGGAGCCCCTTACCCGGCTCATCCATTTCAGCAAGATCACATCATTGACGCCGTCTGTGGGAAACTTGAGACTAAGGCGTTGATATGGTTCGTACGCGAAGAACTAACCAGGATAATTCCCTGGTTCAGGGTGATAATGCGCGTACTTCGGGACAAGATGGTGGTGGTGTTCCTCCCAAAGGACCCAATCTAATTACCACGACCCCGGAGGATTTGGATAGAATGATTTCTGAAGCGGTGGCTAAGGCCATGGCCCGTAGAGATCATTCACGCCAGGCCACTCCTCCAAGAGAAGAGCAGGAAAATGAGCAGGAGCAGCAGCAGGAGTTGAGGGAGGAGGAGGACATGAGGAGAGAGGGCGAGGAGTCTAGTGCCGGGTCCAAATCTCCAACTGTAGCGGAGGAATTGTTGGAGTTAAGGCAAAAGATGAAGGTCCTGGAAGGGCAGTTGGAGAGCCGGAGCACTTCTCGGGCAATCTTCAAAGGATGCCCATTTGATGAAGCCATTTTCCGGGAACCTCTTCCCTGGAACTTCAAATCCGCAAAGATAAAAGATTACGATGATAATGCAGATCCCGAAGAACATTTGGCCAGGTTTGAGAATATGGCCATGTTACACTGTTACACTGATCGAATCAAGTGTTAGGTGTTCTTGACAACCTTGATAGATTCTGCTCAGAGGTGGTTTGAGGGACTGGCTTCTCAAAGTATTCATTCATTTAAAGATTTCCAGAAGGTGTTTTCACACCATTTTAATAGCAGTAAAAAGTACAAAAATACTGCTTTCAGTCTCTTTGAAGTTAAGCAGAGCTCAGAAGAGAGTTTGAGAGCTTACATCAGAAGATTTAATAGAGTGGCTCTTGACGTTCCTACTTGTGCCACTGATACAAAGACAACTGCATTCACCCAAGGCTTGAGGGAGGGTGAATTTTTCAAGTCATTAACCAAGAAAGTGCCTGGGGACTTTGAGGATTTATTATCCTGGGCAGAAAAATACATCAATATGGAGGAAGCCCAGAAGCAGAAGAGGGAGGCTGTGAGGAAGGAAAGAGGAGACCGGGTATCTAAGCCCGAGGAGAAGGGACAGAGAAGGGGTAATCCAAGGCATTTTTCTCACCACGTGCCCCTAAAGATTGCCCGAGAGAGGGAGATATAGGAATGCAGTAGAGATCTGGCCTCGAATTATCAACAATCCCGACCCGAGAAGAGAGGATTCTGCACTCTCCATAAAGTGTGTTACCACAACACCGAGGACTGTAAAACACTGAAGGGAGACTATGCCCTGTCTCCCGCCACGGGACCCAGTCAAGCCAACAAGAGACCGAGATTGCTACATTGGACATCTCGGCAGCCAGGATCTAGTGCCCGGGGAAGGAAATGTAAGGGGCAATGTAAGGAATGAGCCCGGGAGAAGGAGGGAGCCCGAGCCCGAGAGAAAGAAGAATTCGCCCCCTGCCATGGGGTTAATCAAAATGATTTCTGGAGGATCCACTGATGGTGACTCTAATCAGGCGAGGAAATCCAGGAGTAGGAGGAACTGCATGGAGGTGGAAGGGATGAGGGGAAAATGAGGCGGTGATCAGTTTCGGCCCGAAAGACTTAAAGGAGGTGAATCTACCCCACAATGATGCCCTAGTTATCCAAGCCCGGGTGGCAAATTATGACATTTTGAGGGTCTTTATTGACTTGGACAGCTCTGTAAATGTAATTTTTAAAGATGCCTTTGTGCAGATGGATTTGCAAGGTTATCATTTGGAAGCTGTGGAAACTGCACTCTTTGGCTTTGCTGGCCATGTTGTTTACCCGGAAGGGGAGATTGTCTTGCCGCTAACCCTTGGCTCCCACGATCTCAAAAAGATAGTGATGACCTCTTTCACTGTAGTGGACTCCCCATCTTCATATAACATCATTCTGGGGAGGCCGGCTATGAATGAGCTAAGGGCTGTAGCATCCACCTACCACCAAAAGATAAAATTTCCTGTGGGAGCCCGGGTAGGAGAAGTCTGGGGAGACCAACCTTCTTCCCGAAAATGCTATGTGGAAGCAGTTCGGGCTGATCAGAGTAAAAATAGGAGGGAAGGAAAGAAAGCAAGAGTGGATGAAGGAGGAGGAAGAGTAGTGGAGAAGGGAGAGGTAAATTTTGTGGCAGAGGAGGAACATGAGATGATAGAGGTCGGACCAGGGCAGCAAATCCAGGTGGCTCGGGACCTCCGTACATCCACCCGGGTTAGTCTGATCAATTGTTTAAAAGCTAACATTCATGTGTTTGCCTGGTCCCAACAGGAGTTGATAGGGATCTCACCCCTGATATCGGAGCATCAATTGAATATTCTCCCGGGATCTCACCCGGTGAAGCAGAAGAAGAGATACTTTGGTCCGAAAAAGGACAAAGTTATTGATGAACAGGTGAATGAGCTGCTAAGGCCGGCCACATTCGAGAAATTCAATTTCCTACATGGCTTTATCTTCGGGTATAAATTCTTCAAATTTATAAGCCTTGGGAATGGCAGGTTGTTGAGGAAGAGAAGTGATAAAGCCGGTCTGACAGGGCAGAGGGGCCGGGAATTGAATGTAAAAGAATCTTCCTTTCCATTCCTTCTGCGAAGAGGGGATGTCATCAAGGAACCTGGCGTTCAGACGAGCAGACAAAGAGAAGGCATTGTCTCCCTAGTCTGCAAACGAAAAAATAGTGAAGGACGAGGGAGTTGATGATAAGGTTGTGCATTTTGAATAAAACATAGGCCGAATCCATGATACGGAAGGAGTTAGGATGAAGCTGGTTAATAGGCACACCAAAGAACTCGGCAACATCAATGTAAAAGGATGTGATAGGAAACCGGAGATCATTCCTAACTTGGTCCCGGAAGAAAGTTGTGTACCCGGACGGAAGGCTATCTGTCCGGTCAGAGGGTCCAGGTATAAGAATAGAATAAGTGGAAGAAATATTCCCCAGAGTTTGGAGTTCCTCGTCCGCCCCCGAGCGCAAAGTGCTGCTCATTGAGGTGAACCAAGGAAACCCCGGGGCCTCGGTTGAATGAAGGTCAGAAACCGAGACTATACCTTTACCCTTGTCCTTTTTAAGGAGTCGAGAGGTGCCCGAAGATGAAGGTTTGGAAGAAGAAGGTTTGGTTTGGTAGGCCGCTGGTTTTTTAGAGGATTGGGTAATTGAGCGACGAGGGAGGAAGGGGATGAATCGGAGCGCAGCGCGGTGGACTCATAACCCGATGAGCCTCGCGCATTGGATCCGGAGGTGAAGGTAGTGTAATTAGACATTTTTTAAATGAAGAAAGGTAGAAAACTTACGATGTTTTGAAAAGAGAGATGGTGTTGGGATGGAATGTAGCTGTTTCAGCGATGGAGGATCACCGGATGTTGCAGAAGTTTGGCACGGAGGAGGCGCGAGGAAAAAATTCGCAAGAGCTTCCGCAAGAATTTTAAATTTGAAAGTGATTTTTGAAAAACAGGAGGGTTATTATAAATAGGTGGTGGGGGAAGATCTCGGCCGTTGATCTATATACATGTGGACGATCAAGATGCACCTCGTAAATTGTACCGGTCATGCGAAAGGACGTGCACATATATCAAGGTGTCAGACTTATCGGATTCTCGAAATTCGGAACGTCTTTCGGCGTGTATTTAATGATAAAGCATGCGTCATAATGACACTTCTTCGACTACCCGAGATATTTAAGGCCCCGGCATCTTATTCAATCTCGAGAGATTTGAGGCCTCGGAATATTATCTTAAACACGGGTGATATCAGACCTCGGTATTTCATCCCATCTATAAAATCTTTGAAGCCCCCGATGCTCTTACACATTCAGGATTATGTACTAAATAAGAATTCAAGTATGACTGATCAGGACATCGAGTCAAGCTCTAGCCCGACTATTTTAGGGATGGGTGGTGATACCCCAATAAGAATTCGGGTCATCGTTAACCCGGTTTATTACTTGGATAGTTCGGATCAAAGCCACTTGCCGGGTACTCTCCTCAAATACCCGGAGTATTACGCCTCTTCTCGGGCAATCATCTTTGCAACCCGGGCTCTCGAGCCAATAGCTGGGATCTCAAGCAAACATCCGGTACCCTACTACCTTGGCCACCTCGAGAATTGCACCACACTTGAGTGTGATTGATACAGGCCGTCCAATCTGTCAGAACCACTTGGGCTTGGAGTGTCCTAGAAGTTATCAGAAGCTACAAGTATGGATAGCCGACTTGCCATACTTAGTAGGTGCCACGAGGATCGAGGTACCTACCCCATTTTTTCTACTATAAAAAGCAGGTATTAATGTCATTTATAGATTCTGAAATCTTTGAACTTTCAAGCACTTACATATTTCCTCTCGAATATTGCTTGTGTTCATCTAAAACTTGGTAACTTAAGCATCGGAGTGGCTACGCCGGACACCCCTCCGGCGCCCATTCATGAGTTCCTTTCTTAGTTGCAGGTTTTGTTGCAGCCACTATCTTCAATCAAATTCTCAAACACTATAAATTACTAATTTGATCTGTTGGTGCTCCTTACCCGACTCATCCATTTCTGCAAGATCACATCAATAACATTAAATTTATAGTCATTCAGATTCATGTTCCTCTACTATAAATAGTAGAATCACATTTAAAAGAAAGCATACTACAAAGGCCACTATCTAGAATCTTTTGTTGTCGATACAGAGCTTAAAATCTGATCTTGATCATTTAGAATATATCTAACCACATTCTAAATATATTGTCAAACATTCAGCCCAATTCAACGGTTAGAATTTCATCACCAACGTTCACAAGAAAACTGCACAAATTTATGCTAGAAAACCAATAGCTTCAGTTCGTTGCCCATACACTACTTCAAATATTTTTCAAATCAAATCTCCACCGATCATAATTTAGTTCCCTCCATTTCCATTGTGCTGACAAAATTTTAGATCAATCCAACGGTTCAATATATCTCAAACGTTTCTGAAATTCTACTGAAATTCAAGAAAGATCAAGTGGCCCAATCATTCAAATAAACCATTCACGGAGCCTCTTCCACTACAAATTCGACATGTCCAAACTTACGTTTGTGTCCTTATTCCAGCTTCCGATACAATGGAGAATACCGAAAGAACTCTGGAGCTTACTTCAATTGTGAAAAGATGGGATATCGAATTGCTAATTGTCCTGAAACATTTATAAGGACATGATCCAACACTGATTATAATCCAAGAAAAGGAAGCTAACAAAGAATTAAGAGATAGAAACACCACCAATTAGATTAAGCTCTAATTCTTCTTCTGTAATAAGGGCTCCTACGTCCATTTTTCTAGTCATTTCATGATTTTTGTTTTGAAATCTATTAGATATTTGTCCATAGGAATCAAGCTTAATTTTTTATACCTTGAATAAATCGACATTGAGCCATAAATGATTCAACATTGAATTGAATTCGGAACCTATCAATCATATTGTAACGTACCGTATTTTGAACTAGTTGAAATTTGTGGAAAAAAAAATTTTCTTAAACATAAAATAAACTTTCAAATTGTAATCATAAATAAACTGTCCAACCAAAAGTATTTGCAATAAGATTGATCACATATAAAGTTTGCTAAAGAAAAATACTTGTTTAAACATCATAACCCAAAACGTAAAATCAGAATAGTTGAAGCATCTCATAAAAACTTAAAAACATGGGCGGTCCTCGGGTTTAGCCTCCCGCTCAGTCCAAGCCAGCTCACTAGTCCCCACCTCTCGTCTCCTCAAATTCATCCTCACCTACATCGATCAAGTCTAGTGAGTCTAAAGACTCATCATGTATAAACTGGAAGTAACGAGTACTGCGTAATAAGATCACATGCAGCTTTAAAATAGAATGTACATACTGGAACTTGAACTTGCATAGATAAGATTGAGCATACGTACATACATACATAGACGTGCCATCAACATAAAACTTTTCTTAAATATTCTTGCATCGTACATACTTGAACATACATAAACTTCATCATTTTGCGTAGAGACATGTTTCAAAGCAAGTGACCCATACATAAATATGCCTGATAAGACTAAACCACAGTACTGGGCAGACAGGGAAGATCCACTGCCACATACATGAGATCATCGTTCATAATTTAACGGGTGGATTGGTCCCTGGTCAAACTTTACCGCTTTTCAATCCTTATCTAAACTCGCTCATAATTTAATGGGGTGGATTGGTCCCTGGTCATACTTTACCGCTTTCCAATTCCATACATAATTTGGTCACAAGACATTTAGCATACCTTCAAAACTTAAAAGTATTTTTTTTTGCTCGTCGAACATACTTACTTGGCATTGAGGGATTCGTTGGATCTCGCTTGGGCCACTACTGCACATACTATCATGAGTTTAAAATACTTAACTTGCATAACTTAGACGTAGGTATTCATGCTCACCACGGAATCAAATAAATAGCTTATGACATTCTAGATTACTCGGGACTTGACCTCGTTTAATCGTACTAAACCATGATATAGAATACCCAAAACAAATCTCAAAGGGAAGCCTAAACTATTCCCAAACATGAGGTACACGGACCCCGTGCTAGGGTCCGTCTAGGGGTCCGTGTAGGCACTGGAAAATGGCAAGGGTCCGTGCAGGTCTGGCTAGCCTCGGGTGAAAATAAACCTGCGGAAATTTTTATATTGTGCTTAATTCTCCCAACTCAATCATCCCGGCCATGAATCGACACCTCGAGACACATCCTAGGATACTATAACACTGACTCAAGCTTATAAAATTGCCCCAAAACAACCACTCATCACAAGTAACACAATAAACCTGTGAACACGACTTTTGACAACAAAACAATTTTCACAACTACTCTTTATCTCAAGTGCCTAACGACATGAAATAAAACGTCGAATAACCATCCCAACATCATTAAAAATATATCTATACACAGCAGCGATCACCCATCAATCCCCAACGAAGCCTGCATCAATAAAACTTCAAGAACACGTCAATATCATATATTTTCAGAAACGCAGTTTGAGCAGTCCCACGAAAACGATCATAACTCACTTAAATTTTATCCAAATATTTCGAATTTACTGTCAAATCGAAGGTATAAAAAATTCTACGTTTCATATGTTGAAAGTTTTTCCAGAAAAGCGACCGAAAAATCTCAGTATTTAAAAGAACAGTAAATTTCGAGTTTTAGATCTAAAAACGTTTCAAAAATCGATCCAACAATTTTCTCCTCAAACTTTTCACATCACACATAGATTTTTACGCATAATAAACAACACAACGCATAATATGACGAGATCCACGCAGGAAAAATAGAATATACATGCCTTTAAATCTTTAATGTTGCCGAACAACGACACCGAAGCGGGAGGATGCGAGAGACGATCCGGGACGAACGTGGCGCAATTTTCTTGAAATAAAACTCACGAAAATTTGCTGGAATGCTGAAGGGAATGGGGCGGCTGCTCTCCTCTTTTAGAACCCTAAGTTTTACTATTAAAATTGTGCAAATGAAATGTATATGTGTGTGTTGTGTGTTTAGCGTTTATATGTGTGTGTTAGTGGTGTGTGCGCGTGTGTTTTAGTAATTTAGGGAATAAAAAATTGCTTAATTATAAATTAACTACTAATTAAATGGTAGTCAAGCATTAATTTTACTAATATCCCTTAATTAAAATAAAATGTATATGTGCTAGACTTTAAAAGTTTTAAAATCTTAAAATCACTAAATAAATACTTTAGGCTTTAGAATGCTAAAACTTAATAAATTATTTAAAATGCCCCATCCTTAAATCAAAATAAAATACCACCTTTTAAAATTCTAAACTTGTCGCCGGTCTCTTTTCCACGATTCCGTATTGGATGATCGCCTGAAACATGAAACTCAAGAAAATATTTTTAACGTGTATCACGTAAACATAAACAATTTAAAATAATGAAGTTTCATAAAACATGCTTCACTAAAATCATTTTAAAATTAAATAAATGGTTTAATAATTAAAAAATGCATGAGTTTTACGTGTACTGATTTTGGGCTCTACAGTTCCTCCCCCACTTATATAAATTTCGTCCTCGAAATTAAATCTTACCGAACATCTCCGGGTAGTGAATTCTCATATAAACGCTTTTGCCTCCCAAATGGCCTCTTCCACTGATTGGTTCAACCACTGAACCTTGACCAACTTGGTCACCTTGTTCCGAAGTCTACGCTCCTGTCTGTCTAGGATTTGGACAGGTCTTTCCTCATACGACAAATCTGGAGCAAGCTGCAACGGCTCATAGCTCAGAACAAACGAAGGATTAGCTAGGTACTTCCTTAGCATCAGGACGTGTAACACATTGTGTACACCGGCCAGATTGGGCGATAAGGCTATAAGATAAGCTAATGTCCCAACTCTGTCAAGAATCTCGAACAGTCCAATAAATCTCGGACTGAGCTTTCCTCTCTTTCCAAATCTCATAACACCCTTCATGGGTGCTATCTTTACAAAGACGTGATCACCTACGGCAAACTCTAGATCTCTTCTTCTCTTGTCAGCATAACTCTTTTGACGACTCTATGCGGTCTTCATCTTGTCTCGGATAATGACCACCATGTCTGCAGTCTGCTGAACAATCTCTGGACCAAGTTCTGATCTCTCACCGACTTCATCCCAATGAATCGGTGACCTGCACTTCCTCCCATACAATGCCTCGTAGGGAGCCATACCAATAGATGATTGGAAACTGTTGATGTATGTAAACTCCACAAGAGGTAGCTTCGATTCCCAATTCCCATGAAAATCAATTATACAGGCTCACAATAAATCCTCCAAAATCTGAATCACTCGCTCAGACTGGCCTATCTGTCTGAGGATGGAAAGCTGTACTGAATAGCAACTTCGTCCCCATGGCTGCATGCAAACCCTTCCAAAAGGACGATGTAAATATCGGGTCCCTGTCGGACACAATAGTACACTGGCATTCCGTTCAATCGAACTATCTCCCTGATATAAAGCTCCACATACTGCGTCATGGAGAAAGTCGTCTTCACTGGCAAGAAGTGTGCGGACTTAGTAAGTCGATCCACTATAGCCCAAATAGCATTGGATCCCCTGACTGACCTCAGGCAATCCAACAACGAATTCCATGGTGATATTCTCCCATTTACACTCGGGGATAGGGAGTGGCTTGAGCATTCCTGGTGGCCACTGATGCTCTGCCTTCACCTGCTGACAAGTGAGACATTCAGACACAAATCGACAGATATCTCTCTTCATACCTGGCCACCAATACAAAACCTGCAAATCCTTGTGCATCTTGGTACTTCCTGGATGAATAGAATACGGAGATGCATGTGCCTCTGTCAGAATATCCTCTCTGATCGAATCAACACTAGGCACCCACATTCTACCTATGTATCTTACAATACCATCAGACACTGAGTAGAGTACATTGCCATTGGCCTCATCCTTCAGTCTCCATTTCTGTAGCTGCTCATCTGAAGACTGACCTGCACGGATTCGATCTAGCAAAGAAGACTGAACTGTCAGATTAGAAAACTTAGGAGCTCTGCCCTTACTGATAAACCTTTAACCCGAATCTCTGAATCTCTGATTGAAGAAATCTCTGCACTGACAACTGTGCTACGACTGCAACCTTTCGGCTCAAGGCATCTGCCACAACATTAGCTTTCCTTGGATGGTAGCTAATTTCGCAATCATAGTCTTTTACCAACTCCAACCACCGTCTTTGTCTCATATTCAATTCTTTCTGCAAGAAGAAATACTTGAGACTCTTGTGATCAGTGAATATCTGGCATTTCTCGCCGTACAAGTAATGTCTCCAAATCTTCAACGTAAAGAAAACTGCAGCTAACTCAAGATCATGAGTCGGGTAGTTCTTCTCATGCACCTTCAACTGCCTTGAAGCATAAGCTATAACCCGACCATGCTGCATCGACACTGCGCCTAACCCGAGCTTAGATGCATTGGTGTATAACACAAAATCTCCTTGCCCTGATGGCAACTGTAACGTACCGTATTTTGAACTAGTTGAAATTTGCGGAAAAATAAAAATTTTCTTAAACATAAAATAAACTTTCAAATTGTGATCATAAATAAACTGTCCAACCAAAAGTATTTGCAATAAGATAGATCACATATAAAGTTTGCTAAAGAAAAATACTTGTTTAAATATCATAACCCAAAACGTAAAATCAGAGTAGTTGAAGCATTGCATAAAAACATAAAAACATGGATAGTCCTCGGGTTTAGCCTCCCACTCAATTCAAGCCAGCTCACTGGTCCCCATCTCTCGTCTCCTCAAATTCATCCTCACCTACATCGATCAAGTCTAGTAAGTCTAGAGACTCAAAATGTATAAACTGGAAGTAACGAGTACTGCATAATAAGATCACATGCAGCTTTAAAATAGAACAGTACATACTGGAACTTGAACTTGCATAAATAAAATTGAGCATACGTACATACATACATAGATCAACATAAAACTTTTCTTAAACATGCTTACATCGTACATACTTGAACATACATAAACTTCATTATTTCGCGTAGAGGCATGTTTCAAAGCAAGTGACCCATACATAAATACGCCTGATCAGACTAAACCACAGTAATAGGCTGACAAGAAAGATCCACTGCCACATACATGAGATCCCCGTCATAATTTAACGGGTGGATTGGTCACTGATCATAGTTTACCGCTTTCCAATCCTGATCTAAACATGTTCATAATTTAACGGGGTGGATTAGTCCCTGGTCATACTTTATCGCTTTCCAATCCCATACATAATTTGGTCACAACACATTTAGCATATCTCAAAAACTTAAAAGTATTTTCTTTTGCACGTCGAACATACTTACTTGGCATTGAGGGATTCGTTGGATCTCGCTTGGGCCACTGCTGCACATACTATCATGAGTTTAAAATACTTAACTTGCATAACTTAGACGTAGGTAATCGTGCTCACCACGGAATCAAATAAATAGCTTATGAAATTCTAGATTACTCGGGACTTGACCTCGTTTAATCGTACTAAACCATGATATAGAATCCCTTAAACAAATCTCAAAGGGAAGCCTAAACTATTCCCAAACATGACGTACACGGACTCCGTGCTAGGGTCCGTCTAGGGGTCCGCGTAGGCACTGGAAAACTGGCACTTCGGAAGAACAAGGGCACGGACCCCGTGCAAGGGTCTGTGTACGGGTCCGGCTAGCCTCGGGTGAAAACAAACCTGCGGAAATTTTTATATTGTGCTTAATTCTCCCAATTCAATCATCCCGGCCATGAATCGACACCTCGAGACACATCCTAGGATACTATAACACTGACTCAAGCCTATGCAATTGCCCCAAAACAACCTCTCATCACAAGTAACACAATAAACCCGTGAACACGACTTTTGACAACAAAACAATTTTCACGACTACTCTTATCCAATTGCCTAACGACACGAAACGAAACGTCAATAACCATCCCAACATCATCAACAATATACCTATACGCAGCAGCGATCACCCATCGATCCCCAACGAAGTCCGCAACAATAAAACTTCAAAAACACGTCAATAGCATATATTTTCAGAAAACGCAGTTTGAGCAGTCCCACGAAAACAATCATAACTCATTAATTGTTATCCAAATATTTCGAATTTACTGTCAAATTGAAGGTATCAAAAATTTCTACGTTTCATATGTTGAAAGGTTTTCCAGAAAAGCGACCAAAAAATCTTTGTATTTAAAAGAACAGTAAATTTTGAGTTTTAGATCTAAAAACGTTTCAAAAATCGATCCAACAATTTTTTGCTCAAACTTTGCACATTACACATGAATTTTTATGCATGATAAACAATACAAAGCAGAATATGACGAGATCGACGTAGGAAAAATAGAATATACATGCCTTTAAATCTTTAACGTTACTGAACGACGACACCGAAGTGAGAAGGATGCGAGAGACGATCCGGGACGAACGTGGCGTGATTTTCTTGAAATAAAACTCACGAAAATTTGCTGGAATGCTGAAGGGAATGGGGAGGTTGTTCTCCCTTTTAGAACCCTAAGTTTTACTATTAAAATTGTGTAATTGAAATGTGTATGTGTGTGTTGTGTGTTTAGCGTGTATATGTGTGTGTTAGTGGTGTGTGTGCATGTGTTTTAGTAATTCAGGGAATAAAAATTTGCTTAATTATAAATTAACCACTAATTAGATGGTAGTCAAACACTAATTTTACTAATATCCCTTAATTAAAATAAAATGTACATGTGCTAGCACTTTATGTAGAACCCGTAATTCAGTCTACGTATAAGCCATACATAATTCTAGATTTTTAAAATTAAATTGACTTCATTGCATGATTATTTTAATGCATTTCTTTGAAGTTAATTATTTTATTATTTCATTGCAGTAGTTTGATTTTTCAGTTATTTCAGTGAGGCCGGACTAGAGTTGGAGTTTTGAGATAGAATTTAAGATTCGAGAAATATTTCCAGAAGTTAATTTAGCTAGCAAGTAAGTTCATTTAAGTTAGTAAGAAGGTTTGAGGATTTAATTTAAGTTGCTTGAGGTGAGTAGAAAATAAGCTCATTTAAATTACTTAATTAAGGGTTTTATTAACTAAATTATTTAAGGGATTAGTGAGGCTTTTAAGAGTTATTAATTTAGTAAATAAACAACACTCCCCATTCATTTTTATTATGTATTTTCGCCCCCCCCCCCCCCCCCCCCCCTAAGTTGCTAGACTATCCCTTGCCAACTCATCACCCTTTGACCCATTCTTGGTTGAATTAGCATAATGATCTTTTTAATTCTTGGTCCACCTTAATTAAGTAAAAAATATTTAGCATTTTCCTAGTCTAATAAACTCAAGAATTCGGCCACCCTATTCTAGAAGCATCCAACAAAGATTTGATAGCAAACCACAATTCAAATTCAAATTTGAGGGAGACTTGGTCTTGATTTGGCCTTATATTTTGCACCATTCTCCTCCACTCTTTTAACCACTTATTTCCCCTCCATACCACCGAAATTCAGAGTGTATTCAGAGGTAAAATCGTGAGTCTTAGCTAGAGAGAAAGGAAGAAAAAACCGAGAGCAAGAAAGAAAACAAAAGAAACGTTCCACTCCTCCGTGCCGCGTCGTCGTCGTTTCGTTCGTTTTCTTTCGAAACGAAACCAGGCATGTCTAGATTTCTTTCAAACCTCAATCAAGTCATATATTATCAATTATTTTTCAGTACATGATCAGGTGTTATCATGCAAAACCGAAATACATCAAAGAATTTTCAGAAAAACATCCATGCAGATTTCGATTTTTCTTGTGCAGTTCACGGCTCCTTCTTGTTTTGTGGTTTCAGGTTATGGATCGACTCCAGGCTCCCAAGGCAACGTCTATGCATGTAATAGGATGCATTAGGACCCCACTTGTCCATTGGTTTAACCCCATACTAGCTGGAAAACAAGGAAAAGACAGCAACTCCACTTGTGTCCATTTGTACCGTTCGAAAATTCAGTTTGGTTGTCCAAGGAAAAGGATCTGATCATGGCTGCCCTAGGGGCCTATAGCCATGGTTAGATCACTCCCCTAGCATGTCTAAGACGTGACTAAGTCGTCTTTTGGTGTCTTGGTCCATGGCTCATCGGTTTTTACATAAAACATCAAGAACAGCCCCCTCCCCTCTCGGCCCCTTCGGTTTTGACAGCACATGTACTTCGAGTTGGTTGGTTTGGTGTGGATCTTGGTTGGCCTATGTCCCTTAGCCACGGTTCATACCATGCCCCTAGATGTCTAGATCGTGCCATGGTCAATCAAATGGCCACTGGAACGACACGAGACAGCAATCAAAACAAAACACTACACACGCACGCATGAGGGCCCTCGGTAAGAGTTTTCGGTTGGTTGCTGGAAAGGTGAGGATTGTGTCTGGCCTAGGGCCCTTAGCCATGGTTCGAATCATTCCTTGGGACGTTGTGGAGAGGCTTTGGTCGGTGGTTCAAGCCCCAATGGCCAAAAGTCTCGCAAACGACGCGATGCAAGCAAGGTTGCAGCTGCTGGAAATTTACAGCAAGTTGCTGTGTCGGTTCGGAGGCTTGTTCGAGTTCTCGATTAGCTTTTAGCCTATGGCCTTGGACTGGACAGTGCCCATTTGAGTTGGGAAGGTCATGTTTTCGACCGTTCGTGATTCGGATCATTTTTGAGGTCGTACGAGAATTTACGGTGCGATGTGCCAAATTGACTCTCGAAAGAGCATTTCATGTTTTGGCCTCCATTTCACCTAGATTTCGACCCTCATCATTTTAGGAGCATCATTTCATTATTTTAAGCGTATTTTAATCATGAATATACGTCGGTTCGGTGTTGATTCAGGTTGGTTTGAAGTCATGATTAAATACGAAGTCATTAGGCGTCATAGTCGCATTTTTTTAACTTAAATTGCATAGTTGGACAAGTATAAGCTATTGCATATTTTTCATGGCATATGTAGGTTGCAGCGAGCCTGGGAGCGATCCAATCCAGTTGGTAAAATATACATGATATTTTCATTATGCCATTTAATTATATTACGTGCATGAAAATAGAAAATACTTATTTTTGATATTTATGCGATATGTCTTGTGGTCAATTCACTATTATGGGAGCATTATTTTATACGGTCGCCAGTGACCGATCAGTTCAGTTTGGTACCACCCGGTCGCCAGTGACCGGCCAGCTCAGTTCAGTTTTATACTCCCCGATAGCCAGTTACCGATCAGTTCAGTTCAGTGCAGGGGCCACAGGTGTAGACCATAATCTCAACAGAAATTTTTTACCAGTTATTTCAGTACAGGGCTCCAAGGAGCAAATATTTTTACTATGATTTCAGTTCAGTTATGCACGTATTATAATTGCTCAGTACAAGTTATTTTCAGTATGCCTCATGACATGATATTTTATCCCATGCACATTTTACTTCAGTATTTACTCGTTACCTACGATATTTGCATGCTGAGTCTTTAGGCTCACTAGACTTGATTGTTGTAGGTACTGTTGAGGCCAGGGCCGAGGGCGGGGACCAGTGAGCCAGCTTGGATCGGCAGTAGTGGCACCCGAGGACCTCAGTTTCAGCACCTGCCATTTTATGCTCAAACATTTTTACCAGTTATTTGACATTCTTTGAATTGTTATTTTTGGCAAACTTTATTTTCTTCCGCTGTTATATTTTTTTAAAACATTGAACTTGATTCATCAGTTGATTTTATGGTTGAGGCACTCCATTTATTATAAAAGAAAAATTTTTAATTTTCCGCAAATTTTCAAGCAAGGATTTTCGGGCCTCGACACTTTAAAAGTTTTAAAATCTTAAAATCACTAAATAAATACTTTAGGCTTTAGAATGCTAAAACTTAATAAATTATTTAAAATGCCCCATCCTTAACTTAAAATAAAATACCACGTTTTAAAATTGTCAAACTCGTCGTCGGTCTCTTTTCCTCGATCCCGTATCGGATGATCGCACTGAAGAAAATATTTTTAACGTGCATCACTCACGTAAACATAAACAATTTAAAATAATGAAGTTTCATAAAACATGCTTCACTAAAATCATTTTAAACTTAAATAAATGGTTTAACAATTAAATAAATGCACGAGTTTTATGTGTACTGATTTTGGGCTCTACACATATCGTACCCATAATCAAGACAACCCAAGTTTTGAGTACCAAACTTCCAATAAAGATGGGATATATGAGAATCCAAAAATTTAAAGCAATGTGCAATTAGTAACAATCCATTTTTCATATCTAATTTCAACCTAAATACCAATCCATTTCAAGTATGCATTTCGAAATTCATAATCAAAAGTTTTTACATGTGATATTCATATTTGTAACAACCTGTTAAGAGCTTTTTATTACCTTTAATTTCAAATTTAATGGGTAAGTTAAATGCATATTTGACCACCTTGTAATCTCCATTCTATTCAAACTTGTAACAGCCTATCCATGGCTGATTATGGCCTTTAAAAGGCTGTTAATAGCCTTAAACTGATAGTCATTTAGATTCCTCTCCCTCTTCTATAAATAGTAGACTCACACTTGAGAGAAAAAACACCACAAATGCCACTGTCCAGAATCTTTTGTCGTTGCTACAACGGTTAGAATCCGATCTCTACTTCTAACATCCAAAAAATCATTCCATGTAACATCTAGAAAGCACAAGAGCTCAATCCCGCAGTTGAATCGACTAGTTAGTCGATTCAAGGAAACATGTCTCTATCTTTTGGACAAACTCGGTTGAGGACCAAACGTCCACACACATCCTCCACTTCTCTGATGATTTGTGTACAAGAAATATATTATAAAACCATGTCAGGAGTTGTACCTCTTTAATGTGTTATGCTTCAAAAATTCCTCTATTTTCTCACGTATTATTGTATCTTTTTATGGTCCAAAATGCCTCTTTTTCTGGACCACGGGTCGAAAATCAATTGATACGTTTAGCTTGTGTTCCATGACATCCCTTCTAACCCACGAGACATCAACAACTGACTAGATGAAAACATCCTTATTTTAACTTAGACATTCAAGAATCCGACTCCTTAAGTGTCGTGAGCAGAGTTTTGATGAACCTGTCCCTGTCGGATGGGGAGAATATGATAATTTTCTCCCAATCTTCTTCTGTAGTGACTTGGATTGCTTCTCTGATTAAGTTCAAGGGATTTTGCTCTCATTGTGTGGGATGTTTTGTTTGCTCGGTTCTGGCTACCTTTTTTCTACTCGTACTTCTTCAACATAACATTTTCAGCATATTTTTTGATCAGCTTAACTTTCCCAACTACTTCTCCAAAGTCAATTTAAGCTTTTAATGAATGGCCAAGGATATTGCCATGAAAGTAGCCACTAGTTCGTGCTAATAAGCATAAGGAGCTTCCACAATGATAAAAATAATGATTCGAGTCTTCCTGGTGTCTCCTTTCCCAAGAGAGAGAGGAAAATTGATCATCTTTATTAGATTAACGACATGCTTCATGAATCCAAATAAGGTCATGACAACATGTTCCATCTTATACTCTCCCAAGTTCATTTGATCCATAACCTCTTTGAATAAAATGATGATAGAATTCCCAGAATGAAAAAAATACTCACAACTTCGTAATGGGTTTTTCATGGCTCGGAATAAATAATGCATCGTTGTGTAGTTTGGATACTTCCTATATGTTTTCCATTCCGAATGATATTGTTGGCTCAGTTCAGATCATTCTGTCGGTGATTTTTGCATTCTCCATCCTCCTACTTCTTTATTTCCTATCTCTGTTGGAGTGTTGACCGAAGATTTCGGTTTGGAAAATTTATAGCAAGCGGACTAGGTCAAGTTATAGTAATTGGACGACAAGTCCAAGTATCGATCCCACAGAGACTATTATTTAAATACTAAGATCTAAATTATTCAATTTAATCTAGGCAAACGATAATAAGCGAATTGGTGGTAAATTAAATTAAAATGTGCTAAGATAATAACTAAGATCGAATTTTCAGAACATGTTTAAACTTGGGAAATTTTCAATTTCAACAAAATGACCGGGAACACACAACCGTCCAAACTTTGATTATTATCATGCACTGGAATTAAATAACCACAGATTATTCGATGTCACGATGAAATTCCCTGAATTAACTATAAATCTATTTCTAGAATTTATAATCCTATTTTCATTTAACAGTCCAATTATTTCTAATTGAATTTAATCAAACAAAAACGCATTATTCAACGGTGGAATCACAAGCTGTCGCCTAAAATCGCACATTGAAACCGAATAATATTTCTAGTCAATTTAACCGTGTGTTGATTAATATTTTTGAAGCTAAATTTAATCTATTCTCTTTTGAGTCAAGATCAAACAACAAACATGCAAATAATTGGCCAAATTAAAAGCACGAAAATTACGCAAACATTAATCAATAACATAAATTAATTCGTAAATCAAATAATCCAATAAATGAATAACATCAAAAGTTTGTCCCTATCGTGGTCCCGATCACAAGAAAACTACTCCATAAATTCAAAACTAGAATCAAATCTGATATTCGAATTCATGAATGAAATTAAGAAAACAAGAGAAGAGAAATCTCAGCGATGATGCGCGGTTTTTGCGTGTGAAGTACGCGGTTTTCTCTCGTTTCTCCCAAGCCGTCGCGCTGCCTTCCAAAATCTCCAAGTTCTCGCCTTTTCCTCTCAAAGGTGGCTGCCAAAAGTCCCGATCTCGAAAAGTCCCCTCAGTTCTTTTAATTTCTTCATTAAATCTCCTAAGATCTCCACAAAATCTTCGCGAAATCTGATCTCAAAATAAAGTACACAGGACCCCGTGTAAGCCTCCGGATTGGGGTCCGTGTAGGCTCGATTAAATTATCATTCCGGGAACCATCGGACACGGACCCCGTGTAAGGGTCCGGATGCAGGTCCGTGTACTTGCGCAAATTTTCTTCTCTCGGCTATCGCTGGACACGGACCCCGTGTATGAATCCGTCTTTGGGTCCGTGTGGGCTCGCTTAAAATCTTCTCTCGGCTTCTTTAGGCACGGACCCTTACACGGGGTCCGTGTAGGGGTCCGGGTGCTCTCCTTGTGTTATTTTCCTATTTTCCGGTTATTTCTGACATGGCCTTGCGACGCTTGACTTTTCTTTCTTTTCCTTGGCTTTTTATCATCTTTTGGTCAAGCCTGCAAATGGCAATAATAGTACGAATTAAGCGCAAAACTCGGAATAAAAACGCTAGATAAGCACGAATACGAAAAAATAAAGTCCTTAAAATGCTATACAATTCGTGCTTATCAACTCCCCCACACTTAACCTTTGTTCGTCCTCGAACAAATCAGAGAAGAAATAAAGATGAAACCTATTTTAGATTCAGAGCTCAAGTAGTACAATCAAAACTTCTCAATTGTCAAACTCCTTCACTCTCGGTCAAAAGATCATGCTTCGAATATGATGAGATTCATTTTCATCACAAATCAAGATTCAAACATTACCCAGTAAAGATCAACGGAATGAGATGTGTGTAGTGTGCATGTCAGAATTCATACTCATCAAAAGCTACTTGGTTTCAGGAACACTTTTTTTTCGTAATGCCCCATATGCTCGACTTTAATACCTCTCTCTACTAAATGTTGAACGACGATGACTTGGTTAATAGGTCTTTTTAAGCTTCTAACGTAAGGCCAAGGCTCACGGCTACAATAGAAGGCATGGGAATCAAAAGTAAGAGAGAATAAACATATTCCTGCAGCGCATTCATTCAACTTTTGACTCGTCACCAATCACTGTACTTTTATCATCTTTAGAGCTTCTATTATCTCCTTCCTTTCTCATTGTCCTTAAACTTTCACCCGCAGATTTTTCGGGTGTCTTCAATACCATACACTTTATACCATTTTTTTTCAATCATAAATCCACTTCTTTTCGTTCAATGGTAATTCAACAACTCCTTCACGTATGTCGTTTCTACACATGTGAGTGTTGGGACATTTCAAAGCGCTCGAAGGGTCTATTTCTCACAAATTTCGGGTAAGATAAAAGTGTATAGGCTAAAATTTTGGTAGTTGATGTAGGACATGAAATAAATCACGAATGGGGTTTAATTGTGTGTTATTGACACACACCATTCGATTTTTACAGGCTCAAGAGGGGTTACTAGAGACAATAAATGATATATCGGGTAGGCTTGAAAGGCTCAAACGGTCCAAAGATCGCCTAAATCATCCCTAAGTCATCATCGTTCGTATTTTCGCTTCGAGGGCTAATCAGACGAGTTCTAGGTTGTTCTATATGTCCTTGTTTTTTTTTATTCTTTTTTTTTTCGTTCACCTTGCACCAATTTACTATTAACGAGCAAGAGTCTGACAACGTGCATGGGACGAAATGTCAATACAAAACTGGTTCATGTCTGACTCTCTCCTTGAAACTACGACTCCTCTCATTCAATACTAGGCATGAAACGATTTCCCGGGTGATCAAAGAATCTAACAAATTAATCCTGTTATCAAGTAAAACAAGGATTCTTTATCTAGATATAGTCTCATCATACGTGAAAAGTGTTGTTAAGTGTTGTGCAACGATGTGTAACAAAACTGGCCCACCCCCACACTTTGAAATCGACACTGCCCTCAGTGTAGAGCGATGTAACATGAATTAGCAAGGAAATTAAAGCAAACACAATTCCCTGGAAAAATGTCGAGTAGGTGGTGACAATGGGGTAGAACGCATCAATACATGCAAAGAACGACATCGAATACACAAGGAAACGTAAAAGAAATAGAAAAAACACTCAAGCACTCAAATAAAATCCAAAAGATAATAAATATAAAGAACATGTCCCAGAACAACATTAACAACATAAGAAATAAATGTGCAAATCTAAAAAAAAAACGATAAAGTCCTCCAAAAATCCTAGAATAAAAAGAAGCGGACTACTCATCATCTGATCCTAGCTCAAAGTCCTCCAAATCGTCAAGTGCGGATCTGTCCCACGGGGGAGCAAAGATATCGTCTGAAGAAGACTGAGTCCCAGACTGGTGCTCGATGCGAGCCAATCTAGTGCGGATGTCAGTCCATGCAATCAAATATGGACGAGAAAACCCGTCATACACCTCTGGGGGTGCGCTGTCGAGGGAGTATACCAGCTTGCGGTCCAGCTCGAGCGTCCAAAGCCGCTTCTTCCTCCACACGATGTTCCCAGGCTCGGTCATCGATGGTAGGGGGAGGCACAGGTGGGTCACGGGGATGAGGACGGATATGTAGACTCCTTGGATTATGGTACCACGCACCCTGTCGAAAGATAAAGTACATGCCCTGCATGGCCTGTGTGGTGAGCATCTACGTAGATGTGGGCAGGAGAGAAGTCTTGTCGGTGAGATCGACACCATGGGCCGCCAAGATCCTGGAGATGATGATCGGGAAGGGGGCATATGGTGTCCTGTTCTTCGTGGGGTCAGTGTGAGCGACTGATCGCATATGAGAAAGTATGATCGACTGCCACTGGGATAGCAGGAATGTTCCCCAAACCATTCAGCATCTTGTCAATGATATAGAGATCCAAATGGCGGACCTCATTGTTCTCGGCCTTCCTTGGGATGATATTTGCCCCCGTAAAGTAACAGATGAGGCGATCCAGCAGCGGGAGGGACGTGGGGAGTACACTGGAGGGGGAACCGGTAGGAGATAAGCGGTACTGTAGTCGGCGCCGAGCCTCAGGGATCCAAAAGGTGAGGTCCTAGAAGAAGATATCTACCTAATTGAAGGACACCGGCGGCCCTTCATTTGGGACACTCAAAATCGCAGCCAGGCATGCGCTGGTCAACTCAATCGGCACTCCTTTGACGTAAGTGCGCAAATGTGGCAGCCCTGTCGTCTCTTTTTCCTCAACATTGGCATAGAATTGCCATACCAGATCGGGGTAATATGGTCCTGCAACATCCAGAATAGGCCCCCATCCAAACTTATCGAACTTTGCCCTCAGTGGCACCTCATGGTCAATCTGTGGATGAATAGACCGCTCAACAATGATCGAGTTCCCGTGAAGTGCCAAGTACCATTCAAAATTTTCACGGCTGGTAAACTTAGAAGCATCAAAAGCCAACTTGGCGGACCCGGATGATGAAGAAGCACCGCTTCGTGCACGTTTACTGCTCTGTTTTCGCGGAGGCATTTTTGATTCAAGCAATGATATTTGAATACTCCAACAAACCAATCAACACAATCCAATCAATCAAACCGAACAACCCAACCACTGATTCTCGCAAAATGGTAATAACTAAACTCTTGCACAAGCAAAGTCCGATACCCAATAAACCGAAATACAGCACACAAAGCCAATTAATCCAACATCAATGTGCTCAACAACATAATATCCCAAAGAAGCCTCAGTAACAGTTAAATCCAAGAAAAATCAACACCCAACAATCCCACAAGTGATAAACAAACACTGAACCGCGAATCTGAAATAATGCGCAATAACTCACTGTTGTACGGTGGCAGAACGTGGCCGACGGCGGTACTAGGGTGGCGCAGGGATGGCAGTGGTGTGGAAGGGATTTTAAAAAGCTGCGCCGGTATGGAGGTGTGTTGGTAGTGGCGGTGGAACGGCAGCGAGGGACGGTGGATTTCGGCCGGAGGCGGCGGTGCTAGGGCGGCGCAGGGACGGCTGTGGCGTGGAAGATCGATTTGGGGATTTAGGGGTTTGGGGGAAAGGCTGCGTGATTTTATTCTGAATGTGCCCGAAAAATTAGAAGGCACGGACCTCGTGTTGGGGTCCGTGTAAGGGTCCGTGGTGTCTCGCAAATAAAAAAAAAATTCGGAAAGGGTTGACACGGACCCCATGTGAGGGTCCGTGCCAAGGTCCGGGTAGGCTCGGAAATTTGAAAGTTTGGGAATAATTAGACACGGACCCCGTGTAGGTGTCCGGATAAGGGTCCGTGTGTGCTCGGAAAAAATTTTAAAATTTGGGAAGAATGAGACACGGACCCCGTGTTTGGGTCCGTGTAAAGGTCCGGCACGGCTCGCAAATTCGAAAAGTTGGAAAGGATTAGAAACGGACTACAGACCAAATACACAATGCAAAGCCAGATATGTACAATTCTATAAATCTACACATTAAATTTGAAACTCACTCAAGCACACAAGATGCAAGAATTGTACAGAAACTTCCGTGGCCAATTTGACGTTTTGAACCTGCTCGTCCTAATAGAGTCCCGAGACTTGAGAAACCCCACCGCCAGTGAATAAACTACCTGCACCACCATCAACTGAGATTAGCTCACGAAAATTGCATAAAACAAAAAGAAAAAAAACTAAAATAAAAGAAGAAAGAGAAATAAAACTAAACACTGGGTTGCCTCCCAGCAAGCGCTAAATTTAGAGTCGATAGCCTGACTGTACTCCCTTGATTCAGTTTGGATCCTACAGATCCACTGTGGTCGGCTCATATAGTATGGCACCATCATGATAAACCTTTAGCCTATGCCCATTTACTTTGAAAGTTCCAGTTGCTTCACTAGTGATCTCTACTGTCCCGTAGGGAAAACTTGCATGATGGTAAATGGTCCTGACCACCGTGAACGCAACTTACCTGGCATCAATTTCACTCGAGAGTTATATAACAGTACCAGTTGTCCCACCACAAATTCTCGATGGACGATGTTCTGATCGTGCCAGCGTTTGGTTTTCTCTTTGTAAAGCTTGGCATTCTCGTAAGCCTCGAACCTAAACTCGTCCAATTCATTCAGCTACAGAACTCTCTCGTCACCTGTGGCTTTAGCATCAAAATTCAAGAATTTAGCAGCCCAATAAGCCTTATGCTCAAGTTCAAGAGGGAGGTGACATGATTTCCCATACAACAATCTAAAAGGAGACATGCCAATGGGAGTTTTAAAAGCAGTGCGATAAGTCCAAAGTGCATCATCGAATTTGCTAGACCATTCTTTCCTTGAAGTACCGACAGTCTTCTCAAGAATGCGTTTGATTTCTCTGTTTGATACCTCGACTTGGCCACTAGTTTGAGGGTGATAAGGTGTTGCAACCTTATGTCGGACCCCATACGTAGCCAATAAACTGTCAAATTGTCGATTACAAAAATGAGTACCCCTATCGCTAATAATGGCTCTAGGTGTGCCAAAACGTAAGAAAATATTTTTCTTGAGAAATTGAACGACAACCCTAGAGTCATTAGTTTTGCATGCAATAGCCTCAACCCATTTAGAAACGTAGTATACAGCCACCAAAATATACTTGTTCCCAAAAGAAACTGGGAATGGCCACATGAAATCTATTCCCCAGACATCGAAAATTTCACACACCAAAATATTAGTAAGAGGCAACTCATGTCTCCTAGAGATATTACCTGTGCGTTGACAATTTGGGCATTTTGTGACATATTCATGCGCATCCTTAAATAGTGTAGGCCAATAAAAACAAGACTGGAGGACTTTGGACGCAGTTCTAGTTGCCCCAAAATGGCCTCCAGTCGGACCAGCATGACAATGAAACAAAATCTCACCTACCTCTTCCCGGGGAACACACCTGCGGATTATACCGTCTGCACAAATTCTAAACAAATAAGGATCCTCCCACAAATAATATTTCAAATCTAAGAAAAATTTCTTCTTTTGCTGATAAGTGAAATGGGGAGGGATGAACTTACTTGATAGATAATTAACAAAATCGGAATACCATGGTAAACTGTTGATTTCAAAGAGTTGTTCATCCGGGAACTCATCGCGATTAAATTCAGTACCTGGGATAGGATTGTCCAATCGCGAGAGATGGTCTGCAACTTGGTTCTCTGTCCCCTTCCTATCGATTATCTCCAGGTCGAATTCAACTTTACTCCCTATCAAATATGATCTAAACTTGTCCAGAGCAAAAACCACAGCAAAGAGCTCCTTCTCTGCAATGGCATAGTTCAGTTGGCAGCTGACAGTGTCATACTAGCATAGTAGATGACATGAATACATTTATCCCTCTTTTGGCCCAACACTGCCCCTAGAGCTGTGTCACTTGCATCACACATCACCTCAAATGGCGATCCCCAATCAGGTGCTATCATCACAGGGGCGGTGATCAATTTCTCCTTCAAAATTTGAAATGCCTGCACACACTCATCAGAAAAATCAAAGCGCACATCTTTTATCAGCAAATTGGTTAGTGGCTTAGCAATGCAAGAAAAATCTTTGATAAAGCGCCGATAGAACCCTGCATGTCCTAGAAAACTACGCACTCCTCTGATGTTTGTTGGGGCTGGGAGTTTCTCTATCACTTCAATCTTATCCTTATCAACTTCAATCTCATTCTCAGAAATTTTGTGCACCAACACTATTCCCTCTCTCACCATGAAATGACATTTTTCCTAATTTAAGACCAGATTTGACTCCTCACATCTCTCTAAGACCTTAGACAAATTAATCAAACAAGTATCGAATGAAGATCCAAAGACAGAAAAGTCATCCATGAATATTTCTATAAAATCCTCAATCATGTCATGAAAAATCGCCACCATGCAGCGTTGGAAAGTTACTGGTGCATTACATAGACCGAATGACATTCGTTTATATGCAAATGTCCCGTAAGAGCATGTAAAAGTGGTTTTCTCCTGATCTTCAGGGTCAATAGGAATTTGCATATAACCCGAGTAGCCATCCAGGAAACAGTAAAAAGGATGTCCAGCTAACCTTTCCAACATTTGATCAATAAATGGGAGGGGGAAATGGTCTTTACGGGTGGCGTCATTAAGTTTTCTATAATCGATGCAAACACGCCACCCTGTAACAGTTCTGGTAGAATCAATTAATTGTTCTCATTTTTTACTACCGTGATCCCACCTTTTTTCGGAACTACTTGTACTGGACTTACCCACCTACTATCAGAAATCGGGTAAATAATACCTGCGTCCAGTAGCTTTATCACCTCTTTCTTCACTACCTCTTGCATAGCTGGGTTCAGACGCCTTTGAGGTTGGGTAGATATCTTGTGATTGGCCTCTATCAGAATTTTGTCTATGCACATGGATGAACTGATCCCTTTTATGTCTGCAATACTCCAACCTATGGCTTTGATATTATCTCTCAGAACTCGCAACAGCTTTTCTTATTCCGTACCTGTCAAAGTAGAGGATACTATTACTGGCAGTTTATCATTATCAAGCAGAAATAGATAGTTTAAATGCGAATGAAGAGGTTTCATATCTAGGATTGGGACTTCTTCGATGGATGACTTTAAAGGTCTTGGGACATGCCCAAGCTCCCCAATCCTAGAGTTTACCAGTTTTTGAAATCGGTCTGCCTGCTTCAAGATAATGAATGCATTCATCCAGCTCTTTATTTCCCAATTCTTGCGGGCATGAATGGGTCAAACAGACCGCCAAAGGATCCTCATCAAGTAGTTCCTGCAAACCATACTCAACAAACTCGTCAGCAGCATCAATTCTGAAACAATCAGATGTATTGTTGGGGTATTTGATGGACTGAAAAACGTTAAAAACTACACTCTCATCATTCAATCTCAACACCAACTCATCCTTGTGTACATCTATCAGAGCTTTTCCAGTGGCTAAAAATGGTCTTCCTAAAATAAGAGGAATCTCATGATCCTTCTTCCATATCTAACACAACAAAGTCAACTGGGAAGATAAACTTGTCAACTTTCACCAACACATCCTCTACAACTCCCCTAGGATATTTAATTGATCTATCAGCTAACTGTAGAGAAATTGTAGTGGGTTTAACTTCACCAATCCCTAGCTTCTCATAACATGAATAATGCATCAAGTTTATGCTTGCACCTAGATCACACAACGCCTTACTAAAGAATGAACTTCCAATAGTACAGGGAATAGAGAAACTACCTGGATCTTTAAGCTTCGGAGGTAATTTATTTTGTAAAATAGCAGAACATTCCTCCGAAAGCTTAACTGTCTCAAAGTCAACCAATTTCTTCTTGTTTGATAAAATCTCTTTAAGAAATTTTGCATAGGAGGGTATTTGGGCTAAAGCTTCTGCAAACGGGATATTTATGTGCAGATTTTTGAAAATCTCAAGAAATTTTTGAAAATTGAGTATCCAGTTGCAGTTGCTTTGCTCTTTGAGGGAAGGGGAATGAATTAATATCAACATTGGAGTTTGAGTTTAGGGACTTACCTTTTTCCCTTGCGTCCTCCGTCTTTTGCTTGGATGATCCCTTCTCCTTCACATGGCTTTCAACATCCCTTGTTTCCTGCTTTATGGGAGATGTTATTGTGACGGCATTGACACCTTTAGTATTCTTTTCCGTGTCACTGGGTAGTGAACCCGGAGCTCGTGTAGCCATTTGTGTCGCCAACTGCCCTAGTTGAGTCTCTACCCTTTGCATCGTGGCATCATGATTTTGCCATCTCATCTCATTCCCGGCTATGTTCTTGGCTAGCATATCCTCGAGATTTGACTTGCTATCATGTGGCTTGAAACCTGGTGGCATGGAAGGTCCAGTACCTTGCGAGGTTTAGGTGGTTGCTGAGGAGGTTTTTGTTGTGCGGGATGGTGCGGAGGATTAAACTGTAGTTGCTCAACAGAATTTTCTGACGGTCTCCACCCAAAATTAGGATGATTCCTCCAGCCCGAATTATATGAGAAACTGTATGGATTATATTGCTGACGACCCTGGTTTCCCACATAATTTACTGAGTCCCCTCCAAAACACTGTATTCCCTCACAAGACATATCCGGCATGAATTGCATGTCACTAGATGATCCACCAACTATCTCAGCATTTCCTTGAACTTGACTCACTGACTTGACTGGTATTGATTTTTGTGCCTGTAACTGTGCCATCTGATGTGTCAGTCCATCAAGCTTTGCTGTGATCGCTGTCAAGGCCTCCATCTCAAGGAATCTGACTTTCTTCTCCCTTCGGTTGTCTTGCCAACCCACATTGCTCTCTGCCATAATAGATATGATTTCAAGGGCTGCGGTTGGCGTTTTCCTGTATAAACTACCATTGGCTGCCGCATCAAGCATAGATCTCACAGATGGATCCACCCCATAGTAGAACGTCTCAACCTGCTGGCCTATCGAAAAACCATGTCTTGGGCACATTCTCAACATCTTCTTAAACCGTGCCCATGCTGAATTCAGTGATTCCCCATCTCTCTGTCTAAATGATGTAATTTCATTTCTCAACTGTGTAATCTTGGTTGGGGGAAAATACCTGTGCATGAAGACCTCGACTAATCCATCCCATGTCGTAATAGAACCAGCTGGAAGGTCTCGAAGCCACTCCATAGCCTCTCCTTGTAGGGAAAATGGAAATAATATGAGTCGAATAGCATCAGTACTCACCCCATTGCACTTGATTGTATCACAGATCGATAGAAAGTTCTCCAGATGTGCATTGGGATCCTCAGAAGGTGATCCTCCAAATATCTGGATAATGGCCGGCTTCAGTTCGAATGTGTTTGTAGGGCGGACGATACTAGAGCCGTAACCTCCAAATGCTGGTCGATGAAGCTCCATTAAAGTACGATTATCCTCTTCTCCAGCCATGTCCTCAGATTTTGGTTGCGGTCTAGTTCAGATTCCTCTTCAGAGTCAAATTCAAGAGCCAATTTGTTGTTCCTTTGAGCTCTGCGGATATGTCAAAGAGTTCTTTCAATCTCTAGATCAAGTGGCACTAGATTTTCGAAGCCTTGAGCACGGCTCATATAACATGAGCTAGACTCCTGAAATCAAAAAATTCAAGTGCACAATTCAAGTTCCAAAAGAAAGCAAAAATCTGAAACAACAATTAATAAAAAAAATGCTCAAAGTAAAAAAAAATAAAAATAAAAACTAAGAATAAATGCGTAGTCTCAAATAAATAATTTATCCTAATATTAAACAAATAGTCCCCGGCAATGGGGCCAAAAACTTGACCGACGATTTCGGTTGGGAAAATTTCTAGCAAGCGGACTAGGTCAAGTTATAGTAATTGGACGACAAGTTCAAGTATCGATCCCACAGAGACTATTATTTAAATACTAAGATCTAAATTATTCAATTTAATCTAGGTAAACGATAAGAAGCGAATTGGTGAGAATTTAAACTAGTAAAATTAAATTAAAATGTGCTAAGATAATAACTAAGATCGAATTTTCAGAACATGTTTAAACTTGGGAAATTTTCAATTTCAACAAAATGACCGGGAACACACAACGGTCCAAACTTTGATTATTATCATGCACTGGAATTAAATAACCACAGATTATTCGATGTCACGATGAAATTCCCTGAATTAACTATAAATCTATTTCTAGAATTTATAATCCTATTTTCATTTAACAGTCCAATTATTTCTAATTGAATTTAATAAAAAAAACGCATTATTCAACGGTGGAATCACAGCTGTCGCCTAAAATCGCACATTGAAATCGAATACTATTTCTAGTCAATTTAACCGTGTGTTGATTAATATTTTTGAAGCTAAATTTAATCTATTCTCTTTCGAGTCAAGATCAAACAACAAACATGCAAATAATTGGCCAAATTAAGAGCACGAAAATTACGCAAACATTAATCAATAACATAAATTAATTCGTAAATCAAATAATCCAATAAATGAATAACATCAAAAGTTTGTCCCTATCGTGGTCCCGATCACAAGAAAACTACTACATAAATTCAAAACTAGAATCAAATCTGATATTCGAATTCATGAATGAAAATAAGAAAACAAGAGAAGAGAAATCTCAGCGATGATGCGCGGTTTTTGCATGTGAAGTACGCGGTTTTCTCTCGTTTCTCCCAAGCCGTCGCACTGCCTTCCAAAATCTCCAAGTTCTCGCCTTTTCCTCTCAAAGGCTGGCTGCCAAAAAGTCCCGATCTCGAAAAGTCCCCTCAGTTCTTTTAATTTCTTCATTAAATCTCCTAAGATCTCCACAAAATCTTCGCGAAATCCGATCTCAAAATAAAGTACACGGACCCCGTGTAAGCCTCCGGATTGGGGTCTGTGTAGGCTCGATTAAATTATCATTCCAGGAACCATCGGACATGGACCCCGTGTAAGGGTCCGGATGCAGGTCCATGTACTTGCGCAAATTTTCTTCTCTCGGCTATCGCTGGACACGGACGCCGTGTATGGGTCCGTCTTTGTGTCCGTGTGGGCTCGCTTAAAATCTTCTCTCGGCTTCTTTAGGCACGGACCCTTACACGGGGTCCGTGTAGGGGTCCGGGTGCTCTCTTTGTGTTATTTTCATATTTTTCCGGTTATTTATGACATGGTCCTTGCGACGCTTGACTTTTCTTTCTTTTCCTTGGCTTTTTATCATCTTTTGGTCAAGCCTGCAACTGGAAATAATAGTACGAATTAAGCGCAAAACTCGGAATAAAAACGCCATATAAGCATGAATACGATAAAATAAAGTCCTTAAAACGCTATACAATTCGTGCTTATCAAGTGTCCATCTGTGGTCCTCCGAAAATCATATTTATAACCCCATGGGGTGGAGGTTGATATCGGGGACAACCATGGAGTTTTTTGCGCTGATACCTGGAGGTCCTTTCCTTCTTGGATCATGTATTCTTCTTATCCTATTACTCTGATTTCCTTCTTTTCTAGTTCACTTAGGAGGTTTTCGATTTTCCTATGCTCGAGCCAAGATGGATTTAATCCCCAAACTTTGTTGGATAACACATTCAATTTGTTGAGTTCATTAGAGGTATGGCCACAATATTTATGAAAGTTGCAGTACCTGTCAGAAGGAAGTCCTCAAGGTCCCATGTCACTTCCTCGTGATCTCTGAATGAAGTGCCTTTGTTCGCAAATTAAAAAGGCCATGAAATTATTAACTTTCAATGGGGTATATGTGGCGAACTGTTTGAAAAATTCTGTTAGATTGGATCGGGTCAGCCGAGTAACCAAATTGTCTGATCGTGTCTCCCGTTGTGCTTGAGGAACTTCGCTTGGTGTCTCCTCCATCGAAGTTGTCCGCGCTTCTTCCATGTTATTATAATTTTATGCTTTTGGTGACAAACCTTCAAAACCAATAGGAAAGTTCTTCACCAATGTTCTAAAAAGATCCACTGTTTCAAGCCTTGAATAAAAGTTCTTATTAATAGATCCGGGGTTGTAGAAGAGACTTCCACGACCCTAGTATTGAATCCGTGAATATAGGAATATATAATTTCTCGTTCTTGTTGTCTCATACCGAAAAATGAATAACGTGGTCAACGACTGCTTCTTGTTATTTGCAAATCTATGCATGAATATTGTGCTTAAATCTTGGAATTCCCAAAACTCCCTAGCTCAATCAAGTTGAACCAATGTTGTGTTCTCCGGATAGAGTGATGATGAAGACCCGACATTTGATGGGGTTGGCACATTGCTGTAGCAAAGAAGCATTCTTGAAAAAAGAGAGTTGCTCCACTGGATATCATTCTTCGGTATATTCCCTTATAGTGGGGAATCGAAAGTGTTGTGGAAGCTTCCCTGCTCTAAATGCTCTACCTCTTTGTGCAACCTACTCATCTCTTCAGTATATGCATTCTTATTTGGCGGAGGCAGTGGAGGTGGGTTCCCGCCTTTAAGCAAACACCTGCTCTATTGTGGTTGTGATCAGCTGAGTAAGTTCTTTGACATTGAAAATCGTAAGAGGCTGTTGGTTTTCGTGATTTTGTTTTCAACCTTCTCCTCGACGATTTCAATTCTCCTGATTCTTGTTCTCTTGGTTTTCCCCGTGGCCTGTACGTCTTCCTCTTCCTCTAACTATCTTATTTTGTTTTCTTCAAATTCCCACAGAACGTGCCAATTTATGTAACAAAAATTTCACCTTGGGTTCAGTTTGATGAGCCAATTATTCCTTACATATTTCGGGTAGGCTGAGCTGAGATGCGGTATGGATCTTCAAAAAAAAAAAACTCTAGTAAGAAAAGTCCTTAAAATATGAGATTCATTGTAAGATTCGTAATTATTTGATCTTAGCTAAGACATAAGCTAAGTTGTTCGTTATTCTCTTCTTTGAAATATTTTCCTGAGCTGATATTTTTTGAAATATTTTCCTGAGTTGATATCAGTTCAGGCTCGACATAGGGTTTTCGCTTTTATTTTTGCCAAATTTTATCAAACATGGGGCCATCTGTTTTTTAAATGGGCTCGGGTATTCCCTTGTTCGAGTTGGACATGGGTCGAGTCGGGTTGGCTAACTGGGGTTATAAGATCCGTTGAAATGTATAGGGATGTAAATGATCGGTTCCAAACAGAACTCGTTTAAGATATATATATAAGCTCCAACTCGGCTCGAGCTCGAGCTCAGTTCGTTTGAAAACTACTAAGCTTGCAAATAACAACCTCGGTTAGTTAATAACTCGTTTATCATATTTAACGAGTCTGGCTCGAGATTAGCTCATTAATCAGGCTCATTTTCGAGATCTTTACACAAACTCGTTTTCGAGTTCTTTGAGCATTCTTAGCTAAAATGCTAACTATTATAAAAACAATTAAGGAGTAAGCTTCTCATTTTATAGCATTTTGATGTCTTCACTTTCAGTACAATTTCAATGTGGGACAAAAAAAATAAACAATGCATATTGTCTTCGAATGCTAGAATTCATGGCCCAATAAACTAGCCCAATAAAACGGTCGAGCTCACAAACAGATTCGCGAGTTTACGAGCCGTTTCGAGCTTCATTTTGAGATCGATCTCGTCTCGATAAGCTTTGAAAGAAATATTTTATTCCTTTAGTATTTTTGCTAAATTGATATTATCAATTTAAGATTTTTCCTTTCTAGATCAAAAGATCTAGCTTGATGTATTGCTAGATGACAAGACCTTGGTTGACTTATCTCTAGATATTATAAGATTTTATTTTAATATGGTATTTATCTCTAAGATATTTTATCCTTATTTAAAAGAGTTTTATGCATATTAAACTCTTGTTTCCATGTTTGTAGGATTGATTTTATGGAAAAAATTGTGGGCAAGATATTGTTGCATATATACGGAATGTAGACTAGTGAATAATTGCGTACGAGAGATAGTGCACAGATGCTGAAGTTTTTACTAAACACACTCATATTTCAGAGTTGAAGATTTTCATGTAAAGACTTTGAGTGATTGATTCACATACTTATCGTATTGCTGATTGGTGTTGGCGACACTCAAAAACAACACTGGGTGAAATGTTGGGTGAAGAGTAGTTTCATTTGGTTTTTCAGCAACACGCCTCGTTGTTTTATGCATCTAATATTTACTTTGAGTTTTTGATGCTTTATAATTCCTTATAGTGTTAAGGAATTTTGTTTTGTTATCCTCATTAGTACTGTTTTGGTGTAAACGATTTACATAATTTTCTAGTGAATTTTTGCCATGAGGCATTGTACAAGTATTTGTACTTGTGCACAATTTAAATCTGGAGTTTATTTATTAAAAGTTTACGTATGTGTTAAATAATCAATTTCCGCTGCATGTTGAGTATTGGTGTCAATACCAGAGCACAAAATTAACATCTGATACACACACTATAATTTATTTCCTGTCTATTTATAATCAACAGCCCTTTCAAGTGGTATCATAACTAACTCTTGATATACCTAAGTGATTGATTCAGGTCTTCTGTTGTTTTTATAGGAAATATACTAATAGCTTGATGGACTCATTGGCTTTAAGTACTGCTTTTAGACGACCGGTCTTGGATGGATCGAATTATGTATTTTGGAAAGTCAAGATGAGGATGTATATAAAATCCATCAAGGAAAGAGCTTGGCAACATGTTTTAAATGGTGGTCACCACCTAGAATTGTCG
This sequence comes from Primulina tabacum, assembly GCF_025594145.1. Classification (NCBI taxonomy): domain Eukaryota; kingdom Viridiplantae; phylum Streptophyta; class Magnoliopsida; order Lamiales; family Gesneriaceae; genus Primulina; species Primulina tabacum. The sequence continues at coordinate 16,187,849 of NC_134557.1, read as the reverse complement.
ATGCAGATGGTGACAGCCGAGTAAAACCTGAGAATGCTTGGATTGATATTAGTTAAATAATATGTAAGATGGAGTGATATTACCGATTTTTGAAATGTAAATAACACTACCAAATTCATAAAACGTTAATTACACAAAAAAGAATAAATAGATAATTACATAGCGCCATTATTGAATTATATATTTATTATTTACGAGTCGTACAAGCATGCTACATTATTAACCATGGAAAACTGCAGAAAATAATTTTTTTTTTGTTGTATGCAATATGGATAATACATAATAATATGGTCCATATATTAATTACCCGATCATATCCCCTTTGCTTAATGACGTGAACGAAACTACTTAACTAACATACTTTGATGGACACATTAGCACACGACAAACTAAGCTAAAAGGAAGTTTTATATATTTCCATTTGAAATACGAAACCTGTAATACATTATTTAATGTATAATGTAATATTAAATAATGATATTGTTTTTTTAATATTGGTAATTGTATTTGATACCATTATTCTAATTTTAATATTTTAATGTAATTACGAAATATGAAATGCATATCACTGGTTTGATATTCAACTGGATTCAATACTCATTTCAATTGTGTAAGATATTTAAAATTTATTAATCTAAACGCAACCTCAATACAATTTAATTTTTTAAAAAATCTTAAGTATTAGATTATAAACTTATAAATGCATCATAAATTATGACTTTACACCTCAATTTGTAATTAAAAGATATTATATTTTATATATATATATATATATATATATATACATTCATTTGTAAGTAGTGGGGACCAAATTAATGAATTTGGACTTTGTAATGAATAACCATATGGTATTGCAGATGAAATCATATACAAATTGGATTACTAACTTTTTTTCTCAAAAAAATTTAAAAAAGAAGAGACGTGTGTGACCGAGCTTGAACTAGCCAACATCACATCATTGGCCACGTCGTTATGAATTATGAGTCAAATAAGTTAAAAATATACGGGAAAAAACAACAGAGGAGCGATGGAATCAAAATGGGATTCAAATGCTTCATTTTTTTTTTTTAGAAATTATAGTTTTTTTAAAATATTCTCATATAATTTATCTGAGATTCTAAACCTTCTTAAAATATAAGGAAAAATAAAACTAAGTATTTTAGAAAAGACAGAAAAATAATATTTTTTGGAACTTCAAGTGTGTCCTATTCGAAAAATAGCTCTTTTTGAGATCGAAACTTTGGTATCCGAACTGAAGTCAACTAGTTATTTGTTGCTCTGCACGAATTATATTCAGTATATAATATAATGATTAAAAATTTGAGAGTACGAAGAATTTGAATTTACAATTAAAACTTAATTACAAAATCTAAACTAATATTTATTAAAACAAATAGAAAATTGTATAAGTATTATTATAAATTTTGAAAAACTTTCTTAAATATAACATTTGTCTTTGAGTTTCTATGGTTGCCATCATCATCACTGATAGCCCGAATGACCCGGGTCATGGATAGTGCCCGGGTCAGAGATACGGATTTTTTCCGGGTCACGGATGATCCAAAGTAATAGAGTAAGGTCGGCAAAGGAAGCCCGAGTCTCGGGCGACCCGGACATCGGAGGAATAGCTTGTCAGGGAGAATCTGTTAAAAGGGTTCGTCAGAGGCTGGGCCATTAAACAGCCGGGACATCTTCTCCCCGGGCTATTGGATGTCCGGGCTCTCATGCAAATTACCGGGAAACTTTCTTCCCAGGACACTTCGATATGAGCGCCTCGCTCAAGCATATCAGCAAAGTAGGGTGTGGGCGGCCGATCTATTTCTGACACTAATCCAAGTGGTTGACAAAATCAGGTAGGCTGGATGTGACTAGTACGAAGATTTGATATGTCAGAATAATAGGATATAATCAGTCGCCCTACTATAATTAATGAGTTGTACAAAGAGCGAGGTCATCATTACACCCCCTACTATAAATATCAGGTTATCTCTTTGCATTTATTTTCTATTCAGATATTGAATACTCACATTTACTACTCATTTATTGCTTACACCAATATCACAACCATCACCTAGTTACATTGGTTTCTTGCTTGAGTCCTTCACTGACTTAAGCATCGGAGTGACCACGTTGGACACCCCTCCGGCGCCCATTCACGTGGTTATTTCCTTGTTTGCAGATCTCCTTGGCTTTCCAAGGAAAAAAGGCTTTTGATCCAAGAATCTTGCTCTTATTTCCCTCATCATAATGATAGCAGATCCGGTGGAGCACCCGACCCGGCTCATCCATTTCACCCGGATCGCATCATTGGCACCGTCTATGGGAAAGTAGAGTTATAAGACGTTGATATGGCTCCTACCAGGAGGGCGAATCAAGAAACTTCTCGGATTCAGGAAAAGAATAACACACATTTCTGGTGCAGGTGGCCCGCCACCCACTGGTCCCCGGCCTACTGTTAATTTAACACCTGAAGAGTTGGCCAAGATTATATCTGATGCTATAGAGGCAGCCTTGGCAAAGAAACCCCTTTCTAATCATTCTACCCAACCAGAGCAAGAACAGGAGCGTGTACGGGAAGAGCAGGAGAAAGAGAGAAGGGAGAAGGAAAGGGAGTCGAGTGCTGGTTCCAAATGTCCTACTGTGACAGAAGAACTAGAAGAGTTGAGGAAAAAGGTGAAAAGTGTTGGAAGGACAAGTCGATTCTAGAAGCAGTACTCGAGTTGTTGTCAAGGGTTGCCCATTCTCTGATGTCATCGTTCGAGAGCCACTTCCCGGGCACTTCAAATCAGCCAGGATTAAGGATTATGACGGGAGTTCTGACCCTGAAGAGCATCTCGCCAGATTCGAAAACATGGCCATGCTACATTGTTATGGGGACAAGATTAAATGCAAAGTGTTCCTGACCACCTTGGTTGACTCGGCCTAGAGGTGGTTCGAGGGATTGGGGCCTCAAAGTATCCAATCTTTTGAAGATTTCCAAAAAATATTTTTGCACCAGTTCAGCAGCAGCAAGAAATATAAGAAGACTGCTTTTAGTCTGTTTGAAGTAAAGCAAGGTCAGGATGAAACTTTAAGAGCATACATCAAAAGGTTCAATCGAGTAGCTTTGGATGTCCTTGCCTGCGCCCCCAAGACAAAAATTACTGCTTTTATGCAGGGGTTGTGGGAAGGAGATTTCTTTCGATCTTTAACAAAGAAGTTGCCCGGAGATTTTGAGGATCTCTTATCCCGGGCGGAAAAATACATCAATATGGAAGAAGCCCAGAACCAAAAAAGAGAAGCCTTGAAGAGAGCCCGGGCAGATCGGGTTAATAGGCCCGATGAGAGAGCTCCTAAGAAGGGTGGTCCAGGGCATTTTTCTCATATCCCCTTTAGAATCACTCGAGATCGGGAAGTCCAAGAATGCAGCTCAGACTTGGCCTAGCACCCGAGTTCAATGGCGCGATTGCCGAGACCAGAGAAGAAAGGGTTTTGTACCTTCCATAAAGAATGTTCCCATGACACTAGTGAGTGTCGAACTTTGAAGAAAGAGTCCCATCGGCGTTCTACGCCAGTATCCCATATCGGCAGATGTCCTGAGTGGGAGCAGGAGAGAGGAAGGAGGCTCCCGGGAGAAAAGAAATAAACAATCAGAAAAGAAAGACTCCTCCACAATTCGAGGAATAATAAAAATGATTTCGGGAGGGTCCACAGATGGCGACTCCAACCGGGCTCGGAAAGCAAGAAGTAGAAGAGAGTGTCTGGAAATTGATGGGAGGGGAAGGAATGAGCCAGTCATAAGTTTTGGCTCAGAAGACCTCAGGGGAGTCAGTCTACCCCATAATGATGCTCTTGTCATCCAAGCCCGAGTTTCCAATTATGATGTATTAAGAGTTCTTGTTGATAATGGCAGCTCTGTTAATGTCATCTTTAAAGAAGCTTTGGTGCAAATGGATTTACATGAATATCAGTTGGAGGCGGTTGAGACTGCCTTGTTTGGCTTCGCAGGGTCACGCTGTATATCCAGAAGGGGAAATAACATTGCCATTAACTCTGGGATGGGGAGATTTGCGAAAAACGGTCATGACCGTCTTTACAGTGGTGGAGGCCCCATCTTCATATAACATTATCCTTGAGAGGCCAGCTATGAACGATATGAGAGCTGTGACCTCCACTTACCATCAAAAAATCAAATTTCCAGTACGAGGACGAGTCGGAGAAGTCAAGGGAGATCAGCATTCTTCCCGGAGGTGTTATGGGGAAACTGTCCGGGTGGATCAAAAGAGGGCAAGGAAGGAAGACAAGGGGAAGAGAGTAAGCCAAGTGGAGGAGGTGGCCGGGGAAAGGGAGGTGAATTTTGTTCTGGAGGAAGAACAAGAAGCGGTGAAAGTTGAGCCAGAGAAACATATCCGAGTGGCCCTAGACCTTAATATTTCCACTCGGGTAAGTCTCTTAAATTTTTTAAAAGCTAACATGAATGTTTTTGCTTGGTCTCAACAGGAATTAGTTGGGATCTCGCCCCTTGCTGCTGAGCATAAATTGAATATTATCCCGGGATACCGGCTTGTGAAGCAGAAGAAAAGGCATTTCGGCCCCGAGAAAGATAAAGTCATTGATGAACAGGTGGAAGAGTTGTTGCGGGCCGGCCACATTCGGGAGGTACAATTCCCTACTTGGCTCTCAAATGTGGTCCTTGTTCCAAAAGCCATCGGGAAGTGGAGGATGTTCGTAGACTTTCGGGATTTAAATAAAGCTTGTCCCAAAGATTGCTACCCACTTCCCTGGATTGATTAGTTGGTGGACTCAACCTCAGGTTCGAGTTATTGAGCTTTATGGATGCTTATCAGGGGTACCATCAAATCCCCATTGCCCGGGAAGATCAAGACAAAGCTAATTTCATCACTTCTGGAGGCACTTTCTGCTATATGGTTATGCCCTTTGAGTTGAAAAATGCCGGGGCCACATACCAGCGACTGATGAATCATGTTTTTCAGAAGCAGATGGGTAGGAATGTGGAAGTCTACGTGGATAACATCTTAATCAAGACCCAGGAAGTCTCTCGCTTTGTTGCCAAGGAATTGAAGTGAACCTGGAAAATATTAAAGCAGTACTTGACATGCCTTCCCCCCAATTTATCCGGGAAGTGCAGAACTTAAATGGGAGAATTGCTGCTTTTTCTCGATTCATTTCTCGGTCAGCCCATAGAAGCTATCAATTTTTTCAAGTCCTGAGGAAGGTACAAAAGTTTGGATGGGATGAAAAGTGTGAGCAGGATTTTCAAGATTTGAAAAAGCATTTGTCCGAACTACCCGTCCTGGTAAAGCCTGAGCCTGGGGAAAAGTTGTGGGTCTATTTGTCCGCCACAGAGTATTCTGTTAGCTCTGTACTTATTCGAGAAGAAAAGACCGACCAAAAGCTAGTTTATTATGTCAATCATGCCCTCAGAGGGGCAGTGCTAAAGTACAGTGAAGTGGAAAAAATAGCCCTGGCTCTGGTAATGACTGCCCGAAAACTGAGACCATATTTTCTCTCAGCATCCAATTGTGGTTCTTACCAACTCCCCACTGGGGTGAATCATGACACACTCTAAGGTCTCGGGAAGCATGGTCAAGTGGACAGTAGAGCTCGGGGAATACGACATAGAGTACAAACCCCGGGTTGCTATAAAAGCCCAAGCATTAACGGATTTCCTGATCGAAATGATTCCACCAGAAGAGGAGGAAGTATGGAGAGTTTTTGTTGATGGGGCATCGAATCTTTCAGGATGTGGGGTCGGAGTGGTTTTGATTGCTCCATCAGGAGAAAAGGTAAAATTAGCTCTGAGGATCGACTCTCGGGTCACCAACAATGGAGCTGAGTATGAAGCCATTCTGGCAGGACTACAAGCTGCCCGGGAAGTCGGAGTTTCCCGGGTCATTATTTACTCTGATTCTCAATTGGTCGCCCTTCAGATAAAAGGAACATACAGGCCAAAAATGAAAAAAATGCTCAAATATCTGGGGCTCATCACAGCCCGGGCAGCATCTCTGACTGATTGGAGCATCGAACAGATTCCTAGAGAAGAGAATGGGGAGGCTGATACCTTAGCCAAATTAGCCTCTTCTATGTCAGACATAAGAACCCGGGAAGTCTTATGCTTTACCCAGTTGGTTCCCTCTATTGATGAAAATGTGCCACTAATGCAGAAGAATTCATGGATGACCCCTTTAATCGAGTATATAGTCCATACCAAGCTCCCGGAAGACCTGGCTCAAGCTTTAAAAATCAAAAAGCAAGCACCCAAGTTTGTCCTTTTAAATGATATTTTGTACAGGAGATCATATCAGGGCCCTTTGCTCAATTGTTTAGCGGAGAATGAAGTGGAGTATGTCCTCCGAGAAATACATGAAGGGTGTTGTGGTTAACATCTCGGCAGAACTGCCCTGGCTCGCAAAACTATACTAGCCGGATTCTGGTGGCCCCGGATGAATCAAAATGCTGCTCAACTTGTTCAAACATGTAAAAGCTGCCAGTATCATTCCACATTTCAACACAACCCAACTAGGGGCATGCAACCGATCTAAGCCTCATCTCCATTTGATCAATGGGGTATGGATATTGTGGGCCCTTTTTCTGTAACCCAGGCTCAGAAGAAATTTCTTCTGGTAGCTGTCGATTATTTCTATAAATGGGTGGAAAGCGGAATCTTTGGCCAAAATTACTAAGGAAGAAGTGATGAAATTTTTCTGAAAAATATTGTTTGCAAATTTGGTATCTCTAGAAGATTGATTTTAGACAATGGGAGACAATTCTAGGGAAAGAAAATTATGTCTTGGTGCCAAGAAATGAAGATCACTCAGTCTTTCACCTTTGTAGCTTAACCACAAGCCAATGGCCAAACTGAGGTAACCAATAGGATCATTGTGCAAGCTTTAAAAGCCCGACTTCATGAAAAAGGTAAATACTGGGTTGAAGAATTACCGAGTGTATTATAGGTGTGGGGCCCTTAGCTCCTAATCGTTATTACAATGCACTTTGATTAGGGTTAACTAATTACAGTGGAAAGCGAGTTTAAAATTTTTTTACAGTGAGCCCAAATCATTTTCTTTTATAATTTAAATACTGAAAATAGCATTTAATCTCACGTCATAAAACTCGCCCACACATAATCAAAACCAATCATATACAAACACCTCAAATCCTCGGGACATGCCCCGGTATATAGATACATATATATATACTGGGAACAAAACATAAAACCTCAGCCCAAACTGTGACTCCCTCCATAAATACCTTCTCCGGCCTCCTGATATCCTGGAGTACCTGCCATTGTCCACACACAAAGACAACAACAGCCCCCCTTGGGGGTGAGCAAAGCTCTGTATGGAACAACCAATCATATATACCACAGATATCTAAACAATGATATATGGTATGCAATGCATGTATGTCGTGGAGGTATCAGGTAATATGCCCATCCACTGAGCACATGTCAGAACCAATCGAATCGCTATCAAATCAATGCTCGAGCTGGCACACCGGCCAATATGGGATACTCGTATGATAGCGTCGGCAAAACGCCATCAAATCCCAAATCTCATATCCAATCATATGGGGCCACAATTGTCTATGCTTTACGGGTCATATAATACCGGCATAGCGATTGTGTTCACAAACCCCGGAATCCAATCCAATCATATCAGGGTATCAAAGGATCATAGCTCAACGTGCATGTCATGTATCGATGTATGCATAAAATGATGTGTGTTAACAAAACATTTATTTTATACATCGATATCTCAATCTCAATGTCATGCATGCCACATCAATCAACAAATAAGGCATATAGACACATAGTCTCATTCCAATCAATCAAATCAATCCGACATATATCATATAATACAGATACCTATCGTATGTTACCCGGTCGCAACATACCTCAATTCTTCGTTTCCAGTTGATGTAGCCTGAAGATATTGATATTACACTTTATCTACATCAATTACATACTCATTTCAATCAATAACATACTCCAAAATCATTAATATGAGTTTCAAATATCATTTGAAACTTCAAAAATTCATATCAAATCAGTAATCATATCATAATTCAAATTCGACTTCGAATATGAGTTTCTTATCGGTTATTCTATCACATATCAGAAATTCAACTTCAAATACATGCTATTCCAGCACTTTCATATTTAGAGCTGCTGGAACTAGAAAAAAATTACCTCAGTCAGAAGCCCTCGACGCGACGATCACAAATATATAATTTGTTTCGCGTTTAGACAGCGTTTCGAAGTCGATTTGGAAGAAAGAATTTCGAAATCTTTCGAATTCCCTCGAAGTTACTGAAAATAAATGACGGAGGAAAGAAAGAAAAGAACTTATCCTTATCCCATCGCCTCTCGCGCTCGGGCGGTAGAATTCTCACGCCCGAGCGCGAGACATTCTGCCCCCGACTTTCACTTGTACCGCGCTCGGGCGGTCACAAACTACCGCTCGGGTGCGGCATGTTCTGTCCGAGAACATTATTTACATCGCGCTCGGGCGGTCACAAACTACCGCTCGGGCGCGAAGTGTTCTGCCCGCATATTCATTTTACATATCCTGGCGCTCAGGCGGTCATTTTCTACCGCCCGGGCGCCACACGTTCTGTACAATTATTTGATTTTTGTACTTATTGGCGTCCGGCTTCTCCACTCGAGCTCTTACAACGTCAATTCATATTCAATATTCATTTTCTCAATTTCATTGTCATAATATACATCAAATGTATAATCACATATCAAATTCCTGAATTATCGATAATCACATAAGATGTACGATAATACAATACACGGTCTTTACAATAGGCATATCGAACTACAACTCGAACAGCTAATCGGGAAACTCCTTACAGTTTAGTCTATGGCTCGGAAGCAGTCTTACCTGTGGAAATCGGACAATCTTCTCCTTTAGTGGAATCTTACCCGAGTAACAATGATCAGATTCGGGCCATTGAACTTGATCTGGTTGAAGAAAAAAGGGATCGAGCAGCCATCCGAATGGAAGCCTATCGAAGCAGGGTTATGAAATCATATAAAAAACATGTTCGAGCACGAGATTTCCAGGTCAGAGATGTAGTTATGAAAAAAGGTGAAGCCAGTAGGTGATGTGGGGAAGTTAGAAGTTCGTTGGGAAGGACCTTTTAAAGTAATTCAAAGGGTCAACTCAGGAGCAGCTTATTATCTAAAATATTCTCAGGGACACATCCTTAAAGGACCATGGAATGCATTTCATTTGAAGAAATATTATGTTTAAAGTCCGGTCATTGTATCTGTTATTTGTGCATCAAATAAAGAAATTGTTCAGAAAAATATCTATTAAGTCCAGGGACCCATACCCTGGCCCGAGGACCCGTACCCCGGTCATCTATTAAGTCCAGGGACCCGTACCCTGGCCCGGGGACCCGTATTCCGGTTATCTACTAAGTTCAGGGACCTGTACCCTGGCCCGAGGACCCATACCCCGGTCATCCACCAAGTCCAGAGACCCGTACCCTGGCCCGGGGACCCCTACCTCTGTCATCCATGAACTCCAGGGACCCCTACCCTGGCCCGGGGACCCGTACCCCGGTTATTTACTAAGTCCAGGGACCCGTACTCCGGCTATTTACTAAGTTCGGGGACCCGTACCTTGGCCTGGGGACCATACCCCGGTCATATACTTAGCATGGGGACCGCACCCCGGTAAACTACTAAACCTAGGTATCCATACTGAGGTCTGGGGATCCGTACCCCGGTCATCAAATAAATCTTATGGAATGGTACCCTGGTTCGAGGATCCACACCCCAATCATCAAGTAAGCCCAGACTTATATTTGATTTTTTGTTCAAAATATTCTTAAAAATGAGCTGTGTGCGAAAGCCCGAACCATTCCTAAGACTTGTGAATATTATCAAATGCAAGAAAGGGAAAATGAAGAGCATTTTTCATTAAGCAAAAGTAAATAATTTACAGGGTGCCGGGAAGCCCGAGAAAAAAAAGAGAGATGAATCTATTCTACTGGATCTTGTTTTTCTTCCTCGTCCTCCGGGAGAGAAACAACAGCCTTCATTAGGTCTGGAAAATCTTTCTGATCAGGAGGAACAAGGCCTGCTTCTTGGAACTGCTCCAAATATTTGTTGAAGCCCAGGTCAAAATAAACGAAGGCTTTATCAGCCACCATCTTTTTGAATTCTCGGGACTTCAGGAATTGAGCCATCTTCTCCTCGTGGGAAGTTCTCGCAGACTCCAGAGCAGCAGTTGCCTCCTCAGCCCGGGCCCGAGAACATTCCGCCTCCTCTTTAGCCACCTGCACTTCTAACTTGGCAGCTGCTGAGTGGTCATCAAGGGCTTTCCGAGCGTCGGCCAGTTCCGCTTGGACCAGGTCCACTTGCTCCTTCCAGCCAGCTCTCTCCTGGGCCAGGACATGCTCATGAAGCTCCTTTAACCGGCCCACTTCCTCTTGAAGTTTATCATGCATCTCCCGGGCAGTGGTGGCTTGGGTGTTGGCTCTCTTTGCAGCGTGGGCCACTTGCTCGTAAGCCGATATAAGCATCTGCAAGCCCTGTAAACAAAGAAAAGGTCAAAAATTGATGCATAATTAAATAATAAGACAAAAGTGGAGGAACATACAGAGAAGGACCGGGCGACTCCTTCACATAACTTCTGGTTAGGGTGGAGTCCTTAGAGATGCTCCACCTCATCGGGAAGAAGAAGACCCCATATCATTTTGGTAAGGTCCGTGCCTGATGTCGTCACCAAAAATATTTGGCAAGACCAAGGACCTTCCACCCTGTCGAGCAGGGTCAGCAGATGAGCCGGGGGGGGGGGGGAGGGGGATGTGATCGGATGATCACCTCAGGCTCCTCCTCCTCTATTGTAATGGCCTCTGTGATCGACTCCATAGGCGTTTTCCTCTTGCGATGATTCAGAGGATCAGGATCTTTTTCACCAACCACCGAGGTGTTCTCCTCCCTGACAGGGGCAGTTTCTTCCCGAGTCTCAGCCTCTTCTCGAGCCCGGCGCTCTTCCTGCTCCTGTACTTCCCGGGCCTTTCTTTCCGCCCAAGCTTGTTTATCCTCAGCTTTCTTTTTGGCAGCTGCTTCGAGGAGGCAGGCCTTGATCATTTCTTCTTCTGTTGCATCAAGCTTGGGAGTTAGAAAAATAAAATACAAGTTAAATGGACAGGGGGAAAGTAATTTACCGGCCTATGGCCCAGCCAGGCCAAATTCATCTATGATATGGTCCAAAGGTCTTGAGGGTGGGGCCCTATTCCGTAGTGAACCAAATTATCCCCCCAATCAACACAGAGGACAGGAAGTATTGGCCCTCTATAGCGTCCCAAGCCTGGGTGATAGGAAGAAGGAATTTATAGTATCGGGGAAGCTCGGGCTGCTCGGGCATAGAAGATGCGAAGCCTGTCAAACAGGTTAATGGAGTGGGGAGTTGAAGAAAGAAGATTTTGGTCTTCCATCCCTTCAAGGAAGAAGGGATGTCTGTAAGAAACCGATATTTCGTCCGGGCATAAAAAAAGGACCCCGTCGTTAAACCGACAAGAGTAGAAGAAATGAAATATGGAAGAGTTAATGGGTATGTTTTTCATGCGGAAAAAAATGAAAGTGGCCGCCATGATTCTAAAAGCATTGGGGTGGAGATGGTTAATTGGAAGCCCAAAGAACCGGGCAATCCCTTCGAAGAAATGGTGGACTGGGAACCGGAGCCCACTCTTGAGTTGTTCTACAAAAAAAGTTTGAAAGCCCGGGGGTGGAGTGTCCGGGAGATCATTTGTCCCGGGAAATTTTATAGGAGGAAGGGATCGATCCTAAGGACCTAATTTCCTCAAAGGCCCCGGGACGGAGAGTGGAGGTCACTGAGGAAAACTACAAGGGCCCTGCAACTTTGTCTTTCCCCTTATCCCGTCGGGAGGAAGAGGCTGTGGTTTTTTGTTTTGGGAAAAGTCGGGAAGATGGAATAGGAATGCCTATGGGGATATGAACATAGGTTTTAGAAGGGGTCGGGGAGTTATCCTCCGCCAGACCCTTGACATTCTGGCCGTAGTTAGAGGAAGTGGAGTTCGACATGACTAGAAAAGGAGAAGTAAGAGTTAATAGGAAAGAAAGGACTTACTGGAAAAGCGAGATGAAGGTGATGACTGGTGGCTGGTAAAAGATCGTATGAAAATGCGTCGCCGAAAAAGACAATGCCGGAAGAAAAGGAAGCAAGAAGTGAAAAGTGAAAATGAAAAAAGGTTAAGGGTATATATAAGGACAAAAGGGTTGATGAGAACCGTTGATCGCGAAACGTATGAACGGACAAGATTTACATGGGAAATTGCGCGGGATATTTGAAAAGACAAGTGTTGGAACTTTTCAAGTTCGCAATCTTGATTTTGTTGATAACAAAACCTGTTAATTATGTTACTAATGATCTACCTTAGTGTGCAGCATCTAGGATCACTTACGAGATGTTTACATCGCAAAACTAAAGACCCAACTGATCGCACAAAATGAATCAGTCTAACTGATTACGTCAATTGAGCAGTCCAGCTGATTGTCCAGTTGATAGGTAATTCAGCAGGAAAACTCAGAAGCCTAGCCAGCCGAAGGAGTGTTCAACTGATGAAGAAACCCAACTGATCAGTCCAACTGAACAAGTGTGAAATCAGTTCAACTGACGAGTCAACTGATTTCACCAGCCCAACTGAAAGATCAGTTCAACTGACCAGTTCGAAGCATCAGTTAGAATCTTTCAGTTTAGGATGAAGACAAACTCTCTCAAGTGGAATCCAGCTGTACGTGAAGGTACAAAGCCATTATCTAGTCAAAGGACAATAATGGACGTTGCATCAGTGCATTAAAGACAAAACGTTTCAGAAGGGCAGTTAAAAAGTCGAGACACAAAGTCCAAGAAACAAATTCAAGATGCAACAGATACAACCAATGAGTCTCACTGTACGATCAGTTCCCGCCTATTTAAAGAGAAGATCAGTGAAGACTCGATATACACACAATACAAGAGAGAAAAGAAAGGGCACGCTTCAAAGTCATATCAGCTTAAAAAGAGAAGCATTCAGCCCAGACGAGGGAACTCTTCACAGATATATCAGCTTAGATTAGAAGCGTATTTCCCTTAGTGTGTGAGAACATCCTTGTTCAGTTCTCACACACACAAACACTCTCAAAACATTCAAAAACAGTCTTGCACAAAGAAGTTAAACTTGTGTATGTAATCTTTGACACATAGACGTTAAAGAAGTGTTTGCTGGAAGGTGCTGCCTTCAGTCGTAGCTAGGAGTTCAGTTTAGGCAGTAGTATAAGTCCTAGCTGAGTGGGTTTGTACAAGTAGTTGTATAAATCAAAGTCTTCTAGTGGATCCTATCCGTGGAGATAGAAGAGGTGACGTAGAAGCAGTTGAAGTCTCCGAACATCCATAAACATATCTTGTTTATTTAACTGATTAACTATTGTTTTCAAACTGTTTTGATCAGTTGAGTATTCGTTAGTTCATGTGTCACCGTAACTGAACTGAAGAATGCAAAAACTAATATGTCTTATTTCAGTTAGTCAGTTTACATAAGTTGAAATGTTTTCTAAATATATCAGTACACTTCATGAAGGATTACTTCGAGTTTCTTCCGCTTGGTTTTAAAACCAAAATCGATTTAATTCATCGGTGTTAATATTCTTAGAACACGAGCTATTGCAGCTCATTGGAGAATATTTTGTTTGAAGCATCCCAAAGATGCTGAGCATCCCAAATATGCTGAGCAAACGATCCTTCAATTGGTATCAGAGCTGGTTGTTCTAAGTAGAATATTTGAAGAAAACTATGTTTTAAAATCTCACTTTAAAATTGTGTTAAAAGCTATTTAAAAGTATCTCATACGATTTTCAAAACTATTTGAAAATATTTATATGTCACTCTTTGGTAAAGAGTTGAGAGGATTGGCTCTGCGACTAATATTGCAGCCACTTCTTTAGACTCTTTACTAGAGGTTTTTAATTAGCCTGCAGGAGACTGAGAATGATCTGCAAAGATGCACAGCTAAATTGCTCCTTGAACAAGTCTTCAGTTGCAAGCCTACCAGGTCAGCCGTTCTTCAGACGAAACTCATCCATGCTGGGATGTTGGATGATTAAAATCACCAGCTGCATTCCAGTTGAGCTTAGTCAGAGTCTGCTCGACCAGTTAGTCTGCTAAGAAGTCAAGTTCAAGCAGTTTAACTCGTTTCTCTAGCAAGATAAACTCACAACCGATGCAGCAGTTCAAGCAGTCAAGCAACCAGTTGATGGTATATCCAGTTCTGTCACACAAACCAACTGATATCTGATGTTGTTTAAAATATGCTACCATTGTAGTAATCTTTCTTGTTCAACTGATATATGTACTCAGATTTAAATACAAGGAAATTTCTTTAAATAAACATCGTATTTGTTCAGCTGTGTTTTACTATAACTGAATGGATATTTCCAAATCTCTTGTCTACATTGCTTGAATGATTATAATCTCTGAATGAATGACTATATAAATATCTTTCAGATACGGGTTTTTATTCAGTTTCTGAGGGGGAGCTTCTTGTCTTTCTCTCATTCTAAAAATATTATCAATCAGTTTTAAAACTCAGTTGTTGCGAAAACTCTTTCCTTTTCATTAACTGAAAAGTAGTTTATTAATTCTGTCCATCTCTTTTAAAAGGTTTTAACTCACTTTTGGAGATGGAGTTTTTTTTATTTTAATTTCATTAAATTCAGTTATAAAGGAAGAGCCTTTAATAATATTTGAACTTGCTAATCCTTGAACTGAATATATTACGCTTAACTTCTCAGGTTTTGTAATCAACAAAAAACGGGGAGATTGTTGGAACTTTTCAAGTTCGCAATCTTGATTTTGGTGATAACATAACCTTTTAATTATGTTACTAATGATCTACCTTAGTGTGCAACATCTAGGATCACTTACGAGATGTTTACATCGCAAAACTAAAGACCGAACGGATCGCACAAAATGAATCAGTCTAACTGATTACGTCAATTGAGCATTCCAGCTGATTGTCCAGTTGATAGGTAATTAGGCAGGAAAACCTCAGAAGCCTGGCCAGCCGAAGGAGTGTTCAACTGATGAAGAAACCCAACTGATCAGTCCAACTGAACAAGTGTGAAATTCAGTTCCACTGACGAGTCAACTGATTTCACCAGCCCAACTGAAAGATCAGTTCAACTGACCAGTTCGAAGCATCGGTTAGAATCTTTTAGTTATGAATGAAGACAAACTCTCTCAAGTGGAATCCAGCTGTACGTGAAGGTACAAAGCCATTATCCAATCAAAGGACAATAATAGACGTTACATCAGTGCATTAAAGACAAAACGTTTCAGAAAGGCAGTCGAAAAGTCGAGACACAAAGTCCAAGAAACAAATTCAAGATTCAACGGATACAACCAATGAGTCTCACTGTACGATCAGTTTTCTCGCCTATTTAAAGAGAAGATCAGTGAAGACTCGATATACACACAACACAAGAGAGAAAAGAAAAGGCACACTTCAAAGTCATATCAGCTTAAAAAAAGAAGCATTTATCCCAGTCGAGGAAACTCTTCACCGATATATCAGCTTAGATTAGAATGCGTATTTCTCTTAGTGTGTGAGAACATCCTTGTTCAGTTCTCACACACACAAACACTCTCAGAACATTCAAAAACAGTCTTGCACAAAGACGTTAAACTTGTGTATGCAGTCTTTGACACATAGATGTTAAAGAAGTGTTGGCTGGAAGGTGCTGCCTTCAGTCGTAGCTAGGAGTTCAGTTTAGGCAGTAGTGTAAGTCCTAGCTGAATGGGTTTGTACAAGTAGTTGTATAAATCAAAGTCTTCTAGTGGATCCTATCTGTTGAGATAGAAGGGGTGACGTAGGAGCAGTTGAAGTCTCCGAACATCCATAAACATATCTTGTGTATTTAACTGATTAACTATTGTTTTCAAACTATTTTGATCAGTTGGAGTATTCGTCAGTTCAGGTGTCACCGTAACTGAACTGAAGAATGAAAAAACTAATCTGTCTTTTTTCAGTTAGTCAGTTTACATAAGTTAAAATGTTTTCTAAATATATCAATACTCTTAACGAAGGATTACTTCGAGTTTCTTCCGCTTGGTTTTAAAACCAAACTCGATTTATTTTATCGGTGTTAATATTCTTAGAACACGAGCTATTGCAGCTTATTGGAGAATATTTTGTTTGAAGCATCCCAAAGATGTTGAGCAAACGATCCTTCAACAAGCTCGAAATTCAAGGCGTCACAATGATTCTTTTCTCGGAATACAGAAAGTTTCTGACCAATGAGATTCTAAGGCTTACGTCAGCCCTAATAATATGACATCAGCCCTACTGATTCAGGGAGACCAAACGATCTATTATCTTCCATGACCGGGCACACAAGACTGATCGGGACAGCGAGTACGACTCTAGCCCGACTATTTAAGGAAGGAGTGATGATGCCTCTGGATGACCCAGGTCATGGATAGTGCCCGGGTCAGGGATACGGATTTTTTTCCGGATCACGGATGATCCAAAGTAACAGAGTAAGGTTGGCAAAGGAAGCCCGGGTCTCGGGAGATCGGGACATCGGAGGAGTAGCTTGTCAGGGAGAATCTGTCAAAAGGGTTTGTCAGAGGCGGGGCCATTAAACAACCGAGACATCTTCTCCCCGAGCTATTGGATGCCCGGGCTCTCATTCAAATTCCCGGGAAACTTTATTCCCAGACCACTTCGATATGAGCGCCTCGCTCAAGTATACCAACAAAGTAGGGTGTGGGCGGCCGACCTATCTCTGACACTAATCCAAGTGGTTGACAAAATCAGGTAGGCTGGATGTGACTAGTATTAAGATTTGACATATCAGAATAATAGGGCATAATCAGCCGTCCTACTATAATTAATGAGTAGAAAAAAGAGCGATGTCATCATTACACCCCTTACTATAAATATCAGGTTCTCTCTTTGCATTTATTTCCTATTCAGATATAGAATACTCACATTTACTACTCATTTATTTTTTACACCAATATCACAACCATCACCTGGTTACATTGGTTTCTTGCTTGAGTCTTTAACTGACATAAGTATCGGATTGACCACGCCGGACACCCCTCCGGCGCCCATTCACGTGGTTATTTCCTTGTTTGCAGATCTCCTCGGCTGTCCAAGGAAAAAAGCTTTTGATCCAATCATCTTGCTCTTATTTCCCTCATCATACTGATAGCAGATCCGGTGGAGCACCCGACCCGGTTCATCCATTTCACCCTGATCGCATCGATCACATATAAAATTTTAAGACCCCTAGGATTTGTAACCTTGAATATAACGACGTACAACTGACCATGACAGAAGATGAGTTTCCTAAAAAAATCCCCACATGTGATAATAATTGTCCCTTAATTTTGTTAAATGTCATTGCATACGAAATAATTATGGGAAATTGTCTTCGTTGGAAATTGAAAGGGAGTTTTGGATCGGATGAGGTTAATTACATTCTTGTAATAAACACGTCATGACCCGTATTACTTTCAGGAAGAATTGTTCTTTCCAAAACGTGGTTTGTAAGGTCTAGAAAATTCGAACCACGTAATCAGACTGCATATAATCTAGGATTTTATTTTAAAATATGTGTTTAATGATTTTTATGCATGATTATTACATGAGTAGGGTTTATTTCAAGATTATTTTTAAGGTTCATGCATTACGGTGTTAAGTTGCATTTTGCGCTCGAATGAGTAACGGAAACATGGGATAATCAGGAAAATACTTTTTATTGAATATTTATTTAAATATTTAATATAAGGTGTTTTTATGTATGATTTTTGAAAATGGACCGTGGTTGAGTATTTTTACCTATCTAACAGGTAAGCAAATTTTAACGATTTGGAGGACTTTTTGAAGATTCGGGTAATATTTTTACCAACATACCAAAACGAAATATTTTTCGGGAGTGTTATTGGGCTTGATAGGTTTGTTTTAATGCTTAATAAGCTCAAAACCATTTTAAATTTTAATTTGGGTCCATTAGTACATGTTTTATTAACCTAAACTACACCTAATCAAACCCTAACCCTACTAACAACCCTTGTCTGCCCCATCCCCTCATTCAGCAGCCTCCATCCCTCAATTTTATCAGCAGCCTCGCTCGGTTTTGCAGCAGCAAGGTTCGGCCTTCATATTTTCTCAAGAAGGCTTCCTCCCTGCCTCTCCGGTTCTCATCTCGCGCGTAGTTCTTCAAGTTTTTTATCACATAATCGTTAAGGCACAATATTTCTTTTCTTTCTCTTCATTCGCGCCAATAGTACACTGAAGTATATGTAAATGCATGACAATTTATTTATATATCTTGAGGTTTCGTTTTATGCAAGTTTTTTGACATGTAAGTGCATCGTTGGTCTTCATACTCACGTTTTCCTTGTGTTTGTGTAAGGGGCTGCCAAATCATGAGCCTAGAAGGCTGAACACGTCAAGGGTTTATGTGACTAAGGACTGGAGCTGAGGGTTGGTTGAGCCATGGTGAGGGCCGGTCGAACCTAGGTTGTTTTGCGAGGTTGTGGCAAGATCGAGAGTTTGGGGATGGCAGTGGTGCATGTGTAGAACCCAAATTCAGTACACATAAAACCCATGCATTATTTAATTGTTAAATTTTTTTAGATGCATGATTTATGAAATTGCATTATTTTAAATTACTTATGTTTATGCGATGCACGTTAAATGTTTTCTTGAGTTTCACGTTTCCGACGATTATTCGATGCGGGATCGAGGAAAAGAGACCGGCGACGATTTTGACAATTTTAAAATGTGGTATTTTATTTTAAGTTAGGATTTGGGTATTTTAAATAATTTATTAAGTTTTTATCATTTTAAAGCCTAATTTAATTATTATGTGAATTTAAGATTTTTTTTAAAACTTTTAAAGATTTTCAGTTGTGTATTTTAAAATTTTAAAGTGGGTTAGCATTTTATTAGCATTTAAAATAGCATTTTAAGTAGTAATTTAATTAGTATTTTTAATTAGCATGTTAATTGTGTAATTAAACATTTTAACCCCTAATTATACCTATAACTCACGCATACACACACTTGCACACACACCATCTCATTTCATTTTTTTAAAAAGAAGATAGCTAGGGTTCTTTGTTCTTCCTTCAGCAGCCTCCCCTCTCCTCTCTGATTTTTCCCAGCGATTTCGTAGGCTTTTCTTCAAGAAAATCGCGCCACGTTCGTCCCGGATCGTCTCTCGCATCCTTCCCGCTTCGGTGTCGTCATTTCGGTAACTTTAAATATCAAAAGACATGTATAATATTTTGTTTCTGCATCGATCTTGTTATATTATATGTTATTATGTTTATTATGCGTAAAAATCCATGTATGTTGTAAAGATTTTGAGCAAAAATTTGTTGGATCGGTTTTGAAACGATTTTAGATCGAAAAACTCAAAATTTGCTGTCATTTTAAATACTGCGACTTTTCAGTCAATTTTCTGGAAAATTTTCAACATATAAAACGTAGAACTTTTTGATACCTTCGATTTAACAGTAAATTCGAAATATTTGGATACGAAATGAGTGAGTTATGATTGTTTTCGTAGGACTGCTCAAACTGCGATTTTCTGAAAATGCGTTCTTGATGTGTTCTTGAAGTTTTATTGTTGCAGGCTTTGTTGGGGATCGACGGGTGATCGCCGCTGTATTTAAGTATGTTGAGTATGATGTTGGGATGGTTTTTGGTGTGTCGGATTGCATCGATAGGCACTTGTTTTCATTAGAAGTCGTAGGATGCGTTTTGGTGTCAAATGTCGAGTTCACGGATTGGGTTGCGTTGTTTGTGATGCGTAGTTGTTTTGGGCCATTTGTTTGAGTTTGAATAAGTGTCATAGCATCCTAGGATGGGTCTCGAGACATTGGTTAACGGTCCGTATGATCGAGTTAGGAGGAATAAGCCATAAGTGTAGTGTTTCTCCCTTGGTTTACGATTCCAGAACATACATGGACCCGAAGCCGGACCCTTACACGGGGTCCTATCCTTTTTCCTTCAAAATGTGAATTTCCTAGCACCTACCCGGACCCTTACACGGGGTCCGTGTACCCCTTTTAAAAAAAATTATTTTTTTAAAAAATATTTTAAAAAATTTTTTTAGGGATTGTTTTGGGGTTTGATGTAATGATTTAGTACGATGATTAAACGCGGTCAAGTCCCGAGAGATTTAGAACATCATAAGGAAATTTGTCATTTTGGGTGTGAGCATGACTAATACGCCTAAGTTATGAAAGATAAGTGTTTGAACTCATGTTAGTACGTGCAGCAGTGGCCCCAAGCGAGATCCAACGAATCCCTCAACGCCAAGTAAGTATGTTCGACGTGCAAAGGAAAATACTTTTAAGTTTTTGAGGTATGATAAATGTCTTGTGACCAAATTATTAACGGGTTTGAAATTCGGTGAATGTGGCCGATGACCTCTCCACCCCGGTAAAGTATGACCGGGTTTAGATCAGGATTGGAAAGCGGTAAAGCATGACCAGGGACCAATCCGCCCGGTAAAGCATGACCGAGGATCTCATGTATGTGGCGGTGGATTTTTCTTGTCAGCCCAGTATTGTAGTTTAGTCTGATCAGACATATTTATGTATGGGTAACTTGCTTTGAAACATTTCTCTACACAAAATGATGAAGTTTATGTATGTTCAAGTATGTATGAAGCAAGCATGTTTATGAAAAGTTTTATGATGATGGCACGTATACGTTTATGCTACTACGATCAAGTTTCAAGTATGTTTATGCTATTACGTTCAAGTTTCAAGTATGTTTATGCTATTACGTTCAAGTTTCAAGTATGTCAGACCTACTTTAAAGATGCATGTGGTTTTATTATGTAGTACTTGATATCTCCAGTTTATACATGTTGAGTCTTTAGACTCACTAGACTTGATCGATGCAGGTAAGGATGACTTTGAGAAGACGAGGGGTGGGGACCAATGAGCCGGCTTGGACTGCGCAGGGGGCTAAACCCGAGGACCGCCCATGTTTTAAGATTTTATGCATGATGATTTTTAATACTCTGATTTCATGAAATGGTTTATGATGTTTAAACGATTATTAATTTTGGCAAACTTGGTTTTGATTGTTTTTATTGCAAATATTTTTAGACTAGCAAGTTATTTTAATGCAAATTTGAAAGTTTACTTTGTATTTAAGAAAATTTTTATTTTTCCGTAAATTTTAAATAGTTTAAATGTACAGTACGTTACAGCATGGCTCGATCCCAGCCATGAATCCGACCCTCTTGGGTCCATGATAGGGATGGGAGAGGGCAGGGAGCGGGAGCGGCTGGTCATGGTCCATAAGCTGTTCGAAGGGCTAGGTCATGTACCTTTCGGGTGTTTCACGTGAAGCTAAGTGCAGGGGACTGTAGGCTTGGGTGAGTGGTCCAGAGAAGGGGTCCCAGGCTCGGTCTTTGTCCTAAGGTACACAGGTTCGGGGCTGGTCCGGCTTAGAGTAGGCTAGAGTCGAAGGTTAGTGGCTCGGTGCACTAGGGTTAGTAGGTGTCAACGCGCTGGAATTTTCCAGCAGCTTCCATGCGTGATTCGTAAGTCCTAAGGGGTCTTAATAGAGTGGTTTAGGGCTGGGGGCATAGGTTTAGGTCATATCTCAAGTTGGGAAAGGTTTGGTTGAAAATCGGGTTGATTTGGATTAAAATCGGGACCCCGGTCCAAGTTTTAAAACGTATCGTTTAAGTTTTGGAATGAACTTGATTTTACATTTAAGAAATGCTGAGAATTATGTTGTTTGGTAGGCTTTCGGGTCGAAATTTTGAGATTCAGGGGTAAAACGGTCATTTTGCGTTTCTAGGGGCAAAATGGTCATTTTTCACCCGAGCTTGAGTTTTAAGTCCTGGCAGGGCCCTGACCAAAATTTGACATGCTATATTTAAATTTTCTTGTATCACGAACATGATTTTTATGAAATTATGAAAATACGTTGCATGCTTGGTTTTAAGGAAAATTTACGTATATGCATGATTTTATTAAGTGATGAATATGATGACACGTTTAGAATAATGGAAGTTGATTGTAACTAATACGATTATATGAGATATTATGAGCTGAGATCAAGGCTCAATGGACGGGTAATACTGTCGCTGATGTCCCTGCCGCCGTGTACCGCGATTATATTAGATGGATCCATCGAAGAGAGCTGATACGATAGAGCTGATAAGAAAGTCACAACTAATAAACTAAATTCAATTAAAAGAAAATGCATATGTATATGATGTTATAATGAGACATATTTTGACACATTATTATTTTATACGACATGTTTACGTTATGCTTTTAAGTTCATGAAATGTATGTTGCTTACAATCTTTTTCATTGTTGCATGTTATGTATATGTATTTGATAGAACGTTACATGTGTGTTGAGTATTTAGACTCACTAAGTGTGAATGATGCAAGTAAGCATGTTGATGAGGAGGCTGGAGGTGCCGAAGTCTGAGTATACGGGGTTGGATGTGCGCACGCAAACCCGATGATCATATTTTTCCGCACATTACGTTGGAGTTAGAGTGGATGGATATTTTCATACTCATTCATTTTATTATGTTGATGGTTGTCAGAATTTTTACACGTCGCATGTTTGTTTTAATTTTAAAGCGTATGCCGAGGATTGACGATTTGTCTTTTAATCGATTAACTGATTGCTATTATCTTAAAATGTGAAATTTTCAATGGTATGACATGCATGCATAAGATTTTTTTTTCGAGAATGAGTTTACCAAAAAACAAAATAGCATTTTTAAGTAGTAGATGTTTCAGTTGGTATCAGAGCAAGGGTCCTGTATAGGGTTGTGCCACCGTCAGCTTCTGCAGCTCAGTCTTCAGGCCTCAAGTCTCTAAGCTTCTTTGTTTTAAATAGTTTACTTCTATCACTTGTATGATTGAACGTTATACAATTTCAGCTGTTTACAGTACATGTTTAGCTGCTTTCATGGTTTAAGTATTAAATGTTTTGAAAACTAGATTAAATTGCATGATGGTTTATGTTTAGAATTTGGACTGTAATAAGATATCATGCCTTCCAGACTCGCCCCTAGCATATATCGTCATGATGATACTTCCGGAGGCGATAGAAGCATCTCACCACAACCATCGCCATTAGATGCAGCTACTCGAGTTCTCGAGGACATGGGTAGACTTTTGGTGTAGAAGCAGCAGGCTCCCCGACCTCAGATAGACATATATGAGTAGTTTAGAGGGCTCAACCCGAAGGAGTTCGGGGGTACCACTGATCCTTTTTTAGAAGAGGGATGGATCCGCTTGTTGGAGCTCCATTTTCAGTACTTACAGATGAGGGATGGCAACCGGGTAATGTGCGCCACTTATATGCTGAGAGATAACGCATCTCTTTGGTAAGAGGGAGCTACTCAGGGAGTGGACTTGGCTACCCTCACTTGGGATCAGTTCAAGGAGATCTTTTATAACAAGTACTTTCCAGCAGATTTCAGGGGTCGCCTGACGAGGGAGATCATGAGTCTCCGACAGGGGGACTAATCTGTGGCAGAGTTCATTCGGAAGTTTGATAGAGGGTGTCATTTTGTGCTCCTTATTACTAGAGATGCCGCCCAGAAGCTGAGGCATTTTATGGATTGTCTGAGACCCACATTGCGCCTGTATGTTATGCTTATGAGACCGGCGAGCTATGACAAGGCCACCAGTTGTGTCTTCCAGGCGGAGCAGGCCCTCCGAGATATTGATTTTGAGATGCAGAGGAAGAGATCTCAGGTCCAGCCTAGCTCACAGGCACATAAAAAGAATTTTACAGGGCCGCCGAGGTAGCAGGGGCCCTAGGGACATGTTAGGAGGCTGCAACAGTAGAGAACACTTGGCGCCTAAGCTAGAGGATAGGCAGCCTTGCAAACAATGGAACAGGTTCCACTTCGGCAAGTGCATGTGGGGACCTTCAAGTGTTTCTTTTGCGAGCAGGAGGGTCACAAGATGGCATACTGCCATAGGAACAAGGGCCCTATTATTGGCAGAGCATATGTGATGCATGCCGAGGAGGCTGAGGCGGAGCCAGATTCAAAGTTGCTCACTGGAAACCCTTATATTTAAGATTTTAGTTTATCGCTTGATTGTATGGGCTATATGTTTGTTATGAGAATTAATTTATGGGATTGATAACATAGAAGGAATTAGGATGCATGCTCTATCTAGTTGGAATTAAGGATTGAATTGCATGAATTGAGAATTCTAACGACCTAAGCATAATAACCTATAATAGGAGGACCTAATTGCAAAACTCGAAATTTTAAGGGTCTATATTTGAATTTTGGGATTTAATACTTAGTTTTTGAGAATTTTACGATTTTATGGGGATAAAATTCGAAATTCAATGGGGCTAAGTTGCAAATTTCGAAAATTGTAGGGCCAAAATGTAATTTTCGAAAACTTTAAGGGCCAAATTGCATTTACCAAAAATTTTGAGGATTAAATTCAAAATTTTTGAAGAATACTTGCTCCAGCACCGAAACAGCAACAACCTCCCACTCAGTTCCACCAACCCCCTCCCAGATTTGATAGTGGTGGTAGCAGCAGTGGAAAGAAGGATCATTTGAAAGCCCAAGGAAAATAGTTTAAGAAGTTTGGTAGTAGTTTATCTAGCTCCAGTGGTTCACGACAGAGCCAGAGTTATACAGGGGTCTATTGCAGAACTTGTGGAGGAAGACATCCCACAGAGCAATGCCAAGGAGTATTTGGTAATTGCAACATCTGTCGACAGCAAGGAAATTTCGCCAGAGTCTGTCCACAGCGAGGTTCTCAACGATCCCAAGGAGCAGAATTATCTGGATCAATGGCTCAGACTGATAGACGATCATCTTCTGTTCACTCTTTCCAGCCACCTACTACTCAGTCACAGCAGAGGCCAGGAGGAAAACAGACTGTTAGCCAGCCTCCGAGACAGCAGGCCAGAGTGTTTGCATTGATTGAATAACAAGCACAGGAAGCACCTGATGATGTTGTTGCAGGTAACTGTTCTCTTTGTGGTTACTCTGCTTATGTATTGATTGATACGGGTGCATCCCATACTTTCAGATGATACGGGTGCATCCCATACTTTCATATCTGAGCGATTTGCATTGATACATGATTTTCCTGTTGAGTCATTATCTGCTGTAGTATCTGTCTCTTCACCTTTGGGGAGAGGTCTTATATCACTGAAGTCTGTTAAAAATTGTATACTGCAGTATGATGGCAATGAGATTGAGTTAGATTGTATTGTACTCGGTTTGTCTGATTTTGAGTGCATTATCGGTATTGATATGCTGACCAAGTACAGAGCTACCGTAGATTGTTTTCAGAAAATTGTAAGATTCAGACCTGAAATGGATGATAAATGAAAATTTTACGGTAAGGGTTCTAGAGCTAGAATTCATTTGATATCTGTGTTGTCTATGACTCGATTATTACAGAAATGAGTAGAGGGGTTCCTTGTGTATTCAGTAGATGTACTGAAATCGAACCCGTCATTGGCAGATTTGCCAGTGGTATGTGAGTTTGCTGATGTCTTTCCAGATGAGATTCCGGGTTTGCCTCCAATCCGAGAAATAGACTTTAGTATTGAATTGATACCAGTTATTGTTCCTATTTCTAAAACCCCATACATAATGGCACCGATTGAACTGAAAGAATTGAAAGAGCAGCTATAATATTTGCGAGCCAAGGGTTACATCAGACCTAGTGTTTCTCCTTGGGGTGCTCCAGTATTATTTGTCAGAAAGAAATATGGTTCAATGAGACTCTGCATTGACTATCGGCAACTGAACAAGGCTACGATAAAGAATAAATATCCTTTGCCTCGTATCGATGATTTATTTGATCAGTTGCAGGGTTCTTCTGTTTATTCCAAGATCGATCTGAGATCTGGATATCATCAGCTGAGAGTCAGAGATTCTGATATATCGAAAACAGCTTTCAGAACCAGGTATGGCCACTATGAATTTATAGTCATGCCATTTGGTTTAAGGAATGCTCCAGCTGTATTTATGGGTTTGATGAACCGTATATTTCAGAGATATCTTGATGACTTTGTGATTATCTTTATTGATGATATTCTGATTTATTCAAAGAATTTGACTGATCATGCTGAGCATTTGAGAACTGTATTGAAGATTCTGATAACTGAGAAATTGTATGCTAAGCTGTCTAAATATGAGTTTTGGCTGAGACAAGTGATATTTTTGGGACACATTATATCTGGAGATGATATTTCTGTTGATCCTAGCAAAGTTGAGGCTGTGATCAGTTGGCCTAGACCGACATCATTGCCAGAGATACGCAGTTTTATGGGTTTAGCAGGATACTATCGTCGATTTATTAAAGATTTTTTCAGTATTGCCAAGCCGATTACTCAGTTGACTTAGAAGAATGCACCGTTTGTTTGGTCAGAGGAGTGTGAATCCAGTTTTCTGGAGTTGAAGAAGAGATTGACCAGTGCTCCGGTGTTGACTACTCCATCAGGTACTGGTGATTTTGTTGTTTATTGTGATGCTTCTCACAGAGGAATAGGTTGTGTTTTGATGCAGCGAGGACATGTTATTGCTTATGCTTCGAGACAATTGAAACCACATGAAACTCGCTATCCGATTCATGATCTTGAATTGGCTGCCATCGTATTTTCATTGAATATATGGCATCACTACCTATACGGTGAGAAATTCGAAATTTATTCTGATCACAAGAGTCTGAAATATCTATTTTCACAGTCAAAATTGAATATGAGACAAAGTAGATGGCTTGATTTATTGAAAGATTTTGATTGTGAAATCAAATATTATCCGGGAAAATCAAGTGCAGCAGCTGATGCACTGAGTCGAAAGGTATGTTCTTTATCCTTATCGACGATTGGTGTTTCGAATTTGATTGAAGATTGCTGTCTTTCTGGATTGTTATTTGAGACCGATTGTCAACCTCTGAGACTTTATGCCATTCAAGTTGAACCCGAGTTGATTTTTCGAATTAAAGAAGCACAGAAAATTGTTCAGAATGTTCAGAACTCGATATTGATGGTCAGATCAGGGCATTAATCAGAATATCAGGTTCGTGATGATGTATTGTATGTGAATAATTGACTTGTTGTGCCAGATGTTTCAGATTTGAAACAGCAGATTTTGACATAAGCACACTGTAGTCGTTTGAGTATTCATCCTGGTGGCAGAAAAATGTACAATGATCTGAAGAAACAATTTTGGTGGAAACCGATGAAATCATACATTGCAGAGTTTGTATCCAAATGTTTGAATTGCCAACAGGTGAAAGCAGAAAGAAAGAAATCAGGAGGTCTGTTGCATAGCTAATCTATTCCAGAATGGAAATAGGATCACATTTCCATGGATTTTGTAACGAAGCTACCACGATCCTCCAGAGGTTGTGATGCAATTTGGGTCGTTATTGACAAATTGACCAAATCAGCATGTTTTATTCCGTACAAAATGACGTACAGACATGACCAGATGGCAGAGATTTATGTCAGAGAAGTGGTCAGATTGCATGGTGTGCCTAAGTCGATTGTATCAGATCGTGATCCTCGATTTACTTCGCACTTTTGGCACAGTTTGTAATAATCTCTAGGTACGAAATTACATTTGAGTACTGCATATCATCCTCAGACAGAAGGACAGTCAGAGCGGACTATCCAGACATTGTAGGATATGATGAGAGCTGTAGTGCTAGATTTTGGCACTAGTTGGCAAGATTCTTTGCTAGTTTGTGAATTCTCGTACAACAACAGCTCTCAGACGAGTATAGAGATGGCTCCGTTTGAAGCGTTGTACGGAAAGAAGCGCAGATCCCCTCTTTATTGGGATGAGATATCTGAGGTACCTGAACTTAGGCCTGATATGATTCGAGATATGACTGAGAAAGTGAAGCTGATTCAGCAGAGAATGAAGACAGCTCAAGATAGACATGCCAAATATTCAAATAGTTGACGTCAACTGTTAGAGTTTGAGCAAGGAGACAAGAGTATTCCTGAAGATTTCTCCTTTCAGAGGCATTGTCAGATTTGGCAAGAAAGGAAAATTGTCTCCACGTGTTATCTGTCCTTATGAGATTCTGGAGAAGATAGGTACTCGTGCCTATCGACTCGCCATTCCTCCTTCTCTATCTGGGATACATGATGTATTTCATGTATCTATGTTGAGGAAATATCTTCCTGATGCTTCTCATGTTCTTCAGCCAGACGAGGCAGAACTTGATGAAACTCTGAGTTATTTTCAGAAACCGATCCAGATTCTAGATCGTAAAGAAAAGCAGCTCAGAACGAAGACTATTTCGCTTGTGAAAGTGCAGTGGAGTCGTCATGACATCGAAGAAGCTACTTGGGAAACTGAATCAGATATGAGACAGAAGTTTCCAGAGTTATTTCATTGATGTGAGTTTCTTATTTAGCTTCTGTTATATATTCTTCCTTTATGTGATTTGATTGCCTGTGATTTCGGGGATGAAATCAGATCTTAGAGGGGAAGAATTGTAGTGCCCGAGATTTTATCATGTTAATCTGAGATTATTAATTGATAAATTGATGTGATTATAGAAGGACCACTCCGAGACCAGAATTGGAAATGCATGAGTATTGTATGTGTGAAATCCAGTAGGTATCGCGCACATGCACGGAGACGAGGCGCGCATATGCGCGAGACAAGGCGCGCATATGCGCGAGCATGTGAATCACCCGAGTGCTGAGACAGTAGGTCTCGCGCATATGCGCGGGGACAGGGCGCGCATATGCGCGAGCTGATGAATCCAGAATTGCCGAGACAGAGAGTCTCACGCATATGCGCCGGTGATGGTCGCGCATATGCGCGAGACGTGCAGCACAAAGATTAAGCCACTTGTTCTTGCCATGCAATAAAATGATAAACCTTCCTTCATTTCCTTGAATTTGACAGAAAAAGGAACCGAGACCCCAGGATAAAGCTTCAAGGTTTTCACATTTTAGAAATTTGATTTGTGCAAGATCCGACCGTCAGAATTTCAATCCGAGTTTGGTACCGTGCTCCTCTCGACAAGAGCTTCAAGAATATGTGAGTTTATTTTCTTTTCAGCATAGTTTGAAAATATATTGTTGGGAGAATCATAATTTGATCTATATTATGTGTTCCTGAGATTGTGGTAATTGTATAATCGAAATCGGGTTGAAGAACGGATACCGTATGAAATTGTTATCATTTTACAGATTTGATTTGATTGAGAATATACAAATTTGGTATTGGAATTGTGTTTATTGATCGATTATGAGTTGTTGAGATTGGTATCTGTTGATATTGTATTGCCGGTATCTCGAGATTGTGCTGTTATGCCGTCGAAACAGAATTAGATTGAGATTGATCAATTCATGTCTTGAATTGAGTTGTATATTGATGTTGTACTTCTCGAATGTCATTCCAGATTGGTATTGAAGATTTCAAAGACAGAACAAAGCCAAACCCCGAGAAAAGAAAGGTATAAATCAATGTTAAACCGGGAAGATACGACTCGAGTCAGAAATAACTTGAGTTTCCCAAAACCACATACTTTATTGTAATTGCTTTGATATTCGCAATTCATGAGATTGATATGCTTAGTCTATTGATTTATAGCGAAGCATGCAGAGAGTCTTTGGCAGATGTTCCATGTCTTTGGCAGAGGTGCCAAGTCACTAGACATTTGGTTTATATCGATGTTGCTTAGGAGTAGATCGACTCCTATTGTAGAGATTCGATATAGAAGGTCAAAGTCTGGGAATAAGAACGTACAACCATCTAGCTGGGAAGAGTAGGTGGGAGACTTGTTACGTTCTTATTCAAATCGGGATCCCTAGATAAGAGTCGAGTCAAGATTATGAGTTAAAGAGTTTGATTTATTGCTTTATTTGGATTTATGCTTTCGTTGACTACGATGCATATTGTTTTACAAATGTTATATGCTTTTGTATATGTTTATATGAACTGCATGTATACGTTGTTTATACTGGGAATATATTTCTCATCGGAGTTATCCTGTTGTTGTTGTGTTTGTATGTGTGCATGACAACAGGTGGGACAAGATCAGGATCGAGAAGAGGATGAGAGATCGAGATTAGACACGAGATCCGGGCCTAGAAGTAGAATTGAATTTCAACACTTGATATGTAGTTGTTGAATACTAGTTTGTATGGCTTTCTTTTGTACAAGACTTGTACTTTGGATCATGTTGCAGATATTAAACTTGATCTTGTAATTTGAATGAGATGAGACCTAACTTGTTATAGAAATTTGTACACTTGTTTATAAGGTCTTCAACATTTTAAAAAAAAAGTTACAACCCAATTTATTTAATTGATCCATTTAATCTTAATAATGATTGAAAAGAATGAGTTAGCGTCCGGGTCCCCACAAAAATCATGCCAACCTTTTTTGTTTCCACCGAAATTGCATGCATTATAATAATAAAAAAATCATTAATATATTTTCTAATCCATCCTTTACTTAATTAATTAGATTAATTAAGTTAACTTTGGATTCTAATTGCATGCCATGTATTAGACAATCTCTAATTTTAATGCATACATTTTGAGAATATTATGGATCAATATTATGGTATAATGAATATTTCCATATTACATAAATCAATATCATATTTTATAAAAATTTAATGGGTCATATTTTAACTCAATTAAAATATAATTAATTATTAAAGCCCATTTGAACTTTAATAAATTTTCATGATGAGCTTATACTCTTACAAGCCCATGATCCATGCTCTCATTACATTAATCTCATCATAATCCCAATCGACGATCCAATATCATTGATGTGACAATTCCAACTTGTTTGTTATTATGATGCTCACTTTAATTTCAAGTTCACCAATATCTAAATAAGGCAGATGTACTCATTTGAGTGTCATTAGCAGTCATGCTCTTAAAATTTCTATTAGTTTTTATAAAATTTATTTATAAGCTTATCGATTGATCATATCAAACTTATTTCTTATAAATTCCACTCATTGAATTTATTATCTCAACGGAAACAAGTAAAACAGTGCTTGTGTGACCCTCAATAGTTCAGGGATACAACTAGCCGTGGGTTCACAACTCTTTGTGATTCAGGACATAATCCTTTATACGGGCTTACCCTAATTAGCCCCATTCTATGTATCAACCATTGATCATGAGAATGTCAGAAATCATATTTCTAATTAAACCCATCGAATCATGGTAAGAGCGTCTAGTAGCATCACCCCATGATTTCCTAGGTATCACTGATAGTGCCTGCAAGAACCATTCGATTATGATTAACGTACAGTACGGTCCCTTCATCTCATATATCCCGATCAAATCTGTAACCATTGGTTCATCGAGGGTTGCATAATAATTTGATAACTATGTGACACATCTTTGAGAATAAATAGTGGCATCGGATGTACAATTGAAGAACTCCTTCTCTAACGTGCATCTCATACTCTGGCCAGATATTCCATGAACTATTATTACATCAGATCACATAGGATATCCATACTCGTAGGTGAGCGGTGAATCCCCGACTACAATGCACTGGCTCCTATATGTGTCGCAACTATACCCAACCTCGCCACCTGATGACTCTCCTGGAGCCGGTAAACGAGTCAAAGCACAGCCCTAGCATATAGAGCCTCAGTGTTTTCCCGGGTCGTAAGGACTAATGGTGTACAATCATAACCACGGACTTATCATCTCGATGAATGATAACCACTTGGAAAGTCCGAGGGAGGTTAGTTCTGTATAATCATCATATGACTACCCATCTGCATGTTTGGACATCTCTATGCCCTTACCAAGAAACGCGGTACACAACATCACATATGCTAGTCTCGAGCTCAAGCGACCATTATCCATATTTTAGGCGGCTGAATCGACTAGGAACGAATTTAGATTATACAGTGTTTACAAATGAGTTTCAACATCGAATTACGATTCATTTGTATTAAAGTATATTCAACGTCTTTATCTATGTTGATCACATGGGTATATATATATAAAGAAATAATAAACCATGAAATAATGAATAATATTAAAATAAAGATTGTTTATTACATCTGAGTCAATAAATTCCATAGCCAACAGTTGTCTTACAGGGCATATACTCTAACAAAAACGTGGTCGCCTACTGCAAATTCTAGCTCTCTTCGTCGCTTGTCGGCATAGCTTTTTTGTCGGCTTTCTGCACTCTTCATTCTATCTCGAATTTTGACTACTAGCTCCGTTGTTTGCTTGATCAAGTCCGGACCAAATTCTCCTCTTTCACCAACCTCGTCCCAATGTATGGGTGATCTACACTTCCTCCCATAAAGTGCCTCATACGGAGCCATCCCTATTGATGATTGATAGCTATTATTATAGGTAAACTCCACTAGTGGCAACATTTGTTCCCAACTTCCTTGAAAATCAATGACACAAGCTCGAAGTAGATCTTCCAATATTTGAATCACTCTTTCAGACTAACCATCAATTTGAGGATGGAATGATGTACTGAATAATAATTTAGTCCTTATCGCTACATGCAGACTCTTCCAGAAATATGATGTAAATCTCAAATCTCTATCAGAAACAATAGATACGGGAATCCCATGTAGACGAACTATCTTTTGAATATACAACTCGACATACTGTGTCATGACGAATGTCGTCTTGATAGGTAGAAAATGCGCTGATTTCGTAAGACAATCCACTATCACCCATATAGTATTAAACCCCTTGATAGTTCTCGGTAATCCCACAACAAAATCCATGGTGATATTTTCACATTTTCACTCGGGAATAGGAAGTGGCTTAAGTCTTCCCGCTAGCCTCTGATGCACGGCTTTAATTTGTTGACATCTCAAACACTCGGACACAAACATAGGATATCTCGCTTCATGCTCGGCCACCAATACAATAATTGAAGATCCTTGTACATCTTCGTGCTTCCAGGATGAATGGAATAGGGTGTGTCATGGGCTTCCTTCATAATGACCTCCCTCAAAGAATTGCCACTAGGAACCCACAGTCGATCTCGATAACAAACCATACCATCCACCTCAGTATACAGCTTATGGCCCTTGGCTTCATCTCTCACTCTCCGCTTTTGCAATTGCTCATCAGAAGACTGTTCTTCGCGGATTTTATCTCTCAAAGTCTACTGTACTATCATGGTGACAAGATTAGGGGCCCGCTGTAACCTCAAATCGTTGTATCTCAGACTGCAGAGGTTTCTGAAGTGATAATTGAGTAATAACTGTTGTATTCCTACTCAATGCGTCTGATACTAGATTAGCTTTTCCCATATGGTAGCTAATGTCACAGTCATAGCATTTTATCAACTCTAGCCATCTTATTTTCCTTATATTCAGCTCTTTTTGGTTGAAGAAGTATTTCATACTTTTATAGTCGGTGAAAATCCTGCACTTCTCCCCGTACAAATAATGTCTCCAAATCTTCAATGCAAATACCACTGCAGCATGCTCAGTATCATGAGTGGGGTAATTTTTCTCATGATCCTTCAACTGTCTCGACGCATAGGTTATAACTCGGTCATTTTACATCAGAACTGCACCCAAACCAAGTTTCGAGGCGTCGATGTAAAGAACATACTCTCCTTGTTCCGATGGCATTGATAAGACTGGTACTGAAATCAAAGCTTGCTTCAACTTGTCAAAACTCTCTTGGCACTCGGTTCCCCATATAAACTTTTCATTCTTCTTCGTCAAGGCGGCCATGGGTACCGCTATAGATGAGAATCCTCGAATAAAGTTTCGACAATAGCCAACTAGTCCCAAGAACTACGGATCTCGGTTACGCTCTTCGGTATGGGCCATTCTTTCACTGCTTCCACTTTGCTTGGATCAACCTCCACCCGATCTCTAGAAATGATGTGGCCTAAGAACGCCACCCTCTCAAACCAAAACTCACACTTACTGAACTTTGCATATAATTTCCTATCTTGCAGTACTTGCAATGTTGTCCTCAAGTGCCGACTATGCTACTTCTCTTTACTCTTCGAATAGATCAATATATGATTGATGAAGAATATAACAAATTGATCCAGATATGACAGAAATACCCGATTCATGAGATCCTTGAAGATCGCTGGCGCATTGGTCAACCCAAATGGCATGACCATAAACTCATAATGCCCATAACGAGTCCTAAAATCAGACTTATGAACATCAGACTCCTTCACTTTCAACTGATGGTATCCAGAACGAAGATCTATCTTTGAGAATACCGATTCTACTTGTAATTGATCAAATAAGTCTTCAATTCTTGGTAGAGAATATTTATTCTTGATAGTGACTCTATTCAACTCTCGATAATCCATAGAGAGTCGCATACTACCATCCTTCTTCTTCACAAACAATACTGGTGCACCCCACGAAGAACAACTAGAGCGAATAAAACCCTTGTCTAGCAGTTCTTGAATTTGATCTTTTAGTTCTTTCATTTCGGCAGGTGGTAGACGATAAGGTTTTTTAGTAATTGGTACAGTGTCCGGCATCAACTCAATAGAAAATTCCACCTCACGATCAGGTGGAATGCCAGAAATGTCCTCAAGAAAGACACTAGGAAAGTCTCTGACGATATCAACATCCTCTAGCTTCTTACTGATAGGGGCATGTGCTGTAGTGACACATGCTAGAAAAGCTTGGCAACCTCATCTCATAAATTCATCGCGCACATACAAGAGATAATGTGCAGCATTTGCTTGTTCCTCGTCGCCTCAAAGACAAAATATTTCCCATTTGGCGGTCGAATAGACACTGACCTCTGTCGAAAATCTATCGAAGATCCATTAAATTATAATCAATCCATGCCAAGTATAATATCGAATTCAGGCATAGGGAATACGATGAGATCTGCTTGAAACACATCTTTTTATAAACGAAGCTCCAGATTTTTCACAATGCTCGGAGAGACAATTTGATCACCGGAAGGAATACAAACTTTGAAACTCAATCCCATAACAGTCGCTTGAAAAGTCTCGGATATGAAAGAGTGATAGCTCTCGAATCCAACAATGCATAAGTAGCTACACCTCATGCGGTCAGCATCTACCATTTTCAGATAGCGAAAGTGCACCTCGAGTGATCGAATGCAACCCTCAGCAGCAAATGGGTCAGTGGTGCCAGAAAATTCCTTCAGACCGAGCCTCCAGAACTGATCATATACATGATGCTATGTCCTCGGAGCATGCTGAAACTAGTGCTCAAAGAAGCATGCCAGGCCTCCTAATGCACGAATAACAGCATCCCCATTAGGAGGTGGGGGTGCATTCTCTTGACAATCCCCAACATTCTCAGCTTGCCTATCCATAATAGGTGCGCGTCTAGAAAGCATTATATCTGAACGTTTTCCAAATTTCTAAACGTAACCAACATGCATTTAAATATAAGTTTTCTAATCATGTAGCATATACTAATCCATTTTTGAAAATTTTAAGCATAAAAACATATAATCTGGAAAAGCTATTAAACATGTAACGTAAACGTATAATTCATGTAATCATGCAGGTATCATCATAAAAATCATACAAAGCAAAACTTACAGGTTTGAGGCTTGATGACTGAGCTTTCCGGCACTGACAGTGGCACAACCCTTTATAGGAACATTGCTCTGATACCAACTGAAACATCCACTACTCGTTTTTCTTAAAAATACTCTAATTTTTTTTTCTTCCTCTAATTAATCAGCCGAACTACTATAAATATAAATAACTTTTAAAATAACCTTGCACCTTTTTTTTAAAATAAAACTGTTGGGACATCGTATTCTTGCACCCAAGACGCAGTGGAAGTTTTAAAAAAAATTTGCTTGGGCTTCGTGTGTTTAAAACCATTCAAAGGGCATTTAGAATTATACATTTGCATTCTCAACGCTAGACTATTGACTATTCCGGTGTTTAAGCGGATATAGCCCTTCTTGTATATCTCTACGAACGTATTTTCTCCTTTGATCGCCTAATTAGGTCCATGATCGAATACTGTTTTCTTCGCTTGGTTTGCACTAGAAAATCCAAACGATTTATGCGTTGAGACTATAGCCTCCGAATTTCAAAAATCTGGAGACGAAGCGGCGTGGTGGAAGATAAAAAGTGGCCGAAATTTTCACACAAAATTCCTACAAGGTGGCCGTGACTTTGCTTTTTAAAATGGGAATATTTTTTAAAAAATTTTGTGCTTATTGATTCTTAATCAATATTATGGATTCTTAATCCATACTTAAGTAAATCTAATTTGCTCTTTTTCAAAAAAATTCTTCCTTCTTTCCTTAAGGTGATGGTCGTGACCTTTAAGGGAGAAAGGAAAGGAATTTTTGACTTTTGTGTGAAAAAATTATGTTTTTTAATTATGAGTCTTAGTGGTGTATATGTAGAGTGAGACTCCTAATCTAATTAGGAGTTTCTCTCCCACAAGAACTCTAATAATTTCATTATATTTAAAATCTCATCTAATTAATATATAATGCATTTATTAACCTTTAATAATATATGATATAGTAATATCATCTACTCATATTTTATATCAACATATAAAATATATACATGTATATGTATATTAAATTAAATAGCCATTATCTAATTTATAAATGAAATATTTGATTAATTTAATTCTAGAATCCTCTAGAATATAAATGAGAATTTGTGCATGTTGGTATTCACCTCTACTAGCACAATAATTTAATTAGTAAATTCTAAACTCACAAAAAAAAATTTGATTCCAAACTCATTATAACCCCAATCGACGATCCGAGAGCGCCGATGTACCTAGGATACAAATCTTGTTCATATAATGAAAATCGAAAATTTCAAAGATCAAAATTTTTATTTGCCATATTGGGCAGCTGCCAGTTTTAGTGAACTCCTTCACAAAATAGACAGTTTCACTCTCCTTCCTTATTTGACAATCGTGCTAACTTACATTTCTTTCATCATATGGAATCAGCTCATAAACTCCTTTATAAGCTTCCTGTTTGATCTTCATCAAACTATAGTCGCCAAATTCCAACTCCTTGAAATTTGACTATCTCAATGGGAACACATAATCTGATGCTTGTGTGACCCTCAATGGTTCAGTGATACAGCTAGTCGTGAGTTCACATCTCCATGTGATTCAGAATAACATTTATTCTTATTCGAGCTTACCCTAGTTAGCCCTATTCTTTTCATCAACACCTTGATCAAGAATGTCAGAATTAATTTCTAATCGCACCCATCGGATCATGGTAAGAGCATCTAGTAGAATCATCCCATGATCCCCTAGGTATCACTGATAGTGTCTGCAAGAACATTTAGTCATGGTTAGCGTATAGTACTGTGGGGCCCTTAGCTCCTAATCGTTATTACAATGCAATCTGATTAGGGTTAAGTAATTACAGCGGAAAACGAGTTTAAATTTTCTTTACAATGAGCCCAAATCATTTTATTTGAATACTAGAAATAGTATTTCATCTCACGTCATAAACATGCCCACACGTAATCAAAACCAATCATATACAAACAACTCATATCCTCGGGACATGCCCCGGTATATAGATACATATACATATATACTGGGAACAAGACATAAACATAAAACCTCAGCCCAAGCTGTGGCTCCCTCCAGAAGTACCCTCTCCGGTCTCCTGATATCCTGGAGTACCTGCCATTGTCCACACACAAAGACAACAACAGGCCCCCTTGGGGGTGAGTAAAGCTCCGTATGGAACAACCAATCATATATACCACAGATATCTAACCAATGATATATGGTATGCAATGCATGTATGTCGTGGAGGTATCAGGTCAAATGCACATCCACTGAGAACATGTCAGAATCAAACGAATCGCTATCAAATCAATGCTCGAGCTGGCACACCGGCCAATATGGGATACTCGTATGATAGCGTCGGCAAAGCGCCATCAAATCCCAAATCTCATATCCAATCATATGGGGCCACAATTGTCTATGCTTTACGGGTCATATAATACCGGCATAGCGATTGTGTTCACAAACCCCGGAATCCAATCCAATCATATCAAGGTATCCAAGGATCATAGCTCAACGTGCATGTCATGTATCGATGTATGCATAAAATGATGTGTGTTAACAAAACATTTACTTTATACATCGATATCTCAATCTCAATGTCATGCATGCCACATCAATCAACAAATAAGGCATATAGACACATAATCTCATTCCAATCAATCAAATCAATCCGACATATATCATATAATACAGATATCTGTCGTATGTTACCCAGTCGCAACATACCTCAATTCTTCGTTTCCAGTTGATGTAGCCTGAAGATATTGATATTACAATTTATCTACATCAATTACATACTCATTTCAATCAATAACATACTCCAAAATCATTAATATGAGTTTCAAATATCATTTGAAACTTCAAAAATTCATATCAAATCATAATCATATCATAATTCAATTTCGACTTCGAATATGAGTTTCTTATCGGTTATTCTATCACATATCAGAAATTCAACTTCAAATACATGCTATTCCAGCACTTTGATATTTAGAACTGCTGGAACTAGAAGAAAATTACCTCAGTCAGAAGCCCTCGACGCGAAGATCACAAATATATAATTTGTTTCGCGTTTAGACAGCGTTTCGAAGTCGATTCGGACGAAAGAAATTTGATTTCTCTCGTTTTTTCGAAGTTGCTAAAAGATAGAATGAAGAAATCGAATAGCAAAATCGTTCTTATCCTTCCACCATTTCGGCGCTCGGGCGGTAGACTTCTCGCGCCCGAGCGCGAGAGGTTCTTCCCCCGAGTTTCAAATGTATCGCGCTCGGGCGGTCGCGAACTACCGCTCGGGCGCGATGTCTTCTGCCCGAATACTCAAATTTCTACCTTGGCGCTCGGGCGGTCACTTTCTACCGCCCGGGCGCCACATCTTCTGTACAAATATTTATGTTTGTACTAAATTGGCGTCCGGCCTCTCCACTCGAGCTCTTACAACGTCAATTCATATTCAATATTCATTTTCTCAATTCCATTGTCATAATATACATCAAATGTATAATCACATATCAAATTCATGAATTATCGATTATCATATAGGATTTACGATAATACGATACACGGTCGTTACATTTCTCCCCCTCTTAAAATATTTCGTCCTCGAAATCTCAAACATTTCTATATACATAACATTGGCAAACATACATATGTCACCAGTTATAGTACATATCAAAACTAAAATCAGTAAAAGGATCAGAATACATCGAATACAATGGAACAGATGGACTAGCATCAAATAAATGCGGATATGATTCTCGCATTTTTCTTTCCAATTCCCACGTCGACTCTTCAACACCATGCCGTGTCCATTGCACTCGTACTAAAGGAATCGATTTATTTCTCAATATCTTTTCCTTTCGATCCATAATGCGAACAGGTTGTTCAACATAGGAAAGAGAAGGATCCAGTTCAACCTCATCAGGTGCAAGCACATGTGATGGATCTGGTTCATATTTCCTCAGCATAGAAACATGAAACACATCGTGAATAGCAGATAGAGCTGGTGGCAATGCCAATCGATACGCAAGATCACCAACTCGATCCAGAATTTCGTATGGACCAACATAACGAGGAGATAACTTCCCTCGCATGCCAAATCGAATAGTGCCTCTAAAGGGAGATATTTTCAAAAACACTCTGTCACCTTTCTGGAATTCCAAGGGTCGCCTTCGTTTGTTTGCATAACTCGTTTTACGATCCTGAACAGCTTTCATCCGCTGCCGAATCAACTGAACCTTATTGTTCATTTCCTGTATCATTTCAGGTCCAGTCAATTGTCTCTCACCAATCTCATCCCAGAATAACGGTGATCTACATCGTCTCCCATATAGAGCTTCAAACGGTGCCATACCGATACTCGTCTGAAAGCTATTATTATAAGAAAATTTGACCAATGGTAAGGCATCTTTCCATCCCATTCTGAAGTCCATCACAACAGCACGCAACATATCCTCTAACGTTTGAATCGTACGCTCGTTCTGGCCATCAGTTTGAGGATGATAAGCAGTACTCATAGCCAAACGCGTACCCATCGCTTCCTGAAAACTACCCTAGAATTTAGAAGCAAATCTGGGATCACGATCAGATACAATCGAGATTGGCACACCATGCAGTCTCACAACATTCTCAATGTATAAACGAGCCATTCTCTTATAAGGATAATTCCGTTCATACGGAATAAAATGCGCAGATTTGGAAAGCCAATCAATAATCACCCAAATAGCATCACAGCCCTTGGGCGAACGAGGTAAATGAGTCACAAAATCCATAGCAATATGTTCCCAATTCCATTTTGGGATTTCAAGACTATGGAGCGATCCCCCCGGTTTCATTCTCTCGGCTTTTACTTGCTAGCAGACAAGACATTTTGAAATAAACTCAGCAATGTCCTTCTTCATACGTTTCCACCAGAATTGAGTTCTCAATGTCAAATGCATCTTTCGACCTCCAGGGTGAATACTGTATTTGCTACAATGTGCTTCTCGAAGAAGGGCAGATTTCAAATCAGAATCATCAGGAACTACCAGCCGACCATTAAGTCGTAAAGAACCATCATAAGAAATCTGGAATCCAGATTGATGTCCTGCCGATACCAGTTCTTTCGACTTTTGGATCTGAGCATCGCTTCGTTGGGCCTTTCGTATCTTCGATATCAAGTTCGGCTCAATTTGCAATGCTGAGGCAGTGAAAGAATTCCAATTCGAGTAAAAGTCCAGCCAGAAGTACAAATATCCTCGTGTACTTTGGTGACATTGACAGAAGCTAACATAGAATTATGAACTTTACGGCTCAGGGCATCCGCAGTAACATTCACCGATCCAGGGTGATATTGAATCTCACAATCAAAATCCTTTAGGAGATCCATCCATCTGCGTTGCCTCATATTCAAATCAGATTGAGAAAAGAGATATTTCAGACTCTTATGGTCCGAATAGATGACAAACTTTTCTCCGTACAAGTAATGGCGCCAAATCTTCAAAGCAAACACAATGGCAGCCAATTCGAGATCATGAACAGGATAACTTGTTTCATGAGATTTCAATTGACGAGATGCATAAGCAACCACTTTGCCATGTTGCATCAGAACACAGCCCAAACCTTTACCAGACACATCTGTACACACCACAAATCCTCCGGTACCTGAGGGAATAGTAAGCACAGGTGCTGTGGTCAATCTCGTCTTCAATTCAAGAAAACTAGCTTCACATTCATCTGACCAAATGAATCGCTAATTCTTCTGTGTCAGTTGAGTAATAGGTTTAGCTATTTTCGAAAATCCTTCAATAAAACGACGATAATATCCAGCCAAACCCATAAAGCTACGGATCTCAGGAACATTCGTAGGTCTTGGCCAATTCAAAACAGCTTCGACCTTCGAAGGATCAACAGATATACCATGTTTCGAAATGACGTGGCCTAAAAATACCACTTTGTCCATCCAGAATTCACATTTGGACAATTTAGCATATAAATGACTAGTACGAAGAATTTGAAGTACCAGTCTCAGATGTTCAGCATGCTCCTTTTTCGATTTCGAATACACATGAATATCATCAATAAAGACAATAACGAATCGGTCAAGATAATCTCGAAAGACACGATTCATTAAGTCCATAAAAACAGCAGGAGCATTCGTGAGACCAAAAGGCATAACCAGAAATTCATAATGGCCATACCTCGTACGAAAAGCAGTCTTGGGCACATCTTCGTCTCGAACACGTACTTGATGATACCCAGAACGAAGATCAATCTTCGAGTATGCAGAAGTACCCTGAAGCTGATCAAATAAATCATCAATACGAGGAAGTGGGTACTTGTTCTTCACAGTAGCCCGATTCAATTGCCTATAGTCGATACACATCCGCATCGTACCATCTTTCTTTCGAACAAATAAAACTGGAGCTCCCTAAGGTGATACACTCGGTCGAATATATCCCTTATCGAGAAGATCCTGTAATTGTTCTTTCAATTCTTTCAATTCCAGAGGTGCCATGCGATAGGGAGCTTTAGAAATAGGCGCAGTCCCCGGCACAAGATCAATACTAAACTCAACTTCTCGATGAGGAGGAAAATCAGGAATCTCATCGGGAAATACATCCGGGAATTCTTTCGCAACAGGAGTCACAGATAAAGAAGGCTCCGTCTTCGAAATATCAATAGCGTAGATAAGATAACCCTCATCTCCGCTAGTCAACAATCGGGACATTTCCAAGGAAGATACCAATGGAATTTTGGCCTGGGAACCCTTGCCATAAAAATTCCACTTGGGTCCATCAATCGGTCGAAATCGAACCACTCCATGACAACAATCAACAGTAGCTCGATTCGTCATCAAGATATCCATGCCAACAATACAATCAAAGTCGTGCATTGGGAGGACAATCAAATTCAGAAATACCACATTATCCTCATATATCAATACACAATTATGCACAACTCTCTCAGACAAAATAATCTTCCCTGCTGGCGTGACTATCGACAAAGTATCATACAACGGGTACACTCAATATCGTGAGATGAAACAAATGCATGAGATATGAATGAATGAGATGCTCCTGTATCAAATAAAACACGTGCAGGATAATCGCAAAGCGTGAAAATACCTGCAATCACACCTCCAGGAGCTTCTCTCGCCTGATCCTCAGTCATGTCATACACTCTCACTTGAGGAGGAACTTGGGCACTCTGACCACCCGGTTCTCGATATCGTGGGACACTCGACTGCTGAAAAGATGGAACAGGAACAGCAGGTCTCATCATAGTACTAGGGCCACCTCTAAATCTTGGCTGGGGTTGAGCAGAAGTCGTACTCCTGTTCGGACATACTCGAGAGAAATGGCCTTCCTGCCCACATTGATAACAAGTACCAAACATACCTCGACACTGCTCGATAGTATGTTTGCCTCCACAATGGCTACAATAGGGAGCAATCACAGACTCCCTCTCTGTGATCAACTAGAGCTCGAAGAAGACGAAGAAGCAGAACCAGTCTTCTTGAACTTCTTACCTCTCGTCCGCAAAGTAGGCTGCTGAGCTGACACCGGAGGTGGGGGAGTATACTGTGGACCTCCCCGCCTAAGTCCAGCCTCGGCTGCCTTGGCTCGTTCCACTGCCTCTGCGTAGCTGGTAGGCAATCCAGAAACAACATAAGTATATAAGACATGATGTAATCCATTTACAAACCTGTTATATTTTGCCCTCGCATTCCCAGCTACGTGAGGTGCATACTTTGACAGAGTAGAAAATTTCGAAGCATACTCCGCAACAGACATCGTTCCCTGCTGCAGATTATTGAATTCATTCTCCTGAGCAGTATAATAAGAAGGAGGGGAATACTGCTCCAAAAACTGGGCCTTGAAGACATCCCAAGTGACTTCAATCCCGGCTTCTTTCAATCCAATCTCAGCGGCCTTACCACCAAGATTTAGCTCGGTCCTTCAACAGATAAAGAGCGAGTTTCAGTCTCCGAGCCTTGGAATACTCAACAATATTAAATAAATGCTCGATATCCTTCAACCAGGCTTCAGCTCTTTCAGCACTCTCAGTGCCAAAGAACCTCGGTGGTTTCAGATCTTGGAATCGAGCCATCAGTACATCCATGGACAATCCTTCAAATTGTCCAACAATCCTCTCAGTACTGCTACTCGCAGTCTCATTTGTGGGATCCATCTACAAATCAAAAGATGAATATCACAATTTCATAATCTCATCATCTCATATCGTCAATCTCATCAAATACTTACTCAATTCAAATCAAATAAGAGCAAGTAATACAAATAATTCAAACACATACGCAAAATTCATTTGTGCCTATTACGTGTGCACAAGACTCAATCGAGCATTCTCAGCTATGCTCTGATACCATCTAGTGTGGGGCCCTTAGCTCCTAATCGTTATTACAATGCAATCTGATTAGGGTTAAGTAATTACAGCGGAAAACGAGTTTAAATTTTCTTTACAATGAGCCCAAATCATTTTATTTGAATACTAGAAATAGTATTTCATCTCACGTCATAAACATGCCCACACGTAATCAAAACCAATCATATACAAACAGCTCATATCCTCGGTACATGCCCTGGTATATAGATACATATACATATATACTGGGAACAAGAGATAAACATAAAACCTCAGCCCAAGCTGTGGCTCCCTCCAGAAGTACCCTCTCCGGTCTCCTGATATCCTGGAGTACCTGCCATTGTCCACACACAAAGACAACAACAGCCCCCCTTGGGGGTGAGAAAAGCTC
Organism: Primulina tabacum; assembly: GCF_025594145.1. Classification (NCBI taxonomy): domain Eukaryota; kingdom Viridiplantae; phylum Streptophyta; class Magnoliopsida; order Lamiales; family Gesneriaceae; genus Primulina; species Primulina tabacum. The sequence goes on along the minus strand of NC_134557.1, from coordinate 16,143,528 downwards.
CGTATGGAACAACCAATCATATATACCACAGATATCTAACCAATGATATATGGTATGCAATGCATGTATGTCGTGGAGATATCAGGTCAAATGCACATCCACTGAGCACATGTCAGAATCAAACGAATCGCTATCAAATCAATGCTCGAGCTGGCACACCGGCCAATATGGGATGCTCGTATGATAGCGTCGGCAAAGCGCCATCAAATCCCAAATCTCATATCCAATCATATGGGGCCACAATTGTCTATGCTTTACGGGTCATATAATACCGGCATAGCGATTGTGTTCACAAACCCCGGAATCCAATCCAATCATATCAAGGTATCCAAGGATCAAAGCTCAACGTGCATGTCATGCATCGATGTATGCATAAAATGATGTGTGTTAACAAAACATTTACTTTATACATCGATATCTCAATCTCAATGTCATGCATGCCACATCAATCAACAAATAAGGCATATAGACACATAGTCTCATTCCAATCAATCAAATCAATCCGACATATATCATATAATACAGATACCTGTCGTATGTTACCCGGTCGCAACATACCTCAATTCTTCGTTTCCAGTTGATGTAGCCTGAAGATATTGATATTACACTTTATCTACATCAATTACATACTCATTTCAATCAATAACATACTCCAAAATCATTAATATGAGTTTCAAATATCATTTGAAACTTCAAAAATTCATATCAAATCATAATCATATCATAATTCAAATTCGACTTCCAATATGAGTTTCTTATCGGTTATTCTATCACATATCAGAAATTCAACTTCAAATACATGCTATTCCAGCACTTTGATATTTAAAACTGCTGGAACTAGAAGAAAATTACCTCAGTCAGAAGCCCTCGACGCGAAGATCACAAATATATAATTTGTTTCGCGTTTAGACAGCGTTTCGAAGTCGATTCGGATGAAAGAAATTTGATTTCTCTCGTTTTTTTCGAAGTTGCTAAAAGATAGAATGAAGAAATCGAATAGCAAAATCGTTCTTATCCTTCCACCGTTTCGGCGCTCGGGCGGTAGACTTCTCGCGCCCGAGCGCGAGAGGTTCTGCCCCCGAGTTTCAAATGCATCGCGCTCGGGCGGTCGCAAACTACCGCTCAGGCGCGATGTCTTCTGCCCGAATACTCAAATTTCTACCTTGGCGCTCGGGCGGTCACTTTCTACCGCCCGGGCGCAACATCTTCTGTACAAATATTTATGTTTGTACTAAATTGGCGTCCGTCCTCTCCACTCGAGCTCTTACAACGTCAATTCATATTCAATATTTATTTTCTCAATTTCATTGTCATAATATACATCAAATGTATAATCACATATCAAATTCATGAATTATCGATAATCATATAGGATTTACGATAATACGATACACGGTCCTTACAAGTACTGTCCCTTCAACACATATATATTGATCGAATCTGCAACCATTGGTATATCGAGATTTGCATATGAATTCGATAATGATGCGATATTTCTTTGAGTACTGATAGTGGCATGGTATGTGCAACTTAGAAAACACATTTCCCTAAAGCACATTTCTTGCTCTGGCCAGAGACTCCTTGCACTATTAACTCATCAAATCACATAGGATATCTTCACTCGTATGAGAACGGTGAATCCCCGACTACAATGCATTTAATCCTACGTATTTCGAAACTACACCCAACCTCATCACCTGATGACCTTCAAAGGAGTCGGTAAACGGATCAAAGTGCATGATAATACTTATAGCCCCTACATTGTCACGGGTCAAAAGACTAATGGTGTACAACCATAACTGTAGACTATTCCACTCGATAAGTGAGAACCACTTAGACAGTCCGAGAGAGGGTTGTTCATTGCATCATCAAATGATTACCCATCTGTGTGAATGAACATGGCATGCCTTTGCCAATGAAACATGGCATTTACATCAAATATGCTAGTCTCGAGCTCGAGAGACCTTTATCCTTGTTTTAGGCGGTTGATTCGACTAGTAACCTCTTTAGAATATACGTTAGACTTCCTAATGAGTTTCATGACCTTACGTTGCAACGTAGACCTCATGGTACCTTTTGTATATTCAAGGACTCTATCTATACAGCTTGCATTAGTATACAGATAAAGTATAATGTCATAATCGAATAAAATCGTAAAATATTATTAACATAAAGATTGTGTTACATTAGAGTCAATAAAGCTCTAGCCACAAGTTGGCTTGCCGGGCACCTACCCTAACAAAAACGACCAACTATCATTTGAAATTTCAAAGGAAATAATTCAAAACATAAAATCGTCAATCGTTTACCAAATCTATCTTAGCAATATTTCAAAATAAAGCTAACTCTAACATCCTCTCAAAACCACTCAAAAGGAATCATAAAAATCTTAAAATCATTAATGTAAAATTTAAGTCATAAATGCGGAAAAACTAGCGCTGGTCCTCGGGTTATGTGCACCTTCAGTCCAGCCAGATCAACCATCAAGTCCCTTAACCACATCACTATCATGCTCACCTGTATTGATAACACCTAGTGAGTCTAATGACTCAACAAATCATAATCTTGGTAACAAGTAATACATATACAATCACATGCAACAGTGAAAATACTTTTACTTAAAATAACATTTCATGAACATGTATAAACTTAAACGTTTTCCTTTCATCATATACGTATACATTTTCCTTTTCGTTGAATTCTGATCGTTAATTGTGACTTTCGTATCAGTTGAAGGTCGATGGATCCATCTACGTGTAACCACAATACTAGACAGTGGGGACATCAGCGACACTCTCACCCGTCAACTGAGCATTGGCCTTACTATCATCATATCATCATTATCATCGTATCATCGTATTAGTCACAATTACTTCACCTCCTTCAACTTTTCGTATTTTCATCATTAAAAAAATCAAGCATATATATAAAAATCAATTTTTTTTAAAATCAAGCATGCAACATATCTTTTAGTATTAAAGTTTAATCATAAAATTCCGTAAACATTTAAAGTGATCATATTATCATTATTTACAGCATTCAGGGCATTGCCAAGACGTTTACTAATTTTTAGGTGTAAAATGAGCGTTTTACCGCTAGACGTAAAATTTCTTGATTTTGATTTTTTCTTACTTTCTGACTCTAGACCATCCCAAATAATTATTTAAGCTTAAATTAAATTTTTCATATTCTTATTTCGCTTAAGTTCAAGGCTTTCTATTTATTTTCTAATTATTAATTCGTAGAGAGTTTAATTCCCGAATTAATTCAAACTTTATTATTAAATTCTCAAATTTTAAACATAAACGTTTTATACCTAAACTACCATCGTGAACCATGATACGACCCCCGTGGACCATGGTTTGAACTCTTAGCCATTAAAACACCAAAACCGAACCCCAGGTTTAACCCTTGAGCCATCACACGGTTTTATAGAGCCATGCCAAAGCCACCTTGTGCCAACCTCTTCCCATACCAACTATGAACCCTACTAACCAGCCCTGACCCCTTGAACCAGCCCCTAGCCCACTGCAACTTCCTGCACATAGACAAGAGTATGCGCGAGTTCCTTCCCTTGCACCTATGAACTCTAGTTCACAAAGACTCTTCGCCCCAGCCACCACCCGAGCCCTCACCCTCATGACCCTCACTGGACCACCCTCAGACCTATTCTCATTTGGATTGGGAAGAGTCCTATCTCGCATGGACTCCTCCCCAGCCGCTGTGCTTGAGTCCTAGCGTGGCTAGGACTCTTCCTCACACTCCACCATGCCTGGCCCGAGCCCTGGTCCCGCCCTGGATGAGCCATGCGCTGGTTTACCCCTTAACCGTAACCCTTGTGTCCCAACGTGCAATTATTTCGTTCCAGCCCTACCCCCTTCGTGTGCAGCTTTAACCATGCATCTTATGGTTCTTAAACTCGTGGAAATACATCCTCCATGATCCCCTAACATGGCAGCCCATTCATGCAATAATAACATAAGTTTTTGGAGCACGAAATCATAATTTAATAACACCACAAGCATAAAAACGAAAATATTGATAAAGAAATTATGTTTTTCATGCAAACGATAATCAAACAAGTAATAGGGTGTGACATATGAGAAAAAAGATATTTATGGCATGTCTTTGCATATATTACACACGAAAACGTTGTGGCGATTCGAGGGACGTCGATGGAGAGGACTTGATGAATTTTCCTCAAACTTTTCGTGACTTACCCTTCAAAGTTACGCGGTGTGTATGTTTGCTGGTGGGGAAGATTTCTTGTAATTTTTGAGGGGAAGGGAGGGGCGTGGGTTTTAAGGGTTTAGGTTATGGGTTTAGAGCTTTTTATTGTTCATTAAAGATTTTTGCAAGCTAGGGCCCATTAGTCTAGTATAATAGGCCCATTAAGCTCATTCGTACATGTTTAAAATATTTCTTTTAGGAAAGTTCGTGAAAATATTAGCCGAGTTCTCTAAAAGTTCATATTTCATCGAAAATCGAATACCGTTAAAAATTACAACTCGGCATATAAAATCACCTCAAAAATCCTTATTCTTAAAAATATCATTTAGCATCAACCTTATTTTAAATAATTAAAAAAATTATTTAATAAAAATATTTTTTCCTTTTCATCAATCGGTCTCCGTTCCTCGATCGCATTTCGAATAACCTCTAAAAAATGCAGTTTTCGTGCATTCATGTGAAAAGTACATTTTATACATGCAGCCATGCACATCATATTCAATTAAGCAATTAAAATCATTTAATTAATTATTTTTCTTTTTTCTTAAATTTACAAGCAGTTGGATTACGTCATTTTAAATTTTGGTCCTTACATACACAATAAAAATAAATAAACAATAAAATATATATTCTTACTTTTGAATATTGTTACCTTTTTCTTGTGTTTTTGAGCTTGAAAAATTATGAAGAACCGAACCTTCGAGTATCGTGCTGATAACGTGTTAAAAGTAAAAATTTATGGTAAAAAAGTAAAATCTCAAACTCACAAAATATATCAAACTACATACTTTATAAAATTTTGCCTACTCAATTGTGTTTTTCTTCACAAATTGAGAGATCTATTTATAAAATTTCTTTAGAAATAATCCAAAAATAAATACATAATCACACCTTAATTTTCAATATTTATAACTCTTATTCTTATTTTCAACGTTAATAACTATTTGGTCACAAGATTCAACTTTTCTTGCCAAAGACACATAAAAGTCAATTATCAAACAATATATATATATATATATATATATATATATATATCGCGACCACTAAATTTTAAACTGTTATTGGGAATATTTCAGCGTGGTCCCATTTGGAGTACATCTAAATGGAATACGTCAAGTTACACATGATTATACTATCCAGTAAATAATGCATTTTAAAGGATTTTGGTAAATGACAATCAATGAATAACACTTAAATAATACAGCAAGAAGCAGATGCTTATTTTAATGTTCACTCGCACGTAATAAAAGCCATCACCGTTTTTGGCCCCCAATAAATCACACGTCCATATTAAATCAAGTGGTTAGGCTAGCTACATTGATAAGAAAAATTTATTGGTATGGTTCTTAATTCTAGCCTATATTTTTATACAAATTAGTCTAGTTGGTGAGATGGGGCGAACCCAGAATTTCAGAGACGAGAAGGGAATCGTTATATTTAAGGACATGGAACTCTAATCTTAGTATACATAAATACATACATATGTATATATACTAATTATACATATTGTAATTGATGTAAAATTAAAAATTATAATATATATAAAAAAGAGAATTATACTTTCTAAAATTTTATTTGCACTCGCTCTGAAACGTCCACTACTCGTTTTCTTAAAAAGTACTAATTTTTTTTAAACCTCCCATACATCGGCCGATACATACATACATACATATATTTAAAAAATATTTTGCACCATTTTAAAATAAAACATCCAACAATATTTGAAAATCTAAAGGAAATAGTTTAAAGCATCAAATCGTCAATCGTTTTCAAATCCTACTTAGCACAATTGCCAAAACTAACAACCTCTCAAAAACCACTCAAAATCATGATCAAAGTCATAAAATATCTTTAACATAACTTAAAATCATAAATCATAAACTAGTGCGGAAAACTAGCGCTGATCATCGGGGTATGTGCACCTTCAGTCCAGCAAAGTCAACCATCAAGACCTCCATTATCATTATTTTTATAATCATCTGCATCAATCACACCTAGTGAGTCTAAAGACTCAGCAAATCATAATTTTGATAACTACTAATACATATACAACACACATGCAACAGTGAAAATATTTTTACGTAAAATAACATTTTCATAATGATGCATAAACTTAAACATAAACATTTTCATAACAACATATTCATATTCATCATAAACATATTTATATTCATATTCATATCCATATCCATATTCATATTCATATTTATATTCATATTAAACATGTTCATATTAATTTTCGTTGAATTCAGATCGTTAATTGTGATTTCGTATTCGTATTTGTATTGGGCGATGGATCCATCGACATGTAACCACAGTACTGGGCGGCAGGGACATCAACGACACTCTCACCCGTCAACTAACCCTTGGCCTACGTATTAACATATCATCGTATCATCGTAGTCACAAATACTTCACCTCATTCAACATTTCATATTCTCATCACTTAATAAAAATTAAATATGCATATAAAGTTTTCTTTTAACCAAGCATGCAACATATTTTTTAACGTTTTCTTGCATCATAAAATTCAATAAACATGCAAAATAATCATCTTAACATATAAAACAGCATTCACGACACTTCCATGACATTTACTAATTTTCGGGTGTAAAATTATCGTTTTACCCCTAGACGTAAAATTTTACGTTTTTGACATTTTCTTAATTCCGTTGACTCTGGACCATTCCAAATAATTATTTAAGCCTACATTAATTTTCTCATATTTTTATTTAGCTTAAATAGATGGATTTTTATTTATTATTTAATTTTAACATATCAATACGTTTTAATCCGAATTAAACCAAACTTCAATATAAATTCTCAAATTAAAAACTTAGATTTTTATATTATTTTAGCTCTCGCGAACCATGGCTCGACCCCCATGAGCCATGTTTCGAATTTTTTATACAAATAAAGCCCTAACTCGAGCCTATGCACTACCCCACGAGCCAACTCGATTTTCCCACTAGCCACGCACGAACCATTATGGACCATTGAACCAGACCCCTTATTGACCCTACGAGACCCTTAGGACTCAACCCTAGCCCAAAAACCGAAGGCACTCAACTCAGAAGAAAGTTGCAGCCGAGAATCATGCTAGCGCTAGGACTCTACATTTTTTATGCTAGGACCCTAACTACTGGATCAACCCCTAAACCAGACCCTTGTGCACCCTCTTAAGACTCTAAGGACTTGATCTACCCAGCCCGAAGCCCCCTGGCCGAGCCCTTTGTTCCCTGTGCAAGCTGCACGCATGCGCGACTCCCTTGATGGCTCTCGGGTGGAGTCCTAGCTTGCTAGTGTTAGAGTAGGTGTTCGTCGAGCCAAGTGTTGGCCGAGGGTTCATGTTGAAACTCTATATATAAATAATCTATATTTTAATAATATTTGAAATTATTGTTTAGGCACATCTTTATCTGTATACTCATGCTAGTTGCATAGATAAAGTCCTTGAATATACAAATAGTAGAAAGAATATGAGATGCTCATATGATGAGTATCATGAAACTCATATTTGGAATACTGTATATTCTAAACAGTTTCTAGTCGATTCAGCCGCCGCAAAGAAGGATAAAGGCCGCTCGAGTTTGAGACTAGTATCTGCGATGTGAGTACCATGTTTCATTGATAGGGGACATTGTGATGTCCGAGCATGGAGATAGGTGCTTCTGGTAGAGTGCACTGAACAACCCTCCATATAGGACTTTCCAAGTGGTTCTCACTTATCGAATGGAAATGTTCAAGTTTATGGTTGTACATAATTAGTCCTTATGACCCGGGACAACATTGAGATTCTATGTGCTAGCATTGCACTTTGACTTGTTTACCGACTCTCATGGGATCATCAGGTGGCAAGGTTGGGTGTTTTGTCGAAACATATAGAAGTCGATGCATTGTAGTCTGGGATTCATCGCTTACCTTCGGGTATGGATATCCTATGTGTATGCAATTTGAAATCTCTTATCAGAGTATGGTGGTAATTAAGAAAGGGGTTTCATAGATTACACCATCGATGCAACTACGACATGACACGTAGTATCGATTCTTTGACAGCTCTCGATATACCAATAGTTGTCGAATCGGTCGGGATATATGACTTGAAGGGACCGTATTGTACGCTAACCATAATTGAATGGTTCTTGCATGCACTAACATTTGATACCTAGGGAATCATGTAAGCGATGCTGCTAGACGTTTAACATGATTTGTTGGGTACTATCTGACTTGAGTTCTGACGTTCTTATTATCAATGAGTTGATAAGTAAGAATGGAGCAATTGGGTTATGCTCAAATAAGGACATGTTTAGTCCCGAATCACATGGAGATGTGAACCCACAGCTAGTTGTATCAATGAACAATTAAGGGCCACACAAGTGCTAATTTTCTAGATCTCGTTGAGAAGTGAAAATAGTTCAATAAGGGGAATGTGACTTTTAATTTGAGGAAGTGTTCCTAAATTAAAAGTTGGCCAAACAAATAATATATTTGAAAATTGTGATTTTCATAAACATTATTATGGACTAAATTAAATTATATCAAGTGTTGAATTAATTAAACACTAGTGGACCTAGTAGAGTTCAAATAATTAAATTAATTCAAATATTGAATTAATTAAATAACATTGGGCCTTGTATAGCCCCATAGGAAATAATTATTCAACTAGTGGTGAAACGTTTGCTTATTCGTTTTGCTTAAAAAGTACTAGAAATTTTTTATAAAAAAAAAACCTCACTTAACGTTCGGCCAAACCATAAAATATTTTTGATATCAATTTAAAATAAAAACAACCAACTATATAATTTGAAAACCAAAGGAAATAGTTTAGCATAAAATATCTTTAACATCACTTGAAATCATAATTCATAACTAGTGCGGAAAACTAGCGTCGGTCCTCGGGTTATGTGCACCTTCAGTCCAGTCAGATCAACCATCAAGACCTCCCTAAACATTATTATCATAATCACCTGCATCAATCACACCTAGTGAGTCTAAAGACTAAACACATCATATCCTTGATAACAAATAATACGTAATACAGTTAACATACAACAGTGAAAAATACTTATACTTAAAATATCGTTTTCATGAAGATGCATAAACTTAAAACATAACATTTTCGTAAATATTTTCATGATGCATAAAACTTTAAATAAAAACGTTTTCATAAAATCTTATGCATAAACATTTTCATAGACCTTTTCATATAAACATAAACATATTCATGTTCGTATCCATATTCATGTCAACATATTCATATCATCATATTCATATTCATATTCATATTCGTGTTTGTTGAATTCAGATTGTTGATTGTGACTTTCGTGTTCATATACGTGTTGGGCGATGGATCCATCTACATGTAACCACAGTACTGGGCGGCGGGGGACACCAGCAACACTCTCACCGGTCAACTGGGTCATGGCCTTACGTATTAACATATCATCATATACATATACATATCCGTATCCAAGGAAATACGATCGTCGGGCTCCCACTGGGACCTTAACCCTCACGATATCTCCAACATATCATCGTGTTAGTCACAATCTCTTCACGTCCTTCAACATGTTATCACCACTTTTAAAAATCATGTCTTTACGTATTATTTTGATTTTCGAAACCAAGCATGCAACATTTCTTTTAATTTCCATATTAAATCATAAAAATCCATAATCATTTAAAATCAAAATTTTAACCTATTAAATCGTAAACATTTAAAATAAACATTTTGACATAAAAATCCATAAACATATAAAATAAACGTTTTAGCATATTAAAAATTCATAAACATTTAAAATAGACATTTTAGCATATTAAATCATAAAAACATCCGTAAACATTTAACATTATCATATTATCATATAAAACAGCATTTAGGACACTGTCATGACGTTTACTAATTTCTAGGTGTAAAAAGACCGTTTTACCCCTGAACGTAAAATTTCTCGTTTTTGACGTTTTCTTGATTTCTTTGACTCTTACATGTCCCACATAATTATTTAAGCTTACATGAATTTTCTCATATTTTTATTTAGCATAAATCGAGAACTTTTAAATTAATCTTTATATAAGACATATTAACGCGTTTTAATCGCGAATTAAACTAAAACTTAATATAAAATTCCCAAATTAAAAATTTAGAATTTTAATAATTATTTAAGCTTAAATAAAATTTTTCCATAATTTTATAAAGCATAAAACTAGGCGTTTCAATAACTCGTTAATTAGCGTTTCGTAATGCGATTAAATCCCGGATAAATCCAAAACTCGTTGTTTTGATCCCAAACTTTAAACATAACACTTTTAATATTTATTCTACCTTTAGGAACCATGAACCGCACCCGTGGACCCATGGTTCTATTTTTTGTTCTAAAATTCGGAATATTGACGCCTAATCGAAATCACCGAGCCATCTCCTAATTTACTCGAGCCACGCCCGAGCCACCTTGAGCCAAAACCTAGCCAACCCACCTAGGAACCCTACTGACCAAGTCTAGCCCGTAAAACCAGCCCTGGCCCGCTCAATTTCCTACTGAAACTTAGACCCAAACCTGCACATTCCTAAAACTCACGCTAGAAGACTCCTAGCCAACTAGGACACCTCCAGCCCTTAGCCACTTGACCCCTCATGACCCTCACCATTCCTGGACCACTCTTAGACTCGACCCAGACCAGCCCAAGCCCTGGACCCCAAGCCCGAAGCTTCTGAATCTGTAACACAACCTGCGAGCTAGCTGCTCTCTGACGGCTCCCTCTCGGTTCCATCTTCTCCTCGAGCCAGCAGCGACCCATGCCTCTCCAGCCCCTGCCCCAACCCTTGACCATCTCCCTTAGACCCTATCGGACCCACCTGGCTTGCCCCCAGGCCAGCCGCAAGCCCATAACTTTCCCGACCAAAATCTGCGCATGACTTGGGTGAGAGTCCCACTTCACGTGGGCTCTTCCCCAACCCATGGCTCGACCCCTAGCCCTCCTAGGACTCTCCCTAGGACCTAAACATGACCCCTAGCACCCAACCACAAGACCTGGTCGAGCCACCTGCCCCCATGCAACACAAACAAGCCTTGAACATTGAACAAGCCAACCTAGACTTTCTGAAATTCCTCATACGGTTCCAGCTTGTTTCCTATCATGAATTCAGCGTTTTGTGTGTGTTATTAGGAACCTAAAACTTGTGAAAAACGTCCTTGATCAATACCCTAGTCATGGCATCCCTTTTAACAACATAATAATCATGTTATTGGATGAAAAATCATGAGTTCAAAACATGGTATGCATAGTTGCGAAAATATTATGATGTGTGGCTTGTATTTCATGCAAAACGATTTTAAATAATTACTATGGTGTGAATGATGAGAAAAAGAAGAATATGACGTGCCTTTGCGTAACTTACGCACGAATATACATTGACGACGAAGAACGGGGTCGAGGAGACGATGGTTTTGATGCTTCCCTTGAATAACCGAAAATTCCACCTCAAAATATTAAAAAAAATTTCTATTACTTTTTAAGCAAAACGAATAAGCAGACGTTTCAAGTGGGCTTGAGTAAAATCAAGTAAAGTTTAAATGGTCTCAAATGTGTTTGAGATATTTAAATAAAAGTCCATGGGCCTTGTAATTGTTACAAGCCCAAATAGAATAGCATGCATGGGAGGTGAAGGGTTGGAGGCTACTTTTTCAATATCCAAGGCATGGCATGCACATGCTTACTTTTACTTTCATACACCAAGAAAAACACTCCTCCCTCTCTCCTCCAAGGCATATGGCCGAAATTTTGAGCAAATATTCACCTTAATTTTGCTTCTTCACTTGTTGATGAATGCACACACTTCTCAAAGAAAAATGCCTTATATTTTCTAGTGCAAGTGTAAGGTGGATCTTCCTTGTTGGTGGTGGGCTTGATTTTGAGCAAGGAGTGCTCAAGGGAAGCTTATAGATCAATTTTGTCATTGAAGAGCTTAGTTGTTTGACAACTAAGTTGGAGCCATAATCAATCTTTTAAGAGTGACAGGTAATTTTCTAAAACACTCTATGAAGGTCATTTTGTGTTTTATTGTATTTGTTACACACTATAGTTTAGGGTGCTCGATTTTCTTGTATGAAAAATAATTTTGAAACTTCCGTTGCACATTCGGACACCTTAACCGAATCCTTTCAGCTAGGACCCTTCCCAGCCACTTGTCTCGAGTCCTAGCATGGCTAGGACTCCTTCCCCAACCCTAGCACGTCCTTAGCCCAGCCCTGGTTGCAACCGAGTCAAGCCATGGACCTTAAACCCTTGAACCCGAGCCCTTGATCACCAAAGCATGCGGTTTGGTTCCAGCTAGTGTTCTTCGACTTGTGCAGCGTGTTGTGTGTGTTCTAGTACCATTAAACTCGTGTAAAACAATCTCATAACACTTCCTAATCATGGCAGCCCCTTCTAGCACATGTTAAACATGTTTTGGAACCAAATCATGAGTTTATCACATGTACATGCATAGTTACGAAAATAATATGAAGTGTGACTTGTTTTTCATACAAAACCTAATCAAATAAATACTATGGTGTGATGGATGAGTAAAGAAATAATATGGCATGCCTTTGCGTGATTTACGCACGAAATAACATTGATGAATTGAAGAAGGATGACACGAAGATTATGGCTTCAAAACCTCTAGAAATTCGAAACTTTCCCTTGATTTTGCTTGTGTTTTCGGTGTGAGTTTGAGAGAAGAGTTTGAAGATTTTTGGGGTATGGGGCGTGGGTTAATGGGTAGGTTATGGGAGGGTTTAGGCTTATTTAAGTGTTAATTAAACATGTAAACAAGCCTAGGCCAATTAGTAACCTATATTGGGCCCAAAAGCCCATTAGTGTATAATTAAAATATTTTTTTAGTAAATTTTGTGAATTTATTAGCCGGGTTGTCAAAACGTTCGTATTTTTGTTGAAAATCCAACACCGATAAAAATTACGTTCTGTCGTATAAAATCACCTCAAAACTTCTTATTTTCAAAAATAAGAAAAAGCATTAAGCATATTTTAAATAATTAAAAAAAATTATTTATAAAAACATTTTTCATTTTTTCAGCCCTCGATCTTCATTCCTCGATCGCAACTCGAATAACACTTGAAAATGCATTTTAATGCATTTAAGTATAAAAACTACTAAAACATTATATAAACACATCACATAATCAATTTAACAATTAAAATCAATTAATTAACTATTTTCCATATTTCCTAGATTCGCATGCAGTTAGATTACGCCGTCTTAATTTTGGACCTTACAATTCCTTCCCCCTTAAATAAATTTTGTCCTCGAAATTAGAACTTACTGAATAGTTCTGGGTAGCGACTCCTCAAGTCTCTCTCGGTTTTCTCAAGTAGCTTCTTTTTCCGAGTGATTCAGCCACTTGACCTTGACCATTGGAATGACTTTATTTCTGAGACTTCTTTCTTGCCTTCCCAAGATTTGGATAGGTATTTCTTCAAAGTCATATCTGGAGTCAATTGTAGAGGTTCATGATTTAGTACATGTGATGGGTTTGACATATACTTTCGCAGCATCGAAAAATGAAACACATTGTGTACTCCAGAAAGCATCGGTGGCAGTGCCACTCTATAGGCTAGTGTTCAAATCCTCTCCAAAATCTCAAACGGGCCTATAAATCATGGACTAAGCTTGCCTTTCTTGCCAAATCGCATAACGCCCTTCATAGGTGCTATTTTCACAAATACGTGGTCCCCCACTGCAAAATCTAGGGTCCATTCGTCTCTTGTCAGCATAACTTTTCTGTCGGCTTTGTGCAGTCTTCATTCTATCTCAAATTTGACTACTAGCTCGGCGGTCTCTTCTATCAAGTCCAGACCAATTTCTCTTCTTTCGCCAACCTTGTCTCAATGAATAGGAGATCTACATTTTCTTCCATAAAGTGCCTCGAAAAGAGCCATCGCAATAGATGATTGATAGCTATTATTATAGGTGAACTCCACTAGAGGTAATTTTGGTTCCCAACTTCCTTGGAAATCGATCACACAAGCTCGCAGTAAATCCTCTAAAATTTGAATAACTCTTTCGGACTGACCATCAGTGTGAGGATGGAATTTTGTACTGAATAATAATTTGGTCCTCGTAGCTGCAGGCAAACTATTCCAAAAAAATGATGTGAATCTCTGATCTCTGTCGGAAACAACAGATACAGGAATCACATGCAGGCAAACTATCTCTCGAATATATAACTGCATACTGTGTCATGGTGAATGTCGTCTAGATAGGTATAAAATGCGATGATTTCGTAAGACGATCCACTCTCACCCATATAGCATTATATCCCTTAATAGTTTTTCCACTCGAGAATAGGAAGTGTCTTAAGCTTTCCCGCTGGCCTCTGATGCTCTGCTTTGACTTGTTGTCATGTCAAACACTCGAATACAAATTTCAGGATATCTTTCTTCATGCCCGGCCACCAATATAACAAATGCAAATCCTTATATGGTGTGTCTTGAGCTTCCTTCCTAACGAGCTCCCTCAAAGATTCGTCACTAGGAACCCCTAACCGATCTCGATAACGAACTATAACATCCACCTCATAATATAACTTCCGGCCCTTGACTTCATCTCTCAATCTCCACTTTTGCAATTGTTCGTCAGTAGACTGTCTCTCACGGATTCTATCTCCCAAAGTCGATTGAACTGTCAAGGTGGCAAGATTAGGGGCCTCGCCTCTAGCATATACTGTAAACTCAAACTGCTGTATCTCGAACTGCAACGGTCTTTGAAGTGTTAATTGAGTGATAACTGTTACCTTTCGACTCAATGTGTCTGCCAGATAGCTAATCTCACAGTCGTAGTCTTTCACTAATTCGAGCCATCGTCGCTGTCTCATATTCAATCCCTTTTGGGTGAAGAAGTATTTCAAACTTTTATGATCGGTGAATATCTTGCACTTCTCCCCATATAAGTAATGTCTCCAAATCTTCAATGAAAAAACTACCGCTACAAGCTCAAGATCATGAGTGGGGTAGTTTTTCTCGTGAACTTTCAATTGTCTCGACGCATAGGCTATAACTGTTCATTTTGCATCAGAACTACGCCCAAACAAAGTTTAGAAACTTCGGTATGAAGAACATACTCTCCTTGCCCCGATGGCATAGCTAACACTGGCGCAGAAATCAAGGCTTGCTTCAACTTATCAAAACTGTGTTGACACTCGGATGCCCATACAAACTTTGCATTCTTCTTTGTCAAGGCGGTCATGGGTACCGCTATAGACGAGAATCCTTGAATAAACTTGTGATAATAGCCAGCTAGTCCCAAGAAACTACGAATCTCGGTTACACTCTTCGGTACTGGCCATTCTTTCATTACTTCTACTTTACTTGGATCAATCTCGACTCCATCTCTAGAAATGATGTGTCCTAAGAAAGCCAATCTATCAAGCCAAAACTCACACTTCCTGAATTTTTCATATAACTTTCTATCTTGTAGTACTTGCAGTGCTGTCTTCAAATGACGACTATGTTCCTATTTGCTATTTGAATAGATCAAAATATCATCAATAAATAATATCACAAATTGATCTAGATACGGCTGAAATACTTGATTCATGAAAATCGCTGGCGCATTAGTCAACCCAAAAGTCATGACCATAAACTCGCCGTGTCCATATCTAGTACGAAACGCTGTCTTATGAACATCAGACTCTTTCACTTTCAACTGATGGTACCCAGAACGCAGATCAATCTTCAAAAATATCGATGCGCCTTGCAACTGATCAAATAAATCTTCGATTCTTGGTAGAGGATACTTATTCTTGATAGTGACTCTATTCAGCTCTCGATAATCAATGCAGAGTTGCATACTACCATCTTTCTTCTTCACAAATAATACCGGTGCGCCCATGGAGAATAACTAGGGCGAATAAAACCCCTGCCTGGCAATTCTTGGATTTGATCTTTTAATTCTTTCATTTCAGCGGGTGCTAGATGATAAGGTGCTTTAGAAATAGGTAATGTGCCCGACATCAACTCAATAGAAAATTCCACCTCACGATCAGGTGGAATGCCAGAAACGTCCTCAGGAAAGACGCTAGGAAAGTCTCTGACAATATCAACATCCTCTGACTTCTAACTTATAGGAGCATGTGCTCTAATGACACATGCTAGAAAATCTTGGCATCCTCTTTTAATAAGCTTCCTTACACACATACAAGAGATAATATGCGGCATTTTCTTGTTCCTCGCCGCCTCAAAGACAAAAGATTTCCCATTAAGCGGTTGGATAGACACTGATCTCTGATGAATATCAATCGAAGCTCCATTCGCTGATAACCAATCCATGCCGAGTATGATGTCAAATTCAGGCATAGGGAGTACAATAAGTTCTGCCCGTACCACATCTTTGAATAAAGGAAGCTCCAGATTCTTCACAATACTGGTCGTGATCATTTGGTCACCGGAAAGAATAGAAATCTTGAAACCCAATCCCATATCCTCAGGAATAATATTCAGCCGCTTTACGAAAGTCTCGGATATGAAAGAGTGCGTAGCTCCCGAATCTAGCAGTGCATAGGTAGCTACTCCTAGAATGAATATCCTCCCTGCGGCGAAAACGTCTTAGATTATTTGTGCTGAAGCTTAAGGAATTTGTACCATTAATTTCCCAAAATTTTCAGAAGATGATCTATTGGATTCTATTGTTCCTAGGAAAATTCATAATTGACCCCGTAATTTTTTGGATATTATGATTTTGGTCCCTCAATTTTCGAAAATTACATTTTTGGTCTTTGAATTTTCGCTAATTGCAATTAGTCCCTGAAATTTTTGGAGATTCCAATTTAGTCCTTACACTTTCGGAAATTATAATTTAGCCCCTAGATTTTGGTTAATTGCATTTCGGTACTAATATTTTCGAAATTTTACATTTTGGCCCTTAAAGTTTTGTGAATTTTTATTTTTTGTCCCAAGAATTTCGGAAATTGCACATTAGTCCCTCAAAATTTCGAAACTTGCTATAATGCCCTTGATTTTGATTTTTCTCAATTTTTGGTCATGAAACTTTTATTTGGAATTATTATATCCTTCACATAAATTAAGGCACAAAAATCAATACCAATTTATATGGTTTCTAAAATCATTCATTAATTTCATCTAAGGTAGAGCATACAACCTAATTCCACTAGGTTATCCTTATTCCCAAATCAATTCTAGTAACCACTTTAACATTTCATGCAAATAAAGCCATATAAAAACGTTAAATAACTAGTTTACCGGTGATAAGAGCGTGTTTGCCTCCTCTTCAGCCTCCTCGGCATGCATAACATAAGCTCGCCCCACAGTAGGTGCTCTCTTTTTTAGGCAATCAGCGGCCATGTGCCCCTCTTCATTGCATATGAAGAACTTAGTAGTTCCCCACACACACTACCCATAATGTAGGCGAATGCACTTCTTGCACAGTGGTCCTCTATAGGTTTCGGTGCTTCAGGTTGTGGTGGCTTTGGTGGTCCTGGCTTCTTTACTTGACCTCGGGGCTTTGGTGGCCCTTGAGGTCTAGGAGGTCCCGCGTATGGCTTTTTATTTGGCTGTGAATTATTTTGGTGTTGCTATCTCTTGCGCTGCATCTCAGAGTCGATGTCCTTCAAAGATTGCTCAGATTGAAATGCATAAGTAGTAGCAATAGCATAATTTAAGGTACGCATCATCATCACGTTGTGTCGTATGGTAGGTCGTAGACCATCCATGAAGTGTCTAAGCTTCTCCGCAGCATCCATCGCATAAAGGGGTACAAAGTGGCAACCCTTATCAAATTTCCTCACAAATTCAGCAACAGTCGAGTCTCCCTGACGGATGCTCATAAACTCCCTCTTCAGTTGCCTTCTAACATCAGCAGTGAAGTACTTCTCATAGAAAATCTCCTTGAATTGAGCACAAGTAAGTGTAGCAAGATTAATATCGTGATTAGATCCTTCCCACCATAAAGAAGCATCATCCCTAAACATGTAAGTAGCACACCTTACACGATCAGCATCCCCCATATTTAAGTAGCGAAAATGCACTTCAAGTGCTCAAATCCATGCCTCCGCAGCAAACGGGTCTGTGGTGCCAAAAAATTCCTTCAGTCCTAGCCTCCGGAACTGATCATAAATATCATGTTGTGGCCTAGGAGCCTGTTGTAAGTGATGCTCGAAGAAAATAACCATACCCTCCAATGCACGAGTAACAGCATCCCCATTAGGAGGCGGGGGTGCATTACCATGACGATCCTCAGTAGTCTCGGTCCGCCTATTATTTTATGGTGCGCATCTAGGAGGTATTATATCTGAACGTTTTCCAAATTTTAACATAACCAACATGCATTTAAATTTAATTTTTCTAATTATTCAACGTATCGTAATTCATTTTATCAATTTTAAGCATATAAAACATGTATTCTCGTAAAGCTATTAAACATGCGACATAGACATATATTTCACATAATCATGCAGGTAGCATCATATAAATCATATAAAGAATGTAAACTTACAAATTTGAGGCTTGACGACTGAGCTTCCCGGCACGGACGGTGGCACAACCCTTTACATGAACATTGCTCTGATACCAACCGAAACGTCCACTACTCGTTTTCTTAAAAAGTACTAAATTTTTTTTAAAAAAAAAACCTCCCATACATCGGCCGATACATACATATATATATTTATAAAATATTTAGTAGCATTTTAAAATAAAACATCCAACAATAATTGAAAATCCAAAGAAAATAGTTTAAACCATCAAATTGTCAATCGTTTTCAAATCCTACTTAGCACAATTGCTAAAACTAACAACCTCTCAAAAACCACTCAAAATCATGATCAAAGTCATAAAATATTAAAATTACTTAAATCATAATCATAAACTAGTTCGGAAACTAGCACTGGTCCTCGGGTTATGTGTACCTTCAGTCCAGCAAAGTCAACCATCAAGACCTCCATTATCATTATTTTCATAATCACCTGCATCAATCACACCTAGTAAGTCTAAGACTTAGCAAATCATAATCTTGATAACAAGTAATACATATACAACAGACATGCAACAGTGAAAATATTTTTACGTAAAATAACATTTTTATAATGATGCATAAACTTAAACATAAATATTTTCATAACAACATATTCATGTTCATCATAAACATATTAATATTCAAATCCATATCCATATTCATATTTCTATTCATATTAAACATGTTAATATTCATTTCGTTGAATTCAGATTGTAAATTGTTACTTCGTATTCGTATTTGTATTGGGTGATGGATCCATCTACATGTAACCACAGTACTGGGCGGCGGGGACATCAGCGACATCAGCGACACTATCACCCGTCAACTGAGCCTTGGCCTACGTATTAACATATCATCGTATTAATCACAATTACTTCACCTCCTTCAAAATTTCATATTCTCATCACTTAATAAAAATTAAACATGCATATAACGTTTTCTTTTAAATCAAGCATGCAATATGTATTTTAACGTTTTTGTTCATCGTAGAATTGCATAAAAATGAAAAATAATCATATTAACATATAAAACAGCATTCAGGACACTACCATGACGTTTACTAATTTTTGGGTGTAAAATTACTGTTTTACCCCTAGACGTAAAATTTAACGTTTTTGATATTTTCTTAATTCCATTGACTCTAGACAATCCCAAATAATTATTTAAGCTTACAAATTTTCTCGTATTTTTATTTAGCTTAAATCGATGGCTTTTATTAATTCTTTAATTCTAACATATTAATGCGTTTTAGTCCCGAACTAAACTAAACTTTAATATAAAATTCTTAAATTAAAAATTAGACTTTTTATATTATTTTAGCCCTCACGAACCATGAATCAAATCCTATGAGCCATGTTTCGAATTTTTTATACAAAGAAAGCCCTAACTCGAGCCTATGCACTACCCCACGAGCCAACTCGATTTTCCCATGAGCCACGCCCGAACCATGCTGGACCATCTTCGAACCAGACCCCTATGGACCCTAATGGACTCTTAGGACTCAAACCTAGCCCCAAAACCGAAGTCGTTCAACTTAGAAGAAAGATGCGGCCGAGAAGCATCCCAGCGCTAGGACTCTACGTTTGTGATGCTAGGACCCTAACCACTTGACTAGCCCCTAACCAGACCGAGGACCCTAAGGACTTGATCTAGCCTAGCCCGAAGCCCCCTGGCCGAGTCCTTTCTTCCCTGTGCAAGCTTGCACACATGCGCAACTCCCTTGATGGCTCTCGTGTGGAGTCCTAGCTTGCTAGGAACCTTCCCAGCCACGCTAGGACTCCTTCCCTGACCCTAGCACGTCCTTAGCCCAGCTCTGGTTGCAACTGAGCCAAGTCATGGACCTTAAACCCTTGAACTCGAGCCCTTGATCACCAAAGCATGCGGTTTGGTTCCAGCTTGTGTTCTTCGACTTGTACAACGTGTTGTGTGTGTACTAGAACCCTTAAACTCAGTGTAAAACAATCCCATAACACTACCTAATCATGATAGCTCCTTCTAAGCACATGTTGAACATGTTTTGGAACACAAAATCATAAGTTTATCACATGTACATGCATAGTTTCGAAAATAATATGTGTAATATCCAAACTTGGTGAACGGTACGGTTTAAGATTTCTTATGTTTATGGACTATTTGGTTAAGTTTAAGTATAGTTTAGATGTTAAGAATTTGGATTTATGATTTATAGTATTGTTGATTATAGATGGTGTGTAGTCATACTGTAGCGTCGTTGCGATTTAATTCATGATTATTTGTATGTTGAGCCAATTGGTATGAGGCCAATTGTAGTGGTTAGATAAGACATAGTGGTGCAACTTTCTTGTTAAGAGTGTTGCCAAGTTATGAGAGGAAGCGACGTTGCGATTCAATTTAAATGCAAAGTTTATTGTTGGCTACAGAGGAGACCGCACCCGCGCCAGGAAAGAGGCCGCACCCACGGTGGTTGGACAAAAGCGATACCGCACCCGCGGTCGAAGAGGCAACGCACCCGCGGTGATTGGGCAGTAAGGCCATCGCACCCGCGGTAGGAAATGCAGCGCACCTGCGGTCGATGCTTTCGGATTTTTTGATGTGGTTCAGTACACGTAGCGCACCCGCGGTGTAAGGGCTAGCGCACCCGCGGTCGATGAACAGTGAAGTCGTGTTTTGGAGTTTAAGTGATATAATACAAGGGTTTAGCTCATTTCTCTCATTCTTTCCTTTCACTTCTCGGTTCCTCAGCTCAAGGAGACCTAGGGTTCTCAATTTTCTTTCTTTGATTCCTTTGATTCAAGCATCTTGTTGGGTATTTGAAGTGAGAGCAAGATCTTTTTGGGTTCAAGGAGCTAAGGTAATTTTGTGGGTTTAGTTATTCTTGGATTATGGTGTTGGAGAAATTATGGAATGTTTAGTTGTGTTGGTTTTATGGATTTTATGGTATGGTTGTTTGATTATTAAGTTGTTGATGGTGCAATACATGATTTATTGTTGTAGGTTTTGTACCAAGAGATTAGATTCAAGCTTTTTATTGGTTGTAAGTGGAATTCATTCCTTGTACTCACATGAATTATATGTATTGTATTTCAATGGTTTTACTATGCTATTCCCTTCCATTTGATTCATGTTATGTATGAATATACTTTGTTGTATATGAGAGGCTTTTATATGTCTCAATTGTGTAAAAGGGAATACAAAAGAAAAGAGTATTCAAAGTGTTTGTTTTAATGTCCAAGAGAGAGTTCAAATGATTTATTGGATTGATAAATAGATAGCCAGAGATTGCATGCAATTACTTGATCAACGACCATAGGCTTATATCCCAACAGAGTATCGATTTATATCGATGGGATATAGGTACAGAGACATAGATACTATTTAGATATCAATCCAACAGAGAAAAGAGAAATACCATCGTTATTGTTATGTTATACTATGTTTTTCATGTTTCAAGAGTTAGATGGTATTTAATGATTTCAAAGCCATGTTTTACAGAGTACGATATGTACAGATTGTTATGTAAGAGTTTCATTTGCTGAGTTTTATACTTATTTCAGTTATTTCATGTGATGCAGATAAGAGTGACGGGCCAGGACGTTGATTGGAGCCGAGGTCATATGCATAGAAGATGGAAGGAACAAGGCTATTTTGTTAGCATTTTTGGACATGATCAAAATGATATTTTGTATTTGATGCAACAATTATTTGATCATGTATATACTTTTGATTGTATATATTGAAAATGTGTTTATGTCAAGAAAATTTTAAATATTTTTTCCCTCTAAGTAAATTTTTAATTTTCCGCTGTGTTATTTTATAAAATCAGTCAAGGGCGTTACATTAAGTGGTATCAGAGCAATGGTCTTCGGACCAATGCATATGACTTCGTCTACTTTCAACAGTCCGGGTATGTCTTCTTCTACATCTATTTATTGTTATCAGTTGATACGTATTATGTGAGCACATTGTAGGAGTTAATGCCTCCTAAGAGAAAGGCTTCAGAGGGTGAGGATAGCTCCTCATCGAGAGTTGTCGACGAGTTCGGCAAATTATTGAAAGAGCAAGCCAAGGTTCACAGTGAACAGATTCAACAGTTGCTCCGTTTGCAAGGTTCAGGTCAGGGTAGAGGCCAAGGGAGAGGCCAAGTGGTTCAAGCAATTGGAACTGATGGGATCTTTACTGCTTTTAAGAGAATGGATCCGCCTGAGTTTGTAGGAAGCACTGATCCATTGGTGGCTGTAGAGTGGATCAAAGCACTTGAGGCGATATTTGATCATCTCAATTATGAAGACAAGGACAGAGTTATTTGTGCAGTATTCATGCTAGTTAAAGCTGCACGTATTTGGTGGAATGCTACCAAGGTACGTGTTGATGTTCCGGCATTGAAGTGGCAAGATTTTACGGATCTTTTCTACGACAAGTATTTTCCGGATGCACTTCGAGCTCGGAAGGTGACTGAGTTTTTAGAGCTTAGACAGGGAGGTATGAATGTTGACGAGTACATTTTGAAGTTCGAGGAGGGCTGTCTGTTTGCCCCATATATTGCCTCCAATGACAAAGATAAGGGTGCTCATTTCATTAGAGGACTTCGAGCAGAGATCAAAAGGGACATCATTATGTCTAAGGCGGTGACATTTAAAGAGATTGTGGCTAAGGCATTGTTAGCCGAGCAAGATGAGAAGGACATTGCTAGAGAGAGACAGGCGAGGCAGCAGGCTATTGCTCAAAGAGGTCAAGGTTCAAGCCAAAGAGGAAAAGGCAATTTTAAGTGGAAAGGCAAGATGGAACCGAGTTCTAAAGCACCGACAGTTCCATTTGATCCTGAGAAGCCGTTGTGTCCCAAGTGCAGTAGGCATCATAGGGGAGAGTGTAGATTTGGTACTCATATGTGCTACCGATGTGGTACTGCAGGCCATATCGCCAAGGACTGTCCGAGAGGCTCGAGTAAAGAGAAGGTGCAGGGTCGCATCTTCACCATGACGAAGGAAGGTATAAATCCTGATTCTTCTGTGATCTCTAGCACTATTTTAATTTCAGGCAGAGTAGCTACGACATTGATTGATACAGGTGCTACTCATTCTTTTATGTCTGAACTATTTTTGAGATCTTTGGGTTTAGTTCCTTCTGTTCTTCCCCTCCAGTTTAATGTTGTATTGCCTTCTGGGGATGTGTTATGCCCGAATTCTATTTTGTATGCGTGTTCTGTTCAAATTGATGAGCGAGTGGTTTATGCCGATTTTGATTGTTATTCCGATGGTTGCGTTTGATATTACACTTGGCATGGATTGGCTATCAACCTATCGTACAGTGATTGATTGCGTTGCTAAGACGGTGAAATTTGCAGATGATGGAAATAAGGAAGGTATGCTCGCCAGTGCAGGTACTTCGCTGGTCCTACCTTTTATTTCATGTCTTGAGGCTAAGAAGTTGTTGTTTAGAGGTTGTGATGGGTTTTTGGCTTCGATTGTTGATATGGATAGAATTGTGAAGTTGAACATTGATGATATTAATGTTGTGAGAGAGTTCCCTGATGTATTTGAGGATGATGTGCCGGGTTTACCGCCGGACAGAGATGTAGAGTTTGTGATTGATCTAGTTCCGGATATGGTTCCTATTTCCAAAGCTCCGTACAGAATGGCCCCGACAGAGATGAAAAGAGTTGAAGACGCAGTTGCAGGATCTATTGGATAAAGGTTTTATTCGGCCGAGTTCTTCGCCTTGGGGAGCTCCGGTTCTTTTTGTCAAGAAGAAAGACGGGTCTTTGCGGCTGTGCATTGATTACAGGGAAATCAACAAATTGACGATTAAGAATAAATATCCGTTGCCACGAATAGACGATCTTTTTGATCAACTGCAGGAGAGCTACAGTGTTTTCGAAAATTGATCTGCGATCTGGCTATTATCAGTTGAAAGTTAGGGAGTCTGATATCCCTAAGACGGCGTTCCGGACCAGGTATGGTCATTATGAATTTCTTGTTATATCGTTCGGTCTGACTAATGCTCCTTCAGTCTTCATGGATCTTATGAACCGAGTGTTCAAGCCGTATTTGGATAGCTTTTTCATTGTTTTCATTGATGATATATTGATTTATTCCAAGACCAGAGAGCTTCATGCAGAACACCTCAGAGTTGTTCTTCAACTGTTGAGAGAGAAGAGGTTGTATACTAAGTTGAAGAAATGTGAGTTCTGGTTGGAGCAGATTTCTTTCTTAGGCCATATTATCTCGAAGGATGGTATAGCTGTTGATCCAGTAAAAATAGAGGCGATTCAGAAGTAGCCTATCCCTACCACTGTATCAGAGGTACGCAGTTTTCTTGGTTTGGCGGGTTATTATCGTCGTTTTATTTCAGATTTTTCCAAGATTGCCCTGCCGTTAACCAATCTGACGAGGAAGACTGTGAAGTTTGAGTGGTCCAATAAATCCCAAAGTGGATTTCAAGAGTTGAAAGATAGGTTGACGACAGCTCCGGTACTTGCATTGCCCAGTGGTACAGAAGAATTTGTTGTTTATACCGATGCGTCGAAGAAAGGCCTCGGTGCAGTGCTGATGCAACGTGGAAAGGTTATAGCCTATGCTTCTCGACAGTTGAAAGACTACGAGAAAAATTATCCTACGCTTGATCTGGAACTGGCAGCTGTGGTATTCGCCTTGAAAATCTGGAGACACTATTTATATGGCGAAAAGTGTGAAATTTTCACGGACCACAAGAGTTTAAGGTATTTGTTTTCCTAGAAAGAACTCAATATGCGGCAGAGACGGTGGTTAGAGCTTGTCAAAGACTATGATGTGACGATTAGTTATCACCCAGGGAAGGAGAATGTTGTAGCGGATGCATTGAGCCGTAAGTCAAGTTCTTCTTTGAGTTCTATGATTCAGAAACCGTTGTTGTTAGACTTGCAACGAGAGGAGATAGCTTTTGTGGTTCCGGGAACCATTGCTCGCTTTTCAGCGTTGATCATTCGGGCTACATTGACGGACAGAATCCGTAGAGAGCAGGCCATTGATGCACAATTGACAGAGATGAGAGCCAGAGCAGAGGAGAGAGGTAATTCAGAGTTTGGGATGAATAAAGATGGTTTGATGACATTCAGAGGCCGTATATGCATTCCTACTAGTGATGATATTCGACGAGACGTCTTGACAGAGGCTCATACAGCGCCATACTCGATACATCCAGGTAGTACCAAGATGTATCAGGATCTTAAAAGACTCTATTGGTGGCCAGGTATGAAGAAGGATATTGTCATGTTTATTTCTCAGTGCCTAACTTGTCAGCAGGTGAAGATCGAACACCAGAAACCTGTAGGGACATTGCAGTCATTGCCGATTCCTCAATGGAAATGAGAGCACATTACGATGGACTTCGTGATTGGTATTCCCAGAACGCAGAAAGGTTATAACTCTATTTGGGTTATTAATGATCGGTTGACCAAGTCAGCGCATTTTCTTCCAGTCAAGACAACGTATTCCATGAACCAGTATGCCGAAGAGTACATAGCAGAGATTGTCAGATTTCATGGTGTTCCTGTGTCGATCGCGAAAGGGGATCGATTTTAGGTGTTCAAATGCGCAACGGAAGTTCAAAAATGTTTTGAAAGCAAGAAAACCGAAATTTAAAGGGAAAAAATTTCGAACACCTTAGTACTAGTGTGTAACATATACAAAAACACCACTACGACATTCATAGGGTGTTGAGAAATCGTTACATATCAATCACAATGGATTGATGATGGCTCCAACTAAGGTGTAAACACCTTAGCTCTTGATGGGATGACCTTCTACAAGCTATCCTTGCTTCAAAATTAGGCCCAACACTTGCAAACTAGAACCCCTCTTATTTTGCACTAGAAAAATAAGAGGATTTTTCAAGGAGAAGTGGAAGAATGCATCAATCAAAATTGAAGAAAAATGGAGAGGGGAGTGGATGGATATTTCGGCCAAGGTGAGATGGGATGGTGAAGGATTGCTTTTCTTGGTGTTTGAAAAAGTAGAGACAACATTTTGCCTGCCATGCCAATTTTTTTAATCAAAAGTAATCCACAACCTTTCACCTCCCAAGCATGCAAATCAAGTGGGCTTGTAACATTTACAAAGGGCCCATGGACTTTTAATTTAAATTGTCTCAAACATATTTGAGCCCAATTAAACAATGTTTGATGTTACTCAAGCCCACTAGTTAAATAATTATTTTCAATTGGGCTCTACAAGGCCCAATGTTATTTAATTAATTCAACACTTGAATTAATTTAATTATTTGGACTCTACTAGGCCCACTAGTGTTTAATTAATTCAACACTTGAATTAATTTAATTTAGTACATAATAATGTTTATGAAAATCACAATTTTGAAATACATTATTCATTTGGCCAACTTTTAATTTAAGAACACATTCATAAATTAAAAATTATATTTCCCTCATAGAAGTCATACTTCTATTTTTCCTCATGCTTTAACAACACATTGAACTATTTTACTTCTCAATGGGATCTAGAAAGCTAGTACTTGTGTGGCCCTCAATGGTTCATTGATACAACTAGCCGTGGGTTCACATCTCCATGTGATTCGGACTAAACATGTCCTTATTTGAGCATACCCCAATTGCTCCATTCTTAATTATCAACTCCTTGATAACAAAAACGTCAGAACTCAAGTCCGATAGTACCCAACCAATCATGTTAAACGCCTAACAGCATCGCTTACATGATTCACTAGGTATCAAATGATAGTACCTGCAAGAACCATTCAATTATGGTTAGCATACAGTACAGTCCCTTCAACTCATATATCCCGACCGATTCGACAACCATTGGTATATCGAGAGTTGTCAATGAATCGATACTATGTGTCATGTCGTAGTTGCATCGATGGTGTAATCTATGAAACCCCTTTCATAATTACCACCATACTCTGATCAAAGATTTCATACTACACATACATGAGAACACATGGGATATCCATACCCGAAGGTAAGCAGTGAATCCCCGACTACAATACATCGACTCCTATATGTTTCGACAGAACACCCAACCTTGCCACCTGATGACCCCCATGAGAGTCGGTAAACAAGTTAAAGTGTAATTCTAGCACATAGAGTCTCAATGTTGTCCCGGGTCATAAGGACTAATGGTGTACAACCATAAACTAGGACTTTTCCACTCGATAAGTGAGAACCACTTGAAAAGTCCTTTATGGAGGGTTGTTCAGTGCACTCTACAAGGAGCACCTATCTGCATGCTCGGACATCACAATGTCCCCTACCAATGAAACATGGTACTCACATCGCAGATACTAGTCTCAAACTCGAGCGGCCTATATCCTTCTTAGCGGCGGCTGAATCGACTAGGAACTGTTTAGAATATACAGTATTCCAAATATGAGTTTCATGATACTCATCATATGAGCATCTCATATTCTTTCTACTATTTGTATATTCAAGGACTTTATCTATGCAACTAGCATGGGTAAACAGATAAAGAAGTGCCAAAACAATAAATTCAAATATTATTAAAATAAAGACTGTTCATACATAGAGTTTAAACATGAACCCTCGGCCAACACTTGGCTCGACGGGCACCTACTCTAACAATCTCCCACTTGCACTAGAGCCAACTACCCATATGCTTCAAACCCATCGATTCGCGATGCTTCTCGAACAATGGTCCAGGTAAAGGCTTAGCTAGCGGATCAGCAACATTATCTGCGGAGCCGACTTTGTCAATCATGACATCTCCTCTTTCCACGATCTCTCGAAGGATGTGGTACTTTCTCAGTATATGTTTGGACTTCTGATGAGACCTCGGCTCCTTTGCTTGAGCAATGGCTCCCGTGTTGTCACAAAACACCGGGACAAGAGCAACTACATTAGGAATGACGCCCAACTCTTGGACGAAATTCCTTATCCAAACAGCCACCTTTGCTGCAGCTGATGCAGCAATATATTTTGCCTCAGTGGTGGAATCCGTTGTACTGTCTTGCTTGGAACTCTTCCAAGAGACAGCAGCACCATTGAGCATGAATATGAATCCAGAGGTTGACTTCGAGTCATCAATATCGTTTTCGAATCTAGAGTCGGTATAGCCTTCAAATTTCAGTTCTCCACCCCCATAGACCAAGAACAATTTATTGGTCCTTCTCAAATACTTGAGGATGTCTTTCACAGCTTTCCAATGTGGAAGACCGGGGTTCGATTGATATCTACTCACTACACTTAGTGCGAAAGCCACGTCAGGACGTGTAGATATCATCCCATACATGATGCTACCAATTGCAAATGCATATGGAATGCGTGTCATCGCCTCTATCTCTGCATCAGTCTTGGGAGACATAGACTTGGATAGGGACACGCCATGACACATTGGTAGATGTCCTCTCTTGGACTCATCCATCGAGAACCACTTCACGATGGTATCAATGTATGTGGACTGGGTGAGACCAAGCAATCTTTTTGATCTATCTCTATAGATCTGTATTCCCAATACAAAAGATGCTTCACCCAAGTCCTGCATCGAGAACATACTCGCTAACCATATCTTAGTTGATTGCAACATTCCTACATCATTCTCAATGAGTAGAATGTCATCAACATACAGCACCAGGAATGTCACAGCACTCCCACTGACCTTCTTATACACACAGGGTTCCTCAGGATTCTTAGTAAAACCAAACTCTTTGATTGTACTATCAAATCTAAGGTTCCAACTCCTAGATACCTGCTTTAGACCATAAATAGATCTTTGAAGTTTTCATACCATATGCTCACTTCCGACAGATGTAAACCCTTCGGGTTGAGACATGTAAATCTCTTCCTTAATATCCCCATTAAGAAAGGCTGTCTTGACATCCATCTGTCATATCTCATAGTCATACCATGCAGCTATGGCTAGCAATATCCTTATGGACTTGAACATTGCAACTGGAGAAAAGGTTTCCTCAAAGTCAACTCTTTGTCTTTGAGTATATCTTTTTGCCACCAATCGCGCTTTGAAGGTCAATACCTTCCCATCCGTCCCAAGTTTCCTCTTGTAAATCCATTTACACCCTATGGGAACAATTCCCTCAGGTGTATCCACGAGATTCCACACTTGGTTTGAATGCATGGAATTCATCTCAGATTCCATCGCTTCAAGCCACTTGGATGAATCGGCATCAGATAACGCTTCCTTGAAGGTCCTTGGATCACATCCATGGTTAGGCTCATCATGGCCCTCTTCAAGAAGCAGACCATACCTCATAGGTGGTTTAGAGACTCTCTCGGATCTTCTAGGAGCTTGTATCTTCTCTCTTGGCTCTTCGGGTGTGGGTTCTACAATTTTGGGTGTCTCTCGAACCTCTTCAGTTCTATCATCTCCCCTTTTCTATCCAATAGAAACTTCTTTTCCAAAAAGGTTGCATTCCTAGAAACAAACACTTTTGTTTCTTGGGGATGATAGAAGTAGTATCCAACCGAATTCTTTGGATATCCCACAATGTAACATAAAATGGATCGATTATCGAATTTATCTCCCACTACCTTCTTCACATAAGTAGGGCACCCCCATATTCTAAGATAAGAATATTTGGGAGGCTTATCCATCCATATCTCATATGGTGTCTTGTCAACTGCCTTTGAATGGACATTGTTCAACAACAGTGCCGCTGTCTCAAGCGCATATCCCCAAAAGGATGGCGGCAACTCCGTGAACCCCATCATAGACCGAACCTTGTCCATCAAAGTCCGGTTACGACGCTCCGAAACACCATTCAACTGTGGTGTAGCGGGCGGAGTCCAATGTGAGAGAATCCCATTCTCCCTAAGATACTCTTGGAACTTGGCACTCAAGTACTCACCACCTCGATCCGATCGAAGTGTCTTGATGCTTCGTCCCAACTGTTTCTCTACTTCACTTCTGAATTCTTTGAACCTTTCAAAGGCTTCAGACTTGTATTTCATCAAATACACATACCCATACCTCGAAAAGTCATCGATAAAGGTGATGAAGTAGGCATGTCCATGCTTAGTGGTGATGCTAAGCGGACCGCACACATCGGTATGGATCAAATCCAATAACCCTTTGGCTCGCTCCACATGGCCCTTAAAGGGAATTTTGGTCATCTTTCCTTTTAGACAGGATTCACAAGTCGTGAGAGCATTAATATCAGACATATCAAACATGCCTACTCCCACTAGCTTGTTCATCCTTCTTAGGGAAATATGTCCTAATCGAGCATGCCATAATTGTGCCGAATTTAGAGTATATTCGTTTGCGCTTGTTTGTTGTTGTTATAGCTTGGACATTGTTTAGTGGAATATCTTTCAATTTTAAGGTGTAGAGATCGTTTTCAAGTTCTCCGATACCAATTAAACATTCGTTCTTGTAAATGTTGCAAACACATTTGCTAAATAAACAAGAAATATCCATATTTATCATGCATAGAAATGAAATAATGTTTTTCACCAAGTTTGGTACAAACAAAACATCTCTCAAAACAAACTTAAAATCATTGTTCAAATGCAAATAAACATCTCCTACGGCCTTGGCAGCAACCCTTGCTCCATTGCCCATCCTCAAGAAGGTCTCACCTTCCCTGAGCCTCCTACTTCTTCCCATCACCTACAAATTATTACAGAGATGTGAGCCACAGCCGGTATCCAATACCCAAGAAGTAGAGTTAATTGAAATGTTTACTTCAATATAGAACATACCGTTTCCAGAACTCTTCTGGGCAACATATTCCCTGCAGTTACGCCTCCAATGTCCAGGATTCTTGCAGTGATGACAGATGTCAACAGTCTTGTCAGCCTTCACTGGTGTGGCTGCCACAACTGGATCCGGAGTCTGCCTCTTCAAGGGCACGTTCTTCTTGGGACGTTGGAAAGAACGCTTCTTTCCCTTCCCAGGTGGACCGGTCTTTGTACCAGATGAAGAGCCCACAAAAAGAACCGGCTTCTCTTTCTTGATGGTGGACTCAAAAGTCACAAGCATATTCACCAACTCCTCAAGGGTCGGCTCCATCTTGTTCATGTTGAAGTTCACCACAAAAGGATCAAATGAGCTAGGCAATGATAACAGCAACACGTCGGTGGTCAGCTCCGAAGGCAACATCAAGTCCATGCCAACGATCTTGTCCACGAGCCCAATCATCTTCAAGCCATGCTCATGGACCGAGGCCCCATCTCGCATGCGCAAAGTGATCAGCTCCTTGACTGTAGCATGCCTAAGAGGCCGAGTCTGCTCACCAAAGAGCTCCTTGAGGTGAAAATGAATGTCAGCAGCACTCTTTGCATCCTCAAAACGCCTCTGCAGCTCATCATTCATAGAAGCCTGCATATAACACCTGGCTTTCAAGTCATGGTCACACCAATCCTTGTAAGTCTGTAATTTCTCAGGAGTGCAGCTAGTCGGAGCCTCAACAGGGGGCGACTCAGTCAGTGTGTATGCAATCTTTTCCGAGTTCAAGACGATTTTCAGGTTTCTTAGCCAAGTGAGGTAATTAGGTCCGGTTAATACGTGTTTTTCGAGAATAACAGACAGAGGATTGCGAATCGAAGACATTGTCAAATTTGTACTGAAAAGTAAAACAGATAAATGTTAATGACTATTTTAAAATATTTAGTAAGATATAAAGTATGGACTTTTACTTTATAAATTTTCGCTCCCACTGTTTTGACATTTTCACTACCCTCTAGTGAAAACGGGAAACTCCTTTCCTCAGTAGGTACGCAAGGTCCAATTAGCGAATTATGATCCCGAATAATATCAGCCACTCACAATCCCTAAAACGTAGTTTCCAATTGCATCACCATGAAACCCTTTACGTAAACTTTTGTCTCACGTTTGATTAGGACCCAATAATATGACGCCGTTCATCTTCACGTGTCAAGCCTTACCCATCGATGTTGAACCTTAATGGACGGTCGCCATGAGTTCCCCCAATAATATGAGCCGAAATCATGGGAGTTCCACGTAGTTAACATCACCATGTCAATGGATGTCACAGCTTTCCGGCACCCAGGGCCCCCCCAATAATATGAGCCGAACCCCGAGCACGGGTAGCGTTCATCATGCACCCATTGTCGATGGAAGACATGGAAATTATAAACAAATTTATAATTCCCCTTTTCGAGCTTGATATTAATTTTGAATCTTATTCAAAATGAGGGTTTTTAATTTTGAAAGGTCTCATCATAATTTTATTTAAAAAACGCCATGTTTGATCGTATGTTTGTCGGATTCATGCAACTTTGTTATTATCATAATAATAACGCACATACTCATTATTTATAACATATCATGCATATATTATAAACAGTAAACAAAACAAGGATGATCAATCGCCCCAAAACTAATGGCCCGTGTGAGCTAAACACGGGCCTAGCTCCAATCCTAGGGAAATGCAAGGGATGCAAATGCAACTATTACATTAGCTTCCAATATTTATATGTCTTCGATCTTCATAATCATCATGGCCACCATCTTCCAATCTTGATCATCCACTATACTAATATTTACAAATAAATATCCATGGCAAATAGGGATACATCTCATGGGGGTGGGAACGGGCCATAAACCAAGTTCACTTTATAAATTGATAATTATTACAATCATTCAACACAAAATATCCTAGCATACACCTAGCAAATTGGGCTTGGGCTTTTGATCATCCTTCATGCATAATATCACATATCATACACCATCAATTAATTATCACAATAATTAATTGATCCAATATTATATATCTTGATCCAATCACTAACCGCCACGATTATAAACTAAATTAACAAAGTATACAAACACCTTTGTCTACTTTCTAATTAATTTATTTATAACCGAATTTCTTGTAAATCACCATTTACTATAAATAACTAAAGTCGAACTTCAATTATTTATTTTATGAGAAAATATTTGCAACTTTTGTAAATTTAAACTTAAGGGCCCAAAAAATTCATTTTTCACCAAAAATATTTTGGCTCATTTAAATTCACAAATATGCTAGCCATCTAATGGCCCAACAACTCAAGGCCCATGACACTTTGATATTTCAAAACATCTTTTGAAAACCCTAGTCGTCATCGCAGTCGCCGAAGCTCCGTCGCCGGATTCTGGCCAACAAAATATTTTTTTTTTATTTTATTTTAAATAGAGGGCTTCGAGCTACCCGAAATTTTTCCCAAAAAAGCCTTGATTTTGTTGCAAAAATTTCATCTCATGCGGTTAGAAATCGACATCAATATAATATTATGTATATGCTACAAAAACTAGTACCCTTAGCTCATGATACCACTTAAAGGAGATCGATTTTAGGTGTTCAAATGCGCAACGGAAGTTCAAAAATGTTTTGAAAGCAAGAAAACCGAAATTTAAAGGGAAAAAATTTCGAACACCTTAGTACTAGTGTGTAACATATACAAAAACACAACTATGACATTCATAGGGTGTTGAGAAATCGTTAACTATCAAACACAATGGATTGATGATGACTCCAACTAAGGTGTAAACACCATAGCTCTTGATGGGATGACCTTCTACAAGCTCTCCTTGATTCAAAATTAGGTCCCACCACTTGCAAACTAGAACCCCTCTTATTTTGCACTAGAAAAATAAGAGGATTTTTCAAGGAGAAGTGTAAGAATGCTTCAATCAAAATTGAAGAAAAATGGAGAGGGAAGTGGATGGATATTTCGGCCAAGGTAAGATGGGATGGTGAAGGGATTGCTTTTCTTGGTGTTTGATAAAGTAGAGAACATTTTGCATGACA
The DNA here is from genome assembly GCF_025594145.1 of Primulina tabacum. Lineage (NCBI taxonomy): Eukaryota > Viridiplantae > Streptophyta > Magnoliopsida > Lamiales > Gesneriaceae > Primulina > Primulina tabacum. The sequence goes on along the minus strand of NC_134557.1, from coordinate 16,109,057 downwards.
TGCCAATTTTTTTAATCAAAAGTGATCCACAACCTTTCACCTCCCAAGCATGCAAATCAAGTGGGCTTGTAACATTTACAAAGGATCCATGGACTTTTAATTTAAATTGTCTCAAACATATTTGAGTACAATTAAACAATGCTTGATGTTACTCAAGCCCACTAGTTAAATAATTATTTCCAATTGGGCTCTACAAGGCCCAATGTTATTTAATTAATTCAACACTTGAATTAATTTAATTATTTGGACTCTACTAGGTCCACTAGTGTTTAATTAATTCAACACTTGAATTAATTTAATTTAGTTCATAATAATGTTTATGAAAATCACAATTTTCAAATACATTATTTATTTGACCAACTTTTAATTTAAGAACACATTCATAAATTAAAAATTATATTTCCTTCATAGAAGTCATACTTCTATTTTTCCTCATGCTTTAACACATTGAACTATTTTACTTCTCAACGGGATCTAGAAAGCTAGTACTTGTGTGGCCCTCAATGGTTCATTGATACAACTAGCCGTGGGTTCACATCTCCATGTGATTCGGACTAAACATGTCCTTATTTGAGCATACCCTAATTGCTCCATTCTTAATTATCAACTCCTTGATAACAAGAACGTCAGAACTCAAGTCTGATAGTACCCAACCAATCATGTTAAACGCCTAGCAGCATCGCTTACATGATTCCCTAGGTATCAAATGATAGTGCCTGCAAGAACCATTCAATTATGGTTAGCGTACAGTACGGTCCCTTCAACTCATATATCCCGACCGATTCGACAACCATTAGTATATCGAGAGTTGTCAATGAATCGATACTACGTGTCATGTCGTAGTTGCATCGATGGTGTAATCTATGAAACCCCTTTCATAATTACCACCATACTCTGATCAGAGATTTCATACTACACATACATGAGAACACATGGGATATCCATACCCGAAGGTAAGCGGTGAATCCCCGACTACAATGCATCGACTCCTATATGTTTCGACAGAACACCCAACCTTGCCACCTGATGACCCCCATGAGAGTCGGTAAACAAGTCAAAGTGTAATTCTAGCACATAGAGTCTCAATGATGTCACGGGTCATAAGGACTAATAGTGTACAACCATAAACTAGGACTTTTCCACTCGATAAGTGAGAACCACTTGGAAAGTCCTTTATGGAGGGTTGTTCAGTGCACTCTACAAGGAGCACCTATCTGCATGCTCGGACATCACAATGTCCCCTACCAATGAAACATGGTACTCACATCGCAGATACTAGTCTCAAACTCGAGCGGCCTCTATCCTTCTTAGCGGCGGCTGAATCGACTAGGAACTGTTTAGAATATACAGTATTCCAAATATGAGTTTCATGATACTCATCATATGAGCATCTCATATTCTTTCTACTATTTGTATATTCAAGGACTTTATCTATGCAACTAGCATGGGTAAACAGATAAAGAAGTGCCAAAACAATAAATTCAAATATTATTAAAATAAAGACTGTTCATACATAGAGTTTAAACATGAACCCTCGGCCAACACTTGGCTCGACGGGCACTTATTCTAACAGATCGTGACCCTAGATTTACTTCAGAGTTTTGGAAGAGTTTGCACAGAGCCTTGGGTACACGGTTAGCATTCAGTACAGCATATCACCCCCAGAGCGACGGTCAATCAGAGAGAGTTATTCAGATTTTGGAGGATATGCTCAGAGCTTGTACTATCGATTATCCTGGTAGCTGGGATTCCAAATTGCCTCTTGTTGAGTTCACGTACAATAACAGTTACCAAGCGACGATTGGCATGGCACCGTATGAAGCACTTTATGATAGAAAATGTAGATCCCCCTTATATTGGGACGAGATTGGTGAGAGAAAGATGTTGGGTCCAGAGTTGGTCCGACAGACAGCTGATGTTGTTGCTGTTATTCGAGAGAGGATGAAGACAGCACAGTCAAGACAGAAGAGTTATGCTGATGTAAGACGAAGGTCGTTGCAGTTTGAGGTTGGCGATCACGTGTTCTTGAAGATTGCACCTCTTAAAGGTGTGATCCGGTTTGGCAAAAAGGGAAAGTTGAGTCCAAGATTTATTGGCACATTTGAGATTTTGGACAGAGTCGATGATCGAGCTTACAGGTTAGCCCTACCGCCAGATCTTGATAGAGTTCATAATGTTTTTCATGTCTCCAAGCTCAGGAAGTATATTGCGAATCCTTCCATGTTCTTCGTCACGAGCCTTTGGATTTGACGCCGAATTTGACGTACCAAGAGATTCCAGTCCAGATTCTGGATCGCAAAGTTAAAGTATTGAGAAACAAAGAGATCGGCATTGTTAAAGTCCTTTGGAGGAATCAATTGATTGAAGAAGCCACGTGGGAACCAGAGGATGAGATGAAAGAAAAGTATCCTGAGTTGTTTGCACAGTGACGTCAATTTCAGGGACGAAATTTCTTTAAGGAGGGGAGATTTTAATATCCAAGCTTGGTGAACTGTACGGTTTAAGATTTCTTATGTTTATGGACTATTTGGTTAAGTTTAAGTATAGTTTAGATGTTAAGAATTTGGATTTATGATTTATAGTATTGTTGATTATAGATGGTGTGTAGTCATAGTGTAGCGTCGTTGCGATTTAATTCATGATTATTTGTATGTTGAGCCAATTGGATATGAGGCCAATTGTAGTGGTTAGATAAGACATAGTGGTGCAACTTTCTTGTTAAGAGTGTTGCCAAGTTATGAGAGGAAGCGACGTTGCGATTCGATTTTAGATTCAAAGTTTATTGTTGGCTACAGAGGAGACCGCACCCGCAGTGGTTGGACAGAAGCGATACCGCACCCGCGGTCGAAGAGGCAGCGCACCCGCGGTGATTAGGCAGTAAGGCCATCGCACCCGCGATAGGAAATGCAGCGCACCTGCGGTCGATGCTTTCGGATTTTTGGATGTGGTTCAGTACACGTAGCGCACCCGCGGTGCAAGGGCTAGCGCACCCGCGGTCGATGAACAGTGAAGTCATGTTTTGGAGTTTAAGTGATATAATACAAGGGTTTAGCTCATTTCTCTCATTCTTTCCTTTCACTTCTCGGTTCCTCAGCTCAAGGAGACCTAGGGTTCTCAATTTCCTTTCTTTGAGTCCTTTGATTCAAACATCTTGTTGGGTATTTGAAGTGAGAGCAAGATCTTTTTGGGTTCAAGGAGCTAAGGTAATTTTGTGGGTTTAGTTATTCTTGGATTATGGTGTTGGAGAAATTATGGAATGTTTAGTTGTGTTGGTTTTATGGATTTATGGTATGGTTGTTTGATTATTAAGTTGTTGATGGTTCAATACATGGTTTATTGTTGTAGGTTTTGTACCAAGAGATTAGATTCAAGCTTTTTATTGGTTGTAAGTGGAATTCATTCCTTGTGCTCACATGAAGTATATGTATTGTATTTCAATGGTTTTACTATGCTATTCCCTTCCATTTGATTCATGTTATGTATGAATATACTTTGTTGTATATGAGAGGCTTTTATATGTCTCAATTGTGTAACAGGAATACAAAAGAAAAGAGTATTCAAAGTGTTTGTTTTAATGTCCAAGAGAGAGTTCAAATGATTTATTGGATTGATAAATAGATAGCCAGAGATTGCATGCAATTAGTTGATCAACGACCATAGGCTTATATCCCAACAGAGTATCGATTTATATCGATGGGATATAGGTACAGAGACAGAGATACTATTTAGATATCAATCCAACAGAGAAAAGAGAAATACCATCGTTATTGTTATGTTATACTATGTTTTTCATGTTTCAAGAGTTAGATGGTATTTAATGATTTCAAAACCATATTTTACAGAGTACGATATGTACAGATTGTTATGTAAGAGTTTCACTTGCTGAGTTTTATACTCATTTCAGTTATTTCATGTGATGCAGATAAGAGTGACGGGCCAAGACGTTGATTGGAGCCGAGGTCATATGCATAGAAGATGGAAGGAAGAATGCTATTTTGTTAGCATATTTGGACATGATCAAAATGATATTTTGTATTTGATGCAACACTTATTTGATCATGTATATACTTTTGATTGTTATATTGAAAATGTGTTTATGTCAAGAAAATTTTAAATCCTTTTTCCCTCTAAGTAAATTTTTAATTTTCCGCTGTGTTATTTTATAAAATCAGTCAAGGGCGTTACAATATGAACTGTGACTTGTTTTTCATACAAAAAATAATCAAAATACTATGGTGTGATGGATGAGTAAAGAGAAGAATATGGCGAGCCTTTGCGTGATTTACGCACGAAATAACGTTGACGAATTGAATAACGATGACACGAAGACGATGGATTAAAAACCTCTAGAAAGTCGAAACTTTCCCTTGATTTTGCTTGTGTGTGCCGTGTGAGTTTGAGAGAAGAGTTTGAAGATTTTTGGGGTGTGGCGCGTGGGTTAATGGGTAGGTTATGGGGGGTTATGCTTATTTATGTGTTAATTAAACATGTAAACAAGCCTAGGCCCATTAGTAACCTATACTAGGCCCAAAAGCTCATTAGTGCATAATTAAAATATTTTTTTTAGTAAAGTTTGTGAATTTATTAGTCGGGTTGCCAAAACGTTCTTATTTTTGTTGAAAATCCAACACCGATAAAAACTACGTCCCGGCGTATAAAATCACTTCAAAAATCCTTATTTTCAAAAATATGAAAAAGTATCAACCATATTTTAAATAATTAAAAACAATTATTTAATAAAAACATTTTCCATTTTTTTCAGCTCTCACGCTCCGTTCCTCGATCGCAACTCGAATAACAATTGAAAATGCATTTTAATGCATTTAAGTAGAAAAACTACAAAAACATCATATAAACATATCACATAATCAATTTAGCAATTAAAATCAATTAATTAACTACTTTCCATACTCTCTAGATTCGCATGCAGTTGGATTACGTCGTCTTAATTTTGGATCTTACACATCATATAAACATATCATAAATCAATTTAGCAATTAAAATCAATTAATTGACTATTTTCTCTATTCTCTAGATTCGTATGCAGTTGTATTACGTCGTCTTAATTTTGAATCTTACACGCTCTTTATATTAAATTGGAACTAGCAGGGTGGTGACGGGCTATAGTAACATAAATACATACATATGTATATACACTAATTATATATATTGTAATTGATGTAAAATAAAAAATTATACTATATATAAAAAGAGAATTATACTTTCTAAAAGCTTATTTGCACGCGCTCTTTATATTAAATTGGAATTGGCAGGGTGGTGACCGGCTATAGTGACAATTCCAAGATTAATTAAAAGAAAGAAGGAAAAAAGGAAATGATATACATATGTGGTTTCTTGTCGTGTTGGCTTTAAGGTAGTGATAGGGACAATTAGCCCATTGTGGGATACAAAAGAAGTGATCCGTCGAATAAAGTAAGAAATTTTCAAACGGTACGAAAATATGACTAAAATTTAGAAACAAAGATGTTGCTCATCAATTTTAATGTCAAAAATGTTGGTTTTCTTATAAGGTAAACAAAATATATTAAGTTTGAGTCTGAAGATAGAAAAAAAGGTTGACTAAAACTATTCTAACCCTTGGTATCCTTCGAAATAGGCCATCAAGATTCATGTTTATGATGGTCGTAGAGACCGAGGATCCAAGAGTGTGAAAAGTGCTTATCTTTTGGTGAGCTGAATCATACTAAACTTTCTGCGTCAGAAGATTTTAATTACGCTTCATGGCAAAAATAACAAAGGGATTGGTACACTGCTTTCGGGTTTTTGCTATCCTCCTCGTGCCGAATTCCACAAGCTTGACTTAAAGCCATCATATCGCGTGGACCCTGCCTGATACCTACAAGTATCAGGGACTGTTTTAGCCAAACCAGGCGGTGGATACACGGCATATTTTTTTAAAAAAGCCATATTTTCTTTGGCACCAAGGTCCAATAAAAGGTACTACAAATCTCAAAAGTGCGCTACACATGAACCTGGATACAGCCAGATAGATGTTCTTCCCTCTTCTTAAAAGTGGGTTCACAGAATCAGATGTTCCCGAGATAAAGACATAACGAAGCCCCATTGCATTGTACGTATAAACAACAAAATTATATATATTTTTTCAAATCATAAGTATCAAATACGGATGATAACCACATGGATTTCCTCAACCCACGTGTACAGTAGCGCCTAACACAGATCGGACAGCTGACCTATCAGCCATCTTGTAGAACCCAATAGCACTAAACCCGAACCTTCGCCTACAGGAGTGAATACTCTAATCTTGAAGCTGAAGTGAATACATCACCAAAAACGGATACCCCACGAGGTGCAAAATACTGTATCATGCCTATGTCGTATTCTGATCATACAACTAAATACCACTGCTAAAGAAAGGGGGTATTGACCCTGCGCATATGGCTTTGGCTGCCAGTAACTGGAGTCCATAACTAAAATATTAACAAGTTAAGAGTGGATGAAGCTCCTCATTTCATCCATTAGGCAATGGAAATGGTCATTGTTAGGCAAGAAATAGAACCCGATCGTTGCTTTTTCGAGATAAAGAAGCTTGACTTCTTTCCCTGATTTCTTGAGCCCTTCAACATAGCGCAATTGCCAATCTTGAAGAAGATCCAATCCCGCCACAACCACCAAACTTTTAGGGAAGTTCAGTCCCTCAAGGGTTCTACTCCTCGGTCCGGAAACATTACATGCAGGATGGTCCCTATCCTCACCCTCTGGTAAATAAGCTCTCCAATACCAATCCCTATCCTGAACTGTCACAAAATATTTACCATCTAATTGTTTTTCAGATTCCGTCCTCTCCTGGCCACCGAACATCGGGTGAAGAAGAATATTTCCCAATACATCAACACCTTCTTCAGCTGCTCTTACAGCAACATGATGTGCAATATTACCACCTGAACTATCGCCGGCCAAATATACATGAACCTTAGAATCATGTCCACTTTGAAGCCATGATCTTGAGCGAACCCACTTAAGAGCTGTCCAACCATCATCGTAAGCACAAGGGTATCGGTTCTCTGGCGATCTGCGATAATTCACCGACACAACAGCGGCCTTGCAAGTACTGACAAGGCGGCGACAGAGAGTATCGTAGATAGCAGTATTGGCTGAAGAATGAACAAAGCTTCCACCATGGAAGAACAAAACTACAGGTACAATCTCAGTAGTATTTAAGGGCTTTTCAAGTTCCAAAATCCCCCATTGAGTCTCGCGGTCTAGGGCAGCTAAATAAACCCTGTTAAGAAGGCTTGTGGCACGATCTACGACATCGAAAGAGTAAACCCTATCAACCGAGTTCGTGTTTGCAGGCACTTTCCGGTCAAGAAACTCGTTCAATTCACGGTTAAACGTGCCATCAGGCCGCCGGAGCATGGTATAAGCAAGCTTGAAGTTGGATATAAGGATCCATGTATTAAGAGGAACCACCCTCTGCATAAAACAGGAACCATCGGTTCGTCAGTCCATGAATTGCGACACAAAAATGTAGGTCAAGAAAACCACAAGGCAGAAAATTTAATTGATTAGACTTGAAAGAAAATTTCTCAAATCAGATCAGTATTAATAGCCCAGTAAAGAAAAAATCTGAAAACGGGAAAAAAAAATACACATACTTCAAAAGAAATAAACCAAGAAAATAAAAAAACAACCAAGAAAAAACTTAACAGGAGCATGATATCAGTTCGTGGAGATTGCCAAATGAGAAGCACGAAGCAAAGTAATAACAAAGTGCATGTAATACAAGTGAAAAAGTAAATAAAACCATGAAGAGATAAGCAGAGCCCAAACCCGGTAAAATAAAAGTAAAGATTCAATCTTTTTGCCCATATCAGACCTTTTTCTCTCAAAACCAACTCTTTCTTGAGCAAGCCCACACTCAAAGATTAACCCCAAAAATACACACACACAAAACAAACGAAAAAAATTCCTCGTCTTAAAATGATCGTAACCCCAGATCATAAATCCTAAACCGAGAACTATAAGCAAAACGAGAAAGAGATATGAAATAATATACCTTTGATTCATTGGCATTTACTTCATTACTGCCTGCCATGAGGGGTTTTTCTAGAAATTAATCCTCACCCAACGATCTCCAGCTACACAAATGAATCGTTTCCCCTCCAAGAACGCACCCTGTTCAAGTGTCTGAAATCAGACACCCTTTTCTTCCCCTTCTATTGAATTTTTCCCCCAAAAAACAAACAAAAAATGATGTATTCCGTAACCAAACAAACACAGAGCAGAGAAGTCTCAGTTTTGCTCACTCCACAGAACAAGAAAGATCAAGAAAAGAGACCATACAACAACAAAGACATCGATGGGAGATGAATAATAGAATAATTTAACACTACAGACGCAAAATGACTATTGGAAGAAGATAAAGAAAGGTAATAAAAACGAAGGTGGCGTGTGAAATTACCTGCAAGTCTATTTTGCTCTTGCCTATCATCTCGCCGTAATGTAAAATAAAAAGTAAAAAATAAAAACACAATTATTTAAAAAGGACTTCTAACATTAATTAAAAGTACTTAAAAAGACAAATAGAAGAGAGAGTGAAGGGTGACGGGGATGGAGTCAAATGCTAAAGAACGACGGAAGGAAGGGAGCCGAGAAAAACGACAAAGGATATGCCCAATAAAGTAAATTAGGTAGGCTCTGACAAAAAGACGGTTTTATCAGTTGTATTTTGTGAGACGGATCTTTTATTTGTGTCATCCATGAAAAAATATTACTTTTTATGCTAAGAGTGTTATTTTTTATTATGAATATCGGTAAAGTTGACCCGTCTCACATATAAATATTCGTGAAATCGTATCACAAAAAACTTACTCTTCCATAATAATACTCACATACTTCCGATTCTTGTCATTATATGTACATAGACTTGTAATTGTGAACCAGGTATTATATATGCTTTAAATTTAATCTACAGGTAATAATTTGACTTTGATTTCAAAATTCAAAGTTTGCTTTCGTTGGCAAGAACTAATGAATGGGTTTTTGCTGGCAAGAATTGTTAGTGTACACCAAAAAGTCAATTTCCATGGACTGATTATTTAAGAGAAAATTGAAATTTTTAGTTGTGTAATTTTGAGTTTAGTTATGTAATTTTTTTATATATGGTTTAAATTCAGTAACTTAGATTTTTTTTTTTGATATTTATTTTTCCAAAATTCATCTATCTTTTTTATTATTATTGTTTATCTGACATCGATATTCTTCTTCTGCATAGCTCATGTAGCAAAAATAACCTCATATAACATAAATCAAAATTAATCTAAACAAAAAAATAAAAAAATATCCAATATTTAAAAACAGGAGATTTTTTTTTTCTTTTTATTTTTTTAGATATATTTATTGATATATGTTTTATTTTTATTATATGAGCTATGTAGAAAAATATTGGTTTCAAATAAACAATAATCGAAAGATTTCAGTGTTTCAGATTAAAAAATTACCAAAAACAAAAAGTAGATAAATTAATACTAAACATTGAAAAATGGCAAGACTAAGTCAAAAAACGTACTAACTTACGGGACTAACTTGTAATTTTGTCATTATTTAATTTTATTTTATGAGCAATACGTATTTAACTAAAAGGTATTGACCAAACCCCTCTTTCACGTTGTACATGGTTTTCCATGCACAATTTCGACAGCTACATTTATAATTTCTTCTTCTTTGTGTTTTCCCCATCCAATTCCTTGTCTTTTGTGTTTCATTCCTTATTAGAGAGTTTTGTGTTTCCAAGCTATCCAAAGGAAAAGACAAGGCAATAGGGCGTTACTTTGAAAGGCACCGAATCCCACGCCCCCGGATGGACCTCATGTATTGCCAAACACGCCCTCGAGGTCCACATGAATTGACCAAACAGACCCACAACTCTCTTTCAAACCACAAAGGCACAGTCGCGAGAGACGTGTTTTTGTAAGGGGTAGCGTGACGACATGTTTTTTGTCAGAGAGTGGTGGGCCCACGTTCGCTTTGAATTTTGTCGTTCTCTGGTGGGGCTGTATCCTTTTTCCTGACTGACGCGCGTTTCGGGCACGTGGGGGACCCACGGAGCAAGAGGTCTTCCAGTTTTAGAGCCCGATACCAGGATCCGGGAATACCATTGGCCTCGTGATTATACATATCGAAACGTGGCTGTTTTCTCGATCAGTCGTCTTTGCCGATGAGATATTTTTTTATGAAATTTGCTTATGTAATAATTTAATGTTTTCGATGTTTATGTAGATAGGGTGGTTAGAAATTTATAGCTGTATGAGATGAGTAAATAACAAATATTGGTGTAAAAAAAATATTAGTGAAAATAAACCTAAATGTTGATTCTTTAAAACACATATGTAATTATCATCGGAGATTCTTTATAATGTTAACTTATCATATTATATAGAATATCTTGACTCATGAGCAAACGACGGCGAATCACCGACTATTTCGAAATTACACTCAACTTCGCCACCTGATTACCTTCAATCGACTCGGTAAACGTAGCAAAGTGCATGCTAGTACATAGAATCTCTACGTTGTCTCAGATCAAAAAACTAATGGTATGTAATAATAACCGCGAACTATTTCACTCGATGAGTGATAACCACTTGGACAGTATGGGGGAACATTGTTCAGTGCATCAACAAATGATCACTCTTGAACAACGCTCACTCATTTGTAATGAATGAAGATCTTCATGCCCTTACCAAAAAACATTACATTTACATCAGAGATGCTAGTTTCAAGCTCAAGCGACCTTTATTCTTATTTTAGGTGGCTGATTATACTAAGAACATGTTTAGAATATACGATACACTTATTAATGAGTCATGATTTTACGTTGCGAGTCAGACCTCATGGTACCTATTATATATTCAAGAGCTTTATCTATACAACTTGCATTGTTATACGCTGCCAACGTGTGACTTGAATTTTATTGACTCTTATGTAAAAACAATCTTTATTTTAATAATATTTTATAGTTTTATCTATACAACTTGCATTGTTATATAGATAAAATAATTGTCGTAATTAGATAAAACTATAAAATATTATTAAAATAAAGATTGTTTTTACATAAGAGTCAATAAAATTCAAGTCACACGTTGGCTCGCTGAGCACCTATACTAACAATCTCCCACCTGTCCTGCATTCAACTACCTATAGATTTCAAACTAATTGTTTCACGATGCTTCTGAAACAATGATTGTAGTACCCTTACCCGATCCAATACTAAACAGACTAATAAGCATGTAAAATTAAAACATAATAACAACAATTAAACAGCGGAAACCAAATAACTTAATCATCTTGTAACTCAAACAAAAACAGAACAATAATCTCAGTCTTAAGCATTAATACAATCATATCAAAAACATAATACCGCAAGAGAATCCGATAAACCAAATAAAACCTCAAATGGATCACCACCGAAAACGTAACTGCTCTAGCCACAGTCCTGGCCGTCCAAACTAAGACCTACCACGTGGAATGAGGTGCCCAAGGTGAAAACAAGGAAGTGAGCGGCAATTGCCCAATACACGAATGTATGAGTATACAAACTGATATTGTAAGGTTTAGGAAATTCGAACTACGTAACCTTACTACATGCAATCTAGGGTTTTAGTTAAATATGTGTTTAATAATTTTTATGGACTTAATGCATGATTGTTGCATAGATAGGTGTTATTTCATGGTTATTGTAAAGTTTCATGCATTAGTGTTTTAAGTTGTATTTCGTGCGCGAACAAGTAGTGGAGACTGGGATGATCAGGAAAAAATATTTTTATTCAATATTTAATTTTAGTTAATTAATATGAGGTGTTAAGTGTATTTTTCGAAAAATGAGCTTTTGTAGGTATTTTACTTGCTGGGACATGTTATTTTTATCGGTACGTAAAATTTAGCGATCAAGAGGACTTTTGAGGGCTCGTGCAATATTTTTAAAAACGTACCTAAACGAAATATTTTTTGGGAGTGTTATTGGGCTTGATGGGTTTATTTTAGTACTTAATGAGCTCAAAACCCTTTTTAATTTTTAATAAATTCCCATTAGTGTAGTACATTTTGACCTAAACTTCATCTAATCAAACCCTAAACCTACTTAACACCCCTTGGCCGTCCCTCCCTCATTAGCAGCTTCCATTTTCTCGAAAATAAAGCAGCCTCCCCTCATTTTTTCAGCAGCAACCGTCGGCCTCCATAATTTTCAAGAAAAGCTTCTTCCCCACCTCTCCGGTGCAAGTCCTACACACGTATCTCCGAGTTTTTTTGAGCACATAAACGCTAAGACACGCCATATATCATCATTCACGCTATGTAACTGGTGTATTTGAATTTGTATGAGGAAACCTTTGATCTAGCATATACCAACGTTTTTGACATGGTTTGACATGAATGAATTTCATACCTTTGATTAAACTCATGTTTTTCTTGAATGGTTGTGTAAGGGGCTGATGGCCTACGTTTATAGGGTGCTGAAAACTTCAAGGGACTAGGGACCTAAGGGCTGGAGTCATGGCTTGGTCGAGTTGAAGGGCTAGCTAAGCGAGTTGCATTCGGTTAGGGCTTTGTTTGGATTGATCGAGTGCTTTAGTGTGTCCATCCGTGCATGGCTCGATTCCAGCCAAGGAGGCGACCTTCTTGGGTCCGTGACAGGGCTAGGAGAGGGCTGTGAGTGGCAGATTGTGGCCCATAAGATGTTCGAAGGGCATGGTGCTGAGTTGGTCTCGGGCGGATCGAAGATAGGGTAGTTTGGGGTTGCTGCGCACGTCTGCGAGTTTGGGGGCTAAGGGCGTGGTTAGGTCAGTCCAGGAAGGAATCCTCGAGCTGATCATGGTCCTAGGGTGGTCTAGTTCAGGGCTGGTCCAGCCTAGAGTCGAGCTAGGATCAAAACTTTCGAACCATGGTGCATTAGTGTTCAGTCATCCATAATGCAGAAAATTCAGTAAGGACCAAGGGGCTTTCTGTTAGAGTAGGTGCCTATCGAGCCAAGTGTTGGCCGAGTGTTCACAATGAAACTCTATGTATAAACAATCTTTATTTTAATAATATTTGAAATTATTATTGGCAAATCTTTATCTGTATACCCATGCTAGTTGCATAGATAAAGCCCTTGAATATACAAATAGTAGAAAGAATATGAGATGCTCATATGATGAGTATCATGAAACTCATATTTGGAATACTGTATATTCTAAACAGTTCCTAGTCGATTCAGCAGCCGCTAAGAAGGATATAGGCCGCTCGAGTTCGAGACTAGTATCTGCGATGTGAGTACCATGTTTCATTGGTAGGGAACATTGTGATGTCCGAGCATGCAGATAGGTGCTCCTGGTAGAGTGCACTGGACAACCCTCCATAAAGAACTTTCCAAGTGGTTCTCACTTATCGAGTGGAAAAGTCCTAGTTTATGGTTGTACACCATTAGTCCTTATGACCCGGGACAACATTGAGACTCTATGTGCTAGAATTACACTTTGACTTGTTTACCGACTCTCATGGGGTCATCAGGTGGCAAGGTTGGGTGTTCTGTCGAAACATATAGGAGTCGATGCATTGTAGTCGGGGATTCACCGCTGACCTTAAGGTATGGATATCCTATGTGTTCTCATGTGTATGTAGGTTGAAATCTCTGATCAGAGTATGGTGGTAATTATGAAATGGGTTTCATAGATTACACCATCGATGCAACTACGACATGACACATAATATCGATTCATTGACAACTCTCGATAAACCAATGGTTGTCGAATCGGTCGGGATATATGAGTTGAAGGGACCGTACTGTACGCTAACCATAATTGAATGGTTCTTGCAGGCACTATCATTTGATACCTAGGGAATCATGTAAGCGATGCTGCTAGGCGTTTAACATGGTTGGTTGGGTACTATCAGACTTGAGTTCTGACATTCTTGTTATCAAGGAGTTGATAAGTAAGAATGGAGCAATTAGGGTATGCTCATATAAGGACATGTTTAGTCCGAATCACATGGAGATGTGAACCCACGGCTAGTTGTATCAATGAACCAGTGAGGGCCACACAAGTACTAGCTTTCTAGATCCCGTTGAGAAGTAAAATAGTTCAATGTGTTGAACGGCTTATAAATGAGTTTATAAGCGTAAGGAAAAAATTAGAAGTATGACTTCTATGAAAGAAATATAACTTTTAATTTGTGGAAGTGTTCCTAAATTAAAAGTAGGCGAAGTGAATAATGTATTTGAAAATTGTGATTTTCATAAACATTATTATGGACTAAATTAAATTAATTCAAGTGTTGAATTAATTAAACACTAGTGGGTCTAGTAGAGTCCAAATAATTAAATTAGTTCAAGTGTTGAATTAATTAAATAACATTGGGCCTTGTAGAGCCCAATTGGAAATAATTATTTAACTAGTGGACTTGAGTAAAATCAAGTAAAGTTTAATTGGGCTCAAATATATTTGAGACAATTAAATTAAAGTCCATGGGCCTTGTAATTGTTACAAGCCCACTCAAAAATGCATGCATGGGAGGTGAAGAGTTGGGAGAAAACTTTTTGAATAACCAAGGCATGACATGCACATGCTTAACTCAACTTTTTCAAGGACCAAGAAAAGTCTTCCAACCTCTTTCCCTCCCTCACTTTGGCCGAAAATTCCTCTCCTAATTCTCTTCATTTTTCTTTTCATTTTGGTTGAGGAATTCTTACATTTCTCAAAGAAAAATCCTCATATTTTTCTAGTGCAAAATATGAGGGGATCTACCTAGTTAGTGGTGGGCTTGATTTTGAAGGAAGGACTCAAGGACAAGGAGAGCTTGTAGATTTGTCTTGCCTTTGAAGAGCCAAGTTGTTTACAACTTGGTTGGAGCCATCATCAACCTCAAGAGGTTGATAGGTATAATTTCTCAACACCCTATGTATGACAAAGGTGTTTAGTATATGTTACACACTAGTACAAAGGTGTTCAAATTTTTCTTAAAATTTCGGTTTTCTTGCCTAGAAAAGAATTTTTGAACTTCCGTTGTGCATTTGAACACCCTAAAACCGATCCCCTTTCACTTTCGAGGGTTCTTAGTTGTATGAAATAGATTGTTGGGGGCATGGTTATGTCTTGTTAAGTCATGGTTTAAGTTGTGAAAATTTTGGTTAAGTTTCGGGTTGATTCGGGTTAAAATCTGGACCCCGGTCCAAGTTTTAAAAAGAATCATGTAAGTTCTGACACGGGCTCGCGTTTACGACTATGAAATGATTATAAATATGTTTGGGCTATTTTAAGGAGTTCGGTTGGCTTCGGGTCGAAATTTAGAGGTCCAGGGGTAAAATGGTCAATTAGGGTTTCCAGGAACAAAATGACCATTTTGTCGTCGGGTCGAGTTTTTAGCCCTGACAGCACCATAAACAGGATTTGTCATATTTTAAATGTTTATGTTATCATGTATATGACTTTCTATGTAATTATGAAAAAAATATGTTGCATGCTTGATTTTAAGAAATTTTTCTACGTATATGCATGGTTTTATTAAGTGATGAATATGATGGCTTGTTTTGAAGTATGGGAGTTGGTTGTCACTAATACGATGACAAAATGACATGTAAGTCCAAGACTCAATGGACGGGTAATGATCTCGCTGATGTCCCCGCCGCCGGTTCCACAGTTACATGTAGATGAATCCATCGACTGACACGATGATACAAAAGTCACAACTAATGAACAAAATTCAAATTAAGAAAAACGAACACGTATATGCTGATATGATGTGATATGTTATGAAAATATTTATGCTTTGTCAGGTTATGATTATGCATGCGACTTTTACGATCATGAAATGTATTTTTATTACGGTACTTTTCACTATTGCTTGTTATGTATATGTACTTGCTATAACGTTACAGGTGTGTTGAGTCTTTAGAATCATTAGGTGTGAATGATGCAGGTAAGCCTATTGATCAGGAGATTGGAGGTGCCGAAGACTGAGTAGGCAGAGATAGGCGTGCACACGCAAACCCGAGGACTTTATTTCTTTCGTACATCATGTTTATAAGATATGAGTGTGATTTGGATATTTAGTTTTATACGCTATCGTTTTTATATGTTGATGGTTGGTAGGAACTTTACACATGTCTTAATTATTTTATTTTAAAAAACGTATGCCGAGGATTGACGAACTATTTTTTTAACTGTGGTAATTTCATCAGTCAATGGATTTTTACATGTGAAATTTTCAGATTTTAAGGTATGCATGCTTATAGATCTAGTTTTAATAAAATGAGTTTTTTTAAAAAAAAAAATTATAGTTGACGTTCAGTAGGCGTTTCAGTTGGTATCAGAGCAAGGGTCCTGTGTAGGGTTGTGCCACCGCCAGCTTCTGCAGCTCAGTCTTCAAGCCTCAAGTCTGTAAGTTGGTATGATTTAAAACGTTTTAACTAGTTTTAATGCTATCACCTGCATTATTGCATGATGCATGTTTTTAAGCGATTTACGGTAAATGTTTAGCTTCTTGCATGATTTAAGAATTAAATGTTTTGAAAAACTAGATTAAATTGCATGATGGGTTACGTTTAGAATTTGGACTGCAATCAGATATCATGCCTCCCAGACGCGCTCCTAGCACAGACCGTCAGGATGATACTTCAGGAGGCTGCAACGGCCCACCTACACCACCACCACCGCAAGGAGAAGCATCTACCCGTGTACTTGAGGGTATTTCTAGACTTATGGAGTAGGCACAACAGGTTCCCCGACCCCAGACTGACATCTATGAGCAGTTCAGACGACTCAACCCGAAAAAGTTCGGGGGCACCACGGATCCTTTCGTGGCGGAGGGTTGGATTCGATCCTTGGAGCTACATTTTCAGTATCTGGATATGAGGGATGGCGACCGAGTTAGGTGCGCCATGTATATGCTGACGGATGATGCATCCCTATGGTGGGAGGGAGCCGCTCATGGGGTGGATTTGACTACCCTCACTTGGTGCAAGTTTAGGGAGATCTTATTGAACAAGTTTTTCTCAGCAGATGTAAGGGCCGCATGACGAGGAAGTTTATGAGTCTTCGACAGGGGGACTCGTTAGTAGCAGAATTTATCCGGAAGTTTGATAGGGGCTGTCACTTTGTGCCTCTTATTGCGAGAGACGCTGCACAGAAGCTGAGGCATTTTATGGATGACCTCTGATCCACTTTACGCCTGGATGTTATGTTGATGAGACCCGCGAGCTATGATGAGGCCACTGCTTGTGCTTTTTAGGTGGAACAGACACTAAGGGACGTTGATTTTGAGATGCAGAGGAAGAGACATCAGACTCAGGCTAGCACACAAACACAGAAGAAGCAGTATTCAGTGCCACCGAGGTAGTAGGGGCAGCAGAAGCCACATGGTCAGTTCAAGAGGCCTGGACAGCACGGCCACCTAAGGCACCAAGAGCTCCTAAGCCGGAGGGAGGACCGTTGCACAAACAATGCAAAAAAATTCAATGTGGCAAGTGTATGTGGGAAACTGTAAAGTGCTTCATATGCAAAGAAGAGGGCAATAAAGCAGCAGAATGCCCGAGAAATCAGGGCCCCACTACTGGCATGGCCTACGTGATGCATGCCGAGGAGGCAGAAGTCGAGCCTGACTCTACGTTGATCACCAGTAACCTTTACGTTTAAAAGTTTCATTTATTTACTGCCTCGAATGCATGAATTATTATGTTGGTTGTTGAGTTATTTTGGGATGGAGAACCAAGAATAAATTAGGTTGCATGCTCTACCTAGTTGGACTTAAGGATTGAATTAGATGAGCTGGGAATTTTAAGGACCTAATTGCAAAAATCGAAATTTTAGGGATTGTTTTCGAATTTTTCAAATTTTTTGGGATCAATTTCAAAAATTTTAAAGAATTATTTGGACTAAATTCGAAATCTGTTGGGGACGGAAATAAAATTTTCAAGAATTTTAGGGCCAAATTGTAAAGAATTCGAAACTTTAAGGGCCAAATTGCAAATTCCAAAATTGTTGAGTTAAAAATTCGAGATTTTTGATTGGGTGCTAGAATTAAATCAGTAGTTTTCGTGAGTTTTGGGATAATCGCTGATAGAAAACTTCTTATGTTTTAACGCGATTAGATTCGATGGTATGTTTTTTCGCAAGAAGGATATATATTTCACGTGTAGCCACGTATGCATTTCTAGAATCCAGAACTACATATTCGTTTATAGCTGAATCTTTTGTCAAGCGAATAGGAATCATACCAGAGGCTATGGATTTGGGATTCAGAGTATCGATTCCGTCGGGAGATCATATGTTTACTTCTCAGATAGTGAAGAGATTGGAGTTTCGTGTGAAGGCCCTAAAACTCCTTTCTTGGAAATTTGCGGAAAAATTTAAAATTTTCTTTTTAAAAGAACTTAAATGGCCTCATTCATAAAATCACTGGTGAATCAAGTTCAATATTTCAAAATATTGCAGCGGAAGAAAATCAAAGTTTTTGCCAACAACAACGATTTAAAAATATCCAACAACTGATAAAAATTGTTTGCGAAGAAAATAACAACTGCTGCTCTGAGGTCCTCGGGTGCCACTACTGCCGACCCAAGCTGGCTCACTGGTCCCCGCCCTCGGCCCTGGCCTCATCAGTACCTACAACAATCAAGTTTAGTGAGCCTAAAGACTCAGCATGCATAAATCGCAGGTAACGAGTAAAAATCTGAATTTAAAATATGCATGAGTTAACATATCCTGTCCTGAGGCATACTGAAAATAATCTGTACTGAGCAATTATAATACGTGCATAACTGAACTGGAAATCACTGTAAAAATATTTGCTCCTTGGAGCCTGTATTGAAATATCTGGTAAAATTTTCTGTTGAGATTATGTTTTACGCCTGTGGCCACTGCACTAAGCTGAACTGATCGGTAACTGGCTACCGGGGAGGCTGAAACTGATCTGAGCTGGCCGGTCACTGGCGACCGGGTGGTACCATACTGAACTGATCGGTCACTGGCGACCGTATAAAATAACACTCCCACATAGTGAATGAACCACAAGCCATATCGCATAAATCTCAAAAATAATCATTTTCTGTTTAATGCACGTAAAATAATTAAATGGCGTAATGAAAATTCCTGTAATTTAACCAACTGGATTGGATTGGATCGTTCCCAGGCTCGCTGCAACCTAACTGTGCTATGAAAAATATGCAATAGCTTAAACTTAACCAACTATGCAATTTACGTTCAAAAGATGCGACTATGACGCCTAATGACTTCGCATTTAATCATGACTCCGAGCCAACCTGAACCGACACTGAACCGACGTATAGTCATGATTAAAATACGCTGAAAAATCATAAAATAATGCTCCTAAAATGATAGGGTCGAAATCTAGGTGAAATGGAGGCCAAAACACGAAACGCTCTTTCGAGAGTCAATTTGGCACATTGCACCGTAAATTCTCGTACGACCTCAAAAATGATCCAAATGACGAACGGTCAAAAACATGACCTTCCCAACTCAATGAGGCACTGTCCAGTCCAAGGCCATGGGCTAAAAGCCAACCAAGAACTCAAACGACGCTTCTGAACAGCAGCATACATGCTGTCAAAAATACAGCAGCTGCGCACTTGTTTTTCCTTGTGTCGTTTTCGAGGCTACCGGCCATTGGGGCGTGAACCACCGACCAGAGACTCTTACCAACATCCCAAGGAATGATTTGAACCATGGCTAAGGGCCCTAGGCCAGCCACAATCCGCATCACACCAAATCTTAACCGAAGGGTCCAACCGAGAGCAACGTGCATGCGTGTGTAGTGTTTATGCTATGATCGATGTCTTGCGTCGTTCCAGTGGCCATTTGATTGACCATGGCACGATCTAGACATCTAGGAGCATGATATGAACCGTGGCTAAGGGCCATAGGCCAACCAAGATCCACACCAAGCCACAAAAGAAACGAACCATATGCTGAAAAATGGAAGGGCCGAATGGGGAAAGGGGCTGTTCTTGTTGATTATTTAAAAACCGATGAGCCATGGACCAAGCCACCAAAAGGGCAACTTAGTCACGTCTTAGACATGCTAGGGAAGTGATCCAACCATGGCTAAAGGCCCTTGGGGCAGCCAAGATCAGATCCACAACCCTTGACACAAAACTGAAATTTCGAATCACATTTCTGCACTTATGGGGAACTTGCTGTCATTCTGAATTTCCAGCAAGCATGGGGCTGGTTTGAATGGACCAACATGGTCCTAATGCATCCTACTACATGTATACAAGCCGCCTTGGGAGCCTGGAGTCGATCCAATACCTGAAACCATCAAAACTCAGAAAAACGTGAAGCTTGTCAAGGGAAGGGCCGAAATTCTGCATGTGTGTTCCAAAATATTTTGACATGTATCTCGGTTTTTGCTTGCTAAAACATGATCATGTACTGAAAAATAAATGATAATATTACTTGATTGAGGTTTGAAAGAAATCTAGACATGCCTGGTTTCGTTTTGAAAGAAAACGAACGAAACAACGACGACGCGGCACGGAGGAGGTGGAGCGCTTCTCTTGCTCTTTCTAGTTCTCGATTTTTTTCTTGCCTTCCCTCTAGCTAAGACTCACGATTTTTACACTGAAAATGGATCTGAATGGTGAGGTATTTCGGTGGAGAGGGAGAGGGATTGAGTGGTTATGAAGGTGAGGAGAAAGGTGCACAAAAATAGGATCATATCAAGACCAAGTCCACTCCCCTTTTGAATTTGAATTTTGAATTGATATCAAATGAGTTGGTGGATGCTTCTAGGAGGTGGTGGCCGAAATTTTGCTTATTTTCTAGTCTAGGATATGTCCATCAATTAATTAAATTGTGCTCCCAAAAATCCTAGAATTATCCTACAACTTACATGCAAAGAAATGGTCAAAAGGTTGATGAGTTGGCAATTAAATTGTCTAGCAACTATGGGGGCCGAAAATTGCAATAAAATGAAGGGGAAATATTGTTATCTAGTCAACTAATAATCCTTGAAAGCCTTACTAATCCTTTAATTAATTTAGTGAGCTAACCCATTAATTTAATAACTTAAATGAGTTCATTTCTTAATCACCTCAAATAATTAAATTAAAATCCTCAACTAACTTAAATAATTCCTTAAACTTCTTTTTAACTTAAATGAACTTACTTGCTAGCTAAATTAACTTCTGGAAATATTTCTCAAATCTTAAATTCTATCTCAAAACTCCAACTCCAGTCCGGCCTCACTGAAATAACTGAAATGCTAAAAATCAAACTGCTGAACTGAAATAATGAAATAATTAACTTCAAACAAATGCATTTAAAATAATCATGCAATGAAGTCAATTAAATTTAAAAATCTAGAATTATGCATGGCTTATACGTCTACTGATTTACGGGTTCTACAATCCTTCCCCCCTTAAATAAATTTCGTCCTCGAAATTAGAACTCACCGAATAACTCAGGGTATCGACTTCTCATCTCCGGCTCAGACTCCCACGTAGCTTCCTCCTCTGAATGGTTGAGCCATTTGACTTTGACTCGCTTAACCAACTTGTTCCGAAGTTTCTTCTCCTGTCTGTCTAGGATCTGCACGGGTCTCTCCTCATAAGATAAGTTCGGAGTAAGCTGCAACGGCTCGAAGTTCAGCACATGCGAAGGATTTGCCATATACTTTCTCAGCATGGAAACGTGAAAGACATTGTGTACTCCGGCCAGATTTGGCGGAAGAGCCACACGATACGCTAGCGTCCCAACTCTGTCGAGGATCTCAAACGGTCCAATGAATCTCGGACTGAGCTTCCCTTTCTTGCCAAATCTCATGACACCCTTCATAGGTGCCACTTTCACGAAGACATGATCGCCCACTGCAAACTCTAACTCTCTCCTCCGCTGATCGGCATAACTCTTCTGTCGGCTCTGGGCAGTCCTCATCCTATCACGGATCTTGACTACTACATCTGCTGCCTGCTGAACAATCTCTGGACCCAACTCTGCTCTCTCTCCTACTTCATCCCAATGAACAGGAGATCTACACTTGCGACCATACAGCGCTTCATACGGAGCCATACCTATAGACGACTGGAAACTGTTGTTATAGGTGAACTCTACCAATGGTAAGTTCGACTCCCAACTCCCAGAGAAAACAATGACGCAAGCACGGAGAAGATCCTCTAAGATCTGAATAACTCGCTCCGACTGCCCATCCGTCTGCGGATGGAAAGCTGTGCTAAACAGCAACTTCGTACCCAAAGTCGAATGCAAACTCTTCCAAAACGAGGAAGTGAATCTGGGATCTCTGTCGGATACGATAGAAACTGGAATACCGTGGAGTCGGACTATCTCTCGGATATACAGCTCTGCATACTGAACCATGGTGAAAGTCGTCTTAATAGGCAAGAAGTGCGCTGATTTGGTAAGACGATCTACTATCACCCAGATAGCATTCGATCCTCTGGCTGACCTCGGCAATCCGGTCACAAAGTCCATGGTAATGTTCTCCCACTTCCACTCGGGAATAGGAAGAGGCTTGAGCAAACCTGCTGGTCTCTGATGCTCGGCCTTCACTAACTGGCAAGTCAGGCACTCGGATACAAAACGCCTGATGTCCTTCTTCATTCCTGGCCACCAATACAATAGCTGCAGATCTTTGTACATCTTCGTACTCCCAGGGTGAATGGAGTACGGGGACGTATGGGCCTCTGATAAGATGTCTGCTCGGATAGAATCACTGCTGGGAACCCATATCCTATCTCGGTATCTCACAATACCGTCGCTGACTGAATACAAAACACTGCCCTTAGCTTCATCTCTCTTCTTCCACTGTGCCAACTGCTCATCTGCTGCCTGACCGCTGCGAATACGGTCAAAAAGAGAGGACTGGATAGTCAAGGTAGATAAACGAGGAACTCTACCTCGAGGGTAAGTCTCAAGATCAAACCTCTGCATCTCGATCTGAAGAGGTTTCTGCATCGTCAAATGAGCCATCACTGCGACTTTCCTGCTCAAAGCATCCGCAACTACATTAGCTTTACCCGGGTGGTAGCTAATGTCACAATCGTAGTCTTTCACAAGCTCCAACCAACGTCTCTGACGCATGTTCAGCTCCTTCTGCGTAAAGAAATACTTGAGGCTCTTATGGTCGGTAAAGATCTGGCACTTCTCCCCATACAGATAGTGCCTCCAAATCTTCAAAGCAAAAACTACGGCCGCTAACTCCAGATCATGGGTGGGGTAGTTCTTCTCGTGGATTTTCAGCTGTCGAGAAGCATACGCTATCACTCTCCCATGCTGCATCAAAACTGCACCTAAACCAAGCTTCGAAGCATCGGTATAAAGGACAAACTCGCCGGATCCTGACGGTACAGCCAAAACGGGTGCTGAGATAAGAGCTTGCTTCAAGGTATCGAAGCTCTTCTGACACTCCTCGCTCCACACAAACTTTACATTTTTCTTGGTCAGTGCTGTGAGTGGAACGGCAATGGAGGAGAATCCCTGGATGAATTTCCTGTAATATCCTGCTAGCCCAAGGAAACTGCGGATCTCGGATGCATTCTGAGGCACAACCCAATCTCTGACTGCTACAACTTTCGCGGGGTCTACCTCAATGCCACTGCTAGAAACAATGTGGCCCAAGAACGCCACCTTCTCTAACCAGAATTCGCACTTACTGAACTTTGCGAATAGTTTATGTTTCTGCAATGTCTGCAACACTATGGTCAGATGCCTGCTGTGCTCCTCCCGATTCTTGGAGTAGACGAGAATGTCATCTATGAACACTATCACAAACTGGTCGAGGTACGGCTGAAATACGCGATTCATTAGATCC
Organism: Primulina tabacum; assembly: GCF_025594145.1. Taxonomy (NCBI): domain Eukaryota; kingdom Viridiplantae; phylum Streptophyta; class Magnoliopsida; order Lamiales; family Gesneriaceae; genus Primulina; species Primulina tabacum. The sequence continues at coordinate 16,085,249 of NC_134557.1, read as the reverse complement.
ATGAAGATTGCTGGCGCATTCGTCAGACCGAACGGCATCACTAGGAACTCGTAGTGACCATAACGAGTCCTGAAAGCTGTCTTCGAGACATCAGCATCTCTCACCCTCAACTGGTGATAACCGGAACGCAGATCTATCTTGGAGAAAATCGAAGCTCCCTGCAACTGGTCAAACAGATCCTCAATCCTCGGCAGTGGGTATTTATTCTTCACTGTAACCCTGTTCAACTCCCGGTAGTCAATGCAAAGCCTCATCGAGCCATCCTTCTTTTTCACGAATAAGACCGGCGCGCCCCAAGGAGAAAAGCTCGGGCGAATGAACTCCTTGTCGAGAAGTTCTTGGATCTGCTTCTTAAGCTCTGCCATCTCTGTCGGTGCTAGACGGTACGGTGCTTTGGATATCGGAGCCGTTCCTGGCATAAGCTCAACGGAAAACTCCACCTCTCTCTCTGGTGGCATACCAGAGACGTCTTCGGGAAAAACGTCTAAGAAATCTCTAACAATCGGAACATCTGAGGCTGACTGGCTGGGTTCCTCGGGGACAGATAAAAAGGTTGCTAGAAATGCCCGACACCCTCTATGCATGAGCTTCCTAGCCTGAACATAAGGAATAATGCGCGGTAAGGAAAAGTACCTGTCCGGCTCAAATAAGAACTGCTCCATTCCAGGCGGTCGGACAAGAACGGATCTCCGCTGGAAGTCTATCAACACTCTGTTCCTCAATAGCCAGTCCATCCCTAGGATGATGTCAAATTCCGGCATCGGTAGCACAATCAGATCCGCATAAACAAGATTACCGTGCAACTCAAGGTCTATATCTCGGATAACATTGGTAGCTGCCATCTCCTCTCCTGACGGCAACACTACTGAAAAGGCTGTATCTAGCCCAATGGTCTGGATCTTGAGAAAGTTTGCAAAGACCTCCGAAATAAACGAGTGAGTGGCCCCTGAATCTATCAAGGCCTTGGTAGCGGAACCAGATATAAAAATTCTCCCTGAAAGAGCGGAGCTCTAAGTTGAATCCCACTACAAGATCTAAACTTATAGACATGCAAAGGTCTAGGTTCCTCTAGCTTAATTTCCCCGAAATAAATCTGAGTAGAGCATGCAATCCTATAACAGTTCTAAGTTCAAAATCTAAATCCCGATTCCCAAAACGCGGAAATTCGAAGAATAACTTAAAGTTTAAAGGTACCTGTCAACAACATAGTCTCCGGGTTGGCTTCCGCGGCATGGAGAGCAAAGACTCTGCCTTGGGTAGGCAGATTCCTCTGAGGACACTGCAGCAACATGTGGTCTGGACTGCCACACTTAAAACACTTTCCTGAGCCAGCCATACATGCTCCAGGATGGCGACGTGAGCACCTGGGACAGACTGGGTGCTCCTGAGTCCTCGGGGCTGGGCGTCCCCGCTGCTGCTGCTGCTGCTGCTGCTGGCCTCTGTTCCTGGGCGGTCCATGAAAAGACCTCTTATTCTGCTGCTGATGCTGAAGAGGAGGAGGGCGGTGCGGTGCCTGGACTGGGCGCTTGCCCTGGCGATCCCTCTCGATATCCCGCAGATCCTGCTCTGCGGCTAAGGCCTTGGAGACGGCAACCTCATAAGTAGCAGGGTCAGATACCCTAACATCCCGGCGCAAGATCGGTCGTAAACCCACCAGGAAGTGCATCAGCTTGGCTCTGGCATCATTCGCTATCAGGGGCACAAAGTGACAGCCCCTCTCGAACTTACGGATAAACTCCGTAACCGACATATCCCCCTGTCTCAGGCTCATGAACTCGGTGGTCAGCCTGGTGCGAACCTCCTCGGCAAAATACTTGGAGTAGAAAACCTCCGTAAAGCGGGTCCAAGAAAGTGTAGCCAATGTCAGGGCTACCGAAGCTCCTTCCCACCATAAGCGGGCGTCTCCAGTGAACAAGTAGGTGGCACATCGGACTCGGTCTGCGTCCCCCAGCTCCATAAAATCGAAGATAACCTCGAGGGATTTGATCCATCCCTCGGCAACCATGGGGTCTGATGCCCCAGAGAATTCCTTCGGGCGCATCTTCATGAATCTCTCATACACAGCCTCGGGCCCTGTCGGCCTGGCTGCGGCTGCGGCTACGGCTGCGGCATTGCCCCCCGCAAACTGTGCGAAGAACTGTGCCATCCCAGCTAACATCTGGGCACTCATGTCCGGTGGGGGCGGTGGAGGAGGTGGTAGGTCTCCCTCCGGTCTATGCTCCTCTCTGTCCTCTCGGCGAGGCTCCACCTCTCTGTTGCGCTCTAAAATGCGTCTAGGGGGCATACTGTTCCAACATAACCCATACGTAACTAACATGCATAATTCCATAATTTATTTTAAATGAACTCTGAAATACTGAAAATCTGGAAGCATGCTGACAAAATAATTCATGCTATAACTGAAATGCTGAACAAAATGCTGAACTGAAAAACTTACAGACCAAAGGCGTGGCTTCGTGAGCTTCTCGCGGTCAGTAGTAGTGAAACCCTATACAGAACCACCGCTCTGATACCAACTGTGAAGGCCCTAAAACTCCTTTCTTGGAAATTTGCGGAAAAATTTAAAATTTTCTTTTTAAAAGAACTTAAATGGCCTCATTCATAAAATCACTGGTGAATCAAGTTCAATATTTCAAAATATTGCAGCGGAAGAAAATCAAAGTTTTTGCCAACAACAACGATTTAAAAATATCCAACAACTGATAAAAATTGTTTGCGAAGAAAATAACAACTGCTGCTCTGAGGTCCTCGGGTGCCACTACTGCCGACCCAAGCTGGCTCACTGGTCCCCGCCCTCGGCCCTGGCCTCATCAGTACCTACAACAATCAAGTCTAGTGAGCCTAAAGACTCAGCATGCATAAATCGCAGGTAACGAGTAAAAATCTGAATTTAAAATATGCATGAGTTAACATATCCTGTCCTGAGGCATACTGAAAATAATCTGTACTGAGCAATTATAATACGTGCATAACTGAACTGGAAATCACTGTAAAAATATTTGCTCCTTGGAGCCTGTATTGAAATATCTGGTAAAATTTTCTGTTGAGATTATGTTTTACGCCTGTGGCCACTGCACTAAGCTGAACTGATCGGTAACTGGCTACCGGGGAGGCTGAAACTGATCTGAGCTGGCCGGTCACTGGCGACCGGGTGGTACCATACTGAACTGATCGGTCACTGGCGACCGTATAAAATAACACTCCCACATAGTGAATGAACCACAAGCCATATCGCATAAATCTCAAAAATAATCATTTTCTGTTTAATGCACGTAAAATAATTAACTGGCGTAATGAAAATTCCTGTAATTTAACCAACTGGATTGGATTGGATCGTTCCCAGGCTCGCTGCAACCTAACTGTGCTATGAAAAATATGCAATAGCTTAAACTTAACCAACTATGCAATTTACGTTCAAAAGATGCGACTATGACGCCTAATGACTTCGCATTTAATCATGACTCCGAGCCAACCTGAACCGACACTGAACCGACGTATAGTCATGATTAAAATACGCTGAAAAATCATAAAATAATGCTCCTAAAATGATAGGGTCGAAATCTAGGTGAAATGGAGGCCAAAACACGAAACGCTCTTTCGAGAGTCAATTTGGCACATTGCACCGTAAATTCTCGTACGACCTCAAAAATGATCCAAATGACGAACGGTCAAAAACATGACCTTCCCAACTCAATGAGGCACTGTCCAGTCCAAGGCCATGGGCTAAAAGCCAACCAAGAACTCAAACGACGCTTCTGAACAGCAGCATACATGCTGTCAAAAATACAGCAGCTGCGCACTTGTTTTTCCTTGTGTCGTTTTCGAGGCTACCGGCCATTGGGGCGTGAACCACCGACCAGAGACTCTTACCAACATCCCAAGGAATGATTTGAACCATGGCTAAGGGCCCTAGGCCAGCCACAATCCGCATCACACCAAATCTTAACCGAAGGGTCCAACCGAGAGCAACGTGCATGCGTGTGTAGTGTTTATGCTATGATCGATGTCTTGCGTCGTTCCAGTGGCCATTTGATTGACCATGGCACGATCTAGACATCTAGGAGCATGATATGAACCGTGGCTAAGGGCCATAGGCCAACCAAGATCCACACCAAGCCACAAAAGAAACGAACCATATGCTGAAAAATGGAAGGGCCGAATGGGGAAAGGGGCTGTTCTTGTTGATTATTTAAAAACCGATGAGCCATGGACCAAGCCACCAAAAGGGCAACTTAGTCACGTCTTAGACATGCTAGGGAAGTGATCCAACCATGGCTAAAGGCCCTTGGGGCAGCCAAGATCAGATCCACAACCCTTGACACAAAACTGAAATTTCGAATCACATTTCTGCACTTATGGGGAACTTGCTGTCATTCTGAATTTCCAGCAAGCATGGGGCTGGTTTGAATGGACCAACATGGTCCTAATGCATCCTACTACATGTATACAAGCCGCCTTGGGAGCCTGGAGTCGATCCAATACCTGAAACCATCAAAACTCAGAAAAACGTGAAGCTTGTCAAGGGAAGGGCCGAAATTCTGCATGTGTGTTCCAAAATATTTTGACATGTATCTCGGTTTTTGCTTGCTAAAACATGATCATGTACTGAAAAATAAATGATAATATTACTTGATTGAGGTTTGAAAGAAATCTAGACATGCCTGGTTTCGTTTTGAAAGAAAACGAACGAAACAACGACGACGCGGCACGGAGGAGGTGGAGCGCTTCTCTTGCTCTTTCTAGTTCTCGATTTTTTTCTTGCCTTCCCTCTAGCTAAGACTCACGATTTTTACACTGAAAATGGATCTGAATGGTGAGGTATTTCGGTGGAGAGGGAGAGGGATTGAGTGGTTATGAAGGTGAGGAGAAAGGTGCACAAAAATAGGATCATATCAAGACCAAGTCCACTCCCCTTTTGAATTTGAATTTTGAATTGATATCAAATGAGTTGGTGGATGCTTCTAGGAGGTGGTGGCCGAAATTTTGCTTATTTTCTAGTCTAGGATATGTCCATCAATTAATTAAATTGTGCTCCCAAAAATCCTAGAATTATCCTACAACTTACATGCAAAGAAATGGTCAAAAGGTTGATGAGTTGGCAATTAAATTGTCTAGCAACTATGGGGGCCGAAAATTGCAATAAAATGAAGGGGAAATATTGTTATCTAGTCAACTAATAATCCTTGAAAGCCTTACTAATCCTTTAATTAATTTAGTGAGCTAACCCATTAATTTAATAACTTAAATGAGTTCATTTCTTAATCACCTCAAATAATTAAATTAAAATCCTCAACTAACTTAAATAATTCCTTAAACTTCTTTTTAACTTAAATGAACTTACTTGCTAGCTAAATTAACTTCTGGAAATATTTCTCAAATCTTAAATTCTATCTCAAAACTCCAACTCCAGTCCGGCCTCACTGAAATAACTGAAATGCTAAAAATCAAACTGCTGAACTGAAATAATGAAATAATTAACTTCAAACAAATGCATTTAAAATAATCATGCAATGAAGTCAATTAAATTTAAAAATCTAGAATTATGCATGGCTTATACGTCTACTGATTTACGGGTTCTACATTTCGGTTACAGGAAAATGTGGTGCAAGCAGACCTGATTGTGCTACCGCTACCGGATTTTGATATTATTCTCGGTATGGACTGACTTTCTACGAACGAAGCTGTTATAGATTTTTAAAGGATGTCAGTATCTGTCCGACCACCTAGCGGTCAGCCATTTATATTTGAGGCAGCCAGACATCAGCAGATGTCGCACATCATTTCTTGCATTTGTGCGAGGATGCTCATGAGGAGAGGCTGCCAAGAATTTTTAGCCAGTTTTATGACAGTGACCGAGTCAGTCAGTCAGAGGCTAGTGGAGGTCGAAGTGGTCAGAGATTTCCCCAGTGTTTTCCCCGACGATGTTTCAGGCATTCCACCAGACAGAGAGGTGGACTTTTCTATCGAACTCATGCCAGCTACAGTGCCAATTTCTAAGTCACCCTATCGTCTAGCACCTATAGAGATGAAGGAACTGAAGGATCAAATTCAGGACTTGCTAGATAAGGTTTTCGTTCGCCCTAACTTTTCTCCATGGGGCACACCGGTACTGTTTGTTAAGAAGAAAGATGGCAGCATGCGGCTTTGCATTGACTACATGGAGCTGAACCGTGTCACGCTCAAGAACAAGTATCTACTCCAGAGGATCGATGATATATTTGGTTAGCTAAAGAGAGCATCGGTATTCTCGAAGATAGATCTCTGATCATGATACCACCAGCTGAAGGTGAGAGTGTCAGACGTGCATAAGACGACTTTCAGAACGCGTTATGGGCACTATGAGTTTATGGTGATGCCCTTCGATTTTACGAACGTGCCAGCGATCATCATGGATCTCATGAATTGCGTGTTTCAGCCATATCTAGATCAGTTCGTCATAGTTTTCATAGACGACATCCTGATCTACTCGAGGAGTAGATATGAGCACAATCAGCATCTGAGGACCGTACAGGACATACATCTGTATGCCAAATTCAGTGAGTGCGAGTTCTGACTAGATAGAGTGGCATTCTTGGGCCACATTGTATCCCGAGATGGAGTGGAGGTCGATCCCAGCAAGGTTGAGACAGTTTGAGATTGGCCAGTTACTAAGAGTATGATAGAGATCTGCAGTATCTTGGGTCTAGCAAGGTATTATCGGAAGTTCATACATGGTTTTTATGCCATCGCAGTGCCAATGACTGCCTTAATGAAGAAGAACGTGAAGTTTGTTTGGGGACCCGAGTACCAGGAGAGTTTTGACAGGCTGAAGCAGGCGTTTACCACATCACCAGTTCTAGCTGTGCCATCAGGGCAAGGAGAGTTTGTGGTTTATACAGATGCTTCGAAGCTCGGTTTGGGCATGGTTCTGATGCAGCATGACATAGTTAATGCCTATGCATCCAGACAGCTGAAGGTACATGAGAAGAATTATCCGACTCATGACCTCGAGCTAGCTGTAATTGGTTTTGCCCTGAAGATTTGGAGGCATTATCTGTATGGGGAGAAGTTCAGGATTTTCAGTGATCACAAGAGCTTGAAGTACTTTTTTACGCAGAAAGAACTGAACATGAGACAACGGAGGTGGCTAGAGCTAGTGAAGGATTATGACTGTGACATTAGCTACCATCCGTGTAAGCCTAATGTGGTTGCAGATGCCCTGAGCAAGAAGATTGCAGTGATCGCTCAGTTCTCAGTACAGAGACCATTGTAGGCAGAGATTTAGAGGTCTGAGCTTGCAGTTTATGCCAGGGGCAGTGTCTCTAGCCTTTCTACCATGACTGTACAGTCAACATTGAGGGACAGGATCCGAGCAGGGCAGAATTCTGATGAGAAGTTACAAAAGTGGAGACAGAGGGATGAGTCTAAGGGGGCCTGAAGTTGTATACAGTTGAGCACGGCATAGTCAAATATCGTCGCCGACTATGGGTTCCTAGCAGCAATTCCCTGAGATCAGACGTAATGAGTGAAACCCACAGCTCCCCGAACTCCATCCATCCAGGAAGTACGAAGATGTATAAGGATCTAAACCTCTGTATTGGTGGCCGAGCATGAAGAGAGATATTTTGCATTTCATCTCAGAGTGTTTGATGTGTCAACAGGTCAAGGCAGAGCATCAGATACCTGCAGGGAAGCTGAGACCACTCCCTATTCCTGAGTGGAAGTTGGAGAACATTACCATGGACTTCGTGACGGGACTACCGAGGATGACTGGAGGATATAATGACATTTGGATGATAGTCGATTGGCTCACTAAATCAGCAATGACTCATAAAGCAGAGTTGTACATCAGAGAGATAGTCAGATTGCATGGGATTCCAGTATCCATCGTGTCCGACAAGGATCCGCGATTCACATTTGCATTCTGGAAGAGTATACATCATGAAGTGGGTACTAAGCTGCTATTCAGTATTGCCTTCATCCTCAGAGCGGCGGACAGTCGAGAGGGTGATTCAGATTCTGGAGGACCTAATCAGAGTTTTCATAATCGACTTCCAGGGCAGCTAGAAGCCGAAGTTACCTCTCGTGGGGTTCACATACAACAACAGTTATCAAGCATCAATCGGTATGGTTCCATATGAGGCATAATTCAGGAGGAAGTGTAGGTCTATAGTTTATTGGAACGAGGTATGAGAGAGGACAGAGTTGGACCAAATATCATCAGTCAGACTGCAGAGTTAGTGGCCAAGAACAGGGATAGGATGAGGACCACACAGAGTTGACAGAAGTTTTATGCAGATCAGAGGCGTAGGGATCTTGAGATTGCAGTAGGGGATCATGTATTCATGAAGGTCGCACCAATGAAGGGTGTGATGACATTTGGAAGGAAGGGCTAGCTCAGTCCTAGATACATAGGACCGTTTGAGATCTTAGAGAGAGTTATGACGCTCGTGTACAGAGTTACTTTACCGCCGAACCTGGCAGTAGTCCATAATGTGTTCCATGTCTCTATGCTGTGAAAGTACATCTTGAACTTCGCATGTGATGAAATATGAGCCACCTCATCTGACACCAAACCTGTCTTTCATGGAGAGACCCACTCAGATATTGGACAGACAGCAGAGGAGGCTCTGGAACAAGGTGATCCACATGGTCAAAATCAAGTGGCTGAATCATTCCGAGGAGGAGGCTACTTGGGAGACCGAGACCGAGACCAAGATGAGGAATCGCTACATGAAGTTATTCGGTATGTCTTAAGTTTCGAGGACAAAATTCTATTTAAGGGGGAGAGAATTTGTGGAAAATTTCATGTTCAAAATATTGATTTTGATGTTAATAAAACTTGTTAATTTGTTACTAATGATTTATCTAAGTGCGCTGGAAGCTGAAACTGATCAGGCCTCGAACTGATTAGTTACTAAGGCCTAAATCGAAGCTATCAAAGACGTAAACTAAAAAGCCAAATGGTTGCCCAAAACCCAACCAGTTCAACTGATATATCGTGAACCAGTACAACTGATTGTCCAGCTGATAGGTGGTTGACCAGAAGACCTTCAGAAGCTCAACTAGCTAATGAAGAGTTCAACTGATGAAGAGCCCATCTGACCAGTTCAACTGAAAGAGTGAAATCAATTCAACTAACGAGTCAACTGATTTCACCAGATCAACTGAAGACCAGTTCAACTGACCAGTCAAAGCATCAGTTTGGAATCAATCAGTTTGTAAAACACGACAAGCTTATCGAAGGTGGAATCCAGCTGCACGCATTAAGGAAAAGCAATTGTACTATCAATAGTACAATAATGGACGTTGCAGCAAAGCTTAAAGACAAAATGTTTCATAATGGCTGTCGAAAAAGTCGAGACACAAACTTAAAGTAACACATTCAAACTGCAACGATCACATGTGATGAGTCTTGATGTACGGTCACATTGCTACTATAAATACAGATCAAGACCATTAAGAACAAGTGTGGAAAAACAAGAGAGAAAAGAGAGGGCACGCTTATTGCATATCAGCTTAACAAGAAGCAATCAACCAGTCGAGGGAACACTTCAAGTTATATATGCTTAGTGTAGAAGCTTATTTTCTTCAGTGTGTGAGAACACCTTTCGGATTGTTTTCAAAGATTGGTTCTCACTCACACAAACAACCACTCAAATACCGTCTTGCACAAAGACATAAAACTTGTGTATATAGTCTTTGACACACATACGTTAAACAAGTGTTGGCTGGAAGGTGGCGCCTTCAGTCTAGATTAGGAGTTCAGTTAGGCAGTGGGTAAGTCCTAAGCTAGGTGGGTTTGTACAAGGTGTTGTGTAAATCAAAGTTTTCTAGTGGATCTTACTCGAGGTGGTAGAAGGGGTGACGTAGGAGCAAGTCTCCGAACATCCATAAACATATCTTGTGCATTAACTGCTTAACTGTGTTTTAAATTGACTTGATCAGTTCAACTGATATCAGTTAAGTTCTGTCCATAGCTAAACTGATAGAAGCCAGAACTGATTCCATGTATTTCAGTCGATCAGTTTACACAAGTCATTAGATTTTAAAATTGTTCAGTTTTTCTTAACGAATGATTACTTCGAATGTATTTCGCTTTGTTTGAAACCAAACTCGATCTAATTCATCATTGTATACATTCTTAGAACACGAGCTATTGCAGCTCATTGAGAATATTGTGTTTGAAGAACCTTCGCAGGTGCCCGAACTGATCGATCCGAATTGTAATGTTCTGGAAATTCGAACTATGTAACTTGACTGCATGCAATTTAAGGTTTTAGTTAAATATGTGTTTAATGTTTTTATGCACTTAATGCATGATTGTTGCATGGATATGTGTTATTTCATGGTTATCGTAAAGTTTCATGCATTAGGGTTTTAAGTTGTATTTCGCGCGCGAACGAGTAACAGAGACCGGAGATGATCAGGGAAAAATATTTTTATTCAATAATTAATTTTAATTATTTAATATGTGGTGTTTTTAAGTGTATTTTTCCAAAAATGATATTTTGTGGGTATTTTTCTCGCCGGGACATAATTTTTTTATCGATACGCAAAATTTAGCGATTCGGGGGACTTTTGAGGGCTCAAGCAATATTTTAATGGGCTCAAAACCCTTTTTAATTTTTAATAAAAGCCCATTAGTGTATTACATTTTGACCTAAACTACATTTAATGAAATCCTACACCTACTTAACACCCCTTGGCCGCCCCTCCCTCATTAGCAGCCTCCATTTTCTCGAACATACAGCAGCCTCCCCTGATTTTTTCAGCAGCAACCGTCGGCCTCCATAATTTTAAAGAAAAGCCTCTTCCCTGCCTCTCCGGTGCAATTTTTACGCACGCATCTCCGATTTTTTTTGAGTATGTTGGGTGCAATAGTTGTCCATGCTTGGTAGAGCAATCGAACTGTGGTGCTTGAGCTGCTGTACGGTTTAAAAGATTTGAGTTGCATCATTACCACTAGCTATAGCTTTTGGTAAAGCGGTAAGCACTCGGTACCCAAAAAGTAGTATAAGAGCATGTCATTCTTGTTCTAGAAAATCTACAATAGATATGGCACACTTCAGTAAAGTTCCTATGTTCACAAATGGTTGAAAAATCAAGAAGTGAATGGACTGGCGAGGACAAAAAGAAAGCTAATCTATACAATGTTGCGAATGACATTCTCTACAAAACACTTGATAAAAACACATTCAGCAAGATCAAGATGTGTTCTACTATGAAAGAGATTTGGGAGAAACTCATCCAAATCTATGAAGAAAATGAACAGACCAAGGAGAACAAGTTGTCTGTAGCAATGCAAAAATTTGAAAATCTCAAAATGAAAGCTGGAGAAACTCTAAGCGAGTTTGATGAATGTTTTAGCAGCTTGGTTAATGAACTAGCTGCCCTAGGAAAGGAACATGGAAATAGAGAAGTGGCACTCAAAGTAATGAGAGCCTTACCCAGAGAATGTGATGTCAAAACAATGGCTATGAGAGTATCAAAAGATCTGAACAAGTTAGAAGTACAAGACTTGTTTGCAGGCTTGAAAGCCTATGAGTTTGAACTGGAAGTGAGAAGTGGAGAAGAGCCGTGATCGAATCCACCTACCAAGGCTCTTACTGCTACTGTTGCAGCTGTTCCAAGTGCATCACCTGCTACTGCCATTGAAAGCACATCTGAAAAGACTGCTGAACAGATCAGCGATGATGAAATGTCCCTATTTGTGAAGAAATTCTCCAGATTCATTAAGAAAAATCACCGAGAAAATCAAAATCCCAACAGAAATTTCAAGAAGGATTCACCATCTGGTGATATGGCATGCTGTAACTGTGGAAAAATCGAACGCTTTATTGCTTATTGTCCTAAGCCAAAGAAGGATTATCAGAAGAAGAAGGAGTACAAGCGAAATGATAAAAAGTTCAGAAGAGACTGCAAAGCAATGATTGCTGAGGAAAGTAAATCAAAGTGGGCGGATTCTAGCTCTGAGTCTTCTGACTCAGATAGTCACTACAGTGATAGTGATGAAGAAGAAGTCAAATGCCTCATGGTAAACACTAAATCAACCTCGACATCTGGAGAGGTATTTGACTTTGACTCTGATGAATTTTTACGAACTGATTTGGTTAAAGCACTGCATGACATGGTGGAAGAGTACTCAAGACTTTTTCAATCATTCAAGGAAGTTAAAACTGAAAATCAAAATTTAAAAGATCAAATCAGTAAGCCTACTTTCTTGCAAGAAAACAGCTGTAGTGATTTAAAAGTTGAGAAGAGTAAGTTGAAAACTGAGAATGACTGTTTGAAACTTAATTTCGGTTGTTTGACAAATTAAGTGATTAATTTATTGGACTAACTGATCAAGTAGCTTGAAGTAACTGAACTACATAAATCAACTGACAATTGCCAAACTGAAGATTAATGCGCAGTTTATCGAAGGCAACTGAAACCAGCTGAACTGAACTTACGAAGACAACTGACTGATCAGTTGGAAAATGATCAGTTGATATATTCCGTTGTGAGCTTATCATCTGATCATTCAGCTGTACACGCCATCAGTTGTTGAAAAGGACATTCAACCGACAACAGTACAAAGCAGACTGCAAATCGTAGTGGAACGCCGCATTTCAGAGCTTACAGTGTACGAATGTTAGAGAAATATTGACGTGGCGATCAACGGATATAATGATTCAAATTATATTTAATGTTACCATTGAAGAGAAGCCAATAAATAGGTGAGAAGAGCAGTTGAGCAAACAATTGATCAATCTATTCTCTCAAACTTGCTGTTACTCTGCTGAATTTATCGCTCTTAATCAAGAATCAAAAAGATCACACTTATCTGATTTATTTGTAGCATTTGAGGCTATCTTTCGAGCTTATAAGCACAAACTTTTTATTGTTTATTTGATCTTAACTAGATCATTTGTGCTAAGTTCAGTCAAAGAATTGTGATATATTTAGTAGACTAATAGTTTCAGTTTTGGCAGTGTTAAGGCCAAACTGAAGTGGGTCTGTACAAGTTTTGTATCGATCAAAATCTTTTAGTGCATATCCTATCCTTGTGATAGAAGACGTAGGAGTTATTTCAATCTCCGAACATCCATAAATCTTTGTGTCTTACTACTTCAGTTATTTATTCTATCTTTCAGTCAGTTTATTTCCGCAACTGTTGTCAGTTAAACTGATTGTCATTGATTGACAAGATTCCTAGTTTCAGTTTGTCACAGAACTGACATTTCATTCGAAAAGATTCTAAAACTGTGAGTGTTTATTCAACCCTCCCTTCTAAACACATCTCAACCAATCAACCGATCCTAACAAGTGGTATCAGAGCAGTTGAATCTTGTCTCAAAATACTCTTATTCACAAAACTGATCAACATGTCTTCATTCAATAAAATACCGATGTATTCCAGAGAAAATTTTGACGACTGGAAAATAAGAATGCAGGCTCATTTAGCTGCACAAGATGACGACATGTGGTATGTCATTACTGATGGTCCCATAAGGATCCTAAAAGCAAATACAGCAGTTGCCATTATTGATGGGGCACCTCATCGCATAGAAAAGCCCAGAGAGGAATGGACAACTGAGGATAAAAGGAAAGCCAACCTAGATAATGTGGGTAAGGATATCTTATATAAAACACTGGATAAAGTCACTTTCAGAAAAATCAAGATGTGCAAAACTGGCAAAGAGATATGGGAGAAACAGATCCAGCTGTGTGAAGGAAACGAGCAAAAAAAAGAGAACAAGCTATCAGTTGATGTTCAGAAATTTGACAACATCAAGATGAAGGCTGGAGAATCCATGCACGAATATGATGAAAGGATCAGTGGTATTATCAATGAGCTGAATGCACTTGAAAAAGTGTATTCGAACAAAGAAGTGGCACTGAAGGTGGTCAGAGGTCTTCCCAAAGAATGGGATGTCAAGATCATGGCAATGAGAGAGTCAAAGGACCTTAACAATGTCAAACTTCATGAAGGAGAAACTTCTGAACCTGCTATGTCATTGTTTGTCAAGAAATTTGGAAGGTTTATGAGGAGGAATCAAGGAAACTTCCAGAAGCAATATCGGAAAAATCAGTTCAAGGAAGAATCCTATGCTTGCTACAACTGTGACAAATCTGGTAATTTCATAGCAGACTGTTCTAAGCCAAAGAAGGACAGTAGAGGATCAACTGAAAAAGGAAAGAAGCCCTATGAGCACAGAAGGAGGACCAAGGATGACAAGAAATCATTCAAAAAGAAACATGAAATGCTTTTGGCTGAAGAGAGCAAATCTAAGTGGGCAGAAACTGATAGTGACAAGTCAGAACCAGAAAGCACAATCAGTTCAAGTGAAGATGAAGAGGAAGTCAAATGCTTAATGGCAGATGATGCTGAACTGGAGTCAGCAAGTGAACATGTATTTGACTTCAGCTCTTCTGATTTTACTCGTGAGGAACTCATTACCACATTACTTGACATGATAAATGAGTATCATAAACTTGCTCGATCATTTGAGAAAGTTAGAACTGAGCAAACTGATCTCAATGAAAACAAAACAAAAACTGATGAGTCAGTTGAACTGTTGAGTCTAAAAAGGGAGATTGCACAGCAAAAAGCTGAAATGATTGAAAATCAAGCTTTGATATGTTAGTTAAAAACAGAAATTTCAAAACATACTGAACTGATTCAAGCTTGGAACAAGTCTTCAGTTGCACTGACTGAAATATAAAATTCACAAAAATCAGTTGATGATAAAACTAGTTTAGGCTTTAACAAACATGATGGGAATTCTGCAAGTGATGCACAACCAAGATTGAATGAAAACAAAGGAAAGTACATTACCTTTGTAAAATCAACTATGGTAAATGAATTCTCAGAAACTAGTAAAACAGTTGTTCAATTGACTGAAAGTAAGAACATAGGCAAACGGTATGGAATTGGATATAGCTCTGAGAGTTCAACTGATACAAGAAACTTGCACCTAAACGATTCAGTTACAAAAATCAGTACTCAAGGAATGACTATTACAATTACTACAACTATAAGCCAATTCAGAAACGATATCAAAAGAATAGTCAGTTGAAAAAGGATACAAATCATACTATTTCATCCTCACATCACACACATATTTCCAAGAACTCGAGAAAAACCATTTGGAACACAGCAACTGGGAAGTCAGTTAGACTGATCCAAGTTCGAGTTCCTAAAGGACTAATCAGTTTAGGACCCAAATGAATATGGGTACCAAAATTATATATACTGTGTGATTGCAGGTAAAAGGTACAAACAAAGAATCAACTTGGTATCTAGACAGTGGTTGTTCGCGGCATATGACAGGAGATGCAAATTTGCTATCTCAACTGATCAAATATACTGGACCAAACATAAGTTTTGGAGACAACTCCAAAGGTAAAACTGTGGGTAAGGGTAAGTTTATCCATGGTAACTTTACAATTAAAGATGTTTTGCTAGTTGAGAATTTGAAGTATAACTTGATAAGCATGAGTCAGTTATGCGACAATAATTTCTCAATTCAGTTTGACAGACACACTTGTTCAGTTAGAGACTCAATTGATGAGGTCATCCTAACTGGAAATCGTTGTGAAAATACTTACAAAGTCAGTTGGACTGAACAACCTTATGCACCAGTTTGTTTCATTGCTTCCAAGTCTTCTAAAAACTGGTTGTGGCATAAGAGGTTGAATCACTTAAACTTTAAATCTATTGCCTATCTGAGTAACCATGATCTTGTAACTGATTTGCCCAAAATAGATTTTTCAAAAGATAAAGTTTGTTCAGCATGTCAGTTTGGTAAACAAGTAAGATCTTCATTCAAAAACAGAGGTTGTAAATCATCTTCCTGATGCCTAGAACTGTTACATATAGATCTTTTGGTCCAATACCAGTCATTAGTTTAGGGGGAATGAAATACACCCTAGTAGTTGTGTTCTGCTGCACAACTGATTAAGCTCTTCTAAAGACTTTTAAATGAAAAATCAGTTGGGATTGATCGGTCTGACAGAGGGACTGAATTCATCAATCAAAATCTTTCAAATTTTTAAGAAAATACTGGAATCAAGCATGAGCTCTGAGCAGCTAGAACACCTCAGCAAAATGGTGTAGCTGAGAGAAGAAATCAGGCCCTTAAAGAAGCTGCTAGAACAATGTTTGCTAATTCTGTTATTTCTCAAACGTTTTGGGTTGAAGCAGTAAACACTGCATGTTATACTCAAAACAGATCAATGATTAATAAGAATCATGTGAAAACACCATATGAGATCTGGCATGGAAGAAAAAGTGTGGTTTCTTATTTCAATATATTTGACTGCATATGTTTTATTCTTGATAATAGTAAAAATCATTTAAAAGCCTGTGATGCTAAATCTGCAGAGAGAATATTTCTTGGATATTTTTCAGTTAGCAAAGAATATAGAGTTTTTAATAAAAGTTCTTTAAATGTTGAAGAATCTATTCATGTTGTTTTTGATGAAACTGTACTAACTGATAAGCCAACTGATCCAGTTGAGCTAGTTGATCGATTTACATAGATCAGTTTGGAGGATGAAAATGAAGAAAAAAATCATATCAATAGAAATATCCTTCAAACACCTGAACCAGAAATACTAGATCAATCAGTTGAACAGGAACCTGCTCCTGATAATCAGATGGTGGAGAGAACAGATGATATTCAGTTACCAAATGATACAGCTCCAACTGAAACTGAAAACATTCAGTTGCTAACAGAAGCAGTTGCTGATATGAAAGCATCAAATACTAAGCTCAGATGGAAGAAATCACATCCTCCAGAATTGGTGATAGGTAATCCATCCGACCCGGTTAGAACAATAAATCAAATGCTTAATTTGTTCATTCATTCTGTTTTTGTCTCACAACTAGAAGCAAAGAAAACTGACGAAGCCCTTGCTGATCCTAACTGGATAAATGCAATGCAAGAGGAGCTAAATCAGTTTACCCATAACAATGTTTGGAACAGTTTGTAAAACAATTATAGGTACAAAATGGCAGAAATAAACTGAAAGAATATGGTTCAATTGCACGCAACAAAGCAAGACTTGTCGCATAAGGATATAGGCAGGAAGAAGGAATTGACTATGATGAAACGTATGCACCAGTTGCAAGACTGGAATCAATCACAATGTTCCTTGCCTATGCATCATTCAAGAACTTCAAAGTCTATCAAATGGATGTAAAAAGTGCATTTCTGAATGGTCAGTTGCAAGAAGAAGCTTATGTTGAACAACCTCCCGGTTTTATCAATAACTCTTTTCCTGATCAAGTATATCATTTGAACAAAGCTTTATATGGTCTTAAACAAGCTCCAAGAGCTTGGTATGAGACACTTTCAAAATTCTTAATTGATCATGATTTTACTGTTGGATCATTTGACAAGACTTTGTTCAAATTTTCTAAGAATGATCACATTCTACTTGTGTAAATATATGTTGATGATATTATATTTGGGTCAACTACCCCAAATTATGTGAGAAATTTGCAAAGTTAATGCAGGAAAAATTTGAGATGAGCATGACGGGTGAACTAACATTCTTTCTCGGACTACAAGTGAAGCAACTGGACACTGGTATTTTTATCAGTCAGACCAAATACACGAAGGAATTGCTCAAGAAATTTGGCATGGAAACATGTTCAGCTGCAAGCACTCCCATGAGTTCATCAGTCAAACTGGACATTGATTAAGGGGGAATATCAGTTGAGACGACACTCGACATAGGTTTAATAGGTTCATTATTGTACCTATCTGCTAGTCGTCCTGATATTGTATTTGTTGTTTGCATGTGTGCTAGATTTCAAGCAAATCCCAAGCAATCGCATTTTAAAGTTGCCAAAAGAATTTTAAAATATCTAAAAGGCACTCAAAATATGGGATTATGGTACTTACAGATTGATCTCATGGTTTAGCAAGAAGCAAACATCCATAGCTACTTCCACAACTGAAGCAGAATACCTTGCTGCTGGAAGCTGTTGTGCCCAACTGCTCTGGATTCAGCAACAACTAAAAGATTATGGAGTTGATGCTAAAGAATCTCCCATATTTTGTGATAATACAAGCACCATTCCAATAACTTACAATCCAGTTATTCACTCAAGGACCAAGCACATTGATGTTCGGAATCACTTCATCATAGATCATGCTCTGAAGAAAGCTATCAGACTGAATATGTGTCAACTGAACAACAAGATGCTGACATCTTCACCAAACCATTGTCAGAGACTAAGTTTTATCACTTTCGCAATATACTTGGTTTAATTGATTTATCTTAATTATATCAGTTTTATTGTTGCTTTGTCAATAGCTGTTCATTCAGTTTGTCATTTATTATTTAAATGTTTATCTAGTGATGTCAGTTAGTCATTTATCAGTTATTATATTCAGTTCGTTAAGTATTTATCAACTGATGAAAGTTAAGTTTTGCAGAAAGACAAAGAGACAACAGCAATGATACAAATCCAGATTTTATTAAGAATAAAATCGATAACTTACAACATCATTTAGTCCACTTTATACGGCATCTTGCCATAACATCAACCAATTATTCAAGTCATAACTTCTAATATTCTCGAAGGTTTCGGCATTAACCATTCTCTGAAGCAAGTGCCACTCCTTCAACTGCATCATGTGAATCAGCACATCATCCTTGACTAGCTTGGATATATGATCGACTTGAGCAAGCCTTTTAAGCCTCCTTGAAAGTGATCTCTGCCAGGGAATTCTCTAGTATTGATTGATTGAATGTCGTGAGCGGTAGTCCAAACGGACATAACCTCTGTAAAGACGTATTCTTCAGCATCTCTTTTAAATCTCTGAATACGTCGAGGCGTCCATGAAGGTGAGAGACGTGTGTGCTGCTTTCATAATCCATTGGAGTTCAGATGTCATTACCAAATAACAATGATCTTAATTTATAGACAAGTCTTAAAGAGACAGGAGAAAGACAAAGAGTCATCTGGCCTTAACTGATTCAGACCGAGTTTTTCTTACCCTACTTTTAATTATATGCATTTATTGAGGGGGAATATTGATTTGAAAAGTTAACTGAGAAAACAATAGTCAGTTGGTCTTCAACTGAACTGACTAAGTTCTCAACTGGTCATTCAGTTGCTGATCTAAGTGATCTTGTCCGATAAGTTAACTAATAAATCGAATAATATTCTATATTAAATGATGTGACTGTTTTTCGAAGTATTAATTGCTGTCTTTCAATGAATAGTATTTTGAAACATGGACCCACATAATCCATTCATATTCTACATACGTTTTTACCACACGTACACACATTTTTAATTCAAATTTTCCTGGACTGACACGTGTCCAATAATTTGAACAGTCAGTTACATCTGTACTATACCTGCTCCAATTCAGTTTTTCTCCTTACGCGCACATTCAACATTCAGGGAAAACTTCTCTCAAGCATATTCTTTTTCGCAGATTTCATTCAATCAAATGGCAAACCAGATCCCAGCTCATGTCATGAATGCTATGGCGATCGACTTTGATTCAGTCTTGACTGTAAAAGACGAGGGAGTCAAGAATGTTTTTCTGAAACTGCAAGCAGCTGGACTGAAACAATTTCTGGGATTATCTTCTCAAGAAATCTATACTAAAGATATTCAGGATCTCTATACCAGCGGCTATGTCACTAAAGAAGGAAATATCACAACTACTGTAAATGGTCAGCTGCTGATAATTGACGAGGACTTCTTCTGCAACCTATTTCAACTGCCTACTGATGGTCTAGTTAACCTCTCTGAAGTAAAGGCATATGATGTTGAAGAGATGCAAACTCTTCTGTCTGATGATAGTCGAAAAATCAAAGTTTTCGATCCCAAGAAGGAGCTAAAGCCAGAGGTGCAACTGCTGGCAGATATAGTAGCCAAAGGGCTTTTAGCAAAGGCTGGATTCTTTGCTGCACTTACTCTGGAGAAATTTCAAGCTATGATTGCAATCATGGCTGAAAGAAAGATGAACTGGAAGAATATAATTTTCAACATCTTGAGGAACATGTTTCAATCATCCAAGCAATCAAAGGGTTATGCAGTGCAGCTCAGCTATTTGCTGAAAGTTAAGGGAATGCTGACCGATGATTCGGAAAAATCATCAAAACTGAAACATAGAGTCCTATCGCAGGGGGCTTCGGGTTGGGCTAGGTTGAGTCACTAGGGTCCTAAGAGGGTGCACAAGGGTCTGTGATCGGGGCTGGTCCAGTGGCTAGAGTCCTGTGCGTGAAACATAGAGTCCTATCGCAGGAGGGTTTCTCGGCCATGGCATGTTCTGATGTTGTGGCTTCGGTTGGGGCTTGGGTTCGAGTCCTATGGGTTCGAAGGGCTGCATTCTAATCTTCCAGTCATCGAACTCTTCTCTTGAGAACATAGGAATTTTGTTTAAGGAAGACATGGTGATCAGATTTTGAAGGTAGGAATATTCATAAATAAGATTCAATTGCTCTGATACAACTTGATAGGATCGGTTGGTAGGTGATAGAGTGTTTAGAAGGGTGCGGTTGAATAAACATTTGACAATTATATCACATTTTCAAATAATGAGTCAGTTTAGTGATAAACTGAACTCGAGACTCTTGTTATGTCAATGTCAATCAGTTAACTAATGAAAGTGCGAAAATAAACTGACAGACAGATAGAATATAACTGAAATTAAGAGACTCGAGATTTATGGAGGTTCGTAGATTTCAATCACTCCTACGTCACCCTTCTATCTATAAGATATGATATTCACTAAAAGACTTTGATCAATACAAGATTTGTACGGACCCCCTTCAATTTTGGACTTAACAATGTCAAACTGAAACTCTTAGTTTCAATACAGTTTATCATTTATCGACTGATCTGAAACTACTTAGCACAACTGATCTCTTTAAGATCGAATAATACAACGATTTATATTTGTGATTGTAAGCTCAATGTATAGCCTTGAATGCTATGAATATATATACGCTAAGTGTGAGCTTTTGAAATATTTGAATATGAATAGAAAGCTTAGTGAAGATTTCAGCAGAATAACAGCTTGGTTGTTTTGATGGTTATTTTCTCAGCTGCTCTTCTCAACTATTTACGGGCTTTACTTCCAACAGTAACAATGAAGACATTTGAATCTGTATATCCGTTTTTTGCCACGTCAATATACTTCTGACAGTCGTACACTGTAGCATTGCTGATATGCAGCGTTCCCACTACGTGTTACAATATGCTTTTTTGTACAGTTTTCAGTTGATAGTTACATACCTTAAATGATGACGTGTCAAACTATTCTATCAATTTGACGCAGCCGATAGAACTAGCTGATAACTCACAACTGATTGCAGTAAGACTGATAAGTTCCAACTGATCATCCAGTTGACTACACAGTTCAGTTAGCTTAGTTCAGTTGCCTTGTCTGCGCACTAATCTTCAGTTAGGCAATCAATAGTTTGCGTATATTTTGGATCAGTTCTATTCAGTCTTCTTTATCAGTTAGATAAATCTTTATTCGCTCTGCTTGTTAAAATTCCGAAATTAAGTTTCCAACAATTTCCCCCTTGTGGGGTTTGACAAAACTTAGAAAATGAGAACTGATAAAGCTGAATCTCTTTGTAAATAAAATAATCTTTTATTAATAACTCTTTCAATGTACAGATTCGTACAAGGAATGAAAGAATAAAAGAATCATCTGCTGACTGAAAAAAATTTTAAAAAATCTGCCAAACTCTTCAACTGAATAAGAATGTAGAGTCTGTCTTCTAACTGATTTGGATCTCTTTATTTCTTCGATATTTTATCAGATGGTCCTTGATCTGTCAGTTGACTAGGTCTCTCCTTTGATTGCTTTAGCTGATCTCTCCTTTGATTGCTTCTGCTTTGATTGCTTCTGCTGATCTTCTCCTTTTCCTCCTTCCCCCTTTTTGTCAAACTTGTCAACTCTGTTGGATAAAGCACGAACTTCAGTAGTGACATTTAATAAGGCATTAAATATATGTTCTTGCAGCAAATCCATTATCTTTGTGACTACGTTCTGGAGGAAATCCATACAAGTTGTGAATACCTCTTGAGCTTGGAAATGAGCTTGAATCGTCACTCGATCCTTCTTTAACTGATATATCTGGAGAAACAGCAAAGTTGAAACAACCCACTCTCATGGAATTTAAAATTAAAGAAATAACATACGCGGAAACATCACATTTTAAAGAGGAAGAATAATATACTATTTACATAATAAACATTTTCAATCTTTTATCCATAACCATTTACAAAACCAACATCAAAATATTTCCAAAAACCATTACAAAATTTTTCCTTGATTCCATTTACCAAAATACATGTCCCTTAAAATTCCATGTTCACTATACCAAAATAATAGTGACATGACCAAAGTTTTCCCCTTATCTTCTATATGACTTCTTCCCTCTTGGACAATCCATTTCATTCCTTCTTCTCACCTGCATCACATGACATTAACTGAAATGAGATAAAACTCAGTAAGCAGAAAGCTATAAATAGCAAGTACATATACATAGGCTTGGCTTGAAACAGGGCTATGACAATGGCAATGAAAATTGAATCATACCATCTTCAATGAACAATAGATAACAAAACAATTTAGATGGTATCTCTTGGTATGGATTAAAGAAAAGGAATCGATAGTTCTGTGACTTGTGACCTGTGATAAGTATCTCTTTGATATAAATATCAAAGCTGTGAGAGATACTTCATAATCATGAAATTAGCTAATAACATGTATGCAATTACTATCAATCCTTGACTTTAATCATAGGAATGTCATCGAGGCAATTTAACAAACACTTGGTAGGCAACAATAACTTCTAGCTCCTTTGTCAATGAATTCAATGGTAATCCTTTGATAAATGAATATATAACAACAAATATGTCAAGAACATAACAATGTAAGGAGCTAGGCATCAAATATCATGGCTTTTGTACATATAAATCATGTGAGCACAAAGGATAGCCACTACTTACAACCCAACAAGCAAATAATTTCTTAGATGATCTTGAAGGGAATCCTACAACAAAATACATGAATTCAACCATTAATCATCCCCAATAATCAAAGAACTCAACCAAGCCATCAATTACCTTCAATTTCTCAATCCCTACTAAACTCAAAAGATAGAGTTCTTACCTTGAAGCTTGGAAACTTAGAAGGAGAACCTAAGAAATTCACTAAAATCCTTGACCTCGAAGTTGAGAAATGAAGGGAGAGACAATTTGAAGAAGAAAGGGCATGAACCGATCAAAAGAAGAAGGAAGAGTTTAGAAATGAGTAGAAGCCTTTAGAATGGTATATAAAAGCATTAAAATCCATCAAAAATGCATTTTCAAGTAGCAACTCTCGCACGCATAGCGCCGCAGTGCCACCTTGTTGGCGCTGCGGCGCCCGTGCTTCGGCACATGGCAGCACCGCAGCGCAAGGGCTTCGGCCCTGGCAGCGCTGCGGCGCTGCTAGGCGCTACCCCCTGAACTAGCAGCGCTCCTCGGCATTGTGGTGCTGCCCCTGCACCTAAAAATCATCACCAAATCACTTAAACTCCATCCTCTTCCAATGCCATGCAATACCAATGAAATTAAACATACTAATACTTGATCAAATCATCCATAAAACCATAATAACAATAACTCATTCCCCTCCATAACCATCACCAACTAAAATACCAAAAACAATAACCATTCTTTTAACATAATCATCAAACCATCAATCAAATTCCACCAATATACTTTCACAGCCATAACAACTAATAGTACCATAACACCATAACCATGAATATACAATAACTATGACAATAACCATAAATCCAAATAATACATTATTGGCAATAGAATGATACAAAGGTTGGGATATTACAATCTCCCCTCCTTACAAAAATTTCGTCATCGAAATTTGCTTATCGTCAAATAAATCAGGATAACGTTGTTTCATCTGTTCTTCCGGCTTCATGTGGCCTCTTCAATCACGTGATTACTCCAAAGAACTTTGACAAGACCAATCTCTTTATTCCTTAACACTTTAACCTTGCGATCAAGAATTTGAACCGGCACTTCCTCGTAGCTCAAGTTAGGAAAAAAGTCCAATGATTCGTACCGAAGAACATGAGATGGATTAGAAAGATACTTACGGAGCACAGAAACATGGAAAAAATTGTGAACTCGATCCAAGTCCGGTGGTAATGCAAGACGATAGGCTCGGTCTCCAATCTTGTCAAGAATCTCAAACGGCCCAATGTATCGAGGACTTAATTTACCTTTCTTGCCAAAACACATTACTCCCTTGAGAGGAGCTATCTTAATGAAAACATGATCACCAACATCGAATGCTAAAGGCCGTCGACGAACATCGGCATAACTTTTCTGTCTAGACTGAGCGGTCTTCATTCTCTCTTGGATCAATGCCACAACATCTGCTGTCTGTGAACCAACTCCGGGCCCAACATTTTCCTTTCACCTACCTCTTCCCAATACAAATGAGATCGGAAATTTCTTCCATATAAAGCTTCATAAGGTGCCATGCCGATTGAAGACTGGTAGCTGTTGTTATACGTGAATTCCACCAAAGGCAACTTGGAATCCCAACTTCCCGGAAAATCAATGGTACAAGCTCTTAACATATCTTCAAGAATTTGGATAATCCTTTCTGATTGCCCGTCACTTTGAGATGGTAGGTGGTACTAAAGGTTAACTTCGTGCCCAAAGCTCGATGTAAACTCTTCCAAAATTTTGATGTAAACCTTGAATCACGATATGAAACTATTGACATAGGTATCCCATGAAGTCTCACAATTTCCTGAATATAAGCATCAACATATTGATTCATAGAATATGTCGTCTTGAAAGGAAGAAAATGAGATAACTTGGTCAATCGATCCACGATCACCCAAATAGAATTGAAGCCCTTCTGAGTCCTTGGCAACCCAACAATAAAATCCATAGTGATGTGTTCCCACTTCCATTGCGGTATACGTAAGGATTGCAACAATCCCGCCGGCCTTTGGTACTTAATTTTAACCTGCTGACAGGTTAGACATTCAGAAACAAATAACATAATATCTTTCTTCATACCTGGCCACCAGTAAAGACGTCGAAGATCCAGATACATTTTGGTACTGCCAGCGTGTATTCAATATGGCACTATATGAGCTTCAATGAGAACATCTTTCCGAATTTCATCCCCCAAAGGAACACATATCCTACCTCGAAAGGTCAATAAACCATCTCGATTCAATCCAAACTCAGAAACTCCTGTAAGATCACTCTTTCTCTTTAATTCCATCAACTGATCATCGGACTGTTGTTCCTTCAAAATTCTGTCAAACAAAGTTGAGCGGAGAACTAATGCAGATAATAGAGCTACTATACCTGGAGATACCAAAGTTATTTTATTCCTTTACAAATCAAGCAACAATGGTTTTGAAATCATAGAGCCCAATAAGGAACTAGACTTGCGGCTCAAAGCATCCGCGACCACATTAGCATTATCAGGATGATAGCTAATGGTGCAATCATAGTCCTTCACAAATCTTTAAAGCAAAGGCCACAACTGCCAATTCCAAATCATGCGTGGGATAATTTTTCTCGTAGTCTTTCAACTGACGAGAAGCATAAGCTATCACTTTCCCACGCTGCATCAGTTCGGCACCTAACCCCTGCTTTGAAGCATCTGTATACACAACAAAATCTTCAGTACCACAAGGAAGTACTAAGACAGGGGCAGAAGTCAACTTATCTTTCAGTGCTTGGAATGCTTGTTGACACTCTATGGTCCATTCGAACTTGGTAGCCTTTCGTGTCAAACTTGTCAGTGGCAATGCTATCTTAGAAAAATCCGCTATGAAACGTCTGTAATACCCTGTCAAACAAAGAAAACTTCTATTTTCTGGAACTGTCTTTGGAATGGACCATTACTTAATGGATTCAATCTTGGATGGATCCACCGATATTCCTTCTTTTGAAATGATATGGCCCAAAAACGCCACTTGCTCCAACCAAAATTCACATTTATTTAATTTAGCATACAATTGCTTATCCCTCAATAGCTGCAACACAGTTCTCAAGTGGTCACGATGAAGTTCTCGTGTCTTTGAGTTGATCAAAATGTCATCAATAAACACAATGACAAAAGTATCCAAATACGATTTAAAGACACGATTCATTAAATCCATGAAAACTGAAGGAGCATTGGTTAGTCCAAACGACATCACCAAAAAATTCATAATGGCCATACCTCATTCTAAAACAAGTCTTTGGTATGTCCTTCATTTTTCACCTTCAATTGATGATATCCGGACCGAAGATCGATCTTCGACAACACTGCTGTTCCTTGCAATTGATCAAACAGGTCATCAATCCGCGGCAAAGGATATTTGTTCTTAACAGTTACCTTGTTAAGTTCTCGATAATCAATACATAATCTCAACGATCCATCTTTTTTTTTCACGAATAAGACTGGAGCTTCCCATGACGAGGAACTAGGACGAATACAACCTTTATCCAATAGCTTCTACAATTGATTCTTCAATTTTTTCATCTCGGTCGAAGCCATTCTGTACGGAGCCTTAGAAATTGGAGCCGTACCTGGAATAAAATCAATAACAAACTCTACCTCTCGATCAGGTGGTAATCCTGGCACATCATCAACAAACACGTCAGGATAATCCTGAACCACATCAATATCCTGAAACTGCAATTTATCTTCTCTTTTAACATCCAATACCAAAGCCAGAAAACCAATACACCCCTTGTTCAACAATTTAGTAGCTTGCAAACAAGAAATAATAGAGATACTCAATGAAGAACCTAAACCAACAAACACTTCACTCTCATGATCATCGGCTAAAAACTTCACTGTCTTGCCCACACAGTCAATCACCGCACGATATGCAGATAACCAATTCATACCCATTATAACATCAATAGCAACCATCACACTAACTATGAAATCAGCAAACAATAATCTTGTACCCATTTGTACAGGACAAGCCTTAAGGATACTAGTGGGACAAATTTCATCTCTAGAGGGAAACACAATATTGAAGTGTAAAGGCATGACAGTAGGTTCAACAGATAAAGAGTGCATAAACACTTCAGACATAAAAGAGTCTGTCGCACCAGTATCAATTACTGTAAATTCTTTCTTGCCTGAGATTAAAATATTACCTGATATCACCGAAGAATCAGGATTAGCACTCTCTTTTGTCATTGCGAAAATTCTTCCTTGAACTTTTCCTTTGTCTGAAGAAAGAGGACATTTCTGCGCCGTGTTCCCCACTTCCTTGCATCTGTAACATCCACCACTGCCCACCTAACATTCACCTTTGTGTGGCTTGCCACACTTAGGACACAATGGTCTCTCAGTATCCGAGGAAGGCAAAGGAGGATTATTATGCTGTTCCATCTTGCCTTTCCCTTTGTGGCCACCTCGAACATTAGCACTTGCCCCTTGACCTCTTTCTTGGAAAGCTTGCCTTCTTAACTGCCACTCCTTCTCGATCTCTTGCTCATCATGCTTAGCAAGCAATGCTCTCTCAACAATGTCTTGGTATGTGACCACCTTGGACATATGAACGTCTCTTCTAATCTCTGGCTTCAACCCACAAAGAAAATGTTCTCCCTTATCTTTATCATTTTCAGAAAGGGAACAAATACACACCCTTCTTCAAATTTCAGAGTATATTCAGTGAGACAAGGAATCTTGTCTCAATTCAAGAAATTATTTTTACCTTCTTGGCCTTGACTTCCTTTGAGAAATATTTGGCATAGATTAAATCTTTGAACTCGTTCCACTTTAGTTCTCGAACATTAACAGTCACCTTGGTAGCTTCCTACCAAATGCGAGCCGCTTTAACCAACATAAAAACAGCACAACTTACTTTGTCTCTATCAGTGAACTTCAAATAATCAAAGATAGCCTCCAATGACTTGACCCACTCAAGAGCAACTAGTGGATCAGGGCCACTGATAAATTCAGGAGGGTTCATCCGCCTGAACCGATCATATGCACCATCTTCAGAACTTTCAGTTGTGCCTTGACCCCTTCCATGGCCACGACCCTAGTCGAAGTTTGCATTCTCAATAACTGTTGAATCTGTTCGCCATGGACCTTCGCTTGTTCTTTTAATAACTTACTGAATTCATCTACAACTTTAGCAATCTTATCAGTAGGAGGGGTCCTATCATCCCCTTCCGTACTCTTTCGTTTGGGAGGCATTTCCTACACATAGGCTCACTTTAACATAGCTAGGAAACAATAAGATATCAATGGCAATGAAATAGAATCATTTATTAATGTTAAAATCAATAGATGCAGGATCGAAAACATACCGGATTGTCCTAGATAGAAGAAGTCATATATGGTCCGAAGAACTTCGCTCTGATACCAATTGAAACACCCCACTCTCATGGCATTTAAAATTAAAGAAATAACATACGCGGAAACATCACATTTTAAAGGGGAAGAATAATATACTATTTACATAATAAACATTTTCAATCTTTTATCCATAACCATTTACAAAACCAACATCAAAATATTTCCAAAAACCATTACAAAATTTTTCCTTGATTCCATTTACCAAAATACATATCCCTTAAAATTCCATGTTCACTATACCAAAATAATAGTGACATGACCAAAGTTTTCCCCTTATCTTCTATATGACTTCTTCCCTCTTGGACAATCCATTTCATTCCTTCTTCTCACCTGCATCACATGACATTAACTGAAATGAGATAAAACTCAGTAAGCAGAAAGCTATAAATAGAAAGTACATATACATAGGCTTGGCTTGAAACAGGGCTATGACAATGGCAATGAAAATTGAATCATATCATCTTCAATGAACAATAGATAACAAAACAATTTAGATGGTATCTCTTGGTATGGATTAAAGAAAAGAAATCGATAGTTCTGTGACCTGTGACCTGTGATAAGTATCTCTTTGATATAAATATCAAAGCTGTGAGAGATACTTCATAATCATGAAATTAGCTAATAACATGTATGCAATTACTATCAATCCTTGACTTTAATCATAGGAATGTCATCGAGGCAATTTAACAAACACTTGGTAGGCAACAATAACTTCTATCTCCTTTGTCAATGAATTCAATGGTAATCCTTTGATAAATGAATATATAACAACAAATATGTCAAGAACATAACAATGTAAGGAGCTAGGCATCAAATATCATGGCTTTTGTACATATAAATCATGTGAGCACAAAGGATAGCCACTACTTACAACCCAACAAGCAAATGATTTCTTAGATGATCTTGAAGGGAATCCTACAACAAAATACATGAATTCAACCATTAATCATCCCCAATAATCAAAGAACTCAACCAAGACATCAATTACCTTCAATTTCTCAATCACTACTAAACTCAAAAGATAGAGTTCTTACCTTGAAGTTTGGAAACTTAGAAGGAGAACCTAAGAAATTCACTAAAATCCTTGACCTTGAAGTTGAGAAATGAAAGAGAGAAAATTTGAAAAAGAAAGGGCATGAACCGATCAAAAGAAGAAGGAAGAGTTTAGAAATTAGTAGAAGCCTCTAGAATGGTACATAAAAGGTTTAAAATCCATCAAAAACGCATTTCCAAGTAGCAACTCTCGCACGTCTAGCGCCGCAGCGCCACTTTGTTGGCGCTGAGGCGCCCGTGCTTCGGCGCATTGCAGCGCTGCAGCGCTAAGGCTTCTGCCCTGCGGCGCTTCCCCCTGAATCAGCAGCGCTGCTCCTCGGCGCTGCGGTACTGCCCCTGCACCTAAAAATCATCACCAAATCACTTAATCTCCATCCTCTTCCAATCCCATGCAATACCAATGAAATTACACATCTAAATACTTGCTCAAATCATCCATAAAACCATAACAACAATAACTCATTCCCCTACATAACCATCACCTACTAAAACACCAAAAACAATAATCATTCTTTTAACATAATCATCAAACCATCAATCAAATTCCACCAATATACTTTCACAACCATAACAACTAATAATGTCATAACACCATAACCATGAATATACAATAACCATGACAATAACCATAAATCCAAATATTACATTATTGACAATAGAATGATACAAAGGTTGGGATACTACAAAAGTGATATCCTTCGTGACCTGTTGTAAAATCTTAAGAGTATTCTCCTTAACAGAATCAATTTTCAAGGTGTGCAGCAGTTGAGTTGACTTGATGTTAGAAATAGAAGAGATTAACTGGTGAAGGTTGGACTGAATATCTTCGATCATAGATTCAGTGCCCGTTGGTATCCCAGGAGACAAAACTTCAGAGGACTCAGGTTCCTGCTCCTTGTCTTCTTGATGAAGATTACCAAGGCTCTATCATTTGGTTCAGTCGCAACAGTAACCATTTCAGAGACTTCTTCTTGTATTGCTTCCTGTTGTAGTTTCGGAGGAAGGGTGAGAACTGAAAGATCAGTTGAACTGGAAGGCTCGTCAGTTTTCTTACCAGCTGAGACTGGAGATGGTTATTCAGTCGGTTGTTCAACTGATACTATAGTCGGCTCTTCAGTTTGACTTCTTCAGTTGGTTTGACGTGCAACTGAGCCACTTTAGTGTCAGCTAGAACTACTTGTTCATTCGTGGCAGCCGAGTAAACTGGTTCTTCAGTTTGTTGTAAAACAGCTTCTGCGGCTGGTTGTTCAGTTAAGCTCGATTCTTCAGCTTTTTCTGTAGATAAAATATTCAGCTGAATATCAGTGGCCACTGATTGTATGACTTTGTCGATGTTCGCCAAAGATAACTCAGCATCAGTGTAGAGCTGA
Organism: Primulina tabacum; assembly: GCF_025594145.1. Lineage (NCBI taxonomy): Eukaryota > Viridiplantae > Streptophyta > Magnoliopsida > Lamiales > Gesneriaceae > Primulina > Primulina tabacum. Next base: position 16,054,456 of record NC_134557.1, on the reverse strand, counting down.
AGATCTGTAGTAGAGGATGAAGGAACTGAAGATGATGGTTGAGCATCCTTAGAGGGATGAGCAGTTGCTGGCTCAGTCGATTTAGGAACTGGTTCCTGGGATTGCTTTGGATTTTGAACTGAGAGCTCAGTTTGCACTTCAGAAGAAGGACTCTAAGAATTTGCTGGAATAATCAACTCTTGATCCATTTCCCAACTCTTTATTTTCATCTGCAGTGATCGAAGATCTGTAACCAGCTGACCATGCATTGCTTTGTCATGGAAAGCGGTAAGACTGGTTGGATCATAGTTTTGACAGAGCTGAGTGATCAGTTGTGCAAGCTTCTTGCATGCACCAGATCAAAGAAGTTTGTTTTCCTTCCCAGTGCTTGAACAATTGATGCAGCTTTGACCACCTTCAAGACCACAGTTTCCAAAGCAATGAATTTCTTCAAAACTGCTTTTTTCTGCAACTGTCTTGCAAAAACTCCAGTTCTAAACATGACCCACTCGTTGTAAGTCTTGAGCTTTGATTCAGCAAACTCATTGAAATCGTTCCATATCAGGTCGATATGAGTTTGAATTGAGTTTGTTGGTCGGGGCTCTTCAGTCAACTTGCCCTTTCCTTTTGAGTCAGTGAGGACATGAGAGATACTCAGTCCTGATGTAGTTGCATCTACTTTCTCCATGATGACTACTCCTTTTGGTCTAGCAAATGGGAGAGTAGTTGGAGCATTGATGGAGATCAATGGAGCTTGTACTCCTGTTGATTTTTTCTTATCACCAGACTTGGTGATAATCTTCTTGGAATGATTATTTGGATGAGGTAACTGACATTCAGTTGAAAACTCGACTGGAATAGACCTTAAAGGTATGGCGCTGAATAGGCTGTTCAGCTCTAGTCAATTTCAACCATTCAGTTGGGATGGTCTCCAGTACAGTTGTTGGTTTGGTTTTGAAAGTTCTTGGCTTCTTCGTAATCTTAGGAGATGGAGTTCTTTCCAAATTAGTCTCACTGACAATCAGTTTTATTTTGATTTTCTTTTTCTGAGTTATTTTCTTGGCTTATCTTGATTGATTTGGGAGCTTCCTGTGTCCCAATCTCCTTCTTTACTTTGATGAACTGCTCGGGTGACATGTCCAGCTTGACTTTTGGCAGCTGAACACTCTTGGCATTGAAGATTTTGAATTTGGATGACTTCTCAGAAGAGTCACCCGCCAAACCATTGTGCTTCAACAGATAGCTAAGTGGTACAGCAAAGCACTTGAACTGTTTGGATGATTGAAGCATGTTCTTGATAATGGAAAAGATAATGGCTGACCAATTCAGTCTTCGTTCATCCATGATGGCAATCATAACTTGGAATTTTTCCAAAGTGAGAGCAGCAAATGTACCTACTTTAGCGAGTAGTCCCTTGGCCACGATGTCCGCCAGCAACTGAATCTCTGGCTTCAGTTCTTTATTCGGATCAGAGACCTTGATCTTCCGTCCTTCTGCAGATAAGATCGTCTACATCTCCTATACATCAGATGTTTTGACCTCAGAGATATTAGCAGGCCATCAGAAGGCAGTTGGAAGAGGTTGCTGAAAGAATCTTCGTCGATGATCAGCAGTTGACTGTTGATAGTTAAAGTGATTTTGCCATCAACAGAGATGAATGCATTAGCGTATAGATCCTTAATCTCTTTGAGATAGATTTCTTGAGACGATAGTCCCAGAAAGTTCTTCAGTCCAGCTGCTTCCAGTTTGAGAAAGACAGCCTTGATAGCTTCGTCTTTACAGACAAAATTGAGTCAGTCATAGCCATAGCGTTGAGGATGTAAGCTGGGACTTGATTTTCCATTGCTGATAGTTCGAATATCTGTGAGAAAAAGCTCTGTGTATTTGATTTTCGCTGAGAGTTGTAATGCGTGTAAAAAACTGAACTTAAGAGGGTTCAATTTCTTATGATTTTGACTGTTCAAATTTTTGGACACGTGTCAGTCCAAGATAAAATCGTGCGTACATGTGGTAAAAACGTGAACAAAAATTTTAATGAACCACGAGGGGCCACGTTTCATATTACTATTCAATGTCATTAAATGTATGATTTTTACAGTAACATTACTAAATATGGAATGCTTATCGTTTAATCAGTTAACTTATTGGATAAGATCAGTTAGGTCAGTAACTGAGTCAAGTGTATTCTGCTAACTGAAGTTCTTCGACTTCTTTTATTTCTTCAATACGAGTCTGTCTATAAATAAGATCACTGTCATTAGATAATAAAAACATCAATTAAGCACAGATGGATAGAGCAAGCAGTTCCAACAACCCTCTTCCTGCAACAACACTTCGTCATTTGGAGAGTTTGAAGGAAGCTATAGAGGAGCTTGTCTTGTTGAAAGTCATGTCCACCTAGAGTAAAGTACAAGACATCCAAACTATTCAGCGAGATGGATCAGTTGCTACTGATAGACCGATGGCAACTGAGATCAACTATAAAAGGCGTATGATGTGATTCACACTTCATAACTTGCCACTGATGAAGGTCTGTTGGAGTTGATGCTGTTGAAGGAGCGTAGAGTGCTAGAAATGATTGTTTTAACATAAGGCTTTAGAAGAATCTCCTGTAATGATTTGTCTAGTTGGATATCCCTTTGGCTAGATGCCAATGAAATGGAAATGAATCGTGTACTATGTAAAAGATATTATCAATAAAATTGCTTTTTCGATTCATTGATGTTTCCTTTCTTCATACGAAGTGATATCAGTTGACTAACTAGCAGTTGACTAACCGACAAATGATTAACTGAATAATTACTAGAAATAACTGACATATCAGCAATAAAACAAATATAATTACAACAGATCAATTAAATAATAATTAGCAGTAACTGATATATCAGAAATCAAACAGATATAATTAAGTCAGATTAATTAAACCAAGAATATTGCGAAAATGAGAAAACTTAGTCTTGGGTAATGGTTTGGTGAAGATGTCAGCTACTTGTTGATCAGTTGTTATGTATTCCAGTCTGATTTCCTTCTTTAGAGCATGATCTCTGATGAAATGATGTCTGACATCGATATGCTTGGTCTTTGAATGAAGAACCAGATTATATGTAATCGCAATTGTGCTTGTATTATCACAAAATATCGGTGATTCTTTTGCAATGACTCCATAGTCTTTTAGTTGTTGCTGAACCCAGAGCAGTTGAGGGCAGTAGCTTCTAGAAGCCAGATATTCTGCTTCAATTGTGGAAGTTGCTATGGATGTTTGCTTCTTGCTAAACCATGAAATCATTCTGTCTCCTAGAAACTGACATGATCCACTGGTACTTTTACGATCAAGCTTACATCCTACATAATCTACATCTGAATATCCAACTAAATTGAACAATGAGTCCTTAGCATACCATAAGCCCACATTTTGTGCGCCATTAAGATATTTTAATATATGTTTGGCAGCTTAAAAGTGCGATTGCTTAGGATTTGTCTGAAATATGGAACACATACAAACAGCAAAGTCAATATTAGGACGACTAGCAATTAGGTATAATAAAGAAACTATTAAACCTCTGTAGAGTGTCGTCTCAACGGATATTGTGAGACCCCGAAAATAAAATAGTATTGATGACATTTTTGTAAATAAGTTGAAAAATATTCTATTTATTTTGATGGCATTTTCGTAAATAAGTTGAAAATAATGAATTAATTTTAGAAGCAAAATGGTAATTAGTGACATATCTTGGTAATATGAACTCCAAATGATTTGAGATTTGGATATGACGTAGAAAACTCAAAGATATAGAAGTTTCATGTTTTGAGTTTTGGAAAATTTGATCGTTTGACTGGTTCAAAAGGATATACCGACGTTAAAATGTTAAATATTATATATTATATTATATTATTTTATTTTATTAATATAATATAATATAATATTTTTTTTATAAAAAAGAAATTTGATTTGAGTCGGTGGAATTCAAATAAGAATTCCACCAACTTTTGAATTCCACCCACTCAAATCTACAGAAGGTAGATACAAACGAAGCAAAGAGGAGAGAAAATAGGTTTTTGATTTTCTTTTCGATCGTGCGACTTATCGGTTTATCCAATCGACGAACCGACTTCAGTTCTGAGATCGCTGACACGAGGTCTTCGATTTGAGGTATAAATTTTCTAGTTTTGGTGAGTTTGAAATTCGTCAATTTTTGAAATAAATCCGATAAATTAAGAAATCATACAGAAACTGAAGATTATTGAATAGTGTATGAATTTAACGAAGAAGAGATGATTATAGTGATTTTATTTTGAATTATTCCTAATTTATTATAATTAGAGAATTTTAATCGTTGGATTGAGATTGAAGAATTGTTTCTCAGTTATTATTAATTCTTATTATATATTTGGTAGACTAACCGACAAGAAACTAAGTTTTGAAGTTGGAATTGAATTATGTTATTATTTTGATTTGATATGAATTTTTGAAGTTTCAAAAGATATTTGAAACTTATATTGTTGATTTTGAATGATTTTATTGATTGAAATGAATATGTTATTGATGTAGATAGATTTTATACTGATATCTTCAAGCTACATCGACTGGAACGAAGAATTGAGGTATGTTGCGACCGAGTGACATACGACAGGTATCTGTATCATATGATACATGTTTGATTGATTTGATTGATTGGATTGAGAATACATGTCTACATGCCTTATTTGTTGAGTTTATGTGGCATACATGACATGCACGTTGAGCTATGATCCTTGGATACCCTGATATGATTGGATTTGATTCTGGGGTTTGTGAACACGATGCTATGTTTGGGATTATGTGGCCCTTAAAGCATAGTAATTAGTGGCCCCGATGATTGATTGAGATTTGGGATTTGATAGCGCTTTGTCGACGTTATCAGACGAATATCCCTGATTGAGGCCGGTGTGCCAGCTCGAGCATTGATTTGATAGCGATTCGTTTGATTCTGACATGTGCTCAGTGGATGGGCATTTGACCTGATACCTCCACGACATACATGCATTGCATACCATATATCATTGTTTAGATATATGTGGTATATATTGTGGTTGCTTCAGACTGAGCTTTGCTTACCCAGAGGGGGCTGTTGTTGTCTTTGTATGTTGACAATGACAGGTATTCCAGGATATCAGGAGACCGGAGAGGGTGCTTCTGGAGGGAGTCATGATTGATTTGAGGTTTTGTGTTTATCCCAGTATATATGTATTTGTCTATATATATATATATATACCGGGGCATGTCCCAAGGATATGATTGTTTGTCTGTATTTGGGTTTGATTATGTGTGGGCATATTTTATGATGTGAGATGAAATACTATTTTTAGTATTCAAATAAGATGTTTTGGGCTCATCGTAAAGAAAATTTAAACTCGTTTTCCGCTGTAATTAATTAACCCTAATCAGGTTGCATTGTAATAACGATTAGGAGTTAAGGGCCCCACATTGTATGGTATCCGAGCATAGCTGGGAATGCTCGATTGAGTCTTGTGTACACGTGAATAGGCACAAATGAATTGTGCGTATGTGTTTGATTTATTTGTTTTACTTTCTCCTACTTGATTTAGTTTGAGTAAGTTATTGATGAGATTGATGATATAAGATGATGATGATATGAAATTGATATTGATTTGTGATATTCATTGTAACGCCCCGAAAATTTTAAAAGGTCCACACAAACCACATGCATGCAATTATTAAATTCTCTTGTATTTTAAGTAATTGTTTTAATTGCATTAATTAATTATGTTGTGCATATTTGCATGTTTAAAATATATTTTTCTACATGGTTGCATTAAAATGTATTTTTAAAAAAGTTATTCGAGTTGCGATCGAGGAACGGAGACCGATGGCTGAAAAAATAGAAAATGTTTTTATTAAATAATTGTTTTTAATTATTTAAATTAAGGGGGATGCTTTTTATTATTTTTGAAAATAACGGGTTTTGAGGTGATTTTATACGTCGGGGCGTAAATTTTTATCGGTGTTGGATTTTTAACAAAAATACGAGCTTTTTGGCAACCCGGTTAATAAATTCACAAATTTATTTAAACAAAAACCTTGTTGATATTTTATTAAATCCTAATTAAGACTAATGGGCCTAATTTTGCATGTTTAATAGGCCTAAGTTTAATCAAGGATTTAATTAGTTTATATAATATGTAAACCCACCTCAAAACCTACACAACTCACGCCTCAATCTCCAAGGCAAATCAAACTCTCCCTTGCAACAATTTTACACGGCACACAAAAGTGAGAATGGAGAGAAAAAGTTGAAAAATTCAAAAGCTTCATGGGAGTTCAAGCCATGATCGGTCGTCGCCGTTCTTCGACTCGTCAACGTATATTCGTGCGTAAATTACGCAAAGACACGCCATATTCTCCTTTTACTCATCATCACACCATAGTAATTGTTTATGCATAATTTTTAAAGAAAAATATAGCACACAAATTGAATTTTCGTAACTACATGCCTATGTGTTCCAAACTTGTGTTTTTTATTTCCAAAATCATGTTTTATATGTGTAAAAGGGGCTGCCATGATTAGGAAAGGGTTAAGGGATGTTTTTACATGTTTTAGAGAGTCCTTAATCACCCCAATACGCTGCAAACGTGAAGAGAAATAAGCTGGAACCGTAGGCCAAAGAAAAGGGGTAAGGAACGTGAGTTTGTTGGGTTGTGCAAAGCCGAGGGGTTCGATCACTATGCATGGGGTCTTGGGGCTCGACCAGATCAGGGTGTTGGGTCCTAAGGGACATGGGTCAGGGTCAGGAAGGGTCCTAGCATGGCTAGGACCCCTCGCGCGCAGCCCTAGAGGAGTCCCATGAAAAAGGGACTCCTCGCGCGATCTGTGCAAGGGGTAGCAGCGCGGTTCAGGGGCTCGCTGCTGGGGCTTGGGTGAGTTAGGTAGGTCCTATAGGGTCTAAGGAAGATGGGTAAGGTCTGGGATAGGGGCTGGTGCGGCTGGGTCGCAGCTGGCTCGAGGGAAAAGCTGAAACCGTGGAGAAGCACAAGATGCGCAGGTTGGTGTTTCTGAATTCAGGGGCTCGCTGTACAGGTTTCAGGGGCTGGGCTGGTCTGGGTAGGATCTTGCCGTGGTCCAGGGTTGGTTAGGGTCAGGTGGGCTCAGTGGTGGTTCGGCTGGAAGGAGCCTAGGCTAGATAGGAGTCCAATTGCACTATGAAGCTCACGCACACACAGCACATGCAATGGGGTCAGCTTCCAGGCGAGTTTGAGCGACTTGGGGACTGGGTCCTCGGGTTGGGATTGGTTAGGAGGGTGCCTAGGTGAGTTGGCTAGGTTTTGGTTCATAGGGGCTCGGGCGTGGCTCGGGTGAATTAGGAGATGGCTCGGTGTGTTCGATAAGGTGTCAAAAACGAAATTAATAAAGCTAAAAATGAATCCAAGGGTCCACGGGGGTGGCTCATGACTTGGAAGGGTAGAATAAATATTAAAAATGCTATGTTTAAAATTTGGGATCAAAATAACGAGTTTTGGATTTATTCAGGATTTAATCGCCGCGCGAAACGCTAATTAACGAGTTAACTGAAACGCCTAGTTTAAGCTTTATAAAATTATGAAAAATTAGGTTTAAGCTTAAATAATTATTATAAGTCTAAGTTTTTAATTTGGGAATTTTATATTAAGGTTTGGTTTAAATCATGATTAAAACGCATTAATACGTCACATTTAAAGATTAATTTAAAAGTCCTCGTTTTAAGCTAAATAAAAATATGAGAAAATTCATATAAGCTTAAATAATTATTTGGGACATGTTGGAGTCAAGAAATCAAGGAAAAGTCAAAATCGTAAATTGTCGAGTTCAGGGGTAAAACGGTCTTTTTACGTCTAGAAATTAGTAAACGTCATGGCAGTGCCCTGTATACTGTCTTATGTGCTAATATGATTATTTTCAATGGTTATGAATGTTGATTGAATTTTTATATGTTAAAATGTTATTTTTTTTAAAATGTATATGGATTTTATGATTTAACGTGGAAATTTAAAAGACATGTTGCATGCTTGGTTTAAAAGAAAAATGTTATATGCATGTTTAAATTTTATAAAGTGATGAGAATATGAAACGTTGAAGGAAGTGAAGTAATTGTGACTAATACGATGATATGTTGGAAATTTCGTGAGGGTTATGGTCCCAGTGGGAGCCCGACGATCGTGTTTCCTTGGATACGAACATGTAGATGTATACGATGATATGTTAATACGTAAGGCCAAGGCCCAGTTGACCGGTGAGAGTGTTGCTGGTGTCCCCGTCGCCCAGTACTGTGGTTACATGTAGATGGATCCATCGCCCAACACGTAGACGTAGATGAACACGAAAGTCACAATTAACGATCTGAATTCAACGAAAGGAAAAATGAATACGTATATGTTGATGATAATATGATTAAGAATATGTTGAGGATGATATGATTAAGTTTATGAAAATATTTATGTTTAAAGTTCTTGCATCATTATGAAAATGTTTTTATTTAAAGTTTATGCATCATGAAAATGTTATTGTTTAAAGTTTATGCATCTTCATGAAAACGATATTTTAAGTACAAGTATTTTTCACTGTTATATGTTAACTGTGTTACGTATTACTTGTTATCAAGGATATGACGTGTTGAGTCTTTAGACTCACTAGGTGTGATTGATGCAGGTGATTATGATAATAATGTTTATGGAGGTCTTCATGGTTGATCCGACTGGACTGAAGGTGAACATAACCCGAGGACCTTACGCTAGTTTTCCGCACTAGTTATGATTTATGATTTTAAGTGGTGTTAAAGATATTTTTACGAAAATTTATTTATGAGTGATTTTTGAGAGGTTATAGTATGAGCTATACTTTTCAAACTATTGCTTTTTAGATTTGGTAAAACAGTTGATGATTTCATTTTATGACTATTGCACTTGATTTTGAAATGTAGTTGGTTGGTATTTTATTTTAAAGGGGTAAAATATTTTATAAAAATATTTTCATGTGTTATATGTCATGGCCGAAAATCGAGTGGGTACAAAAATTTTTTTTCTAGTACATTTTAAGAAAACGAATAAGCAGACGTTTCATTCATCATCTGATTTGTAGATGGATCCCACAAATGAAACTGTGAGTAGTAGTACTTAGAGAATAGTTGGATAATTTGAAGGAATGTCCATGGATTTGGTGATGGCTCGATTCCAGGATTTGAAACCACCGAGGTTCTTTGGCACTGAGAGTACTGAAAGAGCAAAGGCCTGGTTGAAAGATATTGTGAACTTGTTTAATATTGTTGAATATTCTAAGGCTCGGCGAATAAAACTTGCTTTGTATCAATTGAAAGACCGAGCAAAATCTTGGTGAGAAGCCGCTGAGATTGGACTGAAGAGGCCGGGATTGAAGTCACTTGGGATGTCTTCAAGGCCCAGTTTTTGAAACAGGATTCCCCTCCTTCTTATTATATTACTCAAGAGAATGAATTCAATAGTCTGCAGCAGGGAACGATGACTGTTGTAGAGTATGCTTCGAAATCCTCTACTTTGTTGAAATATGCACCTCATGTAGCTGCAAATGCAAAAGGGAAATATAATAGGTTTGTGAACGGATTGCATCCTGCTATATATACTTTTGTCATTTCGGGTTTGCCTATGAGCTACGCAGAGGCAGTTGAACGAGCAAATGCAGCCGAGGCTGGACTAAGGCGAGGAGGTCCACAGTATACTCCTCCACCTCCAGTGTCAGTTCAGCAGCCTACTTTGCGTCCAAGAGGTAAGAAGTTTAAGAAGACTGGTTCTGCTTCTTCATCTTCTTCGAGTTCCAGTGGATCCCAGAGAGGGAGTCCAGTGATTGCTCCTTATTGTAGTCATTGTGGAGACAAACATACTATCGAGCAGTGTCAAGGTATGTTTGGTACTTGTTATCAGTGTGGACAGGAAGGTCATTTCTCTCGAGTATGTCCGAACAAGGGTATGACTTCTTCTCAACCCCAACCAGGATTTAGAGGTGGCCCCAGTATGATGAGACCTGTTGTTCCTGTTCCCTCTTTTCAGCAGTCGAATGTTCCACGATATCGTGGACCTAGTAGTCAGACTTTCCAAGGCCCTCCTCAAGTTCGATTGTATGCTATGACTGAGGATTAGGCGAAAGAAGCTCCTGGTGGTGTGATTGCAAGTATTTGCATGCTTTGCGATTATCCTACACTTGTTTTATTTGATACAGGAGCATCTCACTCATTCATATCTCATGCATTTGTTGCATCGCATGATATTATGTGTACCCCGTTGTATGATACATTGTCGATAGCCACGCCAGCAGGGAAGATTATTCTGTCTGAGAAAGTTGTGCATAATTATGTATTGATATACGAGGATAATGTGATATTCCTGAATTAAATTGTCCTCCCAATGCACGACTTTGATTGTATTGTTGGCATGGATATCTTGACGACAAATCGAGCTACTGTTGATTGTTTTCATGGGGTGGTTCGATTTCGACCTATTGATGGACCCAAGTGGAATTTTTATGGAAAGGGTTCCCAAGCCAAAATTCCATTGATATCTTCGTTGGAAATGTCTCGACTTTTGTTTAGCGGAGATGAGGGTTAACTTATCTACGCTGTTGATGTTTCTAAGAAAAAGCCCTCTTTATCTGATATTCCTGTTGCGAAAGAGTTCCCGGATGTATTTCCCGATGAGATTCCTGATTTTCCTCCTCATCGAGAAGTTGAGTTTAGTATTGATCTTATGTCGGGGATTGCACCTATTTCGAAAGCTCCTTATCGCATGGCACCATTGGAATTGAAAGAACTGAAAGAACAATTACAGGATCTTCTCGATAAGGGATATATTCGATCGAGTGTATCACCTTGGGGAGCTCCAGTTTTATTTGCTCGAAAGAAAGATGGTACTATGCGAATGTGTATCGATTATAGGCAATTGAATCAGGCTACTGTGAAAAACAAGTATCCGCTTCCTCGTATTGATGATTTATTTGATCAGCTTCAGGGTACATCTGTTTACTCTAAGATTGATCTTCGTTCTGGTTATCATCAAGTACGAGTTCGAGATGAAGATGTGCTTAGATTGCTTTTCGTACCAGGTATAGCCACTATGAGTTTTTGGTTATGCCTTTCGATCTCACGAATGCTCCTGTTGTATTTATGGATTTAATGAATCGTGTCTTTCGAGATTTTCTTGACCGATTCGTTATTATATTTATCGATGGTATTCTTGTGTATTCGAAATCGAAAAAGGAGCATACTGAACATCTGAGACTAGTACTTTAAACTCTTCGTACTAGCCATTTATATGCTAAATTGTCCAAATATGAATTCTGGATGGACAAAATAGTATTTTTGGGCCACGTCATTTTTAGACATGGCATAACAGTTGATCCTGCGAAGGTTGAAGTTGTATTGAATTGGCCGAGACCTACGAATGTTCCTGAGATCCGTAGCTTCATGGGTTTGGCTGGTTATTATCGTCGTTTTATTGAAGGATTTTCGAAAATAGCTAAACATATTACTCAACTGACACATAAGAATTAGATATTCATTTGGTCAGATGAATGTGAAGCTAGTTTTCTTGAATTGAAGACGAGATTGATCACAGCACCTGTGCTTACTATTCCTTCAGGTACCAGAGGATTTGTAGTATGTACAGATGCGTCTAGTAAAGGTTTGGGCTGTGTTCTGATGCAACATGACAAAGTGATTGCTTATGCGTCTCGTCAATTGAAATCTCATGAAACACATTATCCTGTTCATGATCTTGAATTGGCCGCTATTGTGTTTGCACTGAAGATTTGGCGCCATTACTTGTATGGAGAGAATTTTGTTATCTATTCAGACCACAAGAGTCTGAAATATCTCTTTTCTCAATCTGATTCGAATATGAGGCAACGCAGGTGGATGGATCTCCTGAAGGATTTTGATTGTGAGATTCATTATCACCCTGGATCGGTGAATGTTACTGCGGATGCCCTTAGCCGTAAAGTTCATGATTCTGTGTTAGCATCTGTTTGTTTCGCCAAAGTACACGAGGATATATGTACTTCTGGATGGACTTTTCACTCGAATTGGAATTTTGTCACTGTTTCAGCATTGTAAATTGAGCCGAATTTGATATCTAAAATACGAAAAGTCCAACGAAGCAATGCTCAGATCCAAAAGTCGAAAGAACTTGTATCTACAGGACATCAGTCATGATTTTAGACTTCTTCTGATGGTTCTTTACGACTTAATGGTCGGCTGGTTGTTCCTGATAATGCTGATTTGAAATATGCCCTTCTTCGTGAAGCACATTGTAGCAAATACAGTATTCACTCCGGAGGCCGAAAGATATAGTTGACATTGAGACCTCAATTCTAGTGGAGACGTATGAAGAAGAACATTGCTGAATTTATTTCGAAATGTCTTGTCTGCCAGCAAGTGAAAGCCGAGAGAATGAAATCGAGAGGATTACTCCATAGTCTCGAAATCCCGAAATGGAATTGGGAACATATTGCTATGGATTTTGTGACTCATTTACCTCGATCGCCCAAGGGGTGTGATGCTATTTGGGTCATTATTGATCGACTTTCTAATTCTGCATATTTTATTCCGTATGAACGGAATTATCCTTATAAGAGAATGGCCCGTTTATACATCGAGAATATTATGAGACTGCACGGTGTGCCAGTCTCAATTGTATCAGATCGTGATCCCAGGTTTGCTTCTTATTTCTGGGGTAGTTTTCAAGAAGCGATGGGTACGCGTTTGGCTATGAGTACTACTTATCATCCTCAAACTGATGGCCAGACTGAGCGTACAATTCAAACGTTAGAAGATATGTTACGCGCTATAGTGATGGATTTTAGAATTGGATGGCAAGATACCTTACCATTGGTAGAATTCTCTTATAATAATAGCTTCCAAACGAGTATTGGTATGGCACCGTTTGAAGCTTTATATGGGAGACGATGTAGATCACCGTTATTCTGAGATGAAATTGGAGAGAGACAGATGACTGGACCTGAAATGATACATGAAATGAATGATAAGGTTCAGTTGATTCGACAGCAGATGAAAGATGCTTAGGATCGTCAAACGAGTTATGCGAATAAACGAAGACGACCCTTGGAATTCTAGAAAAGTGACAAAATGTTTTTGAAAATATCTCCCTTTAGAGAAACCGTTCGATTTGGCATGCGAGGGAAGTTATCTCCTCGATATGTTCGTCCATACGAGATCCTTGATCGAATTGGGGATCTTGCTTATCGATTAGCATTGCCACCAGCTTTATCTGTCATTCACGATGTGTTTCATGTTTCTATGTTGAGAAAGTATGAACCAGATCCATCACATGTACTTGCACCTGATGAGGTTGAACTTGATCCTTCACTTTCATATGTTGAACAACCTGTTTGCATTATGGATCGGAAGGAGAAAGTATTGCGTAATAAATCGATTCCGCTAGTTCGAGTGCAATGGACACGACATAGAGTGGAGGAGTCAACGTGGGAATTGGAAAGCAAGATGCGAGAATCATATCCGCACTTGTTTGATTCTATTCCACCTGTTCCATTGTATTCAATGTATAGTGATCCATTTATTGATTTTAGTTTTAATATGTACTATAACTGGTGACATATTATATGTTTGCCAATGTTATGTATATAGAGATGTTTGAGATTTCGAGGACGAAATCTTTTAAGTTGGGGAGAAATGTGAGACCTCGAAAATAAAATAGTATTGATGCCATTTTTGTAAATAAGTTGAAAAATATTCAATTTATTTTGATGGCATTTTCGTAAATAAGTTGAAAATAATGAATTAATTTTAAGGGCAAAATGCTAATTAGTGACATATCTTGGTAATATGAAGTCCAAATGATTTGAGATTTGGATATAACGTAGAAAACTCAAAGATATAAAACTTTCATGTTTTGAGTTTTGGAAAATTTGATCGTTTGACTGGTCCAAAAGGATATACCGACGTTAAAATGTTAAATATTATATTATATTATATTATTTTATTAATATAATATAATATAATATAATATTTAAAAAAAAAGAAATTTGATTTGAGTCGGTGGAATTCAAATAAGAATTCCACCAACTCAAATCTACAGAAGGTAGATGCAAGCGAAGGAAAGAGGAGAGAAAATAGGTTTTTGATTTTCTTTTCGATCGTGTGACTTATCGGTTTATCCAATCGACGAACCGACTTCAGTTCTGGGATCGTTGACACGAGTTCTTGATTTGAGGTATAAATTTTATAGTTTTGGTGAGTTTGAAATTCGTCAATTTTCGGAATAAATCCGATAAATTGTGAAATCATACAGAAACTGAAGATTGTTGAATAATGTATGAATTTAACGAAGAAGAGATGATTATAGTGATTTTATTTTGAATTATTCCTAATTTATTATAATTAGGGAATTTTAATCGTTGGATTGAGATTGAAGAATTGTTTCTCAGTTATTATTAATTATAATTTTATATGTGGTAGACTAACCGACAAGAAACTAAGTTTTGAAGTCGGAATTGAATTATATTATGATTTTGGTTTGATATGAATTTTCGAAGTTTCAAAAGATATTTGAAACTTATATTGTTGATTTTGAATGATTTTATTGATTGAAATGAATATGTTATTGATGTAGATAGATTTTATACTGATATCTTCAAGCTACATCGACTAGAACGAGAATTGAGGTATGTTGCGACCGAGTAACATACGACATGTATCTGTATCATATGATACATGTTTGATTGATTTGATTGATTGGATTGAGAATACATGTCTACATGCCTTATTTGTTGAGTTTATGTGGCATACATGACATGCACGTTGAGCTATGATCCTTGGATACACTGATATGATTGGATTTGATTCTAGGGTTTGTGAACACGATGCTATGTTTGACATTATGTGGCCCTTAAAGCATAGTCATTAGTGGCCCCGCTGATTGATTGAGATTTGGGATTTGATAGCACTTTGTCGTCGTTATCATACGAGTATCCCTGATTGAGGCCGTTGTGCCAGCTCGAGCATTGATTTGATAGCGATTCGTTTGATTCTGACATGTGCTCAGTGGATGGGCATTTGACCTGATACTTCCATGACATATTTGCATTGCATACCATATATCATTGTTTAGATATCTGTGGTATATATTGTGGTTGCTTCAGACTGAGTTTTGCTCACCCCAGAGGGGGCTGTTGTTGTCTTTGTATGTTGATAATGACAGGTATTCCAGGATATCAGGAGACCGGAGAGGGTGCTTCTGGAGGGAGTCATGATTGATTTGAGGTTTCGTGTTTACCCCAGTATATATGTATTTGTCTATATATATATATATATATATACCGGGGCATGTCCCAAAGATATGATTGTTTGTCTGTATTTGAGTTTGATTATGTGTGAGCATATTTTATGATGTGAGATGAAATACTATTTTTAGTATTCAAATAAGATGTTTTGGGCTCATCGTAAAGAAAATTTAAACTCGTTTTCCGCTGTAATTAATTAACCCTAATTAGTTTGCATTGTAATAACGATTAGGAGTTAAGGGCCCACAAATATTCTCCTTGATCATTATCCAATTTAATCGAAGAACTCATGGGAGTATTTGCAGCTGAACATGTTTCCATGCCAAATTTCTTAAGCAATTCTTCGTGTATTTGGTCTTACTGATAAACATAACAGTTTCCAGTTGTTTCACATGCAGACCGAGAAAGAAAGTCAGTTTACCCTATCATACTCATCTCGAATTTTTCTTGCATTAACTTGGAAAATTTCTCGCATAATTTGGGATTAGTTGACCCAAAAATAATATCATCAATATATATTTGCACAAGTAAAATATGATCATTCTTTGAAAATTTGAACAGAGTCTTATCAACTGATCCAACAGTAAAATCATTATCAGTTAGGAATTTTGAAAGAGTTTCATACCAAGCTCTTGTAGCTTGTTTAAGACCATAAAGAGCTTTGTTTAAATAATAAACATGATCAAGAAGAGAGTGATTAACAAAACCTGGTGATTATTCAACATATACTTCTTCCTGCAACTGACCATTTAGAAATTCACTCTTTACGTCCATTTGGTAGACTTTAAAGTTTTTGAATGAGGCATAAGCAAGGTATATTCTGATTGCTTCTAGTCTTGCAACTGATGCATTTGTCTCGTCATAATATATTCATTCTTGTTTCCTATATCTTTGTGCTACAAGCCTCGCTTAAGTAGCAAGCATTTGGTTCTTCTTTGGTGTTATTCCTCTGATATTGTCTTTGAAAGGAGCCTTGATTTATTCTCATGAATCTTCCAAATTTTTTGACAAATAATGACATAGCATCATTGCTAAACTGATCAGCAGTTTTCTCAACTGAACCAATTGGTTCCAACTTGACAGCACTAAGAGGTGTTGTAGCTGCTGGGGTGGAAGTTTCTCCTTCTCTCGTTTGTAGCTCAAACTCGTAGGCTTTTAGATCAGAAAATAGGTCGTGAAGTTCGACCTTATTTAGGTCCTTTGATTCTGGCATAGCCATGGTCTTAACATCCCATTCTTTGAGAAGAGCTCGAACTACTTTCAGTGCTATTTCTTTATTTGAATACACCTTTCCAAGTGCATTCAGTTCGTTCATTATGCCACTGATTCTTTCATCATTCGTGCATAGATTCACCAATCTTCATTTTGATGCCGTCGAATTTTAGAACAACAACTGAAAGTTTATTTTCTTTGGTTT
Source organism: Primulina tabacum (assembly GCF_025594145.1). Taxonomy (NCBI): domain Eukaryota; kingdom Viridiplantae; phylum Streptophyta; class Magnoliopsida; order Lamiales; family Gesneriaceae; genus Primulina; species Primulina tabacum. Next base: position 16,037,746 of record NC_134557.1, on the reverse strand, counting down.
GCTCATTGCCTTCGCAGAGCTGAATCAACTTCTCTCAGATTTATTTTGCAGTCCTGCACATCTTTATTTTGCTGAAGGTGATTTTATCCAACATTTTGTATAAGATATCTTTGGCCACATTGTCCAAATTTGCTTTTTTTTTCCCTCTGCTATCCATTCTTCTCTGGCTTCTCGATACGGTGTCGTGGGCCATCAATTATACCAACAGCAGTATTGGCTTTAAGTATTCTCATGGGTCTGTCAGTAATTACATACCACATGTCATCATCTTTAGCAGCTAGATGAGCCTGCATTCTAATCTTCCAGTCATCGAACTCTTCTATTGAGAACATAGGAATTTTGTTGAAGGTAGACATGGTGATCAGATTTTTTAGGTAGGAATATTCAGAAACAAGATTCAATTGCTCTGATACCACTTGATAGGATCGGTTGGTAGGTGATAGAGTGTTTAGAAGGGTGCAGTTGAATAAGCACTTGACAATTATATCACATTTTCAAATAATGAGTTATTTTAATGATAAACTGAACTCGCGACTGTTGTTATGTCAATGTCAATCAGTTAAATAATGAAAGTGCGAAAATAAACTGACAGACAAATAGAATATAACTGAAATTAAGAGACTCGAGATTTATGAAGGTTCGGAGATTTCAATCACTCCTACGTCACCCTTCTATCTATAAGATATGATATTCACTAAAAGACTTTGATCAATACAAGATTTGTACGGACCCCTTCAGTTTTGGACTTAACAATGTCAAACTGAAACTCTTAGTTTCAATACAGTTTATCAGTTATCGACTGATCTGAAACTACTTAGCACAACTGATCTCTTTAAGATCGAATAATACAAAGATTTATATTTGTGCTTGTAAGCTCAATGTATAGCCTTGAATGCTATGAATATATATATGCTAAGTGTGAGTTTTTGAAATCTTTGAATATGAATAGAAAGGTTAGTGAATATTTCAGCAGGATAATAGCTTTGTCGTTTTGATGGTTATTTTCTCAACTGCTCTTCTCGGCTATTTAAAAGATTTGTTTCCAATGGTAACAATGAATACGTTTGAATCTTTCTATCCATTTTCTGCCACGTCAATATCCTTCTGACAATCTTACACTGTAGCATTGCTGAAATGCGGCATTCCCACTACATGTTACAGTATGTTTTTATACAGTTGTCGGTTGATAGTTACATACCTTAACTAATTACATGTCAAACTATTCTATCAGTTTGACACAGCCGATTGAACTTGCTGATAGCTCACAACTGATTGCAGTAAGACTGATAAGTTCCAACTGATCATCCAGTCGACTACACAGTTCAGTTAGCTTAGTTCAGTTGCCTTGTCTGCGCACTAATCTTCAGTTAGGCAACCAATAGTTTGCATATATTTTGGATCAATTCTATTCAGTCTTCTTGATCAGTTAATTCAATCTTTATTCGCTCTGTTTGTCAATACTTCCGAAATTAATTTTGTTAGAACATTTCATGTTCGCAATCTTGTTTAATTTTGATTTTAACAAAACTTGTTATTTTGTTTCTAATGAATTTACCTAAGTGTGCATCAAGCTGAACTTAACTGAAGCTATCGGAAATCGCAAACTGAAGACATCAAACTGATAGAACAAACTGAACGAGTCGAACTGAAATGTAAACGAACAGTTCAACTGATTGTCCAGCTGATAGGTGGTTCAACAGGAGATCTTCAGAAGCCCAGCCAGCTGATGAGCACTGATGAAGAGCCCAGCTGACTAGTTCAACTGAAATAGTGAAATTCAACTGATGAGTCAACTGATTTAACCAATACAACTGAAGATCAGTTGAGATGACCAGTTCAGAGCATCAGTTAGAGCCAATCAGTTGCAGATCACGACAAGCTTATCTAATTGGATTCCAACTACGCACAAAGGTACAAAATCAATTGTACAATCACAATACAATAATGGACGTTGCAGCAAAGCCTAAAGACAAAATGTTCCAGCATAGATTTCGGAAAAGTCGAGACACGGATCTCAAGGAACGCATTCAAGCTGCAACATATATAATAGTTGAGTCTCACTATATGATCAAACTTCCCGTCTATAAATAGAAGATTAGTGAAGACCAACTACTACAAGATTGAGGAAATCTAGTGTGGAAAAATAGAGCGCACTCTCAATTCATATTAGCTTGCAAAGAAGCAATTTTCTCAGAGGGAACACTTCAACGTGTTATCAGTGAGACTGTTTTGATATTGTGTGCTTAACTGTTTAATTGTTGCTTTAAACTATTTTGATCAGTTCAGCTGATATCAGTTCATTTCTCATCATAACTGAACTGAGACAGGCTAAAACTGATCCCCTGTATTTTAGTTATTCAGTTGCACAAGATATAAAATATATAAGTTTTTCTTAATTAAGGATTACTTTGAGTGTTTTCCGCTTGGTTTGTAACCAAACTCGATTTAATTAATCGATGTATACATTTTTAGAACACGAGCTATTGCAGCTCCTGGAGAATATCGTGTTTGAAGCACCTCAAGGTGCCCAGCACACGATCCATCAAAGTTTCCAACATAGTATTTTTTTCATGATGAATTGAAAGGAAATGCATCGGAGGTGAATTTTATTGTGAACGGTACACAATATAGAAAAGGATACTACCTAATGGATGATATATATCTAGAATGAGCCACTCAGGGAAGAGTTTCTCCTGCGTGCAATGATATGAATCTGATCGGGCGTGGCGTGATAATGGTTGGAAGGAGATTTAAGAAGCGTTGTTGTCTCGTAATTTCAAGCTTGATGATGATTAATGATGAAAAATCGAGCATATTCAAGCAATTGAAGGAGTTCGAAGAAGAATATAATAAAGGAATGCCGACCAACCAAGCATGTGAGTGCATAATGGCCCGAGAGGACAGTAGCTGGCGCGCACTCGCACAGCAAAAGCGCAGCCGCGAGCACTAGGCAGAACCTGGCGGGCACTCGCGCCAGAAGTGGCGCATCCGCGCGCCCGGTAGTGGCGCACCTTCGTGCGTGCTACTAGCCAGAAATAGAATCCCGCGCGCACCCGCGCACCGCAATGCATATTTTATGTATGTAAACCCTAGATTGCAATTTTGGTTGTATTTATATATATATATATACACACACACATTGTAAAACATTATCAAAACAATTATTGAATGAATATAAAATATTTTTTAGTTTTCTCTCAAACTTTTTCAAAGCTTTGCTTTGTTCAAACAAAATAAAAGTTATGAAATATTTAATCTTTGTGGCGTTTTTAATTGTTTTCACACGGATTGTCAAAGACGAGTTCTTTGAAAGTTCGTCTGAATCTCAATTGTTTCAGTCGTGAATATTTGTTGCTAAGTTTTCATCACTCAGAACATTCTTTAGTCGTCGAATCAAGGGCATGACTCTGTTTTTTATCACGTTTTCTTTTCGTGATCAAATAATTGTATCATTTGGTATCAGAGCTTTTGGTTCCATTTTGATTCAAGTAAGTATATCGTTTTATTATCATATCTATATCAATCATTTGTTTGTTTCCATATCTGCTTTGTTCTATCATTCTTTGCCTTTCGTGAATCTATGATTCTCGAATTTTTGTGGTTATTTATTCGGTTTTTTGAGTTGCACAATATTTCTTGTGCAAATCCAAAAAAAAAGTAAAAAATTCGAAATTTTGCTATTGTTTGGTTCTGGAATTTTGTTCTATTTTCTTATAGGAGCCATATTCAAGTGTCTCTCACAACCAAAAAAAATTATTTTCGTATGTCTTGGCTTTGTGCAGTCTAAATGAGACAGTTTCGAGTGACCACAAGTTGAATCTAATCAGTTTAATATATCAAAATACAAAGCTTAAGCGCACCTTCGAGAGAACTCTCAAATTCGAGTGAAAATACTTAAGTGCAAGCGTTATTTCTTTGTAGTGACTAGTGAGTAATTGAAGTGAGGAGAAAGCAAAAAAATAAGAGCGGAGTAAATTTTCATTGGAGTGACTAGTGAGGATTCGTGGTGAGGAAACTTTATTCTTTATTATTTTCCACTAACCTTTTCTTGCAAGTATAATTTTGACGATCTCCAATTTCAAAAAATTTTAAGAGGTTGGATAGAGTGTGGGGGAAGGAGTTTAAGCCTCTACATGAAAGGTATAGGCATTGGGAAGAAGAGGAGACATATGATAGGCTAGATGATGAGAATAGGCGAAGTAGTAGATTTGAAGGGAATAGAGCGTTGCACTTGGATCGTGATGATGATAGTCGATGTGAGGAGAATAGTGAGTATAGAAGCTGGGAATGGTATAGACTGAGTGGCAAAAAGATGACAGATCCATTTTTCAACGGGGGAGCCGATTCAAAAGCATAAGTTGAGTGGGAGGAGAGGATAGAGTGTATCTTTGAGAGACAGGAGGATTATACGAAAGCAATGAAGGTAAGAGGAGCTTGTAGTGAGTTTACCGACTATGCTATTACTTGGTGGGTTAAGTTAGCACGAGATAGGAGGAGATACAATGAGCCTATATGAAGGTGGGATGATATGAAAAGGGTGATGAGTAAGCGATTTTTTCATAATCACTACGATAGAGGAGTAGACAGTAGAGGTGAACGTGACGTGCATAAAGAGTCGTTGGCATCCACGTGGAGTCGAAAATCATGGATATATCAGTAATGGAGTCGAAATTTTCATCTACCAAGCATGAATATCAAGGTACATTTGAAATTTTCAATACTCATACTTGTGATATTATATGTTGGTGTTTAGAAGTTGGAAATGATATTAGCCAATGCCTACGTAAGAAGGTGATAGTAGTAGAATTGTCTTTGGCAATTGAATCGCAAATAGGATTTGAGATTGTAGTTGAGCCTGAACTTGGAGTTGAGGTTGTAGTGGAACCTGAATTTGAGGTTGTGGTTAAAAGAGTCGATGATAATGTTATTCAACTAGTTGATGAGTCGAGTGATGTTGAACGATATACAATGGAGAATGAATTATTAGGTGTAGAAAAAATGTCTAATTTGTCTATTATGGAGAAGGAGAGTAGGGAAGAAGAAACTTTGTTGCTCACATCATTTGAGGAAAAACATATTTCTTTTGATAAATTGAACAGAAATGAAATTCTTGATGATCAATTGAAATTTATTGAAATGAGTGAAAAAAATGTGACATGATTGAAAGAAAGAGTGAACAAAAGAATGATATGACCGCCAAAAGGAAAAAAAAAGATGAAAAAAATGAGAAGAAAGGAAAAGAAAATGCCAATGAAAAAGAAAATAAAAATGAATTGAAGGCTCAAAAGAGTGAGGTTGAGAGTTACTTGTAGTTGCATAAATTCCTTTGAGTACCTTTGTACAAAGAGGTTTATTCTGATTGTGATGATAGCTTTGTTATTTCTTTTTTGCAGGATTCCGATGATGTCATGATGAGGAGGCGAGCAAGTGTTGATGGTCTGAGGATGCAATGGGATGATCATTATGAATTCGGCAACAATCTAGATGACGTAAGGTTACTTGGCAACACAACTACTGTGAGGTATGATTTTCTACCTTACCTTAATTTTGTGTTGTTTTGTTTTCAAGAATTTTGGGAACGGGTTGCAAATTTAGTGGTTAAGGGGTTGGATGTAAATTTATCTTTATCGTTGATTGTTATAGATTCAAGAATATTGATAAATTTCGTGTACGTATTATGAATTTTGATTTCTAACGAGTTACTATGTAAGGTCTAGAAAGTTCGAAATACGTAACCCGACTGCATGCAATCTAAGGTTTTTTTTATAATATGTGCTTAATGATTTATATGCATTTAATGCATGATTATTTCATGGCTATGGTTTATTTCAATATTATTTTTAAGTTTCATGCATTGGGGTTTTAAGTTTCAGTTCGCGCTCGAACGAGTAACGAAGACCGGGGATAATCAAGAAAATATTTTTTATTGATTAAGTATTTTAATTATTTAATATAAGGTGTATTTAAGGGAGATTTTCGAAAATGGGCCTTGGTTGGGTATTTTTAATTGCCGGGCCGTATTTTAAACCGGTATGAAAATTTTATCGATTCAAAGGACTTTTTGAGGGTTCATACAATATTTTAAAAAATGTACCAAAACGAAATATTTTTCGGGAGTGTGTTTGGGCTTGATGGGTTTATTTAAGTACTTACTGGGCCAAAAACCTTTTTTTTTTTAAATTCATTTAATTTGACTAGGGCCCATGTTGGAACATTTCATGTTCGCAATCTTGATTTTGATGTTAACAAAACTTGTTATTATGTTTCTAACATATTTACTCAAATGTGAAGTTGCAAACACAAGAAGCCAGCTGAATCTGAATTCTGCACAAACTGAATTTCTGGCAAGATTCAGTGTTTTGAAGATATCTCTCAGCTGAATGTTGCAAATGACAATCCGCGAACTTGAATGATCAGAAAATCCAATTTGGAACAAGTTGTATATCACGTCAGTTTGGCAAAATCGGATGTTATCAAGGTCTAACTGATCGCTCAATTACCAAACTGATTGCATGAAAACAACAATCAGTTGGGTTTGAACAGTTGCGGTATTTTGGTCATATGTCTCATCTCGGTTATCAAAATGAAGTGATTCAGTATGCGTTGGAAAGATAAGACGATGATCTACAAATCAGCTTCAGAAGTCAAAGTCTGAATCGAAGCTTAAGATGCTGATAAATGACAATGAAGCTACTGGTTCTGAACAAGCTGAAATCAGCTAGAATGATTTCAGCACACCAGCTGAACTGAACTGAACCAGCTGCTGACCAGCTGAACTGAACTGAACCAGCTGCTGCTGACCAGCTGAACTGAACTGAACCAGCTGCTGCTGAACAACTGAAACTGAACAAGTTGAACTGGACCAGACTAGCTGAAATTGAACCGACCAGTTGAATTGAACCAGCTGACCAACTGAACTGAACCGAACCAGCAGCTAACCAACTGAACTGAACTGAACCAGCTGCTGACCAGTTGAACTGAACGACCAGTTGAGTTGACCAGTCGGGAAAATGTCCAGCAAGACGAATTTTACCGGAAACCTCAGAAACAGTACATAAACTTTCCAAACGGTCATATTCTTGTGTCTAACGTATATATCATTGTTGGAGCTTATAAATACATCATCTTGAAGATCAAACAAGAGATTTTGAATAGGATTCAAAGCATGGGCAGTTAGCATGAAGAAATCAGCTAGTTGAGAGCACAAGCCCTTGTGTGAGGATATATTTAAAATGCACACTGTAAAAGATAAATTTCTCACACACAATCACTCACATATATACAAGAGAGTTGAACTTCAAAGATTAGTTGAGTGAGTCTTGCACAAAGACAATAAACTTTTGTATGTAGTCTTTGCATATGAGACATTAAACAATATGCTGATTGTGTGGTGTTGCCTACAATCTTGAGTGCTAGGAGTTCAGTTTAGGCAGTAGTGTAAGTCCTAAGCTGAGTGGGTTTGTACAAAGTATTGTATAATTCAAAGTCTTCTAGTGAATCCTTCCCAAGATAAAGAAGGGGTGACGTAGGAGCATTTGAAATCTCCGAACATCCATAAACAAATTCGTGTTTATTTATTTAATGTATTTACTTATCATTTCATAGTTTTAAAGATGCATTGTTGAAGATTTTACGTGTTCTTCAAATACCAAGTTTGAATACCAAACTCGATTTAATTCATCGGTGTTCAATATTTCAAGAACCGAGCTATTGTAGCTCAACGATGATCCCCCTAATCGATCCTAACAGCCCATTTATGCATGTATTTTCTATTTAAAACCCTACACCCTCAAACCCTAACCCTAACCCTAGAGCACGGCCGCACCTCCCCTCCATCAACAGCCATTTCGAAGAAAAATCAGCAGCCTCCATTGATTTCTCCCTAGGCTTTCAAGAAAGCTTCTTCCCCGCCTCTCCGGTGCAAGCCATACGCGCATATATTCGAGTTTTTGAGCATAAAAACGTTATGGCATGCCATGTATCTCTTTTTCTCATCATTTTCACCATTTATGCTGTTTTATATGTTTTTTCATGAAATTTCGTTGGACTATCATATTGCATCGTTTTTGCAAAGGTTTTGACATAAACATGCATATATCTTGTGTACAAATCACGTTTTTCATGTCCTTGTGCGAGCGGATGCCGAATTTTGGTGTTAGAGGGCTGTTAGGACAGGAGTGAAGGGGGCACATCACTGTAGTCGAAACTTGTTTGGTTTAAGTGAGGGGTCGATCGGTACTTGGTGTAGGTTGGCTCGGTTTTGGCAAGATCGAAGGCTTTGGTGTGTGCCGTGGTGCATGGCCCGATTTCCAGCCAAGAAGCCGACCCTCTCGGGTCCGTCACAGGGCTGGGAGAGGGCCATGAACTGCTAGTCGTAGTCTAGGAGTTGGTCGAAGGGCTAGGTTGATGTGTGGCTCGGTTGTCTTGTGCGGCGCGATTTCGAGGGTACCGCAAGGGGCTGGTGTTTTAGGCGATAGTCTTAGCTAGGGTTGGTCAGGGAGAGCCTCTTGGGTTTGAAAATGGTCCCAGTATAGCTGGTTAGGTGCTGGTCCACTTGGTCTTGAGCTAGGATCGAATGATAGAAAGTTTGGTGCATCAGAGTTTCGAGTATGCACGTATAGAAAAATTCCAGCAACTTTCGGTTATTTTTTTAGGGTCATAAGGGGTCTGAAATATGTGGTTTATAGGATGGTCACGTAGCTTCGAGTAATGCTTTGAGTTGGGAAAATTTTGGTTAAGTTTCGGGTTGATTCGCGTTAAAACCGGGACTCCGGTCCTAGTTTTAAAACGAATCGTATAAGTTTTGGAACGGGCTTGAGTTTACATGTAAGAAATGCTTACTATTATGTTTTGAGGTGTTTTGAGGAGTTTGGTGGACTTCGGGTTGAAATTTTGAGGCCCAAGGATAAAATGATCATTTAGGGTTTCCAAGGGTAAACTAGTCATTTTGCACTCGAGTCAAGTTTTTAGTCAGGGCAGCGCCCTGATCACAAATTTAGCATGTTTTTAAAAGTTTACGTATAACGTATATGACCTTTTTTTGGTAAATATGAAAAATACGTTGCATGCTTGGTTTTAAGGAAAATTACGTTTATGTATGTTTTTTTAAGTCATGGAAATGATGATGTTTTTGAAGGATGGGAGTTTGTTGTGACTGAAGATATATGTATCCGATGAGCTGTAAGGCCAAGGCTCAGTGGATGGGTAATACAGTCGCTGATGTCCCTGTCGCCGGGTACCACTGTAGAGCCCAAAATCAGTACACGTAAAATACATGCATTTATCTAATGGTTAAAATTATTGACTTAATTTTAAAAATGATTTTAGCGATGCATGATTTATGATTAGCATTATTTTAAAATATTATATGTTTATTGGATGCACGTTAACATGTTTTCTTGAGTTTTGTGTTTCAGACGAATATCCAATGGGGGGTCGGGAAAAGAGACCGGTGACAATTTAGACGATTTCTGAAAATGTGGTATTTTATTGTTCAGTCAAGAATTTAGTATTTTAAATAATTTATAAAAATTTTATCATTTTTATAACCCTAATTTAATTATTATGTGATTTTAAGATTTTAGGCCTTTCAAAATGCTAAATTGACTAGTTGAAGATTTTAAACTTTTAAAGATTTGTTACTTGGGTATTAATTTAAATTTTAAGGGATTTTAGTAGAGTTGATATTGGATTAGAATTTTATTAACTTGTAATTGGTTTAACATTTTTATTAGCATTATTAATTATTTAATTAAACAATTTCCCCCTAATTAACACACACACATACATTATACACACACACTCAACACACACTACAAACACACACATACATGTTCATTTCATTGAGGGAGAGATAGGGTTCTTTTGATTCTTCGGTATCCACCACCTCATCCCCTTCCCCTACGAATTCTCAACTGATTTTCGGTCATTTTTCTTCAAGAAATCACGCAACAAACTGTTACCCGACGTCCCCCGTATTCTACCGCACCGGTATTTGTCATCTTCTAGCGTTTAGAAGCAAAGACACCTATATTCTTTCGTTTTTGCATCGATCTCGTCATATTATGTGTTTTGATGTTTAATGTGTACAAAAATCTATGTATGTAATGCAAAGTTTGAGCAAAAATGGTTGGATCGATTTTGAAACACTTTTTAGATCTGAAAAATCGAGTTTGCTGTCATTTTGATTGATGTTAATTTTGGTTGATTTTATGGAAACATTTTCAACATATAAAACGTAGTAATTTTTTATACTTTCAATTTGACAGTAAATTCGTAATTTTTGGACGAGAAACGAGTGAGTTATGATCATTTTCGTGTGAATGCTCAAACCGCGACGTTTTGAAACATGTTCTTCATGGTTTCTTGAGTTATTTGGTTTCAGGCTTCGTTGGGGATCGGCCGAGTGGTCATTGTTGCGTATAGGTGTGTCATGTTTGGTGATCAGTCTTCTTTCGGTGTTTCATTTCAAGTCGGTATGGGTGTTCTGGCATTAGAAAGAAAAGGGAAGGGAATTGGTAGAAGATGGCTTTTTGGGGTTGATTCGCGCAGGACTAGAGCCGCAACACTGCACTAGGAGCGCTGCAGCTTTGCACCAGGCGGTGCTGCAGGGTAGCGCCTAGGCGCTGATTCTGGTATTTTTCGGGCTTCGAGTTTAGGTGCTATTACTTCCTTTGGGTACTATTACATAGTATGTCCTAGCATAGTGAGGGTTAGATTAGATGTTATGCAGTTTGATTGGGGAACGTTGAACTATGGTTTAAGCGAGGTCCGTGTCTTCCTCTACTTGGGAAATTTCTTACTCAATTTCATGGTTGTTTCGGGGTTCGAGTCATGGATTAGTATGTTGACTAAAAGTTGTCAAGTCCCGAGGAGTCTAGAAGTAATAAGTTATTTAATTATTTCGGAGGTTAGCTTGTGTGGTACGGTTAAGTTATGAAATTTTAAGTTGTTTGATTAATGTACTAGTATGCATGTGCAGCAATAGCCCCAAGAGAGATCCAACGAATCCCTCAACGCCATGTAAGTATGTTCGACGTGCAAAAGAGAATATTTTATGTTTTTGAGGAATGTTAATTGTCTTGTGACCAATTATGAATGTGTTTGGAAGCCGGTGAACGTGTCCAGTGACCCGGTAAACCATGACCGGGTTTAGATCAAGAATGAAAAGCGGTAAAGCATGATCAGGGACCAATCAACCAGATAAAGCATGACCGGGGTTCTCATGTATGTGATAGTGGACATCCCTGCCAGACCAGTACTATGGTTTAGTCTGATCACGCGCATTTATATATGGGTCACTTGCTTTGAAACATATGTTAGAGAAGGTGCCCGTCGAGCCAAGTTTTGGCCGGGGGTTCACATTGAAACTCTATGTATAAACAATTTTTATTTTAATAATATTTGAAATTATTGTTATGGCATATCTTTATCTGTATACACATGCTTGTTTCATAGATAAAGTCCTTGAATATACAAATAGTAGAAAGAATATAAGATGCTCATATGATGAGTATCATGAAACTCATATTTGGAATATTGTATATTCTAAACAGTTCCTAGTCGATTCAGCCGCCATTAATAAGGATAAAAGGCCTCTTGAGTTTGAGACTAGTATCTGCGATGTGAGAACCATGTTTTATTGGTAGGGGGCATTGTGATGTCCGAGCATGCAGATAGGTGCTCCTTGTAGAGGGCACTGAACAACCTTCCATAAAGGACTTTCCAAGTGGTTCTCACTTATCGAGTGGAAACGTCCTAATTTATGGTTGTACACCATTAGTCCTTATGATCCGAGACAACATTGAGACTCTATATGCTAGCATTGCACTTTGACTTGTTTACCGACTCATTGGGTCATCAGGTGGCAAGGTTGGGTGTTTTGTCGAAACATATAGGAGTCGATGCATTGTAGTCAGGGATTCACCACTTACCTTCGGGTATGGATATCCTACGTGATCTCATGTTTATGTAGTTTGAAATATCTGATCAGAGTGTTGGTGGTAATTATAAAAGGGGTTTCATAGATTACAGCATCGATGCAACTACGACATGACACATAATATCGATTCATTGACAGCTCTCGATATAACAATAGTTGTAGAATCGGTCCGGATATATGAGATGAAAGGACCGTACTGTACGCTAACCATAATAGATTGGTTCTTGCAGGCACTATCATTTGATACCTAGGGAATCATGTAAGCGATGCTGCTAGGCATTTAACATGATTGGTTGGGTACTATCAGATTTGAGTTCTGACGTTCTTATTATCAAGGAGTTGATAAGTAAAAATGGAGCGTTTGGGGTATGCTCACGTAAGGACATGTTTAGTCCCGAATCACATTGAGATGTGAACCCACAGCTAGTCGTATCATTGAACCACTGAGGGCCACACAAGTACTAGCTTTCTAGATCCCGTTGAGAAGAAAAATAGTTCAATGTGTATGACTTCTATAAGAGGATTATGGGAATGTAACTTTTAATTTGTGGAAGTGTTCCTAAATTAAAGTTGGTCAAATAAATAATGTATTTGAAAATTGTTATTTTCATAAACATTATTATGGACTAAATTAAATTAATTCAAGTGTTGAATTAATTAAACACTAGTGGACCTAGTAGAGTCCAAATAATTAAATTAATTCAAGTGTTGAATTAATTAAATAACATTGGGCCTTGTAGAGCCCAATTAGAAATAATTATTCAACTAGTGGGCTTGGGTAAAATCAAGTAAAGTTTTTATGGTCTCAAATGTGTTTGAGATATTTAAATAAAAGTTCATGGGCCTTGTTGAGAAGCACAAACAAATTGAATGCTTAGAAGGTGAAGGGTTGTAGGAAACTTTTGAGTTAATGCCATGTCATGCACATGCAACTTTAAACTTTAACTATTTCCACAACCAAGAAAATTTATCCCCCATCTCTCCAAAACACCATAGCAGAAATTTTGAATTAATTCCTCTCCTATTTTTGGTTCTTCAATTGTTGAGGAAAGCTTATCATTCTCAAATAAAATCCTCTAATTTTTCTAGTGCAAAATTAGAGGAGATCTTCCTAGTTGGTGATGGGCTTGATTTTTGAGCAAGGAGTGCTCAAAGGAGGCTTGTAGATTTGTCTAACTTTCAAGAGCCAAAGTTGTTTACAACTTTGCTGGAGCCATCATCAATATTTTATGATTGATAGGTAAAATATTTCTAAACATACTATGAATGTCATTTTTGTGTTTTATGTTATTTGCTACATACTATATGTAGGGGTTCTCGGTTTTTCTTTTAAAAATTTTGTTTTGAATCTTCCGTTGCGTGTACGGGCACCGTAACCGATTCGCTTTCAAGTGGTATCAGAGCTAAGGTTACTATTTTGTGTAGCAAATTCACGAAATGGGCAGCCCCTCGGGTAGCCCAAGATACCCGAAATGGGCGGCAACATGCTGCCCAAAATCAACCCCAAAACTTGCCTTGATTTGTTGCAAAAATTATCTCATGCGGTTATAAATAGTTCTCAATATAATATAATGTATAGCCCCTAGGGCTGCTCGAAACCCCCCTTAAAATTAAAAAAAATATTTGTGTGCATGGTAGCCGGAATCAGGCGGCGGAGCTCCGGCAACGGCGATGAAGACTAGGGTTTCAAAAAGTGTTTTGGAATATCAAAGTGTCATGGGCCTTGAGTTGTTGGGCCATTAGATGGCTAACACAATTTGTGAATTTAAATGGGCCAAAATAGTTTTTGGTGAAAAATGTCATATTGGGCCCTTAAGTTTAAATCCACAAAATTTGTATATATTTTCTCATAAAATAAATAATTGAAGTTGGACTTTAATTATTTATAGTAAATTATGATTTATAAGAAATTCGGTTATAAATAAATTAATTAGAAAGTAAACAAAGGAGTTTGTTTACTTTATTGATTTAGTTTATAATCGTGGCGGTTAATGATTTGATCAAGATATATAATATTGGATCAATTGATTATTGTGATAATTAATTGATGGAGTATGATATGTGATATTATGCATGAAGGATGATCACAAGCCCAAGCTCAATTTGCTAGGTGTATGCTAGGATATTTTGTGTTGAATGATCGTAATAATTATCAATTTATAAGTGAGCTTGGTTTATAGCCCATTCCCACCCAATGAGATGTATCCCTATTTTTCATAGATATTTATTTGTAAATATTAGTATAGCAGAAGATCAAGATTGGAAGATGGTGGGACGTGATGATTATGAAGTATGAAGACATGTAAATATTGGAGGCTCATGTAATTGTGCATTTGCATCCCATGCATTCCCTAGGATTGGACCTAGGCCCGTATTTGACTCACATGGGCCATTAATTATGGGGCGATTGATTATCATTGTTTAGTTTACTGTTTATAATATATGCATGATATGTTATAAATATTGAGTATGTGTGTTATTATTATGATAATAACAAAGTTGCATGAATCCGGCAAACATACGATCAAACATGGCGAGCTTTTAAAACAAAATTAATGATGAGACCTTTCAAAATTAAAAACCCTCATTTTGAATAAGATTTAAAATTAATATCAAGCCTGAAAGAGGAATTATAAAGGTGTTTATAATTTCCACTGTCTTCCATCGACAATAGGTGCATGATGAATGCTACCCGTGCTCGGGGCTCGACTCATATTATTGGGGGAGCCCTGGACATCGGGAAGCTGTGACATCCATTGACTATGGTGATGTGAGCTACGTGGAACTCCCATGATTTCGGCTCATATTATTGAGGGAACTCATGGCAACCGTCCATTAAGGTTCAATATCGATGGGTAAGGCTTGACACGTAAAGATGAACGACGTCATATTATTTGGTCCTAATCAAACGTGAGACAAAAGTTTACGTAAAGGGTTGCATGGAGATGCAATTGGAAACAACCTTTTAGAAATTATGATTGGCTGATATTATTCGGGATCATAATTTGCTAATTGAACCTTACGTACCTACTGAGAAAAGAAGTTTCCCGTTTTCATTATAGGGTAGTGAAAAATGTCAAAACAGTGGGAGAGAAAATTTATGAAGTAAAAGTCCATACTTTATATCTTACTAAATATTTTAAAATAGTCATTAGCATTTACCTGTTTTACTTTTCAGTACAAATTTTGACAATGTCTTCGATTCGCAATCCGCTATCTGCAATACTCGACAAACACATTTTAACTGGACCTAATTACCTCAACTGGCTAAGAAACCAGAAAAACGTCTTGAATTCGGAAAGGATAGCATATACATTTACTGAGTCGCCCCTTGTTGAGGCTCCGACTAGCTGCACTCCCGAGGAATTGCAGACTTACAAGGATTGGTGTGACCATAACTTGCGAGCTAATTGTTATATGCTGGCTTCTATGAATGATGAGCTGCAGAGGCGTTTTGAGGATACAAAGAGTGCTGCTGACATTCATTTGCATCTCAAGGAGCTCTTTGGTAAGCAGACTCGACCTCTTAGGCATGCTACCGTCAAGAAGCTGATCATCTTACGCATGCAAGATGGGGCCTTGATCCATGAGCATGACCTAAAGATGATTGGGCTTGTGGACAAGCTCGTTGGCATGGATCTTACGTTGCCTTCGGAGTTGACCACCGACGTGTTGCTCTTGTCACTACCTAGCTCATTTTTGATCCTTTTGTGGTGAATTTCAACATGAACAAGCTAGAGCCTACCCTTGAGGAGTTGGTGAACATACTTGTTACGTTTGAGTCCACCATCAAGAAAGAGAAACCGGTTCTTTACGTGGGTTCTTCATCTGGTACGAAGACTGGTCAACATGGGAAGGGAAAGAAGCGTTCTTTCCAACGTCTCAAGAAAAATGTACACTTGAAGAGGCAAGCTCTGAATCCCGTTGTGGCTACCACACCACTTAAGGCTGACAAGACTGCTGATATATGTCCTCACTGCAAGAATCCTGGACATTAGAGGCGTAACTGTAGAGAATATATTGCCCAGAAGGGTTTTGGAAACAGTAAGTTCTATATTGAAGTAAACATTTGAATTAACTCTACTTCTTGGGTATTGGATACCGGCTGTGGCTTATCTCTGTAATGATTTGCACGTGATGGGAAGAAGTAGGTGACTTAGGGAAGGTGAGACCTTCTTGAGGATGGGCAATGGAGCAAGAGCTACTGCCAAGGCCATAGGAGATATTTACTTATTGTTGAACAATGATTTTAAGCTTATTTTGAGAGATGTTTCATTTGTACCTGATTTGGTGAAAAACATTGTTTCCATTTCTATGCTTGATAAAGATGGATATTTTTGTTTATTTAGCAAAGATATTTGCAACATTTACAGGAATGAATGTTTAATTGGTACTGGAAAACTTGAAAACGATCTCTATAACTTAAAATTGAAACTTCACTAAACAATGTCCAAGCAATAACGACAACAAACAAACGAAAACAAGATACTCTAAATTCGGCACAATTATGGCATGTTCGATTAGGACATATTTCTCGAAATTCTCTCACGACTTGTGAATCCTTTCTGAAAGGAAAGATGACCAAAATTCCCTTTAAGGTCCATGTGGAGCGAGCCAAAGGGTTATTGGATTTGATCCATACCGATGTGTATGGTCCTCTTAGCATCATCACTAAGTATGGATATGCCTACTTCATCACCTTTACCAATGACTTTTCAAGGTATGGGTATGTGTATTTGATGAAATACAAATCTGAAGCATTTGAAAGATTCAAAGAATTCAGAAGTGAAGTAGAGAAACAGTTGGGATGGAGCATCAAGTCACTTTGATCTGATCGAGGTGGTGAGTAATTGAGTGCCAAGTTCCACGAGTATCTTAGGGAGAATGGGATTCTCTCGCAGTGGACTCCTCCTCCTACACCGCAATTGAATGATGTTTCGGAGGTTCGTAATCGGACTTTGATGGACATGGTTCGGTCTATGATGGGGTTCACGGAGTTGCCGCCATCCTTTTGGGGATATGCACTTGAGACAACGACACTGTTGTTGAACAATGTCCATTCAAAGGCAGTTGATAAGACACCATGTGAGATATGGATGGGTAAGCCTCCCAAATATTCTTATCTTAGAATATGGGGATGTCCTGCTTATGTGAAGCAGTCAGCGGAAGATAAATTGGATAGTCGATCCATTTTATGTTACTTTGTGGGATATCCAAGGAATTCAGTTGGATACTATTTCTATCATCCTCAAGAAACAAATGTGTTTGTTTCTAGGAATGCAACCTTTTTGAAAAAAGGAATTTCTATTGGATAGAAAAGGGGAGATGATAGAACTCGAAGAGGTTCGAGAGACACCCACAATTGAAGAACCCACACCCGAAGAGTCAAGAGAGGAGATATAAGCTCCTAGAAAATCCGAGAGAGTCTTGAGACCACCTATGAGGTATGGTCTGCTTCTTGAAGAGGGTCATGATGAGCCTAACCATGGATGTGATCCATTAACCTTCAAGGAAGCGTTATCTGATGCTGATTCATCCAAGTGGCTAGAAGCAATGGAATCTGAGATGAATTCCATGCATTTGAACCAAGTGTGGAATCTTGTAGATCGACCTGAGGGAACTGTTCCCATAGGGTGTAAATGAATTTACTAGAGGAAACTTGGGGCGAATGGGAAGGTATTGACCTTCAAGGCGCGATTGGTAGCAAAAGTATATACTCAAAGACAAGGAGTTGACTTTGAAGAAACCTTTTCTCCAGTTGCAATATTCAAGACTATAAGGATAATGCTGGCCATAGCTGCATGGTATAACTATGAGATATGGCAGATGGATGTCAAGACAACCTTTCTTAATGGGGATATTAAGGAAGAGATTTACATGTCTCAACCTGAAGGGTTTACATCTGTCGGAAGTGAGCATATGGTATGCAACCTTCATAGATCTATTTATGGTCTAAAGCAGGCATCTTGGAACCTCAGATTCGATAGTACAATCAAAGAGTTTGGTTTTACTAAGAATTCCGAGGAACCCGGTGTGTATAAGAAGGTCAGTGGGAGTACTGCGACATTCATGATGCTTTATGTTGATGACATTCTACTCATTGTGAATGATGTAGGGATGTTGCAATCAACTAAAATATGGTTAGCGAGTAAATTCTCGATGCAGGACTTAGGTGAAGCATCTTTTGTATTGAGAATACATATCTATAGATATAGACCGAGAAGATTGCTTGGTCTCACCCAGTCCACATACATTGATACCATCGTTAAGCGGTTCTCGATGGATGAGTCCAAGAGAGGACATCTGACAATGTGTCATGGCGTGTCCCTATCCAAGTCTATGTCTCCCAAGACTGATGCGGAGATAGCGGCGATGACACGCATTCCTTATGCATCCGCAATTGGTAGTAACATGTATGGGATGATATCTACACTTCCTGACGTGGCTTATGCAATAAGTGTAGTGAGTAGATATCAATCGAACCCTGTTCTTCAACACTGGAAAGCTGTGAAAGACATCCTCAAGTATTTGAGAAGGACCAATAAGTTGTTCTTGGTCTATGGGGGTGGAGAACTAAAATTGGAAGGCTATACCGACTCTAGCTTCCAAAGCGATATCGATGACTCAAAGTTAACCTCTGGGTTCGTATTCATGCTCAATGGTGCTACTGTCTGTTGGAAGAGTTCCAAGCAAGATAATACTGCGAATTCCACCACTGAGGCTGAATACATTGCTGCATCAGCTGCAGCAAAGGAGGCTGTTTGGTTAAGAAATTCGTCCAAGAGTTGGGCGTCATACCTAATGGAGTTGCTCTAGTCCCGGTGTTTTCTGAAAACACTGGATCCATTGCTCAGGCGAAGGAGCCAAGGTCTCATATGAAATCCAAACATATATTGAGAAAGTATCACATCTTCCGAGATATTGTGGAAAGAGGAGAAGTGTTGATTGACAAAGTCGGCTCCACAGATAATGTTGCTGATCCACTAACTAAGCCTTTACCTGGACCATTGTTCGAGAAGCATCGCGATTCAATGGGTTTGAAGCATATGGGTAGTTGGCTCTAGTGCAAGTGAGAGATTTTTAGAGTAGGTTTCTGTCGAGCCAAGTGTTGGCCGATGGTTCACATTGAAACTCTATGTATAAACAATCTTTATTTTAATAATATTTGAAATTATTGTTATGGCACATCTTTATCTGTATACCCATGCTTGTTGTATAGATAAAGTCCTTGAATATACAAATAATAGAAAGAATATGAGATGCTCATATGATGAGTATCATGAAACTCATATTTGGAATACTGTATATTCTAAACAGTTCCTAGTCGATTCGGCCTCCATTAAGAAGGATAAAAGGCCGCTCGAGTTTAAGACTAGTATCGGCGATGTGAGTACCATGTTTCATTGGTAGGGGACATTGTGATGTCCGAGCATGAAGATAGGTGCTCCTTGTAGAGTGCACTGAACAACCCTCCATAAAGGACATTCCAAGTGGTTCTAACTTATCGAGCGGAAACGTACTAGTTTATGGTTGTACACCATTAGTCCTTATGACCCGAGACAACATTGAGACTCTATATGCTAGCATTGCACTTTGACTTGTTTACCGACTCATATTGGGTCATCAGGTGGCAAGGTTGGGTGTTTTGTCGAAACATATTGGAGTCGAGGCATTGTAGTCTGGGATTCACCACTTACCTTCGGGTATGGATATCCTATGTGATCTCATGTATATGTAGTTTGAAATCTCTGATCAGAGTGTTGGTGGTAATTATGAAAGGGGTTTCATAGATTACACCATCGATACGACTACGACATGACACATAGTACCGATTCATTGACAACTCTCGATATACCATTAGTTGTCGAATCGGTCGGGATATATGAAATGAAGGGACCGTACTGTAAGCTAACCATAATAGATTGGTTCTTGCAGGCACTATCATTTGATACCTAGGGAATCATGTAAGCGATGCTGCATTTGGGGTATGCTACGGCTAGTCGTATCATTGAACCATTGAGGACCATACAAGTACTAACTTTCTAGATCTCGTTGAGAAGAAAAATAGTTCAATGTGTTGAACGGCTTATAAAGGAGTTTATAAGCACTAACAAAAATAGAAGTATGACTTCTCTAAGAGGATTTTGGGAATGTAACTTTTAATTTGTGGAAGTGCTCCTAAATTAAAAGTTGGCCAAATAAATAATGTATTTGAAAATTATGATTTTCATAAACATTATTATGAACTAAATTAGATTAATTCAAGTGTTTAATTAATTAAACAATAGCGGACCTAGTAGAGTCCAAATAATTTAATTAATTCAAGTGTTGAATTAATTAAATAATATTGGGCCTTGTAGAGTCCAATTAGAAATAATTATTCAACTAGTGGGCTTGAGTAAAATCAAGTAAAGTTTATATGGTCTCAAATGTGTTTGAGATATTTAAATAAAAGTCCATGGGCCTTGTAATTGTTACAAGCCCTAACAAATTGCATGCTTGGAAGGTGAAGGGTTGGAGGCAACTTTTGAGTTAATGACATGGCATGCACATGCAACTTTACACTTTAAATTTTTCCACAACCAAGAAAATTTCTCCCCCTTCTGTCCAAAACACCATGGCCGAAATTTTGAATTAATTCCTCTCCCATTTTTTGTTCTTCAATTGTTGAGGGAAGCTTATCATTCTCAAAGAAAATCCTCTAATTTTTCTAGTGCAAAATTAGAGGGGATCTTCCTAGTTGGTGGTGGTCTTGATTTTTGAGCAAGGAGTGCTCAAAGGAGGCTTGTAGATTTGTCTAACTTTCAAGAGCCAAAGTTGTTTATTACTTGGTTGTAGCCATCATCAATCATTTGTGATTGAAAGGATAAATATTTCTAAACACACTATGAATGTCATTTTTGTGTTTTATGTTATTTGCTACACACTATATGTAGGGGTATTCGGTTTTTCTTGTAAAAATTTTGTTTTGAAACTTCCGTTGCCTATACGGGCACCGTAATCGATCCTCTTTCAACAAATCTCTACGCAAAATGATGATGTTATGTATGTCCATGTATGTATGATGCGAGTATGTTTATGAAAAGTTTTACGATATGATGGCACGTCTATGTTTATGTAAGTACGTTCAAGTTTAAGTATGTACGCTCTACTTTAAAATGCATGTGGTTTGATTATGTATTATTTGTTATTTTCAGTTTATGCATGTTGAGTCTTTTGACTCACTAGACTTGATCGATGCAGGTGAGGATGAGAATGAGGAGACAAGGGGTGGGGACCACTGAGCTTGTTCGGACTGCGCGGAGGCTAAACCCGAGGACCGCCTACGTTTTTAAGAAATTTATGCATGTTGATTCAAATACTTTGATTTTCACGAGATTGCTTTATGTTGTTTAAATAAGTTATTTTGCAAACTATATTTGTAATCGTTTTTCTTGCGAACATTTTGGACGAGCATTTTATCTTTATCGCAACTTGAAAGTTTATTATTCATTTAAAAAAATTTATTTTTCCACAAATTTTAAATAGTTTAAAAGTACGGTACGTTACGGTTGGTATTAGAGCGATGTTCTTGTAAAGGGTTATGCCTACTGCTAGTTGCGAGAAGCTCATGAAGTCACACCTCAAGTCCGTAAGTTTTAAAGTTTTAAATTCTTTCATGTAGTAAACATCAAATCGTGATTTTAGCATGTACATGTTCAAGTTCAAATTACGTGCATCTTATGATATTGATATTATGTTCATGCATGTTGGGTTTACGTGTTGGGTAAATTTTGGAATAGTATACCTCTCAGACGTAGGGTTTTGCGTGGAGCAGGCAATGAGGACAGAGAGCCTCGGGATGGGGAGAGGGCCACTCCTCCTCGTCCACCGCCAGATATACAGGCTTAGATGCTTGCAGGAATGACTCAGTTCTTCTCACAGTTTGCGGGGAACAATGCTTTAATGGCTGCAGGGGCGACGCCCAGACCAGAGGAGTTCTTGGGGACTACTGACCATAGCGGAGGGATGTATTAAGTCCATCGAGGTAATTTTTGCGTTCATGGAGCAGCAGGATGCAGACAGGGTCAGGTGTGACACCTTCCTGCTAACAGGAGATGCCAGACTGTGGTGGGAGAGTGCATCTATGTCAGTGAACTTGTAAACACTGACTTGGTTTGGTTTCAAAGAGGTCTTTTACTCCAAGTACTTCATTGAGGAAGTACGCTCCCGCCTGACTAGGGAGTTCATGACGCTGCGACAGGGAGACAGAAGCGTGGCAGAATTTTTCAGGAAGTTTGAGATGGGGCTTCACTTCGTGCCCCTCATTTGCAAATGATGCTAGGGAAAAGTTGAGGCATTTTATTGATGGATTAGGGCCGATCTTGGGCCGTGATGTGAGGGTTGTTGGTCCTACTACTTATGATTTTGCCGTGTCGAGAGCCTTGGCGGCAGAACAGGATCAACGGGATATTGATAACGACAGACAGGGCAAGAGGCCCTATCAGGCACCTCAGCAGCAGAAGCAACAGCCTCAGTTTAAGAGGCCTTTCCAGAGACAGTAGGGGAAGAGGCCATTTCAGGAACCGTCGAAAGTCAAGGGTCCTATTCCTCAGCAGAAGGCTCCTCAGAGACCTGGTGAGCACCCAACCGCCAGTATTCAGGACAATGTTTATGGGGATCGGGAAAATTCTTCAAGTGTGGAGCCAGCGGTCATATGCTAAAGGACTGCCTGCAGTGGAGGCATCCGACCCTAGGGAAGAGTGTTCGCCATGCAGGTAGAGGAGGCGAACCCAGACACGATCATGTTGACTAGTAACTTATTTAATTCAACACCGTACTATTCTTGCCATTCATGTTTTGAATTTCTTTTGGGATTATAGGTGTGCTGTTTCGTATTTTTGGTGACTTGAGATAGAAATTTTCTACTATGTTTGAGGTTAAGATTAGTATTTTGAGATATAAGTTTTGTGTGTTGTGCTAACGTCCCTCAGGAAATATCTTCATAAAGAGAGTAGCCACGAAGGCCTGGTTAGATTCCGGGGCCACCCACTCTTTTATTTCGAAGACGTTCACTAATCATCTAGACGTCAAGTCTATTGAACTCGACGTGAGCTACTCAAGGACAGTCCCGTCAGGAGAAGAGTTATCAGCTACTAGCGTGATCAGATATATTAATCTTGAACTGTAGGGCCACCTAGTGTATGCCGATCTTATTGTGCAGCCAATGCCAAAGTTTGGTATCATCTTAGGGATGGACTGGCTGACGAAAAACTAAGTTCTCATTGATTTTCATAAAAGGTCGGTGTTGGTAAAACCGTTGGACATGGAGCAATTTCTCTTTGAGCTGGATAGATGGAGGATTTCTCTCGCATGATCAGAGTGTCCGATGGTATAATGAGGCCAAGGGCAGTGCACTATAAACAGTGTCCGATGTTATAGTGAAGTATAGAGGAAGGATGTGAGTGCCTAGTTTTGATTCGATCAGAGAGGATATCTTATCAGAGGCACACACATCTCCGTATTCCATCCATCCAGGAGGTACCAAGATGTACAAGGATTTGCAAATGCTGTACTGGTGGCCAGGTATGAAGTGGGACATCCGCCAATTTATATCTGAATGTCTCACTTTTCAGCAAGTGAAGGCAGAGCACCAGAGGCCAGCAGAAATGCTTAAGCCGCTCCCTATTCCCGACTGGAAATGGGAGAATATCACTATGGATTTCGTTGTTGGTCTTCCAAGGTCAGTTAGAGGATCCAATGCCATTTGGGTTATAGTGGATCGACTTACTAAATCGTCACATTTCTTACTGGTGAAGAAGACTTTCTCCATGACTCAGTATGCAGAGCTCTATATCAGGGAGATAGTCTGATTGCACGGGATACCAGTTTCTATTGTGTCCGACAGGTATCCGAGATTCACATCGTCCTTTTCGAAGAGTTTACATGCATCCATGGGGACGAAGTTGCTATACAGTACGGCATTCTACCCTCAGACAGATGGCCAGTCTGAGCGAGTGATTCAGATTTTTGAAGATTTGATGCGACCTTGTGTGATCGATTTCCATGGGAATTGGGAATCAAATCTACCTCTAGTGGAGTTTACCTACAACAACAGCTTTCAATCATCTATAGGTATGGCTCCCTATGAATCACTGTATGGGAGGAAGTGCAGATCACCTATTAATTGGGATGAAGTCGGTGAGAGGTCAGAACTGGGTCCAGAGATTGTTCAGCATACTGTAGACGTGGTGGTGAAGATCCGAGACAGGATGAAGACCGCACCGAGTCGTCAAAAAAGTTATGCTGACAAGAGAAGGATAGATCTTGAGTTTGTCGTAGGAGATCACGCATTCGTGAAGATAACATCCATGAAGGGTGTTATGAGGTTTGGGAAGAGAGGCAAGCTGAGTCCGAGATTCATTGGACCTTTCGAAATTCTTGATAGAGTTGGGACACTTGCTTATCGTGTAGCTCTACCGCCGAATATGGTCGGAGTATACAATGTGTTCCATGTTTCGATGCTGAGAAAATATATGGCAAATGCCTCGCATGTCTTGAGCGAGAGCTAGGGTTATTTTGTTAACATTATTAATTATTTAATTTAACAATTCCCCCTAATTAACACACACACACACACGTATATTATACACACACACTCAGCATACACTACACACACATACACATTCATTTCATTGAGCGAGAGCTAGGGTTATTTTGATTCTTCAGAAGCCACCACCTCATCCCCTTCCCCTACAAATTCTCAGCAGATTTTCGTTAATTTTTCTTCAAGAAATCGCGCAGCAAACGTCACCCGATCGTCCCCTGTATTCCACCGCGTCGGCATTCGTCATCTTCTAGCGTTTAGACGCAAAGGCATGTATATTCTTTCGTTTTCGCATCGATCTCTTCATATTATGTGGTTTGATGTTTAATGTGTACAAAAATCGATGTATGTTATGCAAAGTTTGAGCAAAAATGGTTGGATCGATTTTGAAACGCTTTTTAGATCTGAAAAATCGAGTTTGTTGTCATTTTTATTACTGTTAATTTTCAGTCGATTTTCTGGAAATATTTTCAACATATAAAACGTAGTACTTTTTGAATTCTTTGATTTGACAGTAAATTCGTAATTTTTGGATGAGAAACGTGTGAGTTATGATCCTTTTCGTGTGACTGCTCAAATTGTGACGTTTTGAAATATGTTCTTCATGGTTTCTTGATTTATTTGTTGCAGGCTTCATTGGGATCACCGAGTGGTCATTGCTACATTTAGGTGTGTCATATGTGGTGATCAGTCATCTTCAGTGTTTCGTTTCGAGTCGGTATGGGTGTTGTGGCATTAGAAGGCATAGGGAAGGAATGTGTAGAAGATGGCTTTTTGGGGTTGAATTCGCACAGGACTAGAGCCGCAGCGCTGCACTAGGAGCGCTGCAGCTTCGCACCAGGCAGCGCCACAGGACTTCAGGGTAGCGCCTAGGCACCTGTCTGGCGTTGCTCTTCAGCGCCTAGGCGCTGGTTCTTGTATTTTTCGGGCTTCGAGTTTAGGTGCTACTGCTTCCTTTGGGTAGTATTACGTAGTATGAAACGTCTGCTCATTTAAAATTATACTGAACATTTTTTAAAAGCTCACATTTTCGAAATAATATTTAAAAATCATCGTAAATATTTGACAATAAAAATAGTGTAGTCTAAAATAACCAAACTCATCCAACATCATACGTAAACATAACGAATAAAAATCTTAAAATGATCAACGTATGAAAATGTTCATCTCCTCTCAAAACTCATAAATCATAATGCGGAAAAACATGAGCTCCTTGGGTCGTATCGCCCACCGGGTCTGCCTACTCGGAGTTTAGCACCTCTAGTCCCCTTGATATCGAACTCACCTACATCACACACGCCTAGTGAGTCTAAAGACTTAACACGCCTGTACCAGAAATAACAAGTAAAAATACATGGCACACAATAGTGAAAAATATCATACTCAACATATATTTCGAGAACTTAAAAACATGAACATAAACGTGTCATGTAAAATCATATCGTGTCAAAACATGTCATCTTATGTCATCATATACGTATACATTTTCTTTCAATTGAATTCAGTTCATTTGTTGTGACTTTCGTATCAACTCTATCGTATCAGCTCTATTCGATGGATCAATCTACGTACAACCACGGTACCGGGCGGCGGGGACATCAGCGACAGCATTACCCGTCCACTGATCCTTGGCCTCAGCTCATCATAACTCATGTCATTGTATACATATACATCGTCAGTCACAACCAATTTTCATCCTTCAAAAACATTATCATATTCACCACTTATAAAAAAAAAACATGCATATACGTAACTTTTTCCTTAAAACCAAGCATGCACCGTATTATCATAATTTCATAAAAACATAAATGTGATGCATAAACATTTAAAAATATGATAACTTTGTGCTCAGGGTGTTGCCAGGACTAAAAACTCACCCCGGGTGCAAAATGACCAATTTGCCCTTGGAAACCCGAAATGACCATTTTACCCCTGGATCTCTAAATTTTGACCCGAAGCTTACCAAACTCCTTAAAACATCCCAAAATATAATTTAAAATATTTCTTAGACGTGAACTTGAGCCCATTTAAAAACTTAACCGATCCTTTTTAAAACTTGGACTGTCCATTTTTAACCCGAATCAAACCGAAACTTAACCAAAGTTTTTCCTAACTCGAACCATGACTCAAAACTCTATGACCAGCCTCTAACCCACTTATTTCAGACCACTTATGACCTAGAAACAAGCCCCAAAGTTTGCTGGAATTCTCCAGCGTATGCACCCAAATTTTCACAGCTTCAGCGACTTTATGATAAAAATCACATCTCCCTCGTTTCTTATCAGAAAATTACAAATTTCCTATCGAATCGAAGATAACAGAGAGTGCTACAAATCATATGTTGAATACATTTTCATAAAACCAACCAATAAATCGCAGAATTCGAAATAACCGAGGGTAACGATTTTTGTGACACATAAATTTCACATCTTGCGCGGCTTTACGATAAAACTCAAATCTCCCTCGTTTCTTATCAAAAAATTACCAATTTAATATCGAATTGAAGATAACAGAGAGTGCTACAAATCATATGTTGAACATTTTCAGAAGACCAAAATAAGTCACAGAATTCGAAATAACCGAGGGTGACGGGTTTTGTGACATAGAAATTTCACAGCTTGCGCGGCTTTACGATAAAAATCATATCTCGCCCGTTTCTTATCAGAAAATTACAAATTTACTATCAAATCGAAGATCACGGAGAGTGATACAAATCATATGTTGAATATATTTTCAAAAAACCAACCAATAAGTTGTAGAATTCAAAATACCCAAGGGTGACGGGTTTTGTGACAAACTTCAACAAAAAAAACGATCAACCCTCGACTTAACCCATCTAACCATCGACTCCAGCCTATTGACACCCTCTCACCATCATGTACAGCCCTTAGAAACACAAAACTGGCAGCCCCTTTGCAAAGGCCCTAGAACTTCTTGCTTGAAAATTTGCGGAAAATTAAAAATTTTCTTTTTAAGAGAACTTAAATGGCCTCATTCATAAAATCACTGGTGAATCAAGTTCAATATTTCAAAATATTGCAGCGGAAGAAAATAAAGTTTGCCAAAAATCACAATTTAAAAATATCCAACGATTGATAAAATGTTTGCGGAATAAAATAACAATTGCTGCTCTGAGGTCCTCGGGTGCCACTACTGCCGACCCAAGCTGGCTCACTGGTCCCCGCCCTCGGCCCTGGCCTCATCAGTACCTACAACAATCAAGTCTAGTGAGCCTAAAGACTCAGCATGCATATATCGCAGGTAACGAGTAAAAATCTGAATTAAAATATGCATGTGATAACATATCCTGTCCTGAGGGATGCTGAAAATAATCTGTACTGAGCAATTATAATACGTGCATAACTGAACTGATAATCATAGTAAAAAAAATGTTTGCTCCTTGGAGCCTGTACTGAAATAACTGGTAAAATTTTCTGTTGAGATTATGTTTTACGCCTGTGGCCACTGCACTAAGCTGAACTGATCGGTAACTGGCTACCGGGGAGTCTGAAACTGAACTGAGCTGGCCGGTCACTGGCAACCGGGTGGTACCAAACTGAACTGAGCGGTCACTGGCGACCGTATAAAATAATACTCCCACATAGTGAATGAACCACAAGCCATATCGCATAAATCTCAAAAATAATCATTTTCTATTTAATGCACGTAAAATAATTAACTGGCATAATGAAAATGTCCCGTAATTTTACCAACTGGATTGGATTGGATCGTCCCCAGGCTCGCTGCAACCTAACTGTGCTATGAAACATATGCAATAGCTTAAACATGACCAACTACGCAATTTACGTTCAAAAGATGCGACTATGATGCCTAATGACTTCGCATTTAATCATGACTCCGAGCCAACCTGAACAGACACCAAACCGACGTATAGTCATGATTAAAATACGCTGAAAAATCATAAAATAATGCTCCTAAAATGATAGGATCGAAATCTAGGTGGAATGGAGGCCAAAACACGAAACGCTCTTTCGAGAGTCAATTTGGCACATCGCACCGTAAATTCTCGTACGACCTCAAAAATGATCCGAATCACGAACGGTCAAAAACATGACCTTCCCAACTCAAAGGGGCACTGTCCAGTCCAAGGCCATAGGCTAAAAGCCAACCGAGAACTCGAACGAGCCACCGAATCAACACCGCAACTTGCTGTAAAATTTCAGCAACTGTACAATCATGTAACTTGTGTTGTTTTCGAGACTACCGGCCATTGGGGCATGAACCACCAACCAGAGACTCTTACCAACATCCCAAGGAGTGATTTGAACCATGGCTAAGGGCCCTAGGCCAGACACAACCCGCATCACACCATAACTCAACCGAAACTCCAACCGAGAACCAACGTGCATTCGTGTGTAGTGTTTTGCTTAGATCGATGTCTTGCGTCGTTCCAGTGGCCATTTGATTGACCATGGCACGATCTAGACATATAGGGGCATGGTATGAACCGTGGCTAAGGGCCATAGGCCAACCAAGATCCATACCAAGCAACCAAAACCGAAATACATATGCTGAAAATTTGAAGGGGCCGAAGGGACATGGGGGCTGTTGTGATGTTTTTATTTAAAACCGAGGAGCCATGGACCAAGCCACCAAAAGGGCGACTTAGTCACGTCTTAGACTTGCTAGGGGAGTGATCCAACCATGGCTATAGGCCTTTGGGGCAGCCAAGATCAGATCCTTCCTCCATGACAACAAACCGAATTTGTTTTTTTTTTTTTTCGAACAAGATTCTGCACTAATGGGGAGGTTGCTGTCATGTGCTCGTTCCAGCATGTATGGAACTGAAACTCACGATCTATCATGGCCCTAACATGTCCTAGTACAGGTCTATATGTAGCCTCGAGCCCCTGGAACGATCCATCCCTGAAATCAAAAGGAACATACCCAAACGTGAAGCATGAAAGTCGACAAAATCTGTGCAGAATTTTCTTTCTTGTTTTGCTGAAAATTTCGGTTTTTGAAATGATAAAATCTGATCATGTACTGAAAAATAATTAATAATATGACTTGATTGAGGTTTGAAAGAGATCTAGACATGTCTGGTTATCGTTTGAAATAGAAACGAGCGAAACGACGACGACGCGGCACGGAGGAGTGGAACGTTTCTTTCCTTTCTTGCTCTCGGTTTTTTTTTCTCCCTTCTGTTTGGCTATGAAACTCACGACTTTTACCTCTGAAATACTCTAAATTTCGGTGGAGAGGGAGAGGGATTGAGTGGTTATGAAGGTGAGGAGAAGGGTGCACAATATAAGGAAGATCCAAGACCAAGTCTCCAAGCATTTAAATTTTGAATTTGAATTGTGGTTTGTTATCAACTCTTTGTTGGATGCTTCTAGAGTATAGTGGCCGAAATATAGAGCTTATTAGACTAGGATGATGCTAAATATTTACTTAATTAAGGTGGACTAAAAATAAAAAGATCATTATGCTAATTCAACCAAGAATGGGTCAAAGGGTGGTGAGTTGGCAAATGCATTGCCTAGCAACTATGGGGTGGGCCGAAATCCACTAATAGAAGGAATGGGGAGTGTTGTTTATTTACTAAATTAATAACTCTTAAAAGCCTCACTAATCCCTTAAATAATTTAGTGAATAAAACCATTAATTATGCAACTTAAATGAGCTTATTTCTTAATCACCTCAAGCATCTTAAATTAAATCCTCAAACCTCCTTTTTAACTTAAATGAACTTACTTGCTAGCTCAATTAACTTCTGGAAACCTTTCTCGATTCTTAAATTCTATCTCCAAACTCCGACTCCAGTCCGGCCTCACTGAAATAACTGAAATGCTAAAAATCAAACTACTGAACTGAGATAATAAAATAATTAACTTCAAAGAAATGCATTTAAATAATCATGCAATGAAGTCAATTAAATTTAAAACACTAGAATTATGCATGGCCTATACGTCTACTGATTACGGGTTCTAAAATCCTTCCCCCCTTAAAATAAATTTCGTCCTCGAAATTAGAATCACCGAATAACTCGGGGTATCGATCTCTCATCTCCGGCTCAGACTCCCACGTAGCTTTCTCCTCAGAATGGTTAAGCCATTTGACTTTGACTCGCTTAACCAGCTTGTTCCGAAGCTTCTTCTCCTGCCTGTCTAGGATCTGCACGGGTATCTCCTCATAAGATAAGTTCGGAGTAAGCTGCAACGGCTCGAAATTCAGCACATGCGAAGGATTTGCCATATACTTCCTCAGCATGGAGACGTGGAACACATTGTGTACTCCGGCCAGATTCGGCGGAAGAGCCACACGATAAGCTAGCGTCTCAACTCTGTCAAGGATCTCAAACGGTCCAATGAATCTCGGACTGAGCTTCCCTTTCTTGCCAAACCTCATGACACCCTTCATAGGTGCCACTTTCACAAAGACATGATCGCCCACTGCAAACTCTAAATCTCTCCTCCGCTGATCGGCATAACTCTTCTGTCGGCTCTGAGCAGTCCTCATCCTATCACGGATCTTGACTACTACCTATGCTGCCTGCTGGACAATCTCTGGACCCAACTCTGCTCTCTCTCCTACCTCATCCCAATGAACAGGAGATCTACACTTGCGGCCATACAGTGCTTCATACGGAGCCATACCTATAGACGACTCGAAACTGTTGTTATAGGTGAACTCAACCAGTGGAAAGTTTGTCTCCCAACTCCCTGAGAAATCGATGACGCAAGCACGAAGAAGATCCTCAAAAATCTGAATAACTCGCTCCGACTGCCCATCCGTCTGCGGATGGAAAGCTGTGCTAAACAGCAACTTCGTACCCAAAGTCGAATGCAAACTCTTCCAAAATGAGGAAGTGAATCTGGGATCTCTGTCGGATACGATAGAAACTGGAATACCATGAAGTCGGACTATCTTCCGGTTATACAACTCTGCATACTGAACCATGGTGAAAGTCGTCTTAATAGGCAAGAAGTGCGCTGATTTGGTAAGACGATCTACAATCACCTAGATGGCATTCGATCCTCTGGCTGACTTCGGCAAACCGGTCACAAAATACATGGTAATGTTCTCCCACTTCCACTCAGGAATAGGAAGAGGCTTGAGCAAACCTGCTGGCCTCTGATGCTCGACCTTCACTAACTGGCAAGTAGGGCACTCTGATACAAAACGCCTGATGTCCTTCTTCATCCCTGGCCACCAATACAATAGCTGCAGATCTTTGTACATCTTCGTACTCCCAGGGTGAATGGAGTACGGGGACGTATGGGCCTCTGATAAGATGTCTGCTCGGATAGAATCACTTCTAGGAACCCATATCCTATCTCAGTATCTCACAATATCGTCGCTGACTGTATACAAGACACTGCCCTTGGCTTCATCTCTCTTCTTCCACTGTGCTAACTGCTCATCTGCTGCCTGACCACTACGAATACGGTCAATAAGAGAGGACTGGATAGTCAAGGTAGATAAACGAGGAACTCTACCTCGAGGATAAGTCTCAAGATCAAACCTCTGCATCTCAATCTGAAGAGGTTTCTGCATCGTCAAATGAGCCATCACTGCGACTTTTCTGCTCAAAGCATCCGCAACTACATTAGCTTTACCCGGGTGGTAGCTAATGTCACAATCGTAGTCTTTCACAAGCTCCAACCAACGCCTCTGACGCATGTTCAGCTCCTTCTGCGTAAAGAAATACTTGAGGCTCTTATGGTCGGTAAAGATCTGACACTTCTCTCCATACAGATAGTGCCTCCAAATCTTCAAAGCAAAAACTACGGCCGCTAACTCCAGATCATGGGTAGGGTAATTCTTCTCGTGGATTTTCAGCTGTCGAGAAGCATACGCTATCACTCTCCCATGCTACATCAAAACTGCACCTAAACCAAGCTTCGAAGCATCGGTATAAAGGACAAACTCACCAGATCCTGACGGTACAGCCAAAACGGGTGCTGAGACAAGAGCTTGCTTCAAAGTATCGAAGCTTTTCTGAAACTCCACGCTCCACACAAATTTCACATTTTTCTTGGTCAGTGCTGTGAGTAGAACGGCATTGGATGAAAATCCCTGAATGAACTTCCTGTAATATCCTGCTAACCCAAGAAAACTGCGGATCTCGGATGCATTCTGTGGCACAACCCAATCTCTGACTGCTGCAACTTTTGTGGGGTCTACCTCAATACCACTGCTGGAGACAATGTGGCCCAAGAACGCCACCTTCTCTAACCAGAATTCGCATTTACTGAACTTTGCGAATAATTTGTGCTTCTGCAATGTCTGCAACACTGTGGTCAGATGCCTGCTGTGCTCCTCCCGACTCTTGGAGTAGACGAGAATGTCATCTATGAACACTATCACAAACTGGTCCAGATACGGCTGGAATACGCGATTCATGAGATCCATGAAGATCGCTGGCGCATTCGTCAGTCCGAACGGCATCACAAGGAACTCGTAGTGGCCATAACGAGTCCTAAAAGCAGTCTTGGAAACATCAGCATCTCTCACCCTCAACTGGTGATAACCAGAGCGCAGATCAATCTTGGAGAAAATCGAAGCTCCCTGCAACTGATAAAACAGATCCTCAATCCTCGGAAGTGGGTATTTATTCTTCACTGTAACCCTGTTCAACTCCCGATAGTCAATGCAAAGCCTCATCGAGCCATCCTTCTTTTTCACAAATAAGACCGGCGCGCTCCATGGTGAAAAGCTCGGGCGAATGAACTCCTTGTCGAGAAGTTCCTGAATCTGCTTCTTAAGCTCTGCCATCTCTGTCGGTGCTAGTCGGTACGGCGCTTTGGATATCGGAGCCGTACCTGGCATAAGCTCAATGGAAAACTCCACCTCTCTCTCGGGTGGCATACCAGAGACATCTTCGGGAAAAACGTCTAAGAAATCTCTGACAATCGGAACATCTGAGGCTGACTGGCTGGGTTCCTCGGGGACAGATAAAAAGGTCGCTAGAAATGCCCGACACCCTCTATGCATGAGCTTCCTGGCCTGAACATAAGGAATAATGCGCGGTAAAGGAAAGTACCTGTCCGGCTCAAATAAGAACTTCTCCATTCCAGGCGGTCGGACAAGAACAGGTCTCCGCTGGAAGTCTATCAACACTCTGTTTCTCAATAGCCAGTCCATCCCTAGGATGATGTCGAATTCCGGCATCGGTAGCACAATCAGATCCGCATAAACAAGATTACCGTGCAGCTCAAGGTCTATATCTCGGATAACATTGGTGGCTGCCATCTCCTCGCCTGACGGCAACACTACTGAAAAGGCTATGTCTAGCCCAATGGTCTTGATCTTGAGAGAGTTTGCAAAGACCTCCGAAATAAAAGAGTGAGTGGCCCCTGAATCTATCAAGGCCTTGGTAGCGGAACCAGATATAAAAATTCTCCTTGAAAGAGCGGAGCTCTAAGTTGAATCCAGTAGCTACAAGAACTAAACTTATAGACATGCAATGGTCAAAGTTCTTCTAACTTAAATCTCCAAAATACTACTGAGTAGAGCATGCAATCCTATCACAGTTCTAAGTTCAATCTTAATCCTTATTCCTAAAACACGAAATTCAAATAATAACTTAAAGCTTAAAGGTACCTGTCAACAACATAGTCTCCGGGTTGGTTTCCGCGGCATGGAGAGCAAAAACTCTGCCTTGGGTAGGCAGATTCCTCTGAGGGCACTGCAGCAACATGTGGTCTGGGCTGCCACACTTAAAACACTTTCCTGAGCCAGATTTACATGCTCCAGGATGGCGGCGTGAGCACCTGGGGCAGACTGGGTGCTCAAAAGTCCTCGGGGCTGGGCGCCCCTGCTGCTGCTGCTACTGTTGGCCTTTGATTCTAGGCGGCCCATGAAATGGCCTCTTGTTATGCTGCTGATGCTGATGAGGAGGAGGGCGGTGTGGTACCTGAACTGGGCGCTTGCCCTGGCGATCCCTCTCGATATCCCGCAGATCCTGCTCTGCGGCTAGGGCCTTGGAGACAGCAATCTCATAAGTAGCAGGGTCAGATACCCTAACATCCCGGCGCAAGATCGGTCGTAGACCCACCAGAAAATGCATCAACTCGGCTTTGGCATCATTCGCGATCAGGGGCAAAAAATGACAGCCCCTCTCGAACTTACGGATGAACTCCGTAACCGTCATATCTCCCTGTCTCAGGCTCATGAACTCAGTGGTCAACCTGGTGCGCACTTCCTCGGCAAAATATTTGGAGTAGAAAACCTCCGTGAAGCGTATCCAAGTAAGTGTAGCCAAGTTCAGGGCTACTGCTGCTCCTTCCCACCATAAGCGGGCATCTCCAGTGAACAGATAGGTGGCACATCGGACTCGGTCTGCGTCTCCCAGCTCCATAAACTCGAAGATAACCTCGAGGGATTTGATCCATCCCTCGGCAATCATGGGGTCAGACGTCCCAGAAAACTCCTTTGGACGCATCTTCATGAATCGCTCGTAAACGGCCTCTGGCCCTGTCGGCCTAGTCACCACCGCATTATTCCCCGCAAACTGTGCGAAGAACTGTGTCATCCCAGCTAGCAACTGGGCACTCATGTCCGGTGGGGGCGGTGGAGGAGGTGGTAGGTCTCCCTCCTGTCTATGCTCCTCTCTGTCCTCTAGGCGAGTCTCCTCCTCTCTATTGCGCTCTAGACTACGTCTAGGGGACATACTGTTCCAACATAACCCATACGTAACTAACATGCATAATTCCATAATTTATTTTGAATGAACACTGAAATACTGAAAATCTGGTTGAAATTATTTCATGGAAGCATGCTGTCAAAATAATTCATGCTATAAATAAAATGCTGAACTGTAAAACTTACAGACCGAAGGCGTGGCTTCGTGAGCTTCTCGTGGTCAGTAGTACTGTAACCCTATACAGAACCACCGCTCTGATGCCAATTGCAAAGGCCTTAGAACTTCTTGCTTGAAAATTTGCGGAAAATTAAAAATTTTCTTTTTAAGAGAACTTAAATGGCCTCATTCATAAAATCACTGGTGAATCAAGTTCAATATTTCAAAATATTGCAGCGGAAGAAAATAAATTTTGCCAAAAATCACAATTTAAAAATATCCAACGACTGATAAAATGTTTGCGGAATAAAATAACAACTGCTGCTCTGAGGTCCTCGGGTGCCACTACTGCCGACCCAAGCTGGCTCACTGGTCCCCGCCCTCGGCCCTGGCCTCATCAGTACCTACAACAATCAAGTCTAGTGAGCCTAAAGACTCAGCATGCATATATCGCAGGTAACGAGTTGAATTAAAATATGCATGTGATAACATATCCTGTCCTGAGGCATGCTGAAAATAATCTGTACTGAGCAATTATAATACGTGCATAACTGAACTGATAATCACAGTAAAAAAAATGTTTGCTCCTTGGAGCCTGTACTGAAATAACTGGTAAAATTTTCTGTTGAGATTATGTTTTACGCCTGTGGCCACTGCACTAAGCTGAACTGATCGGTAACTGGCTACCGGGGAGTCTGAAACTGAACTGAGCTGGCCGGTCACTGGCGACCGTGTGGTACCAAACTGAACTGAGCAGTCACTAACGACCGTATAAAATAATACTCCCACATAGTGAATGCACAAGCCATATCGCATAAATCTCAAAAATAATCATTTTCTATTTAATGCACGTAAAATAATTAACTGGCATAATGAAAATGTCCCGTAATTTTACCAACTGGATTGGATTGGATCGTCCCCAGGCTCGCTGCAACCTAACTGTGCTATGAAACATATGCAATAGCTTAAACATGACCAACTACGCAATTTACGTTCAAAAGATGCGACTATGATGCCTAATGACTTCGCATTTAATCATGACTCCGAGCCAACCTGAACCGACACCGAACCGACGTATGGTCATGATTAAAATACGCTGAAAAATCATAAAATAATACTCCTAAAATGATAGGGTCGAAATCTAGGTGGAATGGAGGCCAAAACACGAAACGCTCTTTCGAGAGTCAATTTGGCACATCGCACCGTAAATTCTCGTACGACCTCAAAAATGATCCGAATCACGAACGGTCGAAAACATGACCTTCCCAACTCAAAGGGGCACTGTCCAGTCCAAGGCCATAGGCTAAAAGCCAACCGAGAACTCGAATGAGCCACCAAATCAACACCGCAACTTGCTGTAAAATTCCAGCAACTGTACAATCGTGTAACTTGTGTTGTTTTCGAGACTACCGGCCATTTGGGCATGAACCACCGACCAGAGACTCTTACCAACATCCCAAGGAGTGATTTGAACCATGGCTAAGGGCCCTAGGCCAGACACAACCCGCATCACACCATAACTCAACCGAAACTCCAACCGAGAACCAACGTGCATGCGTGTGTAGTGTTTTGCTTAGATCGATGTCTTGCGTCGTTCCAGTGGCCATTTGATTGACCATGGCACGATCTAGACATATAGGGGCATGGTATGAACCGTGGCTAAGGGCCATAGGCCAACCAAGATCCATACCAAGCAACCAAAACCGAAATACATATGCTGAAAATTTGAAGGGGCCGAAGGGACATGGGGGCTGTTGTGATGTTTTTATTTAAAACCGAGGAGCCATGGACCAAGCCACCAAAAGGGCGACTTAGTCACGTCTTAGACTTTCTAGGGGAGTGATCCAACCATGGCTATAGGCCCTTGGGGCAGCCAAGATCAGATCCTTCCTCCATGACAACAAACTGAAATTTTTTTTTTTTTTTTTCGAACAAGATTCTGCACTAATGGGGAGGTTTCTGTCATGTGCTCGTTCCAGCATGTATGGAACTGAAACTCACGATCTATCATGGCCATAACATGTCCTAGTACATGTCTATATGTAGCCTCGAGCCCCTGGAACGATCCATCCTTGAAATCAAAAGGAACATACCCAAACGTGAAGCATGAAAGTCGACAAAATCTGTGCAGAATTTTCTTTCTTGTTTTGCTGAAAATTTCGGTTTTTGAAATGATAAAATCTGATCATGTACTGAAAAATAATTAATAATATGACTTGATTGAGGTTTGAAAGAGATCTAGACATGCCTGGTTATCGTTTGAAATAGAAACGAGCGAAACGACGACGACGCGGCACGGAGGAGTGGAACGTTTCTTTCCTTTCTTGCTCTCGATTTTTTTTTCTCCCTTCTGTTTGGCTATGAAACTCACGACTTTTACCTCTGAAATACTCTAAATTTTGGTGGAGAGGGAGAGGGATTGAGTGGTTATGAAGGTGAGGAGAAGGGTGCACAATATAAGGAAGATCCAAGACCAAGTCTCCAAGCATTTGAATTTTGAATTTGAATTGTGGTTTGCTATCAACTCTTTGTTGGATGCTTCTAGAGTATAGTGGCCGAAATATAGAGCTTATTAGACTAGGATGATGCTAAATATTTACTTAATTAAGGTGGACTAAAAATAAAAAGATCATTATACTAATTCAACCAAGAATGGGTCAAAGGGTGGTGAGTTGGCAAATGCATTGCCTAGCAACTATGGGGTGGGCCGAAATCCACTAATAGAAGGAATGGGGAGTGTTGTTTATTTACTAAATTAATAACTCTTAAAAGCCTCACTAATCCCTTAAATAATTTAGTGAATAAAACCATTAATTATGCAACTTAAATGAGCTTATTTCTTAATCACCTCAAGCATCTTAAATTAAATCCTCAAACCTCCTTTTTAACTTAAATGAACTTACTTGCTAGCTAAATTAACTTCTGGAAATATTTCTCGAATCTTAAATTCTATCTCCAAACTCCGACTCCAGTCCGGCCTCACTGAAATAACTGAAATGCTAAAAATCAAACTACTGAACTGAGATAATAAAATAATTAACTTCAAAGAAATGCATTTAAATAATCATGCAATGAAGTCAATTAAATTTAAAACACTAGAATTATGCATGGCCTATACGTCTACTGATTACGGGTTCTACAATCCTTCCCCCCTTAAAATAAATTTCGTCCTCGAAATTAGAACTCACCGAATAACTCGGGGTATCGATCTCTCATCTCCGGCTCAGACTCCCACGTAGCTTCCTCCTCAGAATGGTTAAGCCATTTGACTTTGACTCGCTTAACCAGCTTGTTCCGAAGCTTCTTCTCCTGCCTGTCTAGGATCTGCACGGGTCTCTCCTCATAAGATAAGTTCGGAGTAAGCTGCAACGGCTCGGAATTCAGCACATGCGAAGGATTTGCCATATACTTCCTCAGCATGGAGACGTGGAACACATTGTGTACTCCGGCCAGATTCAGCGGAAGAGCCACACGATAAGCTAGCGTCTCAACTCTGTCAAGGATCTCAAACGGTCCAATGAATCTCGGACTGAGCTTCCCTTTCTTGCCAAACCTTATGACACCCTTCATAGGTGCCACTTTCACAAAGACATGATCGCCCACTGCAAACTCTAAATCTCTCCTCCGCTGATCGGCATAACTCTTCTGTCGGCTCTGAGCAGTCCTCATCCTATCACGGATCTTGACTACTACCTCTGCTGCCTGCTGGACAATCTCTGGACCCAACTCTGCTCTCTCTCCTACCTCATCCCAATGAACAGGAGATCTACACTTGCGGCCATACAGTGCTTCATACGGAGCCATACCTATAGACGACTGGAAACTGTTGTTATAGGTGAACTCAACTAGGGGCAAGTTCGTCTCCCAACTCCCTGAGAAATCGATGACGCAAGCGCGAAGAAGATCCTCCAAAATCTGAATAACTCGCTCCGACTGCCCATCCGTCTGTGGATGGAAAGCTGTGCTAAACAGAAACTTCGTACCCAAAGTCGAATGCAAACTCTTCCAAAATGAGGAAGTGAATCTGGGATCTCTGTCGGATACGATAGAAACTGGAATACCATGAAGTCGGACTATCTCCCGGTTATACAACTCTGCATACTGAACCATGGTGAAAGTCGTCTTAATAGGCAAGAAGTGCGCTGATTTGGTAAGACGATCTACAATCACCTAGATGGCATTCGATCCTCTGGCTGACTTCGGCAAACCGGTCACAAAATCCATGGTAATGTTCTCCCACTTCCACTCGGGAATAGGAAGAGGCTTGAGCAACCTGCTGGTCTCTGATGCTCGGCCTTCTTTAACTGGCAAGTCAGGCACTCTGATACAAAACGCCTGATGTCCTTCTTCATCCCTGCCCACCAATACAATAGCTGCAGATCTTTGTACATCTTCGTACTCCCAGGGTGAATGGAGTACGGGGACGTATGGGCCTCTGATAAGATGTCTGCTCGGATAGAATCTCTTCTAGGAACCCATATCCTATCTCAGTATCTCACAATACCGTCGCTGACTGTATACAAGACACTGCCCTTGGCTTCATCTCTCTTCTTCCACTGTGCTAACTGCTCATCTGCTGCTTGACCACTGCGAATACGGTCAATAAGAGAGGACTGGATAGTCAAGGTAGATAAACGAGGAACTCTACCTCGAGGATAAGTCTCAAGATCAAACCTCTGCATCTCAATCTGAAGAGGTTTCTGCATCGTCAAATGAGCCATCACTGCGACTTTTCTGCTCAAAGAATCCGCAACTACATTAGCTTTACCCGGGTGGTAGCTAATGTCACAATCGTAGTCTTTCACAAGCTCCAACCAACGCCTCTGACGCATGTTCAGATCCTTCTGCGTAAAGAAATACTTGAGGCTCTTATGGTCGGTAAAGATATGACACTTCTCTCCATACAGATAGTGCCTCCAAATCTTCAAAGCAAAAACTACGGCCGCTAACTCCAGATCATGGGTAGGGTAATTCTTCTCGTGGATTTTCAGCTGTCGAGAAGCATACGCTATCACTCTCCCATGCTGCATCAAAACTGCACCTAAACCAAGCTTTGAAGCATCGGTATAAAGGACAAACTCACCAGATCCTGACGGTACAGCCAAAACGGGTGCTGAGATAAGAGCTTGCTTCAAAGTATCGAAGCTCTTCTGACACTCCTCGCTCCACACAAATTTCACATTTTTCTTGGTCAGTGCTGTGAGTAGAACGCCAATGGATGAGAATCCCTGAATGAACTTCCTGTAATATCCTGCCAACCCAAGAAAACTGCGGATCTCGGATGCATTCTGAGGCACAACCCAATCTCTAACTGCTGCAACTTTTGTGGGGTCTACCTCAATACCACTGCTGGAGACAATGTGGCCCAAGAACGCCACCTTCTCTAACCAGAATTCGCATTTACTGAACTTTGCGAATAATTTGTGCTTCTGCAATGTCTGCAACACTGTGGTCAGATGCCTGATGTGCTCCTCCCGACTCTTGGAGTAGACGAGAATGTCATCGATGAACACTATCACAAACTGGTCCAGATACGGCTGGAATACGCGATTCATGAGATCCATGAAGATCGCTGGCGCATTCGTCAGTCCGAACGGCATCACAAGGAACTCGTAGTGGCCGTAACGAGTCCTAAAAGCAGTCTTGGAAACATCAGCATCTCTCACCCTCAACTGGTGATAACCAGAGCGCAGATCAATCTTGGAGAAAATCGAAGCTCCCTGCAACTGGTCAAACAGATCCTCAATCCTCGGAAGTGGGTATTTATTCTTCAATGTAACCCTGTTCAACTCCCGATAGTCAATGCAAAGCCTCATCGAGCCATCCTTCTTTTTCAGCAATAAGACCGGCGCGCCCCATGGTGAAAAGCTCGAGCGAATGAACTCCTTGTCGAGAAGTTCCTGAATCTGCTTCTTAAGCTCTGCCATCTCTGTCGGTGCTAGTCGGTACGGCGCTTTGGATATCGGAGCCGTACCTGGCATAAGCTCAATGGAAAACTCCACCTCTCTCTCGGGTGGCATACCAGAGACATTTTCGGGAAAAACGTCTAAGAAATCTCTGACAATCGGAACATCTGAGGCTGACTGGCTGGGTTCCTCGGGGACAGATAAAAAGGTCGCTAGAAATGCCCGACACCCTCTATGCATGAGCTTCTTGGCCTGAACATAAGGAATAATGCGCGGTAAAGGAAAGTACATGTCCGGCTCAAATAAGAACTGCTCCATTCCAGGCGGTCGGACAAGAACAGATCTCCGCTGGAAGTCTATCAACACTCTGTTCCTCAATAGCCAGGCCATCCCTAGGATGATGTCGAATTCCTGCATCGGTAGCACAATCAGATCCGCATAAACAAGATTACCGTGCAGCTCAAGGTCTATATCTCGGATAACATTGGTGGCTGCCATCTCCTCGCCTGACGGCAACACTACTGAAAAGGCTATGTCTAGCCCAATGGTCTTGATCTTGAGAAAGTTTGCAAAGACCTCTGAAATAAACGAGTAAGTGGCCCCTGAATCTATCAAGGCCTTGGTAGCGGAACCAGATATAAAAATTCTCCTTGAAAGAGCGGAGCTCTAAGTTGAATCCAGTAGCTACAAGAACTAAACTTATAGACATGCAATGGTCAAAGTTCTTCTAACTTAAATCTCCAAAATACTACTGAGTAGAGCATGCAATCATATCACAGTTCTAAGTTCAATCTTAATCCTTATTCCCAAAACACGAAATTCAAATAATAACTTAAAGCTTAAAGGTACCTGTCAACAACATAGTCTCCGGGTTGGTTTCCGCGGCATGGAGAACAAAAACTCTGCCTTGGGTAGGCAGATTCCTCTGAGGGCACTGCAGCAACATGTGGTCTGGGCTGCCACACTTAAAACACTTTCCTGAGCCAGATTTACATGCTCCAGGATGGCGGCGTGAGCACCTGGGGCAGACTGGGTGCTCAAAAGTCCTCGGGGCTGGGCGCCCCTGCTGCTGCTGCTACTGTTTGCCTTTGATTCTAGGCGGCCCATGAAATGGCCTCTTGTTATGCTGCTGATGCTGATGAGGAGGAGGGCGGTGTGGTACCTGAACTGGGCGCTTGCCCTGGCGATCCCTCTCGATATCCCGCAGATCCTGCTCTGCGGCTAGGGCCTTGGAGACAGCAATCTCATAAGTAGCAGGGTCAGATACCCTAACATCCCGGCGCAAGATCGGTCGTAGACCCACCAGGAAATGCATCAACTCGGCTTTGGCATCATTCACGATCAGGGGCACAAAATGACAGCCCCTCTCGAACTTACGGATGAACTCCGTAACCGTCATATCTCCCTGTCTCAGGCTCATGAACTCAGTGGTCAACCTGGTGCGCACTTCCTCGGCAAAATATTTGGAGTAGAAAACCTCCGTGAAGCGTATCCAAGTAAGTGTAGCCAAGTTCAGGGCTACTGCTGCTCCTTCCCACCATAAGCGGGCATCTCCAGTGAACAGATAGGTGGCACATCGGACTCGGTCTGCGTCTCCCAGCTCCATAAACTCGAAGATAACCTCGAGGGATTTGATCCATCCCTCGGCAATCATGGGGTCAGACGTCCCAGAAAACTCCTTTGGACGCATCTTCATGAATCGCTCGTAAACGGCCTCTGGCCCTGTCGGCCTAGTCACCACCGCATTATTCCCCGCAAACTGTGCGAAGAACTGTGTCATCCCAGCTAGCAACTGGGCACTCATGTCCGGTGGGGGCGGTGGAGGAGGTGGTAGGTCTCCCTCCTGTCTATGCTCCTCTCTGTCCTCTCGGCGAGGCTCCTCCTCTCTATTGCGCTCTAGACTACGTCTAGGGGGCATACTGTTCCAACATAACCCATACGTAACTAACATGCATAATTCCATAATTTATTTTGAATGAACACTGAAATACTGAAAATCTGGTTGAAATTATTTCATGGAAGCATGCTGTCAAAATAATTCATGCTATAAATAAAATGCTGAACTGTAAAACTTACAGACCGAAGGCGTAACTTCGTGAGCTTCTCGTGGTCAGTAGTAGTGTAACCCTATACAGAACCACCGCTCTGATGCCAATTGCAAAGGCCTTAGAACTTCTTGCTTGAAAATTTGCGGAAAATTAAAAATTTTCTTTTTAAGAGAACTTAAATGGCCTCATTCATAAAATCACTGGTGAATCAAGTTCAATATTTCAAAATATTGCAGCGGAAGAAAATAAAGTTTGCCAAAAATCACAATTTAAAAATATCCAACGACTGATAAAATGTTTGCGGAATAAAATAACAACTGCTGCTCTGAGGTCCTCGGGTGCCACTACT
Organism: Primulina tabacum; assembly: GCF_025594145.1. Lineage (NCBI taxonomy): Eukaryota > Viridiplantae > Streptophyta > Magnoliopsida > Lamiales > Gesneriaceae > Primulina > Primulina tabacum. The sequence continues at coordinate 15,994,148 of NC_134557.1, read as the reverse complement.
GCCGACCCAAGCTGGCTCACTGGTCCCCGCCCTCGGCCCTGGCCTCATCAGTACCTACAACAATCAAGTCTAGTGAGCCTAAAGACTCAGCATGCATATATCGCAGGTAACGAGTAAAAATCTGAATTAAAATATGCATGTGATAACATATCCTGTCCTGAGGCATGCTGAAAATAATCTGTACTGAGCAATTATAATACGTGCATAACTGAACTGATAATCACAGTAAAAAAAATGTTTGCTCCTTGGAGCCTAAACTGAAATAACTGGTAAAATTTTCTGTTGAGATTATGTTTTACGTCTGTGGCCACTGCACTAAGCTGAACTGATCGGTAACTGGCTACCGGGGAGTCTGAAACTGAACTGAGCTGGCCGGCCACAAGCGACCGGGTGGTACCAAACTGAACTGAGCGGTCACTGGCGACCGTATAAAATAATACTCCCACATAGTGAATGCACAAGCCATATCGCATAAATCTCAAAAATAATCATTTTCTATTTAATGCACGTAAAATAATTAACTGGCATAACGAAAATATCCCGTAATTTTACCAACTGGATTGGATTGGATCGTCCCCAGGCTCGCTGCAACCTAACTGTGCTATGAAACATATGCAATAGCTTAAACATGACCAACTACGCAATTTACGTTCAAAAAATGCGACTATGATGCCTAATGACTTCGCATTTAATCATGACTCCGAGCCAACCTGAACCGACACCAAACCGACGTATAGTCATGATTAAAATACGCTGAAAAATCATAAAATAATGCTCCTAAAATGATAGGATCGAAATCTAGGTGGAATGGAGGCCAAAACACGAAACGCTCTTTCGAGAGTCAATTTGGCACATCGCACCGTAAATTCTCGTACGACCTCAAAAATGATCCGAATCACAAACGGTCAAAAACATGACCTTCCAAACTCAAAGGGGCACTGTCCAGTCCAAGGCCATAGGCTAAAAGCCAACCGAGAACTCGAACGAGCCACCAAATCAACACCGCAACTTGCTGTAAAATTCCAGCAACTGTACAATCGTGTAACTTGTGTTGTTTTCGAGACTACCGGCCATTGGGGCGTGAACCACCGACCAGAGACTCTTATTAACATCCCAAGGAGTGATTTGAACCATGGCTAAGGGCCCTAGGCCAGACACAACCCGCATCACACCATAACTCAACCGAAACTCCAACCGAGAACTAACGTGCATGCGTGTGTAGTGTTTTGCTTAGATCGATGTCTTGCGTCGTTCCAGTGGCCATTTGATTGACCATGGCACGATCTAGACATATAGAGGCATGGTATGAGCCGTGGCTAAGGGCCATAGGCCAACCAAGATCCATACCAAGCAACCAAAACCGAAATACATATGCTGAAAATTTGAAGGGGCCGAAGGGACATGGGGGCTGTTGTGTGATGTTTTTATTTAAAACCGAGGAGCCATGGACCAAGCCACCAAAAGGGCGACTTAGTCACGTCTTAGACTTGCTAGGGGAGTGATCCAACCATGGCTATAGGCCCTTGGGGCAGCCAAGATCAGATCCTTCCTCCATGAAAACAAACTGAAATTTATTTATTTTTTTTTCGAACAAGATTCTGCACTAATGGGGAGGTTGCTGTCATGTGCTCGTTCCAGCATGTATGGAACTGAAACTCACGATCTATCATGGCCCTAACATGTCCTAGTACATGTCTATATGTAGCCTCGAGCCCCTGGAACGATCCATCCCTGAAATCAAAAGGAACATACCCAAACGTGAAGCATGAAAGTCGACAAAATCTGTGCAGAATTTTCTTTCTTGTTTTGCTGAAAATTTCATTTTTTGAAATGATAAAATCTGATCATGTACTGAAAAATAATTAATAATATGACTTGATTGAGGTTTGAAAGAGATCTAGACATGCCTGGTTATCGTTTGAAATAGAAACGAGCGAAACGACGACGACGCGGCACGGAGGAGTGGAACGTTTCTTTCCTTTCTTGCTCTCGGTTTTTTTTTCTCCCTTCTGTTTGGCTATGAAACTCACGACTTTTACCTCTGAAATACTCTAAATTTTGGTGGAGAGGGAGAGGGATTGAGTGGTTATGAAGGTGAGGAGAGAAGGGTGCACAATATAAGGAAGATCCAAGACCAAGTCTCCAAGCATTTGAATTTTGAATTTGAATTGTGGTTTGCTATCAACTCTTTGTTGGATGCTTCTAGAGTATAGTGGCCGAAATATAGAGCTTATTAGACTAGGATGATGCTAAATATTTACTTAATTAAGGTGGACTAAAAATAAAAAGATCATTATGCTAATTCAACCAAGAATGGGTCAAAGGGTGGTGAGTTGGCAAATGCATTGCCTAGCAACTATGGGGTGGGCCGAAATCCACTAATAGAAGGAATGGGGAGTGTTGTTTATTTACTAAATTAATAACTCTTAAAAGCCTCACTAATCCCTTAAATAATTTAGTGAATAAAACCATTAATTATGCAACTTAAATGAGCTTATTTCTTAATCACCTCAAGCATCTTAAATTAAATCCTCAAACCTCCTTTTTAACTTAAATGAACTTACTTGCTAGCTAAATTAACTTCTGGAAATATTTCTCGAATCTTAAATTCTATCTCCAAACTCCGACTCCAGTCCGGCCTCACTGAAATAACTGAAATGCTAAAAATCAAACTACTGAACTGAGATAATAAAATAATTAACTTCAAAGAAATGCATTTAAATAATCATGCAATGAAGTCAATTAAATTTAAAACACTAGAATTATGCATGGCCTATACGTCTACTGATTACGGGTTCTACAATCCTTCCCCCCTTAAAATAAATTTCGTCCTCGAAATTAGAACTCACCGAATAACTCGGGGTATCGATCTCTCATCTCCGGCTCAGACTCCCACGTAGCTTCCTCCTCAGAATGGTTAAGCCATTTGACTTTGACTCGCTTAACCAGCTTGTTCCGAAGCTTCTTCTCCTGCCTGTCTAGGATCTGCACGGGTCTCTCCTCATAAGATAAGTTCGGAGTAAGCTGCAACGGCTCGATGACGCAAGCGCGAAGAAGATCCTCCAAAATCTGAATAACTCGCTCCGACTTCCCATCCGTCTGCGGATGGAAAGCTGTGCTAAACAGCAACTTCGTACCCAAAGTCGAATGCAAACTCTTCCAAAATGAGGAAGTGAATCTGGGATCTCTGTCGAATACGATAGAAACTGGAATACCATGAAGTCGGACTATCTCTCGGTTATACAACTCTGCATACTGAACCATGGTGAAAGTCGTCTTAATAGGCAAGAAGTGCGCTGATTTGGTAAGAAGATCTACAATCACCCAGATGGCATTCGATCCTCTGGCTGACTTCGGCAAACCGGTCACAAAATCCATGGTAATGTTCTCCCACTTCCACTCGGGAATAGGAAGAGGCTTGAGCAAACCTGCTGGTCTCTGATGCTCGGCCTTCACTAACTGGCAAGTAGGGCACTCTGATACAAAACGCCTGATGTCCTTCTTCATCCCTGCCCACCAATACAATAGCTGCAGATCTTTGTACATCTTCGTACTCCCAGGGTGAATGGAGTACGGGGACGTATGGGCCTCTGATAAGATGTATGCTCGGATAGAATCACTTCTAGGAACCCATATCCTATCTCAATATCTCACAATACCGTCGCTGACTGTATACAAGACACTGCCCTTGGCTTCATCTCTCTTCTTCCACTGTGCTAACTGCTCATCTGCTGCCTGACCACTGCGAATACGGTCAATAAGAGAGGACTGGATAGTCAAGGTAGATAAACGAGGAACTCTACCTCGAGGATAAGTCTCAAGATCAAACCTCTGCATCTCAATCTGAAGAGGTTTCTGCATCGTCAAATGAGCCATCACTGCGACTTTTCTGCTCAAAGCATCCGCAACTACATTAGCTTTACCCGGGTGGTAGCTAATGTCACAATCGTAGTCTTTCACAAGCTCCAACCAACGCCTCTGACGCATGTTCAGATCCTTCTGCGTAAAGAAATACTTGAGGCTCTTATGGTCGGTAAAGATCTGACACTTCTCTCCATACAGATAGTGTCTCCAAATCTTCAAAGCAAAAACTACGGCCGCTAACTCCAGATCATGGGTAGGGTAATTCTTCTCGTGGATTTTCAGCTGTCGAGAAGCATACGCTATCACTCTCCCATGCTGCATCAAAACTGCACCTAAACCAAGCTTCGAAGTATCGGTATAAAGGACAAACTCACCAGATCCTGACGGTACAGCCAAAACGGGTGCTGAGATAAGAGCTTGCTTCAAAGTATCGAAACTCTTCTGACACTCCTCGCTCCACACAAATTTCACATTTTTCTTGGTCAGTGCTGTGAGTAGAACGCCAATGGATGAGAATCCCTGAATGAACTTCCTGTAATATCCTGCCAACCCAAGAAAACTGCGGATCTCGGATGCATTCTGAGGCACAACCCAATCTCTGACTGCTGCAACTTTTGTGGGGTCTACCTCAATACCACTGCAGGAGACAATGTGGCCCAAGAACGCCACCTTCTCTAACCAGAATTCGCATTTACTGAACTTTGCGAATAATTTGTGCTTCTGCAATGTCTGCAACACTGTGGTCAGATGCCTGCTGTGCTCCTCCGGACTCTTGGAGTAGACGAGAATGTCATCTATGAACACTATCACAAACTGGTCCAGATACGGCTGGAATACGCGATTCATGAGATTCATGAAGATCGCTGGCGCATTCTTCAGTCCGAACGGCATCACAAGGAACTCGTAGTGGCCATAACGAGTCCTAAAAGCAGTCTTGGAAACATCAGCATCTCTCACCCTCAACTGGTGATAACCAGAGCGCAGATCAATCTTGGAGAAAATCGAAGCTCCCTGCAACTGGTCAAACAGATCCTCAATCCTCGGAAGTGGGTATTTATTCTTCACTGTAACCCTGTTCAACTCCCGATAGTCAATGCAAAGCCTCATCGAGCCATCCTTCTTTTTCACAAATAAGACCGGCGTGCCCCATGGTGAAAAGCTCGGGCGAATGAACTCCTTGTCGAGAAGTTCCTGAATCTGCTTCTTAAGCTCTGCCATCTCTGTCGGTGCTAGTCGGTACGGCGCTTTGGATATCGGAGCCGTACCTGGCATAAGCTCAATGGAAAACTCCACCTCTCTCTCGGGTGGCATACCAAAGACATCTTCGGGAAAAACGTCTAAGAAATCTCTGACAATCGGAACATCTGAGGCTGACTGGCTGGGTTCCTCGGGGACAGATAAAAAGGTCGCTAGAAATGCCCGACACCCTCTATGCATGAGCTTCCTGGCCTGAACATAAGGAATAATGCGCGGTAAAGGAAAGTACCTGTCCGGCTCAAATAAGAACTGCTCCATTCCAGGCGGTCGGACAAGAACAGGTCTCCGCTGGAAGTCTATCAACACTCTGTTCCTCAATAGCCAGTCCATCCCTAGGATGATGTCAAATTCCGGCATCGGTAGCACAATCAGATCCGCATAAACAAGATTACCGTGCAGCTCAAGGTCTATATCTCGGATAACATTGGTGGCTGCCATCTCCTCGCCTGACGGCAACACTACTAAAAAGGCTATGTCTAGCCCAATGGTCTTGATCTTGAGAAAGTTTGCAAAGACCTCCGAAATAAACGAGTGAGTGGCCCCTGAATCTATCAAGGCCTTGGTAGCGGAACCAGATATAAAAATTCTCCTTGAAAGAGCGGAGCTCTAAGTTGAATCCAGTAGCTACAAGAACTAAACTTATAGACATGCAATGGTCAAAGTTCTTCTAACTTAAATCTCCAAAATACTACTGAGTAGAGCATGCAATCCTATCACAGTTCTAAGTTCAATCTTAATCCTTATTCCCAAAACACGAAATTCAAATAATAACTTAAAGCTTAAAGGTACCTGTCAACAACATAGTCTCCGGGTTGGTTTCCGCGGCATGGAGAGCAAAAACTCTGCCTTGGGTAGGCAGATTCCTCTGAGGGCACTGCAGCAACATGTGGTCTGGGCTGCCACACTTAAAACACTCTCTTGAGCCAGATTTACATGCTCCAGGATGGCGGCGTGAGCACCTGGGGCAGACTGGGTGCTCAAAAGTCCTCGGGGCTGGGCGCCCCTGCTGCTGCTGCTACTGTTGGCCTTTGATTCTAGGCGGCCCATGAAATGGCCTCTTGTTATGCTGCTGATGCTGATGAGGAGGAGGGCGGTGTGGTACCTGAACTGGGCGCTTGCCCTGGCGATCCCTCTCGATATCCCGCAGATCCTGCTCTGCGGCTAGGGCCTTGGAGACAGCAATCTCATAAGTAGCACGGTCAGATACCCTAACATTCCGGCGCAAGATCGGTCGTAGACCCACCAGGAAATGCATCAACTCGGCTTTGGCATCATTCACGATCAGGGGCACAAAATGACAGCCCCTCTCGAACTTACGGATGAACTCCGTAACCGTCATATCTCCCTGTCTCAGGCTCATGAACTCAGTGGTCAACCTGGTGCGCACTTCCTCGGCAAAATATTTGGAGTAGAAAACCTCCGTGAAGCGTATCCAAGTAAGTGTAGCCAAGTTCAGGGCTACTGCTGCTCCTTCCCACCATAAGCGGGCATCTCCAGTGAACAGATAGGTGGCACATCGGACTCGGTCTGCGTCTCCCAGCTCCATAAACTCGAAGATAACCTCGAGGGATTTGATCCATCCCTCGGCAATCATTGGGTCAGACGTCCCAGAAAACTCCTTTGGACGCATCTTCATGAATCGCTCGTAAACGGCCTCTGGCCCTGTCGGCCTAGTCACCACCGCATTATTCCCCGCAAACTGTGCAAAGAACTGTGTCATCCCAGCTAGCAACTGGGCACTCATGTCCGGTGGGGGCGGTGGAGGAGGTGGTAGGTCTCCCTCCTGTCTATGCTCCTCTCTGTCCTCTCGGCGAGGCTCCTCCTCTCTATTGCGCTCTAGACTACGTCTAGGGGCATACTGTTCCAACATAACCCATACGTAACTAACATGCATAATTCCATAATTTATTTTGAATGAACACTGAAATACTGAAAATCTGGTTGAAATTATTTCATGGAAGCATGCTGTCAAAATAATTCATGCTATAAATAAAATGCTGAACTGTAAAACTTACAGACCGAAGGCGTGGCTTCGTGAGCTTCTCGTGGTCAGTAGTACTGTAACCCTATACAGAACCACCGCTCTGATGCCAATTGCAAAGGCCTTAGAACTTCTTGCTTGAAAATTTGCGGAAAATTAAAAATTTTCTTTTTAAGAGAACTTAAATGGCCTCATTCATAAAATCACTGGTGAATCAAGTTCAATATTTCAAAATATTGCAGCGGAAGAAAATAAAGTTTGCCAAAAATCACAATTTAAAAATATCCAACGACTGATAAAATGTTTGCGGAATAAAATAACAACTGCTGCTCTGAGGTCCTCGGGTGCCACTACTGCCGACCCAAGCTGGCTCACTGGTCCCCGCCCTCGGCCCTGGCCTCATCAGTACCTACAACAATCAAGTCTAGTGAGCCTAAAGACTCAGCATGCATATATCGCAGGTAACGAGTAAAAATCTGAATTAAAATATGCATGTGATAACATATCCTGTCCTGAGGCATGCTGAAAATAATCTGTACTGAGCAATTATAATACATGCATAACTGAACTGATAATCACAGTAAAAAAAATGTTTGCTCCTTGGAGCCTGTACTGAAATAACTGGTAAAATTTTCTGTTGAGATTATGTTTTACGCTTGTGGCCACTGCACTAAGCTGAACTGATCGGTAACTGGCTACCGGGGAGTCTGAAACTGAACTGAGCTGGCCGGCCACTGGCGACCGGGTGGTACCAAACTGAACTGAGCGGTCACTGGCGACCGTATAAAATAATACTCCCACATAGTGAATGCACAAGCCATATCGCATAAATCTCAAAAATAATCATTTTCTATTTAATGCACGTAAAATAATTAACTGGCATAATGAAAATGTCCCGTAATTTTACCAACTGGATTGGATTGGATCGTCCCCAGGCTCGCTGCAACCTAACTATGCTATGAAACATATGCAATAGCTTAAACATGACCAACTACGCAATTTACGTTCAAAAGATGCGACTATGATGCTTAATGACTTCGCATTTAATCATGACTCCGAGCCAACCTGAACCGACACCAAACTGACGTATAGTCATGTATAAAATATGCTGAAAAATCATAAAATAATGTTCCTAAAATGATAGGATCGAAATCTAGGTGGAATGGAGGCCAAAACACGAAACGCTCTTTCGAGAGTCAATTTGGCACATCGCACCGTAAATTCTCGTACGACCTCAAAAATGATCCGAATCACAAACGGTCAAAAACATGACCTTCCCAACTCAAAGGGGCACTGTCCAGTCCAAGGCCATAGGCTAAAAGCCAACCGAGAACTCGAACGAGCCACCGAATCAACACCGCAACTTGCTGTAAAATTCCAGCAACTGTACAATCGTGTAACTTGTGTTGTTTTCGAGACTACCGGCCATTGGGGCGTGAACCACCAACCAGAGACTCTTACCAACATCCCAAGGAGTGATTTGAACCATGGCTAAGGGCCCTAGGCCAGACACAACCCGCATCACACCATAACTCAACCGAAACTCCAACCGAGAACCAACGTGCATGCGTGTGTAGTGTTTTGCTTAGATCGATGTCTTGCGTCGTTCCAGTGGCCATTTGATTGACCATGGCACGATATAGACATATAGAGGCATGGTATGAGCCGTGGCTAAGGGCCATAGGCCAACCAAGATCCATACCAAGCAACCAAAACCGAAATACATATGCTGAAAATTTGAAGGGGCCGAAGGGACATGGGGGCTGTTGTGATGTTTTTATTTAAAACCGAGGAGCCATGGACCAAGCCACCAAAAGGGCGACTTAGTCACGTCTTAGACTTGCTAGGGGAGTGATCCAACCATGGCTATAGGCCCTTGGGGCAGCCAAGATCAGATCCTTCCTCCATGACAACAAACTGAAATTTATTATTTTTTTTTTTCAAACAAGATTCTGCACTAATGGGGAGGTTGCTGTCATGTGCTCGTTCCAGCATGTATGGAACTGAAACTCACGATCTATCATGGCCCTAACATGTCCTAGTACATGTCTATATGTAGCCTCGAGCCCCTGGAACGATCCATCCCTGAAATCAAAAGGAACATACCCAAACGTGAAGCATGAAAGTCGACAAAATCTGTGCAGAATTTTCTTTCTTGTTTTGCTGAAAATTTCGGTTTTTGAAATGATAAAATCTGATCGTGTACTGAAAAATAATTAATAATATGACTTGATTGAGGTTTGAAAGAGATCTAGACATGCCTGGTTATCGTTTGAAATAGAAACGAGCGAAACGACGACGACGCAGCACGGAGGAGTGGAACGTTTCTTTCCTTTCTTGCTCTCGGTTTTTTTTTCTCCCTTCTGTTTGGCTATGAAACTCACGACTTTTACCTCTGAAATACTCTAAATTTTGGTGGAGAGGGAGAGGGATTGAGTGGTTATGAAGGTGAGGAGAGAAGGGTGCACAATATAAGGAAGATCCAAGACCAAGTCTCCAAGCATTTGAATTTTGAATTTGAATTGTGGTTTGCTATCAACTCTTTGTTGGATGCTTCTAGAGTATAGTGGCCGAAATATAGAGCTTATTAGACTAGGATGATGCTAAATATTTACTTAATTAAGGTGGACTAAAAATAAAAAGATCATTATGCTAATTCAACCAAGAATGGGTCAAAGGGTGGTGAGTTGGCAAATGCATTGCCTAGCAACTATGGGGTGGGCCGAAATCCACTAATAGAAGGAATGGGGAGTGTTGTTTATTTACTAAATTAATAACTCTTAAAAGCCTCACTAATCCCTTAAATAATTTAGTGAATAAAACCATTAATTATGCAACTTAAATGAGCTTATTTCTTAATCACCTCAAGCATCTTAAATTAAATCCTCAAACCTCCTTTTTAACTTAAATGAACTTACTTGCTAGCTAAATTAACTTCTGGAAATATTTCTCGAATCTTAAATTCTATCTCCAAACTCCGACTCCAGTTCGGCCTCACTGAAATAACTGAAATGCTAAAAATCAAACTACTGAACTGAGATAATAAAATAATTAACTTCAAAGAAATGCATTTAAATAATCATGCAATGAAGTCAATTAAATTTAAAACACTAGAATTATGCATGGCTTATACGTCTACTGATTACGGGTTCTACACCCTTGCACATATACAAGAACACGTGAGTGACAACACAAAAATGCAATAATCTCATGAAAAACCAAAAAATTCTTCGTGTCCTAGGCTAGATCAACAAAAAAAAACGATCGACCCTAGACTTAACCCATCTAACCATCGACTCCAGCCTATTGACACCCTATCACCATCGTGTACAGCCCTTAGAAACACCAAACTGGCAGCCCCTTGCACATATACAAGAACACGTGAGTGACAACACAAAAATGCAATAATCTCATGCAAAATCGAAAAGTTATTCGTGTCCTAGGCTAGATCGAAATTTTTCATGCATAAACACATTCATCAACATATAAAACTTGTGTGATGAGTAAAGAAGTGATACAAAGCGTGCCTGATGATTCCTACGCAAGAACGTCGAAGAACGGGTGTCGGGAGAAGCGCCGAAGAATTTATTCTTGAAGGAAAACGATATGGCCGAAGCTTTGCTGGGGTTATGGCTGCTGAAACCAAAGGAGAAAGGTGAGTGGAGGAGGGTTTCGGCCGATGCAGAAGAATATTAGGTTTAGTGGAGTTTATGGGAATAATTAAATAATATATTAAGCTCTAATGGGCCATTAATTATTGTTTAAAAAGTTTACAAAAAATTTCAAACCCAATAAGCTTAAAAATAGGCCCATTAAGTCCAAACATACTTTCGAAAAATACTTCGTTTATGTATATTTTTAAAAATATTACCTGAACCATCAAAAAGTCCACTGTTTCGATAAAATTTGTACCGAATAAAAATATGCTCCGGCGGGTAAAAATATCCAACAAAGCCTATTTCTTGAAAAATACTTTTAAAACACCTTATAATAATTAATAAAAATTAATCATAATAAAAATAATTTTTCCTGAATATCGCCGGTCTCTGTTCCTCGTTCGAGCGCGAAATGCAACTAATTATTAATGCATGAACTTTAAATAAAACATGACTTAAAAACACCTATTACTGAAATAAACATGCATTTAATGCACTAAAACAATTTAATAAATACAAAAATATTTAATAACTTGCATGCATGGGGTTTACGTGGACCTTCAAATTTTCGAGACGTTACATAGTATGTCCTAGCATAGGGAGGGTTAGATTAGATGTTATGAAGTTTGATTGGGAAACGTTGAACTATGTTTCAAGCGAGGTCCGTGTCTTCCTCTGCTTGGGAAATTTCTTACTCCATGTCAAGGTTGTTTCGGGGTTCGAGTCATGGGTTAGTATGTTGACTAAAAGTGGTCAAGTCCCCCGAGGAGTTTAGAAGCTGAAAGTTAATTATTCATTTAAGAAAATTTTTATTTTTCCGTAAATTTTAAATAGTTTAAAAGTACGGTACGTTACAACCACGGTTATATGTAGATGGATCCATCGAATAGAGCTGATACGAAAATCACAAAACAAACTAAATTCGACTAAAGAAAATGAACAAGTATATGATGATATGATGAGATTTTTTCACACGTCATGCTTTATTACGACATGTTTACGTTTATAATTTTACGATCATGAAAAGTATGTTGATTACAGTATTTTTCACTATTGCATGTTATGTATATGTATTCGTTATAACGTTACAGGTGTATTGAGTCTTTAGACTCACTAGGTGTGAATGATGCAGGTGAGCATGTTGATGAGGAGGCTGGAGGCGTCGAAGTCTGAGTAGGCGGGGCTGGATGTGCGCAAGTGAACCGGAGGACCATATATTTTCCGCACATCATGAATTGAGATAGGAGTGGACATGAATATTTTTATTCATTCATTTTATTATGTTATTGGTTATCAGGATTTTTACTCGTTCATATTTGTTTTATTTTAAACCGCAGTATTTTCATCCGGTAGATGATTACTATTATTTTTGAAAGGTGGAATTTTCAGCAATGTTGCATGCATGCATGATTTACGAGTTTTCGAGAAATAAGCTTGTAAAAAAAATTCTAGCAGTATTTTGAATAGTAGTCATTTCATACTAAGTTGGTGAGATTTGTTTGCTACAAGAGTTTATATGCATTAGACTTAGATTCTTGTGATTTGATAAGAGATAGCATGGATAGTACATGTGACATGTTCTTTTTGCATGACCCATATTTACTTGATGGTGGCTTTGGAAAGAGCATGAATGAATATAAGAATTTCTATGTTCATTGTGAATATATTTTTAAGGAGAATAACTGTTCATTTTGTATTCATTGTATGAGTTACGTACTAGTGAGGCATATTGTTGCGATTTTATCATTGATATAATACATTATTATATGTGTTGGTTGCTTATGAAACGAAATGTTGAATGTGATTGTGATACATGTATTGCATATAGGAGAATGACATGTCAACTACATTCTTATGTCGTGCATCAGTTATATCTATTTCCTAGTGAGCTATGGTCATACACATGTATGAATTTTATTTTGGTGTTAACTAGGTCTAAGAAGGGGAATAATATGTTATTTGTGATACTTAATGATATTTTATCATTTGGTGTCATTTGTTATTTGGTATATGGTGAAGTTGATGGGTTCAAGGTGATGGAAACCATGGAATTAGGGTTCTAAGCGTTGATAGAGCACGTGGGCGATAGCACCCTACAAACTTGAATTTAAAGGTAATCATGTTGATAATATAATCTTTGTTATTGCTAACTTGCTTCATTTTTTGTAAGTAGCCAAGATCTAAGGTCAAAACTTTTTGAAGAAGGAAAGTATGATAGGAATCTGACCAGGCGTAGCGTGCTAATTGTTAGAAGGTGTAACGTCCAAAAATCAGTTCATGTAAACCGCATGCATGCAAATTATTTAAAATTTCTTATTTATTTTATATGATTAAATTTTTTATGCATGAGAAATTAAGTATTTTATCCGGATATTCGATATTAGGCCGGGGAAAGTAGACCAGAGACGACCAAGATGAAAATATTTTTCGATAAATATTTTTAAGGCTAGATAAAATGATTAAATATAATGAAAATTTTCTGAAAAATTCAGGAGTCCAGTTATCTTACGATTCGAGCCATATTTTATCCGAGAAGTCGATTTTAGTTAAAAGAAAGACATTTGTGGACCCAAAAGTTATTATTTTTGAAAATGATTTTTGTAAACTTTATTTTATAATTAAATTGACTTTAATAAGCCTAATTTAACTAGGACTGATGGACTAATTATCCCTAAACCCAAAAACCCCAAAACCTCAACTTTTAAACTAAAAATTCGAAAACAATAAAACAAGAACCGAAGGCTTGAAGACTCCTAGTGGCTGAAAAAACAAACACACACTAAATTTTCGAAAATTTGAGAGAAAAATCCAAGGTTGTTCGTCGCCCGTTCGTTCTTCTGTGCAACATACGCCAACGATCGAAAATTTGAGCGTTCTAAACGCAAAGACACGTTTCTAAACTTTCAGTTTGCAGCATTCGAATAATAATACGTGTGATTTATGTTTGAGGCATGAAAATTTTTAGTTCAAATATTTAATGTTTAAATGTTAATTTTCCAAAGTTTTTGACGTTTTTACCCTCGTTAGAGACGTGTTAAGATTTATAAAGGACATGATGTCGTTACAGAACATTAAATGATTGTAAAAGAAGTCGTTTAAAGGCAGAACGAGGGCTGGACAGTAGCGCATGGGTTGTGCATGGTTAGGTAGTCGACCCTAGGGTTTCTTCATGAGTTTCCTTGTGGTCATGGGATGGCTAGGTAGGATCCGCACCTGGGTCCTGCGCACGGCTTAGGAAGAGGCTAGGAAGAGTCCTTGAGGGGCTGGAATGGTGGCCCCTGATGGAAGCCGCGAACCAGGGGAGAATCACGAGAGATGTGTGCGGCTGAAGAAGAAGAGGGTTGCAGCGTGTGGCTTCAACGATCTGTGATGGTCCAGGAGTGGTAGGCTAGGGTCTGGTGCGCCGTGGTTAGGATCTGGTTCAGCGGTGGTCCGGTCATGGGGTGGCCGAGGGGTTCAAGGGAGAGAATGGTTTCGGTTAGTGCTTGGGAAGGAAAAACAAGCTTGAACTGTGGTTCACGGGGGTTGGCTCATGGTTCATGGGGGTAATTGAGAGAAGAAAAGTTTATGTTTAAAATTTTTGAAGAAAATATTAAGGTTGTAATTAATTCGGGTTTGTAACACTTAACGATTTTGCTACTAAGTAATTAAATCGGAGGGCTCGGGTTTACGTGTAAGAAAATATTAGAAGTCAAATTTAAGCTTATATGATGGTTAGGCATAGGTTCGAGTCAAGAAAAGTAAGAAAAAGTCAAAATTGAGAAGTTCGAGGTCTAGGGGTAAAATGGTCATTTTACGTCTTAGGTAGTTCGAAAGACCTGGCATTGTCTCGAATAATTATAATCATTCTAAATGATATTTTAAAAGGCTTATGATGAAATATTATGTTTTATGATATATACAAAGGCTGTACGATTTTTCTTGAAAAATGTTATTTTACAACTTTTGGAAAAAATACGATATTTTTTAAAATAAAAAGAAAAGAAAATATTTTGAAGGATGTGAATTGACTGTGACATAAAGGATATTATTGGGGATATCGTGAGGGAAAAGACCCCTAGAGGAAGTCCGTTTACGGGAGAAGGCCACAAAAGTAGCCCGACGATCGTATTTCCATATTTGGCAAAGGCCCAGTCGACCACATGATGACATTATAAAAGATAATCACTTTCAAGGATCAAATTTCACCCAAAATTCTCTACGATGATGAAAGGATTTGTGATTTATTTACGATTACGAGTTTATGCTAGCTTATTTTAAATAAAAGTTTGATTTTTAAATGCATGTGCCTATATATGTAGTATTTTTTACGTATGGTTAGGATGTGCTGAGTCGTTAGACTCACTAGGTTTGGATGGTAGCAGGTGAAGATGATTTTGAGAGAGGAGCTGACGCTTGAGTGGATCGGGTCTGACAGTACACTCCCGATGGACTTTTATTTTCCGTATTAACTTAGTATTTAAAATTTTGAAGTTAAATTGAGGTTTATTTTATTAATGATTTTATGCTTTATTTTTTAAAGCTTATTTTTGGATTATTTTAAAATTGACGTACGATTTTGTTGTTGACGATTTATAGATTTTTATGCATTTGAGTTTTTAAAATTATTAGTTCTTATGTTGGATGGTTTTGAAGTTAGAAGAAAATGTTTATATAAAAAATAATAATAATTAGTATTATTTATTATATTTTAAAGTTAAAAGTAAGGGACGTTACAGAAGGAGATTTAAGATGCGTTGTTGTCTCTGACTTTCAAGAATGATGATGATTAATGATGAAGAATCAAGCATATTCAAGCAATTGAAGGAGTTCAAAGAAGAATATAATGAAGGAGTTCTGCGGAGCAACCAAGCATGCGATTGCAAAATGACCCGAGAGGACAGTAGCTGGCGCACACCGGCACAGCAGAACGTGTACCCGCGCGCACTGGACAGAACCTGGCGCATACCCGTGCCAGAAGTGGCGAAGCCACGCGCTAGAAGTGGCGCACCCGCGCGTGTTGCTGGCCAAAAACAGAACCATATGCAGGTTCATGCTCACCTGCGCGCCGCAATGCAGATTTTATGTATGAAAACCTTAGATTACGATTTTGTTTGTATTTTTTTATATATAGACATTGTAAAACATTATTAAAACAATTACTGAATGAATACAAAAAAAATTTGAGTTTTCTCTCAAACTTTTTCAAAGCTTTGCTTTGTTCAAACAAAATCAAATTTATCAAAGATTTAATCTTTGTGATGTTTGTCAATTGTTTTCGCACGAATTGTCAAAGACGAGTTCTTTGAGGTTTGTTTGAATCTCAATTGTTTCAGTCATGAATATTTGTTGCTAAGTTTTCATCGTTTAGAGGTGAATAACACAAATCGTTGGTTGTTTCAAAAGATCGAGACAACTCAATGTTCTTTAGTTCATCGAATCGAAGGCATGACTCAGTTTTTAGCGCGTTTTCTTTTCTGATTGAAAAATCGTATCATGCAAGATCCAAAACGAATGAATTTTAAGGAAGTCAAAAGGCTGCAAGAAAGGACATTGAGCCGATATTTGGGGTTTTCCAAGCTCATTGGGCAATCATAAGAGGTCCAGAGCGACATTAGTTCATAGATAACGGCAAAAAAAAATCATGTACACTTGCAGTATTTACACAACATGATTGTTAAAACGATCGATTTGAGACTGTGCCAAACTATATACTTTCTTAGCCAGTCAAGGCTCATTCCAACATCCAGTGAATATCTTCAAAGAAATTCAGAGTCATGTGATAATTAAGTGCATCATCAGCTTCATCACGACTTGGTTAAACACATTGGAGAAACTTGTCGTCGTGATAAGTGAATGAGTAATTTATAAATTATGTTGCATCATTTAACTAAATTAAAGATAAACATAAAATGAATATATCAATTCATTTTAATGAAAATATAAATAGATATTAATGAAGTGAAAGTGGAGTACATAAATATTTGATTAAAATAATTTGTAAGAAATTTGAGGAGTGACGTGTGGAAAAATATATCGAACCACTTTGCTAGACCCTACCTGTATTTTACTCACTTGTCCATCCTATGTTCACATTTTCCCTATCATCGTCGGATCCACAATTCATCTGATGGAAGAAGCTACTGGTCAGCCCATTTCTTGTAATTGTTTTTTATTAATTGCTTGATATTGTTGTGAAAAAGTAAAAATTTATGGTAAAAAGTAAAAATCTCAAATTCTCAAAATTTACCAAACTACACACTTTATAATATTTTTCTCTCTACTCAATTGTATCAAATCTTTACAAATGGAGACCTATTTATAGGATTTCTTTGGAAAACAATCCAAAAACAATTTCATCATTACATACATCATCACACACTAATTTTCAATATTCAACACCTAATTTTACCTAATTTTCAACATTCAACATTATAATTTTCAACACAAATATTTTTCATATTTTTAACACTCCCCCTTGTGATGATGATCATGATATGATGATGTCTTCATTACGTGATTTTGTACTGCCTCGTTAAAAATCATACTAGGAAAAACCCATTGGGATAAAAACCATAGTAAGGGAAAAAGAGTGCAGTCACGTAAACTCCCCCTCATGTTGACATGAACAATTCTTCACAAATTTCGTAGATTGCGCATCCCAATATTATATATCTGCTTTCTGAATATTGTCATAGGAAGTGCCTTTGTGAAGAGATCTGATGAGTTTTCACTTGATTGAATGTGACGAACATCAATACATTTATTCTTCTCAAGCTCCTTGGTGAATGCGAAGAACTTAGGAGGAATATGTTTAGTTCTATCGATTTTTATGTATCCTTCTTTCATTTGAGCTACACATGCAGCATTATCTTCATATAGTATCACAGGCCTCTCGTCGAATGATAATCCACATGAGATTTGGATATGTTGGCTCATTGATTTTAACCACACACATTCACGGCTTGCTTCATGTAGTGCAATAATCTCGGCATGATTTGATGAAGTTGTTTCAAGCGTTTATTTCTGTGAACGCCAAGAAATTGCAGTGCCTCCACGAGTAAATACATATCCAGTTTGGGAACGTGCCTTGTGTGGATCAGATAAGTATCCAGCATCGGCATAACCAACTATACTTGGATTAGCATCTTTTGAATACAAAAGTTCCAAGTCTGTCGTTCCTCGTAGATAACGAAATATATGTTTAATTCCGTTCCAGTGTCTCTTTGTTGGATATGTGCTAAATCTTGCCAATAAATTTACGGCAAAAGATATATCAGGCCTTGTACAATTTGTAAGATACATAAGGGCACCGATAGCACTTAGATATGGTACTTCTGGACCAAGAATATCTTCATCATCTTCACATGGACGGAATGGATCTTTTTCTATGTTTAATGATCTAACAACCATTGGAGTACTTAAAGGATTTGATTTATCCATATTAAAACGTTTAAGGATCTTTTCTGTATAATTTGTCTGGTGAACAAATATTCCACATTTTTTTGTTCAATTTGTAAACCCAGACAATACTTGGTTTTTCCAAGATCCTTCATTTCAAATTCTTCCTTCAAGTATGACACAACTTCTTGAATTTCCTTATTCGTTCCAATGATGTTTAAATCATCAACATATACAGCAATAATTACGCATCCGGATGTTGTTTTCTTAATGAAAACACAAGGGCATATTGAATTATTTACATATCCATTTTTCATCAAGTGATCACTTAGTCGATTATACCACATTCGACCGGATTGCTTTAACCCATATTGTAAAGGCCCGTATTACCAACTGTAAAGGCCCGTAATTCGTATTCAAAATTTTGCGGAATTATAAAATAAATTTCTAAATAAATAATTATCTTATCTCATTTAATTAAAATATATATGTAAATGTTTTTTTTTTTAACTTTAAAATAAAAGCGGAAGCGAATACTGTTTTCAACCAACCATTTAAAAATAATCCAACGTAAACATCAATTTTTTAAAATAATCCAACGTATTAAAACTGAGTTTGAATAATGAAAAGTGCATAAACTAAATCATGAGGTCCTCGGGTTTACTACTGCTGTCCCAAGATCGCTCATTGGTCTCCGCCCGCGGTCTCGACCTCATCAACACCTACAACAATCAAGTCTAGTGAGTCTAAAGACTCAACATGTATATATCGTGAATAACAAGTAAATATATCATAAAATCGCATGCAACGTAAAAATAACGTATCGTAAAGTGCATGGTGAAAATCATAACGTGAATAATTATAACTACGTGCATATCTAAAAATCATCCGTGAAAGCTTTGCTCAATAGAGCTCTGTCATAACATATCATAATTTTCTGGTAGAGATAATGTTTCTAAGCAAGTGGCCCATAACATAGCGTAAGCGCCTGATCAGACTAAACCACAGTATACTGGGCGGTAGAGATCAATCACAGCTCTTGGACTGGATGTCCGTACCCATACATAATCATAAACCGGTCGTAAGTCACCGGGCGGAGAGGTCCTCGGTTGCGCCTACCGACTTCCAAACCCATAAGCATAAAGTGGCCACAAGACATATAGCATATATCTAAAAATAAACATTTTGAATTTTTTATGCACGTAATATAATTATAACCTTATTTTTACCGGATGAGTTGGATCGTTCCCAGGCTTGCTGCGACTTACTACTAATATGTGACACATGCAATAAATCTTAATTTGACAAAATTTTAGCAATAGAACCAAAAACGAGACTATTCGGACCAACAACTTGATTTTTTACCATGGCTTCGTACCAACCCGAACCAACATTAAACCGACGTTTAACCATGATTAAAAATACCCCAAACATACTGAAAAATTTTCACAATAACTGTAACACACGAAAAAGGCGAAAGGAATCCAAAAACATAAGACGCTCTTTCGAGAGTCATTTTGGCACCTTTCGCCGTAAATTCTCGTACGACCTCTAAACTCGACCAAATCACGAACGGCCAAAAACATGACTTTCCTAGCTCATTGAGGTACTGTCTAGTCCAAGGCCATGGGCTAAAAGCCAACCAAGAGCTCAAACAAGTACCAAAACCGAAGTTCAAAGCTGCTGGAAAAGTGCAGCAGCAGTAGTTTATTTGCTTGTGGTGAAAATTCCAAACTAAATGACTATGGGCTTGAACCACTGCCCAAGGACTCTTACCAACATCCTAAGGCATGTCTTGGACCATGGCTAAGGGCTAGAAGCCAACCACAATCCAAGGAAACACCTAGGACAATTACAGCATAGCAACCAAGAACACCACTTGCTGCATAGTGTGTTGTATTGAACCATTTTACTGTCTTGTCTCGTTCCAAGGGCCATTTTATCACCCATGGCTCGATCTAGACATGGTGGAGTGTTGTAGGAACCATGGCTATGGTCCCCAGGACAGCCAAGATTCGAACATCCCTCAAGCAACTCAAGGACAGCAAATTGTGACTCATTTCTGCAGCTTATGTAAAGTTGCTGTCATTGCTTCGTTCTTTGAGGGTATGGACTGAAACCAATGGACCAATAACACCCTAACACACTCTAAATTATGCCTAGAAGCAGCCTTGAGTGCCTGGAATCGAGCAACCTCCTGTAAGCAACAAAGATCAGCAAACCGTGAAGTGGAAAACAAGGGAGCCGAAAATTCTGTACAACTTATTGCTTGGAGTGTTGCTGTCCATTTCGGTTTATGTCTTGAATCATGCATATATGATGGTTTTAAAATATCTATAGGACTTGGTTGAAGAGAAAAGAAACAACATATACATGCCTGGAAATCGTTTTGAAGAAGAACAAACCAATACGACAATACGGCGCGGCGGAACCGAGTTGGATTTCCTTTCTTGTTCTTGTGCTGTTCTTACACGATTAAGCTGCTGATATTCTGATGCATTTTCGAAGGTGAGGGTGTAGGTTTGTTAGGCATTGAAGAAGGGTGTTATAGGAGGTGTTAAGGGGGTAATAATATGCATTTAGTTAGGAGTTACAAGTGCAAGAGTTGAATGGGTTTTTGAATTGTGTCTTCACCCTTAGTTGCCGATTCCTTTCCTCATTTTGTTGCATGATTTCGTTCAGTTACTAGCATGATGGGTTAAGGAAGACTCTAGGTATATTATTGTGTTTGAATTCACTAATAACTAATGAATTAAAGGTGAGGAATTGTATTCACCTTAAAGGCTAATGAGGTGATTTGAATGAGGTTTACTACAATTTTTGAATTGTCTTAACATAATATTATTACTACCTCTTGCATGGTATGCTAGTGTTTTATTTCTTGCATTTTAAATTCTTAAGGTTTAATACATTCATTATATATTTTTTTTATGAATGACAATTTAATTTAGAATAGAACATTGCATGGCATACTTGACTTAAAATTTAAGTATTAAAATGTTATGTTTAATTTTTTGACTATTTTATACCTAGATTAATTCATCCTCCATTTATTTACATATTTTTTTTAAGCTTTAATTAAATATTAATCAAAAGAACTTATTTACCAACTTAACTCTAATTAATTTATTAAATCCCAAGGACCTTCTTTTTCTTTAAATTAAATTATTCTTTGACTTAAATTAAATTTAGAAATGTCTTTCTTATTATTAATCTTATCTCTAATCTCCAAACTCTGGTCCGGCCTCGGTATTTAACTGAAAAGATAAAACTAAACTTTTGCATTTAAAATAAATAGTTATGACTTGTCAAATATCAAAATGAATTAGACCCTTCATATATATATATATATAATCATTTTTAAATTTAAATAGTAATAATTATGCATGGCTTATACGTAGTCTGATTTTCGGGTCGTTACAATCTTCCCCCCTTAAATTGAATTTCGTCCCCGAAATTCGCTAATCCTCGATAATCCAAAAGTGTAGATTCTTAATTCTATTATCCCAACAATCCACGCTACCGTTGCGCTACTCTGATAAAAATTAAGTCATAGGCTGTCCTTACGTTTCTTCAATCCTAATTAGATTGCCTACCAAAAATCTCATTTGCGAATCGCAACTTAAAACGACTTATGGTAACTTAGCTTTACTTTACTATGACCTCGAATTCTGACTTTCTCATCGTTCCCAATATTAGAATTGGTGGTTCAAACTTATCATGTCTTACCTTCCTTATACTATACCCGTAATGTTCAACGACCTATTACATTAGCATTTCCGCAGTTCAACTTAAAGACTCTTAGCACCAAAGGTTACTGATCAACTTCTATCCTCGGTGATACACTTAAAAGTTGAATCTTATCTCAGCTCCATAACAAAATTAGTCTAAGATCCTTGAATCGAATATTTATCTTACAGCCCAAACTTATATAACTTAACTATTTACGAGTATACCCCAAATATAAAATTGTTGCAAATTTTAAACCTCAAATAACGTTAATCCATAAAACCCAATTATACAACATCGACCTTCTACCAATATTTTAAAGCCCTTCAAGTCTCAATTATATGCTTAAACCATTTTCTTTCCAATGACAATATAGTTGAGGCCTAAGACTCTGGACTTTCCTCATTGAAACAAATGTCGCATTCTTAAGTATCATCAATGCTTAATTAAGTCTAGTGTATAAAACATAATAAGTTATCTCATGTTAACGATAAACTTACTCTAATAATTCAACTTCGCTCATATCACCCATAGAGTTCTAAAATTCCCATATCAAGATTTCGGATTTCTTACTCAATTAAAATCTTAATGTTAGTTCATTGGTAATCTATGTTGAACGCCTCTAATTCTCTTTTTGTTTTTCTTTCACCCAAAACTTATGTATGAACACCTATCTTATAAATCTTGAAATTCAAGCTTATGCAACCCAAATAATATTAGATAGTATAACTCCAGCCCACATATCCGCTTAGTCCCAAATTTCTTAATGACTTTCAAAATTCCTCAAGATAAGGTGTCTAATTCAATTCTTACATGCGTCTATCGAGTAACCTAACCATCCATCATACTCAATTTTCTAGAAAAATCAAATTCCCCCCAAAGGTATAATTCTAACTGTTAAGATCCTGGTTAAAACTTACGACACATCAAACTTAAATTCCCCAAAAAATTCGCTAACTCAATGTTTACTCTTATAACTTAGCTAACCGATAAATTTTTACTTTAACTTGTCGTCACTTTAAATTCTTAATTTGCCCCGACGTTATATCACCAACACTTAAATTTTCAAGCCCAAGATTTATTCATCCTACAATGTCCTTGATTGTCATTCCTTATAACATTATAATCCAGCTATTTCGAGGTTCTAATCATCTTTCCAAGCTTATATTACCGAAAATTCTTATCATTTAAACCTTTCAATTCTCATCTCAAGAAATTTTTTTTTAAATCCCGAAAATTCCACAATTACCCATGAGTTCTCAGTATTCCCAATTTCATTTTATAGATTTCCCGTATCATAAGGTTCAATAGCCTTAAGTTTTTTTAAACCCGAAATTAATTCCCATAACACGTCTTACATTTCTATAAATACTTAAAATCCCAAGTGTTCCTCAAAAGTTCGCATTTAATCCTTAAAAATTTTGAAAATTGCAATCTGGCCCTTACAGTTCTCCAAATTTACATTTTGGTCCTATAACTCTTCGAAATTTGCATTATTGTCCCCATAAAATTTTTCATCTTTACCTCATTAAACTTTTAGATTCTCGAACTCGAAATTTAATCCCCAAAATTTGGTAAATTCGAAAATAGTCCCTTAGAATTTTTTTTTTTTGCACTTAGGTCCTCAAATTATTAGTTATTACAATTAGGTCCCTAAAATTCTCAATTCATGCAATTCCATCCTTAAATCTAACTAGGTAGAGCATGTATCCTAAATAAATTATCATAATTAATCTTACATTTCCATAGGTACTTAAAATCCTCAAATTGTACATTTATAATCCTAAATATTGTCGTAGTCTTCGAATCGCTATTGCTTATATGAAATCCTCAAAAATTTACTCGACTAGCAACCAAGAACCATCAATAATTTCTTAGAAATTCTACAAGTCCCAAAAGCATTCATAATTTTCAAGATTAACTTATAACCCATAAGGAGGACATCAACACTACTGACCTAAAAATTAATATAGTCAAATCATTTTCAACCTCTCCTAAAACCTGATATTCGAATTCTTAGACATATCCAATTCAAAACGTACCCAACATGCATAATTCCATAATTTATTTTTTAAATTTAAATAAACACTGAACAATTAAAATCTGAACGTAAAAACATTTCATGAAAACATGCTGTTAAAATAATTCATTCTTTAAATAAAATGCGTAAATGTAAAACTTACAGACCGAAGACGTGACTTCATGAGCTTCTCGAGAGCAGTAGTAGTACAACCATTTACAAGATCGTAGGCTTTGATACCAACTGTAAAGGCCCGTATTACCAACTGTAAAGGCCCGTAATTCGTATTCAAAATTTTGCGGAATTATAAAATAAATTTCTAAATAAATAATTATCTTATCTCATTTAATTAAAATAAATATGTAAATGTTTTTTTTTTTAACTTTAAAATAAAAGCGGAAGCGAATACTGTTTTCAACCAACCATTTAAAAATAATCCAACGTAAACATCAATTTAAAATAATCCAACGTATTAAAACTGAGTTTGAATAATGAAAAGTGCATAAACTAAATCATGAGGTCCTCGGGTTTACTACTGTTGTCCCAAGATCGCTCATTGGTCTCCGCCCGCGGTCTCGACCTCATCAACACCTACAACAATCAAGTCTAGTGAGTCTAAAGACTCAACATGTATATATCGTGAATAACAAGTAAATATATCATAAAATCGCATGCAACGTAAAAATAACGTATCGTAAAGTGCATGGTGAAAATCATAACTTGAATAATTATAACTACGTGCATATCTAAAAATCATCCGTGAAAGCTTTGCTCAATAGAGCTCTGTCATAACATATCATAATTTTCTGGTAGAGATAATGTTTCTAAGCAAGTGGCCCATAACATAGCGTAAGCGCCTGATCAGACTAAACCACAGTATACTGGGCGGTAGAGATCAATCACAGCTCTTGGACTGGATGTCCGTACCCATACATAATCATAAACCGGTCGTAAGTCACCGGGCGGAGAGGTCCTCGGTTGCGCCTACCGACTTCCAAACCCATAAGCATAAAGTGGCCACAAGACATATAGCATATATCTAAAAATAAACATTTTGAATTTTTTATGCACGTAATATAATTATAACCTTATTTTTACCGGATGAGTTGGATCGTTCCCAGGCTTGCTGCGACTTACTACTAATATGTGACACATGCAATAAATCTTAATTTGACAAAATTTTAGCAATAGAACCAAAAACGAGACTATTCGGACCAACAACTTGATTTTTTACCATGGCTTCGTACCAACCCGAACCAACATTAAACCGACGTTTAACCATGATTAAAAATACCCCAAACATACTGAAAAATTTGCACAATAACTGTAACACACGAAAAAGGCGAAAGGAATCCAAAAACATAAGACGCTCTTTCGAGAGTCATTTTGGCACCTTTCGCCGTAAATTCTCGTACGACCTCTAAACTCGACCAAATCACAAACGGCCAAAAACATGACTTTTCTAACTCATTGAGGTACTGTCTAGTCCAAGGCCATGGGCTAAAAGCCAACCAAGAGCTCAAACAAGTACCAAAACCGAAGTTCAAAGCTGCTGGAAAAGTGCAGCAGCAGTAGTTTATTTGCTTGTGGTGAAAATTCCAAAATAAATGACTATGGGCTTGAACCACTGCCCAAGGACTCTTACCAACATCCTAAGGCATGTCTTGGACCATGGCTAAGGGCTAGAAGCCAACCACAATCCAAGGAAACACCTAGGACAATTACAGCTTAGCAACCAAGAACACCACTTGCTGCATAGTGTGTTGTATTGAACCATTTTACTGTCTTGTCTCGTTCCAAGGGCCATTTTATCGCCCATGGCTCGATCTAGACATGGTGGAGTGTTGTAGGAACCATGGCTATGGTCCCCAGGACAGCCAAGATTCGAACATCCCTCAAGCAACTCAAGGACAGCAAATTGTGGCTCATTTCTGCAGCTTATGTAAAGTTGCTGTCATTGCTTCGTTATTTGAGGGTATGGACTGAAACCAATGGACCAATAACACCCTAACACACTCTAAATTATGCCTAGAAGCAGCCTTGAGTGCCTGGAATCGAGCAACCTTCTGTAAGCAACAAAGATCAGCAAACCGTGAAGTGGAAAACAAGGGAGCCGAAAATTCTGTACAACTTATTGCTTGGAGTGTTGCTGTCCATTTCGGTTTATGTCTTGAATCATGCATATATGATGGTTTTAAAATATCTATAGGACTTGGTTGAAGAGAAAAGAAACAACATATACATGCCTGGAAATCGTTTTGAAGAAGAACAAACCAATACGACAATACGGCGCGGCGGAACCGAGTTGGATTTCCTTTCTTGTTCTTGTGCTGTTCTTACACGATTAAGCTGCTGATATTCTGATGCATTTTCAAAGGTGAGGGTGTAGGTTTGTTAGGCATTGAAGAAGGGTGTTATAGGAGGTGTTAAGGGGGTAATAATATGCATTTAGTTAGGAGTTACAAGTGCAAGAGTTGAATGGGTTTTTGAATTGTGTCTTCTCCCTTAGTTGCCGATTCCTTTCCTCATTTTGTTGCATGATTTCGTTCAGTTACTAGCATGATGGGTTAAGGAAGACTCTAGGTATATTATTGTGTTTGAATTCACTAATAACTAATGAATTAAAGGTGAGGAATTGTATTCACCTTAAAGGCTAATGAGGTGATTTGAATGAGGTTTACTACAATTTTTGAATTTTCTTAACATAATATTATTACTACCTCTTGCATGGTATGCTAGTGTTTTATTTCTTGCATTTTAAATTCTTAAGGTTTAATACATTCATTATATATTTTTTTTATGAATGAAAATTTAATTTAGAATAGAACATTGCATGGCATACTTGACTTAAAATTTAAGTATTAAAATGTTATGTTTAATTTCTTGACTATTTTATACCTAGATTAATTCATCCTCCATTTATTTACATATTTTTTTTAAGCTTTAATTAAATATTAATCAAAAGAATTTATTTACCAACTTAACTCTAATTAATTTATTAAATCCCAAGGACCTTCTTTTTCTTTAAATTAAATTATTTTTTGACTTAAATTAAATTTAGGAATGTCTTTCTTATTATTAATCTTATCTCTAATCTCCAAACTCTGGTCCGGCCTCGCGTATTTAACTGAAAAGATAAAACTAAACTTTTGCATTTAAAATAAATAGTTATGACTTGTCAAATATCAAAATGAATTAGACCCTTCATATATATATATATATATATATATATATATAATCATTTTTAAATTTAAATAGTAATAATTATGCATGGCTTATACGTAATCTGATTTTTGGGTCGTTACACATATAATGATCTTGTAATTTCACAGAATAACATTCTCTAGGTTTTGAACTTTGTGCTTCAGGCATCTTAAATCATTCAGGGATTTTCATATATATATTACTATCAAGTGATCCATATAAGTAAGCTGTAACAACATCCATAAGACGCATTTCTAAATTTTCAGATACCGCCAAGCTAATCAAATACCGAAACGTAATTGCATCCATCACGGGAGAATACGTTTCTTCATAATCAACTCCAGGCCTTTGAGAAAAACCTTGCGCAACAAGTTGAGCTTTATATCTTACTATTTCATTTTTCTCATTTCGCTTTCGAATAAAAACCCATTTGTATCCAACAGGTTTTACACCTTCAGGTGTAAGGACTATAGGTCCAAAAACATTACGTTTATTTAGTGAATCCAATTCAACTTGGATGGATTCTTTCTATTTTATTTAATCCTGCCGATTTTTACATTCACCAAAAGATTTTGGTTCATGATCTTCATTATTATTTATGATGTCGATTGCCACATTATAAGAAAATATATCATCAATTTCTTCTATATCTTTTCGGTTCCATATTTTTCCAGTATTAATATAATTTATAGAGATTTCATGATTCTCGTCAGTTTGTGGTTCTGACAGAACATTTTCATCATCATGTGTTTCTTCAGGAACACCATTATCTATTTTGTGATCATCATGTGTTTCTTCAGGAACATCATTCTTTATTTTGTGATCATCGTGTTTCTCTATGAATTTTCTTTTTCGAGGATTTTTATCCTTGGAACCGACTGGCCTTCCACGCTTCAGGCGTTTAATGACATCATGAGTATCTTCAATTTGTTTCTTCGGAATTTCAATTCGAGCAAGGGTATTTGCAGCATGTATATATGATTTAGTTACCCCTTTTGTGTCTGCAAATGCATCTGGTATTTGATTTGCTATTCTTTGCAAGTACACAATCTGCTGTACATCTTTTTCACATTGTTTTGTTCTTGGATCCAGATGTAACAATGATGATACATACCATGTAATTTCTTTTTCGGTATGCTTCTGTTCTCCCCCTAACATTGGGAAGATTTCCTCATTAAAATGACAATCAGCAAAACGTGCTGTGAACACGTCGCCTGTCTGAGGTTCAAGATATCGAATAATTGATGGACTATCATAACCGATATAAATTCCAACCTTTCTTTGAGGTCCCATTTTCTTTCGTTGCGGTGGTGCAATAGGCACATACACCATATATCCAAAAATTCTCAAATGAGAAATGTCCGGTTCTTTACCAAATGCAAGCTGCAATGGGGAGTATTTATGATATGCACTTGGTCTGATGCGAATTAATGAAGCAGCATGTAAAATTGCATGTCCCCATATAGAAATAGGGAGCTTTGTTTTCATAACCATTGGTCTAGCAATCATTTGCAGACGTTTAATCAATGATTCAGCCAATCCATTCTGTGTATGTACATGAGCAACATGATGCTCAACAATGATTCCCATAGACATACAATAATCATTAAAAGTTTGGGAAGTAAATTCACCAGCATTATCAAGTCTAATTTTCTTGATTGTATAATCGGGAAATTGATTCCTCAATTTTATTATTTGAGCAAGTAATCTTGCAAATGCAACATTTCGAGTTGACAATAAACATACATATGACCATCTGCTGGAGCCATCAATCAATACCATAAAGTATCTGAATGGTCCACATGGTGGATGGATTGGTCAGTTTGGATTTTGGCTGGTGAAGGTCTTATAATAAGTTTTCCAAGAGAACATGATTTACATTGAAACTTATTATTCTGAAAGATCTTCTGGTCTTTCATCGGATGACCATGTGTATTTTCTATAATTCTTCGCATCATTGTTGAACCAGGATGTCCTAATCGATCATGCCAATTGGTTAATATTGAAGAATTATCAACTACCATGTTTGATTCAATAGGACTTATATGTGTATAATGGAATCCAGTAGGGAGCATTGGTAGTTTTTCAATCACATATTTCTTTCCTGATTTATATGTGATAAGACACATATACTTCTCATTTCCTTCATTCATTGTTTGAGTATCATAACCATGGGAATATATATCATTAAAACTCAACAAATTTCTTTTCGATTGTGGTGAATATAAAGCATCATTGATCAAAAATTTTGTACCATTAGGTAACAAAAATTGTACTTTACCACATCATTTAATCAAGTCTACAGGACCTGATATTGTATTCACCGTTGTTTTTGTTGGTTTTAGTTCCAAGAAATATCTTTTATCTCGGATGATAGTATGCGTTGTACCACTATCGGGTATGCAAACTTCAGCTTTGCTCATAGCATTTTCCATATTTGAACTTCAAAAAAAATATGCAATGAAATAAAATTACTGACAATACATATGTAAATATAACACATATCATAATTGTACAATAAAAAATTATTATATGAATACATGAAAAATAAATTATTGTAGATTTATATTATACCATTATAATGTTCATTTTCAGAGAAATCATTGAGAAAATCTGTAGCATCAATATTGTTCATTTCTATCCCACCAACATATTGATCATTTCCAGAGAAATCATTCATAAAATCAGCAGCATCAAAATGAGTTGAATCACTCAAACGGTCACTTCGTTCAGTGAAGTTGGTCTCTTTTTCTTTCCCCTTTATCGATTCTTTATAGAGCTTGCAAAGGTGCTCAGGGGCTCGACAAATACGAGACCAATGTCCTGGAGTGCCGCATCTGAAACAAAAACTTTCAAATCTTTTCGAGTGATTTTCATTAACACTCATGTTCTCATGATGCCTTTTCTATGGATGGTTCGTGACGCCCTTTTGAGATGAGTTATAAAAATAACTATCTCTATTGTTTTCAAAATCACGGCCTCGACCACGACCACGACCACGACAAATTCCACGTCCACGTCCACGACCATGACCTCGACCTCGACCAAAACCTTGTCTCTGGATTTGATTTTGGTTTCCAGGTTTAAATTCATTTTTACTCACAGCATTTACTTCTGAAAATGCTGTTGATCCAGTGGGTCGGGACTGATGATTTCTCATTAATAGCTCTATATTGTTGCTATAAATTTATATTTGATCCGTGAGACGTGGAAAATGTTTTTTCAATCATTTCCGATTCTGTAACCTCATGTCCACAAAATTTTAGCTGCGAGATTATTCGATACATCGCTGAATTATAATCACTGACTTTCTTAAAATCATGGAATCTTAACATATTCCATTCACCACGGGCGGTCGGAAGTATAACTTCCCTTATATGTTCAAATCTTTCTTTCAATCCTTTCCACAGAGCCATGGGATCTTTTTCGATGAGATATTCACATTTTAAACCTTCATCGAGATGTCGACGCAAAAATATTATAGCTTTTGCTTTTTCTTGTGATGAAGATATACCATTTTCTTTAATGGTCTCGCTTAGACCCAATACTCAAGATGCATTTCTACATCGAGAGTCCATGGCATATAATTTTTTCCCGTGATGTCGAGCGCAACAAATTCGAGCTTTGTCAAATTTGACATGGTGGTACTAAAAAATTACGATGCATTTTATTAGTTAATGAATATTGCAATACAAAGTAATGGATAAACAACAAGTACAAGCATTTGTAAAAATAAAGAAAACACACGAGGAGAATATTCTCCGATAAATAAAAGACTCGTGAGTATGATAACCAAAATAATTAAAAATAACCTTGAGAAAGCCATCTTCTTTTTTCTTCCAAAATTTGATGAAGAATAATTTTTAGAGAATAGGAGAAAGTTGGAGTGATTGAAAGAGTTTGTGAGATCATATTTATAGGGCAAAAACTAGCCGTTTTGTTACCGTTTATGACCGTTGGTGTACAAAAAAATAAATGTATGTATTTGTATAATTTTATGGTAATAATATGGTGTATATAATATTAGTCATGTTTAAATAATTATGTATATCATATCACATTATTATAATAAAGTGTTATAAGTTATTTTGTTTAAAAACCTTATAGGCTTTTATACTTGTCGTATCCCTTACCGGGAGTGTGGGATGTCGTCTTAACATCCTCCCAGGATTTATAACAAGTTTTTGAAAAATTTATTATTATTATTTCTAATAATAACATTATATTATATATTAAATATATACACAATAAATAAATAACAGTAAAATAAATATTATTACTTTTGTTACCTTTTTCTTCTGTTTGGAGCTTGGAAAAGTATGGAGGACTTTTAGAGCTTCGTGCTGATAACGTGTTGTGAAAAAGTAAAAATTTATGGTAAAAAGTAAAAATCTCAAACTCTCAAAATTTACAAAACTACACACTTTATAATATTTTTCTCTCTACCCAATTGTATCAAATCTTTACAAATGGAGACCTATTTATAGGATTTCTTTGGAAAACAATCCAAAAACAATTTCATCATTACATAAATCATCACACACTAATTTTCAATATTCAACACCTAATTTACCTAATTTTCAACATTATAATTTTCAACACAAATATTTTTCATATTTTCAACAAATATAACTGCTTTTTGTGTTTCTGTTGATGTCATTATGAATTTGTCTTGTCGCAACCGGCATGCTTTCAATGTTTCACTTTTTTTGATCATGATTTCTGACTTATTTTAAAGGTTATGATTATTTTTTTCGTGTCAACTGGAGTCGATTCGGTCATTTGAGTGACTTTAATGAGGAATCGATTTTGATTCTAATGTTTGCTGTCACCTAGGCCTCTCTAAATTGGTGGTCAAGAAATATGATGTATTATCAACAATGGGTATCGTAAAACTTGAAGAGTTCTTTAATATTTAGCACAACGAGCTATCTGAATACAGATCAAAGCTGTATAGATCTTGCTGCAGGGGGTGTACCTTTTTTAGCATATCCTATCCATTTTGTATTGACGTGGTTTAGTGCAAGTTTTATATGTTCCTAACTGTAGGGCTGCTATCTAATGCTTGTCCGGTATGGGAAGTAGCCATGTGCAGGAAGAGTAGAAAACAATGATTGGTGTTGGCTTAATTGTGCCTAGTTGAGATTTACTTTTATTTGGTTGTTGAATACTTTTTCTGACTGTCCATATGTTTGTTAGTTGTTGAAGCTAAAGACGGCTCTGTTTCAGTTTCTTCTGCGTTTGCTAGACATCATGAAGGTAATATTGACACCTCAAGTCTTTCACATTAATGCCCTAGGTCAGCTTTTTTTGAGCAAAAATGTCTGGAATTGTTTTGTTTCTATTGATACGGGAGGCTGTTCGGCTGCTACTTATTTGGTAAACTTCAAATATTTTTGTTCTATATAATATATATGTGCAATCTTGGCAAACATCTAGTCGAAGGAAATATTATTCTAGCCAAGTCAAAATGTAAAAGAGTAGGCCAAATTATTTAAAAGGAACCTGGCTGAAAGGAGTGGAGAAAATTATTAAAAGTTTCAAGCTGAGTAGACCCACAATCTGTGCTTTCATGTGTAGGAAATATTATTTGTGATATGAATCGATGTGGGTTCAAATACTTGGGGAAAAGAAATTTGGATGTGATATCAGGAGAACCAACTTTAAAGTCAACAATAAAAGATTATGAACGCAGGAAAGAAACTGTTTTGTTATTTTCTCGTAACTTCCCTTGATTAGATCACCTTGAGGTAATGGGGCATGTAAATAGAGGAACATTTTGTCCACTACGCATTTGTGACAGATGATTTATATCGATCGGTGATCACCTATTGTCATGTAACCTTTGGTATATAGTTGAATCATTTGCAACAAAATTTTTACCTTGATCAGTACATCTTTTTGTTTCATTTGTGGATAATTATTCCTTTGGCATACTTGAATAAGGTGCTTATTTATTCACAAACATGAGATATCAAAATCAGTAATAACTTTTTAGTTGCTATAGATGTTCAGGATAGAGATAAAAAATTCTTGACAATAGCCGTTGAAGTAGCTTACAGAGGTGTAGAATGTGGAGATGGACGTCCTTTTTGTGCAGTTGTTGTTTGGAATGATGAAGTAGTTGTAAGCTGCCACAATCTGGTTCTCAGGCATACAGACCCTACTGCTCATGCAGAGGTTACGGCAATCAGGGAGGCAAGAATTGTAGCCACACACTGACATATATCACTTTGCCTCTTTCCTCGAGTGTTATCATGGATGCACCGCAACAAAAAAGGCTTTTCGTAGCGCGCTATTAACAGCGCACATTAAAAGCACGCCGTTAATATTATTATTAACAACGTGCATGTTTATGTGCGCTGTTAATAGTATTAATTTTTTTAAAAAAAAATCGTGTGCACTATTAACAGCGCACATTAAAAGCACGCCGTTAATATTATTATTAACAACGTGCATTTTATATGCGCTGTTAATAGTATTAATTTTTTTTAAAAAAAATCGTGTGTATTCATTAACAGCGCACATAAAATGCACGCCGTTAATAATTACATTAACGGTGTGCTTTTATGTGCGCTGTTAATAGTATTAAATTTTTAAAAAAAAAATCGTGTCTATATATTAATAGCGCGCATTAAAAGCACGCCGTTAATAATACTATTAACGGCGTGCTTTTTATGTGCACGCTGCGAAAGAAAAAAGCACGCACGTTATTTTCTCAGAGCGCTCAATTTTCATTCCCGCAAGCTCCAATTTCTCTTCTCTCTTCTGTGCGCCGACTTCTTCTTTGCAAAATCCTTGTCGCCGCCTTTACATATCCGCTATCTTCGCCGCCACGTCCTCCTAACCGGCGCCGCCTGTGTCGTTATTGTTGATTTTAGTCATCAGATGCCCTAATCTGAAAGGTAAGGGACCTTCGCACGATTTTGGTTTTGTATTTCTGCGAATTGCTTGGAATTGGAACATTACTCGCATGAATCTTCAAGTTTCACCGAATTTAAGCCATTGAGCTTATCAAATGATGGAATTGTTGAACTAAATCATTCTAATTGGGTAAGCCAAATGATCCTTTTCACACCTTATAAGGTTCCTCGTGACACCACCGAACCCCCTACCCTACTTCCTTGTGCACGTCAAGATTTTCTTGCCCCACTTTTTGCTCTATATAACGACAGAACTGTTATTTTTGTATAGATTGCACTCGAACGCAACTTCACAAGGGGCCGCAGGAAGGATCAAGTAGAAGCTGCTTGTCTTTACATTGCTTGTAGTTAAGAAATCCATCCGAAGTGTTGATCTCTGATTTTTTTTCCTCTGTATTTTATTCCATTTTTTAGTTGCTGTTTGTTCCCTGTTAGATAAGCTTGCCAACAACTTTAAGTCTATGTATAATGTGTATACTGGCTTATGTTGTAGGCATCTCTGTCTCATATGTCGATTTTACTTAAATTTTTCATCTGTGAGGCCATATGTTTTGATCTTCAGATTTGGGGTCAGAGAGTTTGTGCAGAAGTTTGATATGGGTTTTCATTTTGTGCCCTTGATTGAATGATGCTGCAAAAAGTTACGACACTTCCTAGATGGTTTGAGGCCGACTATCCATCTTGATGTGATGCTCGACGATCTTACTTATTATACTATTACCGTTGCCAAAGCTTTTAGAGCCGAAAAGTCACTCAAAGATATTGATTGAGAGATGCAGCGAAAGAGGAATCGTGCTCACCAAGCTAATCAGAATAATAAGAACCCTTATACGGGACCACCAAAGCAACCGGAACCACCAAAACCACAAGGACAACCACCTAAAGGGAACATTCTGAAGACTGATGAGAAACCACTGTGCAAGGAGTGCAATCGTCCATACTATGGCAAGTGCATGTGGGGCCACTACATGTGCTTCAAGTGCAGAGATTTGGGATACAAGGCTGGGGATTGCCCAAAGCTCAAGCAACCCGCTGCTGGAAGGGTCTATGTGATGCAAGCTGAGGAGGCTGAGGCAGAGCCGACACAACACTGATTACCGGTAACCTAGTTGTTTAATGTTTTTACCATGTTTTTATTGCGTGAAATGTTAAAATGGGTTATGAGAATTGATTGGGATAGTGAAGAACTTAGAAGAGAATATGTTGCATGCTCTACTTGAACTGGATTTAGGAGTCGACGTTGGAAATTTGTGGGACAGAAATACGATTTTCGAGATTATGAGGATCGAATTGAAGAGAAAAATTTAAGCTAGAGGGTTAAGTATGAAGTGGATAAGGCAGTTTAAGTTTTGCAATTATCAAGACTAGGCAAAAACAAAACAATGAACACATTTCCTGTGGAAAACTTTAAGGCCTCAATGGCCTCGGACTTGAGGCTACCTTTTGATTAGTGTTTCGGTCTTAGCTTACCGAAGAGATACTTGACGAAATTCTATTTAAGGAGGGTAGATTTGTAACGTCCGAAAAACCAAACCTACGTAAACCACATGCATGAAAATTATTTAAATTGCTTTTGTTTTATTTAATTGATTTTAAATTCTTGCATGGTATTTATTAAATGATTAAAGGTATGATTGCATGATTAAATGATTATATGGCATGTTTTCATGAAATTAAAGGATTTTACCCGAATATTCGATAATAGGCATGGGAAAGGAGGTCGGGGACGACCAAAACTAGAATAAATATTTTTCATAAATATTTTCAAGGCTTCTAAATATGATTAAAAATGATTTAATTTTTCTAAAATGTTGGAGTTCGAATAATTTTACGTGTTGAGCTCGATTTTTCTTAGGAAGCCGGTTTTGGGCAAACGAGGATTTTTTAAAAGATCAAAAATATTATTTTTTTGAAACTAAATTTTATAAACATTAATTTTTTAATTAAATAAGAGTTATTGGGCCCAATTTAACCAAATTGAGTAGGTCCAATTGCTCCTATACTTAGAAGCCCAAAACGAAAGCCCATTATTATGCAATTAAATCTATAAATAAATTACCTTGGTGCTTCAAAACACCACAATCAGCCAAAAAATACAACTAGCACACACATAATTTTTTAGAATATCAAGAGGAGGAAAAGTTAGGGTTCTTCGTACTCCGGTCGTCCATCTTCGCACCCTCGCCAATGATTGAATATTCGAGCGTTATAAACGCAAAGGCACGTTTTGTAAACCCTTTTACGCATCATTCAAATTATAATATGCATGTTTCAATTGTTTTTGCATGAAAAATATTTACGTTCGATGGTTTAACATTTTATCAAATATTTTCAAAAGTCTTCAACGTTTTTACGTATATGTGATCAAGATATGATTTACAACGAGTAGGCTGCCAACATAGAATGAAATATGAAGGGAATATGAATAAATTTAAAAAAATACAAGGTTGGAATCACGCATAAGCAAGGGAGAGAGGCACCTTGGGTATTCGAGGGTTTGGGATGGTTCACATGGTTCAAGTGGCTCGGCTTTGTGCATGGGGGGTCACGGCTTGGCCAGGGCTTGGGTTGGGGCCTTTGCTAGACGTGGGTCAGGGATTAGAAGAGTTCTAGAATGGCTAGGACTCGAGGAGCAGAGTGCAAGGAAGAGTCCGCTGGTTCTAGGACTCTTCCAAGGAGCGCAAGGGCAGCAGCGGCCAAGGGGGCTCAGGGTTGGTCCAATAGGGTCTAGGGAGGATGATCAAGGGTTGGGCCATTGGTTGGTAGAGGTTGGTTCGCTGTTGGCTCGACCACAGCGTGAGGAAGCTTCACATGTGTGCGGCTGCTGTTTCTATGTTTAAAGTTTGGGAAGAAAATATTAAAGTTTGAATTTATTCGAAAATTAAACGCCTCACGAATTATTAATTAAAGAATTGAATAGAAAGCCTCGAATTTAAGCTAAATGAAATTATAAAAAATTAGATTTAAGCTTAAATAATTATTTGAGATAAGCCCATGTCATTAAAAGTAGTAAAAAGTCAAAACCGATAAATTTTTACGTCTAGGGGCAAAACGGTCATTTTACACTTGGATAATATGTAAAAGCTTGGCAGCGTCCTGAAAGATCATAACAAATGTTAAATAATATTTTGTGATGTTTAAACTGAAAATATAAGATTTTATGATTTATGGTAAAGATGTACAATTTTTACTGTTAAAATGCTATTTTTGAAGAGTCATGATATTTTATGATTTTCTTTACTATGAAAAATGTTATTTTGTAAAGGTGGAAAGGAAATGATATTTTATGTTTTAAAAAAGAAAAGGAAAAATATTTTGATGTGAATTGACTGTGACAAAGAGGATATGTACGTGGGGGATCTGTTTAAGAAGGAACATTGAACTTACAATGTTGTGGGGGATTCGTTTTAAGAAAGAACGGTGAACTTACAATTTTGTGGGGATGTCTTGAGGGAAAAGGCCCTAGAGGGAGCCCATTTACGGGACAAGGCCCCAGAGGGAGCCCGACAATCGTATTTCCACGGCGGAGCCTAGTGCCTGTCCTCATGGGCCATGTGGAGCTGAAGACTGATCACTCCACCAGAGGATAAAAGCTAGTAACTTTCAAGGATCAAACTTCACCCAAAATGATAAAGGATTGAAAGATTTATGATTTTACGATTTTATATGATTTATATATGCCGAAAATTATTTTAATGGTTTATTTATGTTCAAAAATTATTTTAGATGAAAGTATTATTTTATTGCATATCCTTGTATATGTATTACTTGTTATTCATGTTTAGAACGTGCTGAATCATTAGACTCACTATGTTTGAATGTTGCAGTATTTGATGATATGAGAATGAGCTGACGCTTGAGTGGATCGAGTGTGACAGTACACTCACGAGGGACATTTATTTTCTGCATTAGCTTGTTAGATAAAAGATTTGAAGGATTATTGTTAATGATTTTATTAGGGATTTTTATGCTTTATTTCGTTGTTAGTTGATCTTTTTTTTAAAGGTCGGTGTAGGATTTTTGGTTAGTTCACGATTTTGAGGTTTTTGGGTACTCGAGAATTTGATTGTTAATTTATTACGATTTATGGAAATGCTAAGTGGTTTTAATTAGTAATTTTCGAGTTTATGATTATAAAAAAAATAGTAAACATTTCATTTATGTTACATAAATTTAAATTTCTTGGACCTTACATTAAATATGCGTGTGGCAGAAGAATTTAGAAAGTGATTCTACCTTGAGGCGTGAATCTTTGTTGAACGTTGAGGGAGCAGCGGTGCACTTGGGTCTTGGGAGAAGAAAAGTCATGCATGCAGGGTTTTCTTAATGCTAAATGGGTATGAACTTTGCTAATTGGGCCTGATTTAATTTTTAAACTGAAGATGATCAATTTGTTCAAGTGCACGCTTCTGCACCTTATGGTTGCTTCTCGCCTAGGCTGGCACGCGATTTTTTCGTGCCTGATTGAAGAGATGCACCTGGGTGATAACCCAGACTCACGCTAGGCGCAGCCAAGCGCACGCCTTTAATAACTACATATTATACCTTAAAATTCTTGAGATCTTAGTTCTAGAGTATGTTTAACTTTAAGTTGTTTGCAACTGTTGCTTGGCTCATGTTATGGGTCACAAATTAACATATCTAAGTTTCTGTCCCACTACCAGTTATGATGCAACAAAGAGCTATTATTTTCTTTTCATTTTGTTTATTTACAACTTGGATTTTCATCTTTAGGCTGGAAACTCAATAAGCGATACGCTTGTTGAGTTGAGTAGTCTTGGAATTTTATGTTACCCAAGTCACAAAACATTTTTATCATGGTAAGTGGAGTGCAACTGTGCAAGAAATGGTGTATTTTCTGATTGGGAAGATGTCACAGTCATACTGTTACGTGCAGATACAACTTCTGAAAATTTCTTCTAGCTTTCTGTTTCCTCTTGATCTGTTTTTAGCAATTTAGTTACGTCCACTCGAGGTTCTCTGTCTGTTTTGAAAAGTTTCACACTTTTATTTTTTACTGAGGTCCTCTCAATCTTACCATTCATTTTCAAAGTTGTAAAAAACTCAACAGAATATTTGAGCTTGCGGACTGTGAAATCTATGCTTCTTACGAGCCACGCCCTATGTGCTTTGGTGCTATCCATCTTTCAAGAATCAAGGTTCATTGCTCACTTTCACTTTCTCTTTCTACCGGTAGTATCTGCACCTATTTCTTCTTCTTCAGAGGTTGGTATACGGAGCCAAAGCTGAAGCTGCTGTTGCCATCGTGTTTGATGACTTAATTGTTGATGGATTAAGAGGCACTGGATTTTACCAAAATTCTCAGCTGGAAATCAAAAGAGCTGATGGAAATGAGGCTATCATTGTGGAGCAGGTGTTTGAGAAAACAAAGGCCAAATTTCAGCTGTACTGAAGTCGTGATATCATCTCAGCTAATAAATTAATCAAAAAACAATTAAAGATGTATTTATCTTTAGACATTTTATGCATAAATTAAACCCTATTTGTTCTAGTGTAATAATAAAATATTTATTTTATAGAATCACACTCAAGTACAACATAAACATACAAAATAAAAAGAACAATATATTAAAGCATGCTATAAAAAAATTGATATGATATAACAAAATGTAAACTACTACAAAAATTTTGCTAACTACATTGCAAATAGAAATTAGCAAACTCCTTTTATTTGCCAAAAAACCAAAATATTGTAAGTAAATCATTTGACAAAAATGAAGAATACAAATTCTAGCAATAATGGCATAATTAAATCATTTACGGAATACACAAACTATGTTTTGCTTAATTTAAATAGAAATCAACAAATTAAGTAGATAGAACAATGGAAATAATAAATTTGTAAATTCACGCTAAAGTCAAGTTTATTACTGCAATTCAAAGAATTTTAAAAACCAGCGGCGTTGGCGATTTACTGGAACTATTGGTCGGATTACTGCCTCTTTCATCCACGTTCTCCATGTATGAATCTTCATATTTAAATACATATGCAGCAAAGATTCAAATATGCCAGATCAGTAAAGACGAAAATATGTCAGGTAAAAGTTCAAATTTTGAGATCGAAACTCTCCTAGATCTTGAAACATTTTAGTTTAAAATCTACCAACCAAAGTATAAATTTGTCTGTGACTATTATAATAAAACAATGTCTAAGAAGCCCTAATATAATGATTTAGTGACTCTGATCCCAATTTAAATTTATCTCTTCTGGAATCACCTGTACTCCGAATATATCAGTGTTTGGCATCATCTTTTCTAAGGTGCATGATTATTTAATAACATAAGTCCGCTAAAAATACTCAGTGGGTGGGAGAAATTTCAATTTATACTAAGGTGCATGATTATTTAATAACATAAGTCCGCTAAAAAATAATAATTAATCTTACAAATGTCCACAATCTTTAGAGTATTATTCTATATGTAAACATCTCATTAGCAAGTACTGAGAGTATTATATATTTAATTACTAAATTAAATGCATGTTTTAGAAAAATCAAGACGCACCAGTTGCATTAATTTGTACGACTCGACTCATCCACGTACGTACTAAAGTGAATCTAATGTACACACAAATTAATGCAACCTTGATTTTCATAAATTTACGTGATAGATATAAAATCTCCATATTATAAACATGGAGAAATTATATATATATATATATCATTCAAACATTGTATTATATGTTTTTCAAAAGGGAAAAAAATAAAGATGAGACATAAAAAGTGTACGTGCTCACAAAAAAATTCTAAATTTTCCTTGTTCTTCAAATCCAAAAGAACTCAAATTTATTAATTGATTCCATTGGTTCAATTCCATCAACTAACTACTCTTTCCTATTCAAACAAGGTGTCGGCTCATATTTCTATACTTCGCTAAATAAAATCATGGACTTAAGCTAGATATAAAAATTCAAAATTCAATCCTTGACACTTAAAATCTATAGAATCTAACTCGACACAATACAAACTGAATCAAAAATTATAATTTGATGCCATTCTACAGAAAAATTGACAAATACACTACCAATAATTCAAACAGACTATTTTTGCACATTTTATCAAACATTTAAGGGAAATTACTAATGGAGCAAATAAAATTTGATGATTAAACTACAATTACATCAAACTTCAAAATATCTTTACAATACAAAAAGAAATTATGTGAAAAAAAAAAAAAGAAATGTCTTATTCATCAAGCATTAAATTGGATTTCAGAATAAGAAAACAATCAAATGAATGTAAAACCAAACTCAATTACCGAACATTGTCACTTTTAGTGATAAAGTTTAAGCAAACCAAAAATTATCCGTTTGAGGAACCATCTGCATTAAAACTAATAAGTAAAACAAATTAATCACAATAAACTTTTGAAACTAAATCTAAATTATTCACCATGTTTATCATCCACCATAAGTAAAATGATTCTATAGAACCCCATTGCTCTTGAATGAGTAGAGCCATATATTAACCGAGTTATCTAGATCGCAAATTTGAATTTGTTTCAAAGGTTCAGGCAGTCATAGAGTTCACCTTATCATCAATTTAAAGACATGAATGGGAATTTTCCTTCCGTGAAACATGGTAAAATATTCAGTGTTTCACAATAAAAATAAGCTGAACAATGCAATTGTGTTCTAAACAATCACATACAGAGCCATCCAAAATTGTATTTTCTACGTAACCTATATTTTAAGCACAACGCAAGCACAGTGCAGTAATGAAAATTGAGTTGCAAATGATGTTGTAACAAAGTAAACCACCCCGGAAAATCCCAAGATTCCAATAGTCTAAAGGGCTCCAAACTGTTACAAAATTTGAAAAAAAAACATCAATGGAACCAAAGAAGTATTAAAAATTGAATTCAAGACAATAAAATGAATGAGAACTCACAACGGTGGGAGGATACTTAGTGATAGGAACAACGAGAGGCTCTGTTGTGTGAACTAAATGATACACGGATGCCATGTGCCACACATTCCAAACAATACATACAATGTAAAATACCAAAGTGAAAGCAAAAGAAGAAAAACATGCAGATACAATACCTCTTTGTAAGAAGGAGCCTTCGGCTTGAAAAAATGTGCGCCTTACATATAGTACAACCATTAGCATTGCTTCTCTAAATATATACCTCAGTTATAGCAGTATAACAACAAAAAGAAGAAATAAAAATTACCAACCCTATTTCGGAAACTTTAATTAAAAAAAATACAAAATGACAGCATTATATTCTAGATCCAAATCAAAATTTGACAAAATCAGTGTAAAATTATATCAGAGCATAGCTGGGAATGCCCTAGTGAGTCTTGTGTACACTTGAATAGGCACAAATAGATTGTGCGTTTGTGTTTGATTTATCGGTATTACTCGCTCTTTCTTGAATTAGTTTGAGTAAGTTGTTGATGAGATTGATGATTTGATATGATGATGATGCATATGTGATATTTATTTGTGATATTCATACTATATTTTGTAGATGGATCCCACATTTGAAATTGCGAGTAGTAGTACTGAGAGGATGGTTAGACATTTCGAAGAAATGTCCATGGATTTAGTGATGGCTCGATTCCAGGATTTGAAACCACCGAGGTTCTTTGGCATCCAGAGTGCAGAAAGAGCAGAGGCCTGGTTGAAGGATATTGAGCACTTGTTTAATATTGTCGAATATTTTAAGCCTCGGAAAATGAAACTTGCCTTGTATCAATTAAAGGACCAAGCAAAATCTTGGTGGGAATTCCGTTGAGATTGGACTGAAAGAGACCGGGATTGAAGTCACATGGGATGTCTTCAAGGCCTAGTTTTTGATGCAGTATTCTCCTCCTTCGTATTATACTACCCAAGAGAATGAATTCAATAGCCTGCAGCAGGGAACGATGACCGT
This sequence comes from Primulina tabacum, assembly GCF_025594145.1. NCBI lineage: Eukaryota > Viridiplantae > Streptophyta > Magnoliopsida > Lamiales > Gesneriaceae > Primulina > Primulina tabacum. Next base: position 15,951,233 of record NC_134557.1, on the reverse strand, counting down.
TGTAGAATAAGCTTCGAAGTTTTTTACTTTGTTTAAATATGCGCCTCATGTAGCGGCAAATGCAAAAGAGAAATATAACAGGTTTGTGAATTGATTGCATCCTGCTATATATATTTTTGTCATTTCAGGTCTGCCAACGAGCTACGCAGAGGCAGTTGAACGAGCAAAGGTAGCTGAAGCTAGACTAAGGCGAGGAGGTCCTCAATACGTTCATTCACCTCCAGTGTCAGCTCAGCAGCCTCCCTTGCGTTCGAAAGGCAGAAACTTTAAGAAAACTGGTGCTACTACTTCTTCATCTTCTTCTGATTCCAGTGATCCCAGCGAGGGAGTCCCTTTATTGCTATTTATTGTAGCCATTGTGGAGGCAAACATATTTTTGAGTAGTTTCGAGGTGTATTTAGTACTTGTTATCATTGTGGACAGGAAGGCCATTTCTCTCGAGTATGTTAGAATAGGGGAACGACTTCTTCCCAACCCCAGCCAGGATTTCGAGGTGGCCCTAGTACGATGAGACCTGCTATTCATGTTCCCTCTTTCCAGCAGTCGAATGTTCCACGATTTTGAGGACCTGGTAGCCAGACTATCCAAGGCCCTCCGCAAGTTAGAGTGTATGCCTTGACCGAGGATCAGGCAAAAGAAGCTCCTGGTGGTGTGATTTCAGGTATTTGCATGCTTTGCGATTATCTTGCACGTGTATTATTTGATACATGAGCATCTCACTCATTCATATCTCATACATTTGTTGCATCCCATAGTATTATGTGTACCACGTTGTACGATACTTTGTCGATAGACACGCCAACAGGAAAGATTATTTGTCTGAGCAAATTGTGCATAATTGTGTATTGATTTATGAGGATAATGTGATGTTCTGAATTTAATTGTCCTTCCAATGCACGACTTTGATTTTATTGTTGGCATTGATATCTTGACAACCAATCGAGCTACTGTTGATTGTTTTCATAGAGTGGTTCGATTTCGACCTGTCGATGGACCCAAGTGTAATATTATGGCAAGGGTTCCCAAGCTAAAATTCCATTGATATCTTTTTTGGAAATGTCCCGGCTTTTGTTTAGCTGGGATGAGGGTTATCTTGTCTATGCTGTTTATGTATCTAAAAAAGAGCCTTCTTTATCTGATATTCATGTTGCGAAAGAGTTCCCATATGTATTCCCGATTAGATTCCTGATTTTCCTCCTCATCGAGAAGTTGAATTTGGTATTGTTATTATGCCAGGGACTGCGCCTATTTCGAAAGCCCCTTATCGCATGGCACCTCTGGAATTGAAAGAATTAAACGAACAATTACATGATTTTCTTGATAAGGGATATATTCTATTGAGTGTAATACCTTGGGGAGCTCCAGTTTTATTTGTTCGAAAGAAATATGGTACTATGCGAATGTGTATTGATTATAGACAATTGAATCGTGCTACTATGAAAAACAAGTATCCACTTCCTTGTATTGATGGTTTATTTGATCAGCTTCAGAGTAGTTCTATCTACTCTAAGATTGATCTTTGTTCTGGTTATCATCAAGTACGAGTTCGAGAAGGAGATGTGCCTAAGACTGTTTTTCGTACAATATATGGCCATTACGAACTTAGTTATGCTTTTCGGTCTCACGAATGCTCTTGCTATCTTTATGGATCTAATGAATCGGGTTTTTCGATATTTTCTTGACCGATTCGTCATCGTATTTATTGATGACATTCTTGTATATTCGAAATCGAAAAAGGAGCATGCTGAACATCGAGGCTGGTAGTTCAAACTCTTCGCAATGGTCATTTATATGCTAAATTGTCCGAATGCGAATTCTGGATGGACAAATTAGTATATTTGGCCCACGTCATTTCGAGACATGACATACATGTTGATCCTGCGAAGGTTGAATCTGTATTGAATCGGTCGAGATCTATGAATGTTCCTGAGATTCGTAGCTTCATGGGTTTGGCTGGTTATTACCGTCTTTTTATTGAAGGATTTTCAAAAATAGCTAAACCTATTACTCAACTGACACAGAAGAATCAGAGATTAATTTGGTCAGATGAATGTGAAGCTAGTTTTCTTGAATTGAAGACGAGATTGACCACAGCACCTGTGCTTACTATTCCCTCAGGTACCGGAGGATTTGTTGAAAGGGGATCGGTTATGGTGCCCGGATGCGCAACGGAAGTTTCAAAAAATGATTTTCAACAAGTGAAAAACGAGCACCCACTAGTAGTGTAGCAAATAACATAACACGAAAATATGTCATACATAGTGTGTTTAGAGATATTACCTATCAATCACAAAGGATTGATGATGGCTCCAACTTAGTTGTCAAATAACTAAGCTCTTGAATGGATGACCCAATCTACCAGTAACAAAGTAGAACCACTTTAATTTTGCACTAGAAAAATTAGAGTACTTTTCATTGAGAAGAATAATCTTTCCTCAACAAAATCAAGAAGAAAAATGGAGGAGAATCACAATGAAAAATTTCTGCCATTAGCTTGTGCAAGGAGAGAAGGGAGACTTTTCTTGGTTATGAGAAAAGTTGTTGTGTATTCCAAAGGCATGTCATGCCTTGGATGTTGAAAAAGTTGTCTCCACCCTTTCACCTCCCATGCATGCAATTCTATTTGGGCTTGTAACAATTACAAGGCCCATGGACTTTAATTTAATTGTCTCAAAAAAATTTGAGACCAATTAAACCTTACTTGATTTTACTCAAACCCACTAGTTGAATAATTATTTCTAATTGGGCTCTACAAGGCCCAATATTGTTTAATTAATTCAACACTTGAATTAATTTAATTATTTGGACTCTACTAGGCCCAATAGTATTTAATTAATTCAACATTTGAATTAATTTAATTTAGTCGATAATAATGTTTATGAAAATCATTTTCAAATACATTATTTGTTTGGCCAACTTTTAATTTAGGAATACTTCCTTAAATTAAAAGTTACATTCTCCTATAGAAGTCATACTTCTATTTTTATTTGCGATTATAAACTCCTTTATAAGTCGTTCAACACATTGAACTATTTTACTTCTCAACGGAATCTAGAAAGTTAGCACTTGTGTGACCCTCAATGGTTCAATGATACAACTAGCCGTGGATTCACATCTCAATGTGATTTGGGACTAAACATGTCCTTATATGAGCATACCCCAGTTGCTCCATTCTTATTTATCAACTCCTTGATAATAAGAACGTCAGAACTCAAGTCTGATAGTAGCCAACCAATCATGTTAAACGCCTAGCAGCATCGCTTACATGATTCTCTAGGTATCAAATGATAGTGCCTGCAAGAACCAATCTATTATGGTCAGCGTACAGTAATGTGACGGCCCGTATTTCGTGTTCATAATTTTGCGAAATTATTAAAATTTTCTATTTAAATAAATAAACTTGTAACGTATAAAAACTTTCGTAAAATAACCCAAAGGTTTAACATAAACATAGCAGCGGAAACTGAATAATGTTTTAAACAATAACTTAAAATATATAAAAGTTATAACAATAGTTTGAATATAAAACTGAATAACTAAACATGAGGTCCTCGGGTTCGTACTACCGCCGATCCGAGCTAACTCACTGGTCCCCGCCCTCAGCCTCTGCATCGTCAGTACCTACAACAATCAAGTCTAGTGAGTCTAAAGACTCAGCATGCATATATCGTGAATAACAAGTAAATATATCATAAAATCGCCTGCAACGTAAATATATCGTATCGTAAAGCGTAACGTGAAAATCGTATCGTGAGTAATTATAAATACGTGCATATCTGAAAATTATACGTAAAAGCTTTGCTCGATAGAGCTCTGTCATAACATATCATATCGTAATTTTTCTGTAGAGATAATGTTCTACGCAAGTGACCCATAACATAACATGCACATCTGATCAGACTAAACCATAGTATACTGGGCGGTAGTGATCATCACAACCCTTGGACTGGATATCCGTACCCATACATAATCGTAAACCGGTCGTAAGTCACCGGGTGAAGCAATCCCATAAGCGTAAGGTGGCCACAAGACATATCGCATATATCTCAAAAATAAACATTTTCTATTTTTTTATGCACGTAATATAATTATTATCCTGTTTTAATTTACCAATTTAGTTGGATCGTTCCCAGGCTCGCTGCGACCTAATTCTACCATGAGACACATGCAAATAATCTCAACTTGACCAACACTTCATAATCGAACTAAAAACGAGACAATTATGCCCAACAAACTTAGTATCTAACCATGACTCCGTACCAACCCGAACCAACATCGAACCATCATTTAGTCATGATTAAAATACACCTTAAATACTGGAAAATATATACTAAGGACTGTAATACACGAAAATTGTGCATGGAGGCCAAAATCATGAAACGCTCTTTTGAGAGTCACTTTGGCACATTGCACCGTAAATTCTCGTACGACCTCTAAACTTAACCAAATCACGAACGGCCAAAACGTGACCTTTCTAACTCAATAAGGTACTGTTCAGTCCAAGTCCATAGGCTAAAAGTCAACCAACAACTCGAAACAGCCCTCTGAACCGAAGCTCAAAGCTGCTGTCCAGAAAATGCAGCAGCGGCTGCTGTGATTCCTTGGCTTCGGTTTCAAGGCTTTGGCCATTGGGGGCTTGAACCACCAACCAGAGCCTCTTAACAACATTCTAAGGAGTGGCTCAGACCATGGCTAAGGGCTAAAAGCCAACCACAATCCAAGCAACCACCTAAAACAATCCAAAGCTTCACCCGAGAACACATATGTTGTCCCGTGGGGAGTGTTGCTTGTTCTTGCTATCATGTATCATTCCAGTGGCCATATGATCGACCATGGCATGATCTAAACATCATGAGATATTGTGTGAACCATGGCTAAGGACTAGAAGCCAACCAAGATCCACCACAAACCAAGAAGCCGAAGCTTCACACACACAAAAAAAAATTCAGAAAAACTGAAACCGAAGGGGCACTTGTCATGTTTATTTTAAAAACCGACGGGACCATGAACCAAGCCATGAAAGGGCATCTTGGTCATGTCCTAGACATGCTAAGAAAGTATTATAACCATGGCTACAGCCCCTAGGACAGCCATGGATCGAACACATGCCTTAGACAACAAACCAAGAAAATCGAAACTCAAATCTGCACTATGGAGAGTTGCTGTCCATTCAGTGTTGCTGGGGGGAAAGGGACTTAAACCAATGGACTAACACCTTCCTAACACACTCTAAATCATGTCTATATGTAGCCTTGGGTGCCTGGAAATCAAGCCAACCTCCTGAACCACAAAACAAGCCAAAACCGTGAGGTACAAGTGAAAGCCAAAAACATACTGCACAGAATTTTCAAAGGTTTCTTGACATGATTTCGGTTTTGTCATGGATCAAGCACATGTAATGGTTTAAAAATAGATATATAACTTGATTGAAGAGCAAAGAAATAATATAGACATGCCTTAAGTTGTTTTTACAATAAACAACACAATACGTCGGATCGGGAGACACGGCAACGGAAATGAAGAAACCTTTCTATTGTTGTGGTCTTGGTCGTACGGTCCCTTCATCTTATATATTCCGACCGATTCGAAAACTATTGGTATATCGAGAGCTGTCAAAGAATCGATAATATGTGTCATGTCGTAGTTGCATTGATGGTGTAATCTATGAAACCCCTTTCATAATTACCAGCATACTCTGATCAGAGATTTCATACTACATATACATGTGATCACATAGGATATCCATATCCGAAGGTAAGCGGTGAATCCCCGACTACAATGCATCGACTTTTATATATTTCGACAAAACACCTAACCTTGTCACCTGATGACCCCATGAGAGTCGGTAAACAAGTCAAAGTGCAATGCTAGCACATAGAGTCTCAATGTTATCCCGGGTCATAAGATCTAATGGTGTACAGTCATAAACTAGGACATTTCCACTCGATAAGTGAGAACCACTTGGAAAGTCCTATATGGAAGGTTGTTCAGTGCACTCTACCAGGAGCACCTATCTGCATGCTCGGACATCACAATGTCCCCTACCAATGAAACATGATACTCACATCGCAGATACTAGTCTCAAACTCGAGAGGCATATATCCTTCTTAGCAGCGGCTGAATCGACTAGGAACTGTTTAGAATATACAGTATTACAAATATGAGTTTCATGATACTCATCATATGAGCATCTCATATTCTTTATATTATTTGTATATTCAAGGACTTTATCTATGCAGCTAACATGGGTATACAGATAAACATGTGCCAAAACAATAATTTCAATTATTATTAAAATAAAAATTGTTTATACATAGAGTTTCATTGTGAACACTCGGCCAACACTTGACTCGACGGGCACCTACTCTAACATTTGTAGTGTGTACAGATGCATCTGGTAAAGGTTTAGGCTGTGTTCTGATGCAACATGACAAGGTGGTTGCTTATGCATCTCGTTAATTAAAATCTCATGAAACTCGTTATCTATTCATGATCTGGAATTGGCCGCCATTGTGTTTGCTCTGAAAATATGGCGCCATTATTTATATGGAGAAAAATTTGTTATTTATTCGGATCATAAGAGTCTGAAATATCTTTTTTCTCAATCTGATTTGAATATGAGGTAACGCAGGTGGATGGATCTCTTGAAAGATTTTGATTGTGCGATTCAGTATCACCCTGGATCGGTAACGTTACTGCGGATGCCCTTAGTCGGAAAGTTCATGATTCTGTTTTAACTTCTGTTAATGTCACCAAAGTACACGAGGATATATGTACTTCTGGGTGGACTTTTTACTCCAATTAGAATCTGTCACTGTCTCAGAAATAAAAATTGAGCCGAATTTGATATCTAAAATACGAAAGGCCCAACGAAGTGATGCTCAGATTCAAAAGTCCAAAGAACTGGTATCTGCAGGATATCGTTATGGATTTCAGATTTTTTGTGATGGTTCTTTACGACTTAGTGGTCGGCTGGTAGTTCCTGACGATTCTGATTTGAAATATGCCCTTCTTCGTGAAGCACATTGTAGCAAATACAGTATTCACCCTGGAGTCCGAAAAATGTATTTGACATTGAGACCTCAATTATGGTAGAGGCGTATGAAGAAGGACATTACTGAACTTATTTCAAAATGTCTTGTATGCCAACAAGTGAAAGCCGAAAGAATGAAACAGAGAGGATTACTCCATAGTCTTGAAATTTCAAAATGGAATTGGGAACATATTGCTATGGATTTTTTGACTCATTTTCCTCGTTCACCCAAGGGCTGTGATGCTATTTGGGTTATTATCTATCAGCTTTTGAAATCTGCACATTTCATTATGTATGACCGGACTTATCCTTATAAGAGAACGGCTCGTTTATACATCGAGAATATTGTGATATTGCACGGTGTTCCAGTATCGATTGTATCAGATCGTGATCTAGATTTGCTTCTAAATTCTGGGGTAGTTTCCAAAAAGCTATGGGTACGCGTTTGGCTACGAGTACTGCTTATCATCCTCAAACTAATGGCCAGACCGAGCGTACAATTCAAACGTTAGAAGACATGTTACGTGCTGTTGTGATGGATTTCAAAATGGGATGGCAAGATGCTTTACCATTGGTAGAATTTTCTTATAATAATAGTTTCCAAATGAGTATTGGTATGACGCCGTTTAAAGCTTTATATGGGAGACGATGTAGGTTACCGTGATTCTGGGATGGAATTGGTGAAAGATAGATGACTTGACCTGAAATGATACAGGAAATGAATGATAAGGTTCAGTTGATTCGACAGCGAATGAAAGATGCTCTGGATCGTCAAACGAGTTATGTGAATAAACGAAGATCACCCTTAGAATTCCATAAATGTGATAAAAGTATTTTTGAAAATATCGCCCTTTAGAGGCACCGTTCGATTTGGCATGCGAGGAAAATTATCTCCTCGATATGTTGGTTCATATGAGATCCTTGATCGAGTTGGGGATCTTTCGTATCATTTGGCAATGCCACCAGCTCTATCTGTCATTCATGATGTATTTCATGTTTCTATGTTGAGAAAGTATGAACCAGATCCATCACATGTGCTTCAACCTGATGAGGTTGAACTTGATCCTTCTCTTTCCTATGTTGAACAACATGTTTGCATTATGGATCGGAAGAAAAAAATATTGCGTAATAAATCAATTCCACTAGTTCGAGTGCAATGGACACGACATGGTGTGGAAGAGTCAACTTGGGAATTAGAGAGCAAGATGCGAGAATCATATCCACACTTATTTGATTTTATTCTACATGTTCCATTGTATTCAATGTATAATGATCCATTTACTGATTTTAGTTTTGATATGTACTATACATGGTGACATATTATATGTTTGCCAATGTTATGTATATAGAGATCTTTGAGATTTCGAGGATGAAATCTTTAAGTGGGGAAGAAATGTAAAGGCCTGGTATCGTATTATCGTAAATCATAGTGTGATTATCGATAATTCATGAAATTGTCATGTGATTACGTAAATTACGTATATAATTGATATTGAAAGTAAGAAATGTGTTTGTGATAATGAAATATTTGAATATTAATTGATTTGTGTTTGAATGATGTGTTGGACCGCAGTAGAAAAATGACACATGTTACGGTTTTCAGCATAAATATTTGAGTATTAGTCCAAATGAAATGAGACCAATTTCATTCGAAAGGTAATACATAGTGCTAAAAATTTCATGCTTTGAATTTTGTTAAATCCATTTGGAAATAGGGGCAAAATCATCCCAAAGTGTAACACGTGCATTGCAATTTTTGCACCGACACATTTTGGGAGAATGAGCGTAACGCTCGCGTCAGATATCCAAATTGAGTGAGGTCAGTGGAAAATGAAATCCAAGACATAGATCTAGAACTTTTATGCTGATTAATTTTGCTACTTCGGAACCGAGAATGTTGGACAGAACATCCCGCGCTCGAGTGCGAGATGTTACCGCCCGAGCACGAGAGCGGTGAAATGATAAGAACGAGTTGCTGTCACGTTTTCTTTCATTTCATTTCAGTAACTTCGAGAGACTACGAGAGGAACTTGATTTCTATCGTCTGAATCTACCTCGAAACGTTATCAGAACGCGAAATAAATTATATATTCGGAATCTTCGCGTCGAGAGCTTCCTTTTGGAGTAAGATTCTTTTGGTTTCAGCAGCTCTAATTATTAAAATGGTGAAATAGCATGTATTTGAAGTCAAGATTCATATATGCGGTAGAATAATCGACAAGAAACTAAGTTTTCAAGTCGGAACTGAATTATGTTATGATTTTGATTTGATATGAATTTTCAAAGTTTCCAAAGATATTCGAAACTTATATTGTTGAATTTGAATGAAATTATTGATTGAAATTAATGTATTATTGATGTAGATAGAGTTTCTATATTGAAATCTTCAAGCTACATCGACTGGGAACGAAGAATTGAGGTATGTTGCGACCGAGTAACATACGACATATCTTTATCATATGATATATGTCTGATTGATTTGATTGATAATATGTGAATATGTGCTTTATTTGTTGAATTGATGTGACATACACGATATTATGATTGGATTATCGATGTATAAAATAAATATTTTGTTAACACACATTATCTGCTACAACATCGATACATGACATACACGTTGAGCTATGATCCTTAGATATCCTGATATGATTGGATTTGATTATGGGGTTTGTGAACACGATGTTATGTTTGGCATTATGTGGCCCTTAAAGCATAGTCATTTGTGACCCCGATGATTGATTGAGATTTGGGATTTGATAGAGCTTTGTAAACGCTATCATACGAGTATCCCTGATTGAGGCCGGTGTGCCAGCTCGAGCTTTGATTTGATAGCGATTCGATTGATTCCGATATATGCTCAGTGGATGGACATTTGACCTGATATCTCCACGACATAAATGCATTGCATATCATATATCATTGTGTAGATATGTGTTGTATATATATGATGGTTGTTCCATACGGAACTTTACTCACCCCCAAAGGTAGCCGTTGTTGTCTTTGTGTGTGGACAATGGCAGATACTTCAGGTTATCAGGAGACCAAAGATGGTACTTCTGGAGGGAGTCACTTTTGATTTGAGGTTTAGTGGTTTATCCCAGTATATATGTATACGTATCTAAATACCGGGGCATGTCCCGAGGATATGAGTTGTTTATATGTAGTTGGTTTTGATTATGTGTGAGAATATTTTATGATATGATATGAAATACTATTTTTAGTATTCAAATAATATATTTTGGGCTCATTGTAAAGAAAAAATTAAACTTGTTTTTCGATGTAATTAATTAACCCTAATCAAATTAAATTGTAATAATAATTAGAAGTTAAGGGCCCCAGACTGTATGGTATCAGAGCGAGGTTTGAGCCAGTGTATGGGCGCCGCACGATGTGACGTGTTTTAAAGCCATGAGACCTCGGGCCAAAGCGGACAATTTCACAAGTGGGCTGGGCCGTGACAAATTAAATGAGGGTTGTAGTTGTCTAACATTTTGTAAATGCAAAAGCCCACACATCTCATACCTCAAAACAAAACACCAAAAACAAATAAAATCATTATTTTAGCATAATAGTATTTTTTGTTGAATATTACATTCGTGTATTGAGAAGGCATCAAGGAACATTGAGTTACGAATCTAAACCAAAATTGTGGCAAAATCACAAAGAAATAAGAATTCTAATGTGTGAATGTAGAAGGCCGTATCCCATTCCCAAAGTGAAAAGAACACAAACTTTACATTATTTGACGAAATTTCTTGAATACGAAAAAGATAATTAAGATATTTAGAACTTGTTTCAATCTTGATTTTATCAAAATTCAGTAAAATTTCAAAGGAAACGGCGATTCTACAATTTTCCATCTATTTTTACTTAATTCAACCATGGAAAGTGTGTCTCAAGCATTTCTAAACGCATTAAAGAAACTGATATCGATGTTGCTCGACCTGATCACTGGGGAATCAACTGCAAAAAATCGAAGTCGTCATTCATATAATTACTAAAACAAAATATATATGTATTCCTAGTAATGCTATAATTAATATAAAATACATATAAATATATGCATTGCACATGTCTAGTTTTGCCATGCAACATACTGAAAAATTGGTAAAATATAAATATTCGAAGTATATATGTACTTTATTATTATATTTTCAAACCAAGTTGTGTAAGTAAAAGATTTTTTCTAACCAATCATCTTCATCATCTTCGAGTTCCAGTGGATCCCAGAGAGGGAGTCCCGTTGTCGCTCCTTATTGTAGTTATTGTGGAGGCAAACATACTATCGAGCAGTGTCGAGGTATGTTTGGTACTTGTTATCAGTGTGGAAAGGAAGGCCATTTTTCTCGAGTATGTCCGAATAGGGGTACGACTTCGTCCCAACCCCAGCTAGGATTTAGAGGTGGCCCCAGTATGATGAGACCTGCTGTTCCTGTTCCTCCTTTTTAGCAGTCAATTGTTCCACGATATCGAGGAACTAGTGGTCAGAGTGCCCAAGGCCCTCCTCAAGTTCGAGTATATGCTATGAACGAAGATCGGGCGAAAGAAGCTCCTAGTGGTGTGATTGCAGGTATTTGCATACTTTGCGATTATCCTGCACGTATTTTATTTGATACAGGAGCATCTCACTCATTCATATTTCATGCATTTGTTGCATCCCATAACATTATGTGTATTCCGTTGTATGATACTTTGTCGATAGCCACGCCAGCAAGAATGATTATTCTATCTGAGCAAGTTGTGCATAATTGTGTATTGATTTATGAGGATAATGTGATGTTCTTGAATTTGATTGTCCTTCCAATGCACGACTTTGAGTGTATTGTTGGCATGGATATCTTGACGACAAATCGAGCTACTGTTTATTGTTTTCATGGAGTGGTTCGATTTCGGCCTATTGATGGACCCAAGTGGAATTTTTATGGCAAGGGTTCCCAAGCCAAAATTCCATTGGTATCCTCTTTGGAAATGTCTCGACTTTTGTTTAGCGGGGATAAGGGTTATCTTATCTATGTTATTGATGTCTTTAAAAAGGAGCCTTCTTTATCCGTGATTCCTGTTGCGAAAGAGTTCCTAGATGTATTTTCCGATGAGATTCCCGATTTTCCTCCTAATCGAGAAGTTGAGTTTAGTATTGATCTTCTGCCAGGAACTGCGCCTATATCGAAAGCTCCTTATCGCATGGCACCATTGGAATTGAAAGAACTGAAAGAACAATTACAAGATCTTCTCGATAAGGGATATATTCGACCGAGTGTATCACCTTGGGGAGCTCCAGTTTTATTTGTTCGAAAGAAAGATGGTACTATGAGAATGTGTATCGATTATAGACAACTGAATCGGGCTATTGTGAAAATTAAATACCCACTTTCTCGTATTGATGATTTATTTGATCAGCTTCAGGGTACTTCTGTTTACTCTAAGATTGATCTTCGATCTGGTTATCATCAAGTACGAGTTCGAGAAGAATATGTGCTTGAGACATCTTTTCGTACGAGGTATGGCCACTATGAATTCTTGGTTATGTCTTTTGGTCTCACGAATGTTCCTGCTGTATTTATGGATCTAATGAATCGTGTCTTCTGAGATTATCTTGAACGATTCTTAATTGTTTTTATTGATGATATTCTTGTCTATTCGAAATCGAAAAATGAGCATGCTGAACATTTGAGACTGGTACTTCAAACTCTTTGTACTAGCCATTTATATGCTAAATTGTTCAAATGTGAATTCTGGATGGACAAAGTGATATTTTTGGGCCATGTTATTTCGAAACATGGGATATCTGTTGATCCGACGAAGGTTGAGGCTATATTGAATTGGCCGAGACCTACCAATGTTCCTGAGATCCGTAACTTCATGGGTTTAGCTGGTTATTATCGTCACTTTATTGAAGGAGTTTCAAAAATAGCTAAACCTATTTCTCAACTGACACAGAAGAATCAGATATTCATTTGGTCAGATGAATGTGAAGCTAGTTTTCTTGAGTTGAAGACGAGATTGACCACAGCACCTATGTTTACTATTCCCACAGGTACTGGAGGATTTGTGGTGTGTACAGATGCGTCTGGTAAAGGTTTGGGATGTGTTCTGATACAACATGGCAAAGTGGTTGCTTATGCGTCTCATCAATTGAAATATCATGAAACACGTTATCTTGTTCATGATCTTGAATTGGCCGCCATTGTGTTTGCACTGAAAATTTGGCGCCATTACTTGTATGGAGAGAAGTTTGTTATCTATTCAGATCATAAGAGTCTGAAATATCTCTTTTCTCAATCTGATTTGAATATGAGGCAACGCAGGTGGATGGATCTCCTTAAGGATTTTGATTGTGAGATTCAGTATCACCCGGGATCGGTGAATGTTACTGCGGATGCCCTTAGCCGTAAAGTTCATGATTATGTGTTAGCATCTGTTTGTGTCGCCAAGGTACATGAGGATATATGTACTTCTGGTTGGACTTTTCACTCGAATTGAAATTATGTCACTGTCTCAGCATTGCAAATTGAGCCGAACTTGATATCGAAAATAGGAAAGGCCCAACGAAGCGATGCTAAGATTCAAAAGTCGAAAGAACTTGTATCTGCAGGACATCAGTCTGGATTTCAGATTTCTTCTGATGGTTCTTTACGACTTAATGGTCGACTGGTAGTTCTTGATAATTCTGATTTGAAATTTGCCCTTCTTCGAGAAGCACATTGTAGCAAATACAGTATTCACCCTGGAGGCCGAAAGATGTATTTGACATTGAGATCTCAATTTTGGTGGAAACATATGAAGAAGGACATTGCTGAATTTATTTCGAAATGCCTTGTATGCCAATAAGTGAAAGCCGAGAGAATGAAACCGGGAGGATTATTCCATAGTCTCGAAATCCCAAAATGGAAATGAGAACATACTGCTATGGATTTTGTGACTCATTTACCTCATTCTCCCAAGGACTGCGATGCTGTTTGGGTTATTATTGATCGGCTTTCGAAATCTGCACATTTTATTCCGTATGAGCGGACTTATCTTTATAAGAGAATGGTCCGTTTATACATCGAGAATATTGTGAGACTGCACGGTGTTTCAGTGTCAATTGTATCAGATCATGATCCCAGGTTTGCTTCTAAATTCTGGGGTAGTTTTCAAGAAGCGATGAGTGCGCGTTTGGCTATGAGTACTGCTTATCATCCTCAAACTGATGGCCAAATTGAGCGTACAATTCAAACCTTAGAAGATATGTTACGTGCAATTGTGATGGATTTTAACATTGGATGACAAGATGCCTTACCATTGGTAGAATTCTCTTATAATAATAGTTTTCAAACGAATATTGTTATGGCACCGTTTGAAGCCCTATACGGGAGACGATGTAGATCACCGTTATTCTGGGATGAAATTGGTAAAAGACAAATGACTTGACCTGAAATGATACATGAAATGAATGATAAGGTTCAGTTGATTCGACAACGGATGAAAGCTGCTCAGGATCGTCAAACGAGTTATATGAATAAACGAAGACGACCCTTAGAATTCCAGAAAGGTGATAAAGTATTTTTGAAAATAACTCCCTTTAGAGGCAGTGTTCGATTTGGGATGCGAGGAAAGTTATCTCCTCGATATGTTGGTCCATACGAAATCCTTGATCGAGTTGGGGATCTTGCCTATCGACTGGCATTGCCACCATCTTTATCTGCCATTCACGATGTGTTTTATGTTTTTATGTCGAGAAAGTATGAACCAAATCCATCACATGTGCTTCAACATGATGAGGTTGAACTCGATCATTCTCTTTCTTATGTTGAGAAACCTGTTCGTATTATGATCAAAAGGAGAAGATATTACGTAACAAATCGATTCCTTTAGTTCGAGTACAATGGACACGGCATGGTGTTGAAGAATCAACGTGGGAATTGGAGAGCAAGATGCGAGAATCATATCCATACTTGTTTGATTCTCTTCCATATGTTCCACTGTATTCAATGTATAATGATCCATTTACTGATTTTAGTTTTGATATGTACTATAACTGGTGACGTATTTTATCTTTGTCAATGCTATGTATATAAGTATGTTTGAGATTTCGAGGACGAAATTTTTTAACTTGGGGAGAAATGTGAGACCCCGAAAATAAAATAGTATTGATGGCATTTTTGTAAATAAGTTGAAAAATATTCAATTTATTTTGATGGCATTTTCGTAAATAAGTTGAAAAATAATGAATAAATTCTAAGGGTAAAATGGTAATTAGTGACATATCTTGGTCATATGAAGTCCAAATGATTTGAGATTTGGATATAACATAGAAAACTCAAAATATAGAAGTTTCATGTTTTGAGTTTGGGAAAATTTGATCGTTTGACTGATCCAAAAGGATATACCGGTGTTAAAATGTTAAATAGTATATATTATATTATATTATTTTATTAATATAATATAATATAATAAAAAAGATAAACATGACTTTACGTGAGAAATCAGAAAGTTCAACTGAAAAAAGAGAGAATAGACAAAATAGGGTTTTGATTTTTCTTTTCGATCTTGCGACTTATCGATTTATCTAATCGACGAACCGGCTTCAGTTCTGGGATCGTTGACACGAGGTCTTCGATTTGAGGTATAAATTTTGTAGTTTTGGTGATGTTTGATATTCGTCGATTTTTGGGAAAAATTCCGATAAATTATTAAATCATACTGAAATTGAAAATTGTTGAATAGTGTATGATTTTAACGAAGAAGAGATGATTATAGTGATGTTATTTTGAATTATTCCCAAATTATTATAATTATTGAATTATTCCCAAATTATTATAATTAAAGAATTTTAATCGTTGGATTGAGATTGAAGAATTGTTTGTCAGTTATTATTAATTCTGATTATATATGTGGTAGACTAACCGACAAGAAACTAAGTTTTGAAGTCGGAATGAAATTATGTTCTAATTTCGATTTGATATAAAAGTTCAAAGTTTCAAAAGATATTTGAAACTTATGTTGTTGATTTTGAATGATGTTATTGATTGAAATGAATATGTTATTGATGTAGATAGATTATTATACTAATATATTCAGGCTACATCGACTGGAACAAAGAATTGATGTATGTTGCGACCGAGTAACATACGACAGGTATCTGTAACATATGATATATGTTTGATTGATTGATTGGATTGAGAATACATGTCTATATGCCTTATTTAGTGAGTTTATGTGGCATACATGACATGCACGTTGAGCTATGATCCTTGGTTACCCTGATATGATTTGATTTGATTGTGGGGTTTGTGAACACGATGCTATGTTTGGTATTACATGACCCTTAAAGCATAGTCATTTGTGGCCCCGATGATTGATTGAGATTTGGGATTTGATGACGCTTTGTCGATGTTATCATATGAGTATCCCTGACTGAGGTCGGTGTGCCAGCTCGAGCATTGATTTGATAACGATTCGATTGATTCTGACATGTGCTCAGTGGATGAGCATTTGACCTGATACCTCCACGACATACATGCATTGCATATCATATATCATTGTTTAGATATCTGTGGTATATATTGTGGTTGCTTCAGACTGAGCTTTGCTCAGCCCAGAGAGGGCTGTTGTTGTCTTTGTATGTTGACAATGACAGGTACTTCAGGTTATCAGGAGACCGGAGATGGTACTTCTGGAGGGAGTCATGGTTGATTTGAGGTTTCGTGGTTTTTCCCAGTATATATGTATATGTATCCATATACCGGGGTATGTCCCGAGGATATGAGTTTGTTTGTATGTAGTTGTTTTGGGATTACGTGTGGGCTTGTTTTATATTGTGGCATGTTGAGACGAGACGATATTATATACTATTTTAGTAGTATAATTATAGTTGACACGTTTTGGGCTCATTGTAAAGAAAATTTAAACTCATTTTCCGCTGTAATTGATTAACTTTAATCAGATTGCATTGTAATAACGATTAGGAGTTAAGGGCCCCACAGAAGTTGATATGAAGCATGAACAACATCTCATGTATTTTCATATCAATTCGAGTATATTATCATAACAACAATTATATGGATCATATAAGTCACTCTTTATAGTTTTCAAAGCTACAATTGTATTAAGTTAAAGAAACCAAATAATACTAATGTTGAAAAAATGATACACATCCTCCAATAAAATAATATTAATGTTGAAAAAAAAAGTTAGAACGATAAATTATACCTTTCGCTTTATTGTCGAAATCCGAGAATAGACCGGGTCCCTTGCTCACACGAAGTAAGCATCCCGAGAACAACTTTAATGTGAAACGTAAAGTAAGAAACAATCCGCACGAGTTATGCAAACAGTAAGAAAACAATCCTCCCGATTTTACTCTTTTTATAATTTTTTATTTTATAAATATCCTCCCGATTTTACTCTTTTTATGGTGCCGGTTTTATGCAAGTCCCTCAACTGTTACAAAATAGTAAAGAAGTAAACATAAATTAAATTAAGCTTAGTTTTCATACAAGTGTCGTCGTTCATGGTGGAAGAGGGAAGAAGCAACTCCTCTTACGGTGGGAGTCCTTGTCCCATTTGCCTGGATTCCGTCACTCAAGAATCCTACTTGGACCGATGTTTTCGTACGTTTTTATCTGTGCGTTTGATTATTTGGCGTCAATTTTGTTTCGTTTGCAGCTTTCTGGTCGGATGCTTTTTCGTCTCTTCTTGGTTAAATTAAAACTTTTGACTGACTTGCGATTTGATGTGAATGTCAAGAATAATAGCCACCGGTTTATGGGTGTAAATAGATGTAATATACGGAAAGTGGAAAACAACTAACACAGATGGATGGATCAATAATCTGTTGTGGTGATGGATATTTATTAACTGAAGAAATTTCGGTGAGTTTGTGTTAGGACTTAAATGAGCGATCTTGAACAACTAGGGCCTTCTAGTCTGATTGGTCCCACCTTAAGAATGTCAATGAAAGCAGTCAATAGAAAGAACTTCATGATTTCTATCGATTAATGATGAAATTATCAAAACGAATGAGTTGGGGACTTGGAGAAATATATGCACCCTTTTGTCCTAGAGTTGAATCTCAAGGTTTTGAATATTTTCCTACCATGAAGTTACTGTATAGTTAGAGTATTTTAGGATGAATAAGAAGTGGTACAAAGTCATATTTGTGCATTATGATTCTCATATCGTCTTTTGCATGGTTGTAACCTTTTAGTTTTCAGCTTTTTATATCGAGTAATTTCGGGCACTCCAATATGTATAAAACTATCATCCGTGAGTTCAGGTGAAAGTAATTGCCTAAATGTTATGGAAACACTATATTTTCTGTAAAGTTCTGTGCCCACTTATTCGTGAGTTCGGGTGAAAGTAATTGCCTGAATCTATGGAACTGCCGAGGACTGTTTATTTGTATGGAGATGGATAACTTCAACTTTGTCCCAAGTAACGTTCTCCAGCTAGCCTCGAGTTCTTCCATAATGCTGGATAATGGGATTCAATTTAAAGGAAATTGCCATTAACTTTCTGGTGTGGATCATGAAGACATTTCACTGTTAAGTTTATGTGAATCGTACCAATCCTTAATGAGTTGTACTTTCATGAACTTTGTGTTATTGAACTGCTACAAAGATATTGCATTTTAAGAAACGTTATACTCGCTGATTAAATTGATAATTTTGCAGATAAATTTTGCTATGATTGCATTGTAAGATGGAACACTATAGTAGCAAGCAAACACTCTTCTACACCTTCATCATTGAAGTGTCCTATGTGCAAGGTTAGCTTTATTTTTAATTTTTTTATCCAGTAGCATTGTACAAAACAATGAAGAAAATTATTAATTTAAAGTTAGCTTGTTTCCAATTAATTGTTTAGTTTATTTTTTTTCCTTTTGGAGTAGATTAATATTACAACAGGCACTTGGCAATGAAGTTATATTTTCGTACAGTTTTACAAGTGAAATATTAAAACCCATTTAAAATATTTTTCTTTCAAAAAACCATGTTTGGTTTTATTTTCGGGGGACGTAGTAGGCTAAAAATGGAACCAACATTCCAACACTTGGTCAGATTTAGCAAAAAGTTTCCTCCATATGCGCTAGACTCTTTTGTTCATAAATTACTGACCACTTTTTAGTTTTCCATGGCTAAACTTATTTATCCTGATTAGTTGTTCGATTGACCACATTATGTTTAGTGGAAGAATATACTTTTGATTGATAAAATTATTAATTTTCTTAATTGTTCTTTCCCTCTCCCCATATGATCTTTTTTTTATGTCCTATCCCTTTTTCCCTCATCTGTTATTTTTGACAAAACATATTTGCCATGTCACATTGGTTGTATTGTTTCTTTCTTCCTACATACCATTGACAGAAGGATTACATTAAAGCCATACAAGGTTTTCTAGTAAACTTCATTGATGGCATATCAAAGAGAGTTGATGATGTATTTGTATTTGCAATTGAAGCATAAAAGGCACATATGCATGAACCATGAAACATGTGTGATTTTATTTTTTTTGGTAAAAAGTTATTTTAACTTATCGATGTTAGTATTTTTTTTATGGAATTTTAGTGATTTTCAATATAGAATCTAATGTATTATGCCATTATATACACAAAAAATTCTAGGAATTGAATAAAAAAATAATTAAGATATGGAAGTAGCTATTAGAGAGATATTCATGAATCTGTGCCAGCTAAAAGACTTGTTTTTGTATTATATCAAGTACCATAGAATCTTCATGCCGATATGTCTTCCGATATGTCTTCGTGACAAAAAACTCACTTTTCGGGCAAGAACTTTAGTTAAGAGCTACTTTTCCTTCTGTCAAGATCCAATGTTTTACCGCTTTAGAGCTGGATGCCATCAGCATTTGATAGATTATTCAACCCTGAGTAGTAGTTATTATGGGGTTCCTGTAATGAAAAAGCCATAACTCGAGATATCAAAGGTAGTTATATGCTTTTGCTCATTTAATAGAGTTATATTATATCTGTTAAAAGTGGAAAAAAATTATTTGTATATACTTCAAACGTTTGTACATGTATATATACACCTACAGGGCTAGATCCCTAGAAAAGAAATAGCTGGAATTTTGGGATTCATATCCACACAATCGCCTAATCTATGTTAATATAATATACGCATCAATTTAAATATTCAGACAATCAATCTAGCATCTCTAATTGATTTTATCCTAGTCTCCAACGCTCCCCTCAAGCTGGTGGATATGATCTTCCATTTCCAGATTGCAAATAATGTCGTGAAAGGATTAGGTATGGGTCTCCCCTGTTTGATTTTTTTCAAGTGCCTGCATTTTATGTTTCGTATCAAGTCTCCAATTCTCATTAGATAAAGTCTCAGATAAAGAATTAGGAATATCGGTAGTGTTTAAACTCGTTAAAAAACTCCTTTGAAAGTGAAATTTTTTTGAAGGTAATATATTTGGCCATAGGATAAAGGGGTCATTTGGTGCACTCTATTGTTCCTTTTTCTAACAGCAATGGGTAAATTATTCTTGACAGATTGTGAGGCTGATATTTCAGGCTCAGAACATACCTCAGTTGCAGAATTGGGATAGGATTCTTGGACTAGTTCAGGATCAGTGTCGTGCTTCTTCCTCCTTGAGTAAACCTGGTTAAAATGCATGTGTTCAGGTAGGCTGTTGGAAGAAGAGGGTGAATCAGTCGCTATTGGAGGGGAGTCGGCCGAAGGTAAGTCCAACAAGAATGCATCCCCGTCATCATCATTGAGAGATGATAGGTGATTGTTTTGGGAGTGAGGCTGGCTGAAATAAGAATTTTGTTCATCAAAGGTGATATCAATCGAGACAAAAAGCCTCTTTGTAGGTGGATGATAGCACTTGTTTCCCTTCTTGGTTGATGAGTGTCCCAAAAAGATACACTCAAGAGCTCTAGGATCAAGTTTCCCTCTATTTTGACTATGAATGTTGACAAACGCAATGCATCCGAAGACTCATGGGGTTAGATTATTGGATGATCTTAGGTCTGGATAAAATTGAGAGAGAATTTGCAATGGTGATTTAAATCCCAGGACCCTAGAAGGCGGTTAATGTAAGCAGTGGTTAATACTGCTTCTCCCCAATAATTTTTTGAGACGTTCTTATAAAAGAGAAGTGCTCGAATGGTGGCTAAAAGATGATGATTCTTGCGTTCTGTTACTCCATTTTGTTGTGGAGTATATTAACACATGAGGACTGATGAATGATTCCTTCTAATTCAAGATATGGGGATAGGGTTTGGTTGAAATAATCTCTAGCCTTGTCTGACTTCAATCTCTTTATTTTCACTCCAAATTGATTCTGGATCTTGAAACATATAACTTATTTAACTCTTAGATTTGAGAAGAAAAATCCATGAAATTCGGATGCAATCATCCACAAACAATACAAACCAACGAGATCCTGAAATATTCAAAATATTGGAGGGTCTCATATATCACTATGAATTAGATAGAAAGGTACCGATCTCTTTTATTTCTTATTGGAAAGGGGGTACATGCTTGTGTTTAGCAAACGTACACCCATCCTAGTGAAGGTGTTTTTTTTCAAAACCCTGAAACAAAGCGGAAACATAACCTCAAAACACTAAAGGACTGGTGAGCTAATCTAAAATGTTGAAGCCAAGATCTATTTTTATTTGATGAAGATGAGAAAAATGATGAAGCTGTTTTACTGGGGCTAGTTTCTTCAAGGATATAAAGTCCATTCGCCTTCTTAGCAAGTCCAATCTTCCTCCTCGAACCCTTGTCCTGAAAAACACAAAGCGAAGGATAAAAGAGTACATTACAATTCCTATCGGATGTAAGCTTTTGGCTGGATATTAGGTTCGTGTAGAGCTTAGGCACATGGAGCACATTTCTTAACTCAAGTACTTTACATACAAACACATCACCAATTCTAGCCACAATTGTAAGAGAACCATCAGCTATGGCTATGTTTCAGTTACTAGGACAAGGTGTATTAAGTGGTGAATATAAAAGAAGAGTGTGCCATCTGATTAGTGGCTCTGGGGTCTATCACCCCTGAATTTCTAATATCTTTATCTGTGACATTTACCCCTAGAGAGATTGGGTACTTTCCTGAAAGTGCCAATGAGCAGTTCCCTGATTTATCCCCACCAGCATTTTCAAGGGATATGATCATCCCTTTGAGTTTTTCAGTTTCTTCCTTGAGGTCGATCTGCTTCAAATATGCTTCCTGGTCATGCTGGCCGATATTGAGATTGGCCTGCCCAGTGTATTGAGTTCCTCTTCTCTCGTTCCCTTCACGTGGTCTGTCATGAAGTTTCCAGCACTTATCCTTCGTCTGTCCAATCTTCCTGCACTAGGAGCACCGAAGTTCTTTCATATTCTCACATTCGGGAGATTTAGTTTGTCCTTCTTTTCCATTTTCTTGATGTGAAAATTCTGATTTTGTGGCCACTGGACCTGAACCATCCGAATTCTGGACTTCAAGCATCACACTTCTTCTACTCTGTTCTACCTGTATTAAGGAAATTGTTTCTTCCAATGATGGAACTTCATCCTTCCTTAGAATTCGAACTCTGACCTAATTGAATTCAGAGTTTAACCCAGCCCAAAATTCATAGACTGTCTTTACCAGGAAAGTTTCTGAGAGTAGTTGCATCTTCAGGCTCCTCCATTTTAACTGATTCGCATACTCTGCGACATATTTGTTTCCCTGCTTAATTACTCCTACTTTGACATTTATTTCATAAACATGAGCAGTGTCTCGAGCCTTGGAATAGGTTCGACGGACTGAAGTCAGGAACATAATTTTATCACTGATTTTCGTATCCATTTTGTCCCACAACCATGACATAACCATAGAGCCAGCTTCATCCCATGTTTCAAAGCCTTTCTCACCTTTTTTTTTTGGCCATTGCCCAGAAGATGAGCAAGTCTTCCTTTTCTTTTCTAATATGTATGCACTATATTTTTCCATCCAATCGATAATTTGCCCTAATATTCTGCAAATATCCAATTGACATACTAGAGTTTACTTTCTCAGACTTGGCAGAATCTTGAGAAGCTTTAGAGAATGACATTAGAGGATGACATTGTCAATTTTCAGGCTTAAATGGTACGAGCACTGGT
The DNA here is from genome assembly GCF_025594145.1 of Primulina tabacum. Taxonomy (NCBI): domain Eukaryota; kingdom Viridiplantae; phylum Streptophyta; class Magnoliopsida; order Lamiales; family Gesneriaceae; genus Primulina; species Primulina tabacum. The sequence goes on along the minus strand of NC_134557.1, from coordinate 15,928,103 downwards.
CGATCGAATGAAAAGTAAATAATCACATAGATTACCGATGTGATGGACCGAAAATTTAAGCCCAAAGATTATAGGAGTAACAAATCATAGAATGATGATTTTCAAGATCGAAAGAGATGACCTGGAGGGCAGAACGTCGGCGACCAGAATATTATTGTTTGAACGCTGGCTCTGATACCAAGTTAAAAGTGTCCAAAATTTTGTACAAGTATATATACACCTACAGGGCAAGAGCCCTAGAAAAGAAATAGTTGGACTTTTGTTACTCATATCCACAAAATACCTTAATCTATGCTAATCTGATATACGCATCCGTTGAAAGATACAATCAATCAATTTAGCATCTTTAATTGATTTTATCATAATCTCCAACAATATCTATATGTATGTATATTTATATTTGTTGAACTCAATGTTGTTGATTTGAAGAATTGTCATTTTTCATGTACTATTGTGGTTTGGTATATGATCTGTATAAGGAAAAAAATATCCTTCATTATTCATTAAGTGTACAAAGTACATACTGAAATATATAAGGAAGATAAATAACCGAATATCCCTAAAAAGTCTAAACATCTAATCCTTATTTAACTTTGAACGAATATCTTATTTATCTTATCCAAGATCTTGAACACTCCCCCTCAAGCATGGCGGTAAATGTTCGTCATGCCATGCTTGGTCTTTAATTCTTCAAAGTGTGGTCGATGGAGGTCTTTTATCAAGATATTTGTCAGTTGCATGTGTGTGGGAACCTAGTGGAGATCAACTATTCTCTTCTCAATCTTTTCACTTATGAAATACATATCTATTTCCACATGCTTGGTTCGGTCATGGTGTACATGATTCTTAGCAATCTTTAAGGCCGCTTAGTTGTCACACATCACCATCTTCAATTCATTGAGCAACATTTTAAGTCGCACCTTCACAAATTCTATTGGACAAAGCACGGAATTCAGTTTCTGCACTACTTCTGGCTACAAGTGGTTGTTTCTTGTTTCTCTATGTTACTCGATTACCCCATACGAATGAACAGTATCCACATGTGGAGCGCCTATCTACCGGAAACCTACCCAATCAGCATCATTATAGACTTTAAAATTTCTGATTGTAGTCTTTCTAAAAAGCACCCTTTTTCCAGGTGTTCCTTTTAAAGTATCTCAACACTCGATATACAATTTCCATGTGTTCTTCAGTGGGTTTAGTCATGTACTAAATGACAACACTCATGATGTATCCAATGTCAGGTCTAGTGTGTGATAGATAAATCAATTTACCAACCAATCGGTAGTATCTTCCTTTGTCAACAAAAGCTCGCCCATAATTCGTCTTTATTCTCACATTTGGATCCATTGTTAACTGGTTTGCAACCCATCATACTAGTGTAGATCTAGAATATACTTTCTTTGTGAAATTGAAATCCCCTGAAATTATATAGCTAGTTCGATGCCCAGAAAATATTTAAGATTTCCTAGATCTTTCATTTCAAACTTATTTGAAAGGACATGTTTTATACGAGTCATTTTTGTTTCATGATTTCCTGTGAGAATAATGTCATTAACGTAGACAATGAGAGCAACTATCATTCTCTCAACGTTCTTGACAAATAACATGTGATCTTAGTTGCATTGTAGGTATCTTTTTTTTGTCAGTGCATTTGTAAACCGATGAAACCGGGCACTAGGAGACTGTTTAAGACTGTATAGAGACGTTTTCAACCTACACACTTTGTGTTCATGGCTTCTCTCACAAATCCTAAGAGAATATCCATGTGTACTTCTTCCTCCAGCTCCCCATTCAGGAGCACTTTTTTAACATTCAGTTTGATTAGTGGTTAATTAAGATTGGCAGCAATTGGTAAGAGTACCAAGACAGTGTTGATTCTTGCTACCGGAGGTAATGTCTCTTGGTAGTCAATTCAATACGAGTGAGTGTACTTTTTTCCAAATGAGTCGTGCTTTGTATCATTCAATGCTCCCATCAGCGTTATATTTCACAGTAAAAATCCATTTGCACCCAATTTCGTTTTCCAAGGGGTGTTGTGTACATGTCCTAGTTCCCTTTCTTAAAGTAATAGACAAAGTTACATACCGAGTGTTGTGTACATGTCCTAGTTCCATATTGGGTGTTGTGTACATGTCCTAGTTACCTTTTTTAAAGTAATAGGTCTATCATCTATGTTGCTATGATCTAGTATGGGAGAATTACTGTCAAGTTCAGCAGTAACTTGGTTTTTTTTCATTTAGTACTTGGTTTTTTCACTGGAAACTGACATCGTAGAAGACTAGAAGTGTCTTGGATTGGTTGACTATGTACTAGTTCTTGTTGTCTCTCAATTAGGATGACCTTTCTTCTTGAATAAACTTTGAGTGTTTGGGGAAGCTGATAGGTGGTTAGGTTCTGGTACATGGTTTGGATCTCAAGTGACATGGATTGGGTCGACAAATGATGTGGGATCCCAATTTGGATATTCATCGGTGTTACTCTCCCCATGAATGGAGAAATTGGAGTAGAAAAGTTCGTTTTCGAATAAGGTGACATCAAGATAGTGATAGAACTTTTTGGTGATTGGGGAGTAGCATTTGTAGCCTTTCTGGTTAGTAGGACGGTTAGGGGAGTACCCAAGAAAAATGCATTTGATGGCCCGGGGTCGAGTTTCCCATGGTGTTGGGAATGAATATGGATGAAAGTGGAACAACCAAATATCTTGAGGGAATAAAGATAAGATGTGTTTGGGGAAAGTATTCAAGTAGGGCCTCGATAGGAGTTTTGTAGTTGAGGACACAAGTAGGCATTCGATTAATGAGATAAGTAGCAGTAAACACCACATCACCTCAAAATGGTTAGGACTTTGTATGTGAACAAAAAAAGTGGGTAATCTCAAGGAGGTGACGATTTTTGCGTTCAGAAACCCCATTTTGTTGAGGGATGTCGACACAAGAACTTTGGTGTACAATGTCATGGTTGGCCAGTTAAGTACCCAACACTGAATTAGAATAATCACGAGCCCGATTAGTGCGGAGGACTTGTTTTTTGGTGGAAACTGAGTCTGAATCATGGAGTGGAAATGTTGGAACGGGGAAGTTGTTTTGTACTTATCTTTCTTGAGGAATATCCATGTTACTCGAGTATGATTGTCCACAAATAAAAGGAACTAGTGAGTACCCTTTAGGTTTTTTATTTTTGATGGCCGATGTTGCTGTGGATGAGTGAGAAAGGAATCGATGGTTTGTATGGTTGTGGTTTGAAAGTGGCAGGTGCGTTTAGAAACTTGGCAAATATCACAATGAATTAAACGTGGTGTTTTATTAGTGAAGAGAAATGGGTACTGTTTGGCTAGGTACAGAAAGTTCGGATGACCTGATCTATAATGCCATAAAAGAATATCACTGAAACGTCTATTTGTTTTAAAATTCTATTGACATATTTTTTTAAAATGTAATGGCTGAAACCATGCCTGCATAATTCCATAAAATTTGAATCATGTATTCTATAAAATCATCCCACTGCTGGATAAAATGACTGCATTTAAAATTATGAAAAAACAACCAACCAAAAAAAATTGCCGTTTAAAAAATAAAACATCAAGCATATTAAAATCTGTCAAACCCTCAACACAATAACATCGTCAACCATTTAAAAAAAATGTTTAAACGTGTTCCCATAGAATCATATATTTGCGGAAAAATACAAAGTCCTCAGGTTCGCGTGTGCACATCCAACTCTGCCTACTTAGTCCTCGGCACCTCCAGTCTCCTCATCAATGTTTTCACCTGCATCATTCACACCTAGTGAATCTAAAGACTCAACACACCTGTAACGTCATAACGGGTACATATACATAGCATACAATAGTGAAAAATAATGTAAGCAAAATACAATTCATGATCGTAAAAAGTCGTATGCATGATGGTAACCTGTCAAAGCCTCATCATATTCATGACATATATCATCATATCAACAGATACGTGTTCGTTTTCTTAATTTGAATTTCGTTCATCAGCTGTGACTTTCGTATCATCGTAGGTACCCGGCGGCGGGACATCAGCGACATTATTACCCATCCACTGAGCCTTGGCCTTACATATCAGTGTATAAACATGTCATCATATTAATCACAACCAACTCTCTTCCTTCAAAAACATGTTATCATATTCATCACTTAATAAAAACATGCATATACCTAAGTTTTCTTTAAAATCAAGCATGCAATGTATTTTTCATAATTACCTAAAAAGTCGTATCCATGCTTACATAAATGTTTAAAACATGTAAACTCGTGTTTAGGGCGCTGCCGGGGCTAAAACTCGACTCGGGTACAAAATGACCATTTTGCCCCTGGATACCATAATTTATCATTTTACCCCTAGATCTCACAATTTCGACCCGAAGCCACCCGAACTCCTGGAAACACCTCAAAACATGATAACAAGCATTTCTTAAACGTAAACTCGAGTCCGTTTCGAAACTTATTCGATTCGTTTTAAAACTTGGATCGTGGTCCCGGTTTTAACCCGAATCGACCTAAAACTTAACCCTATTTTTCTCAACTTTTTGCCACACCTTATACACATCCTACCAGCCCCTAAACCACCTATACCAGTCCATTTAAGCCCCTCGAACAGCTCTGCAAGTTGCTGGATTTTTCGGCCCTTTGATAATGGACCGACCTTAACCTCACCTACAGCCCCACGCACGCGCCTTGTCCGATCTTGCCAAGGAGTGACACAACTAGCCCTTAACCCTAGCCGTTCCTTCTACCTCAGCCTAGTCACGGACTCAATAGGGTCTGATACACGGCTGGAATCAAGCCATGCACGGCTGCACCAACCCTTTCCCTCGATCTAGCCACAAAAACCCTAGGTCCTTCACCAAAAACCAATCAGCGTTCCCTCAAGCCGACCATGTCTCGACTCCAGCCCTTTGTCACCTTCACTCTCGACCTATGCAGCCCCCTAGCATCTCAAAATCGGCAGCCCCTTACACAAACGCAAGAAAGCATGAGTTATGAGTCAAAAAAATTGCATATTTCATGTCAAAACTTTGCAAAAATGGCACCACATGATAAATCAAAGGAGTTCTCATGCAAATACATATATGTCAGCATATAAATGGTGTAAATGATGAGAAAAAGTGATAAAAGCCATGCCTTAACGTTTAAACGCTTGAAAACTTGAAGATGAGCTCGTAGGGCTTGCACCGGAGAGGCTGGGGAGGGACTTTTCTTGAAACCTAGAGAAAACTTGAAGGTGGCTGCTGTATTTTCTTCGAAAAAGGCTACTGCTGCTAAATATGGAGGGGGGCGGCCACCATGAAGAAAATAGGTTTAGGGTTTTAATTAAGGAGTTTAAGTTATAATAATAATAATAAATGTTAATGGGCTCTTAATTAAAAATAAAGTGATGAAAATGGTTTTAGGCCCATTAAACAATAAAACAATCCCAATAAACCTAAAAACACTCCCAGAAAATATTTCGTTTAGGTACGTATTTGAAAATATTGTCCGATCCCTCAAAAAGTCCCCGACTCGCTAAAATTCGCGTACCAATTTAAAATAAGACCCGGCGAGAAAAAATACTCCAGCAAGGTCCATTTTCAAAAATCAAACTTAAATAAGCCATACATTTAATAATTAAAGTTGATTTTTTAACGAAAACATTTTTCTTTAATTATCCCCGGTCTCCGTTCCTCGTTCGAGCGCGAAAACTATTAAAACCCCTTAAGCATGAAATTTTATTAAATCATGCAATAAAACACATAATCATGCAATAAACATCCATTTAATGCATTAAAACCATTTAATAAAATGTAAAAAGTTTGATAACTTGCATGCATGTGGTTCACGTGGACCTTCAAATTTTCGGGAACTTACAATCACTGTCTTTATTGGAAATAAAAACATAACTAGAATTACGAAAGATTGTTCTTTGAATACTCTACAGTCCATTCTTGTATTGAGGCTCCATCCAGATAAGAAACAAGCCAGCACGCAGATCAACACGGTCAGTTCCTGAAAAATACAAGAAATAACAGAGAATTTAGTACGGCAGTGAAGATCGGCATTAATCTTGCTGACAGTCAGTCAATTAACGCAAGGTCATGGACGAAGAGTGCATATTGTAAGTAAATATCATGTGAGAGTTGTACAAAACCAACACCAAAATTTTTTGAAGTAGAACCATTGGGAATTCGCATAGATCGAGAGACCCGACAAGGCTTGTGGGAACTAAAGAGGGAAAGACTGTGTGTCATATGGTAGGCACCGAAGTCAACAATCCATGTAGAATATAAATCTTTGTTTCGTGAAAAATGCAAGGGGAAATTCACCTTGATGGGGGTGCATTACCAGTACTGAGAAGTGATTTAGGTTGGGCAGAATTCTGAGTAAAGTTCTGGGCGAACAACCACTGAAGGACATCATGTTGCCCCTTGGGTGAAAGGTTGCTGCGGGACATGAAGAGTATTATCGATAGCAACTGAATTTGCACGTCGTTGCCTGCTTGGTTTCCAATCGGACGGCTTGCGAACAACCACTGAAGGACATCATGTTGCTCCTTGGGTGAAAGATTGCTGCGGGACATGAAGAGTATTATCGATAGCAACTGAATTGGCACGTCGTTGCCTGCTTGGTTTCCAATCGGACGGTTTGCCATGAATGCGCCAGCAAGTGTCCAGTGTGTGGTTGGGTTTCTTACACTTGTCGCACCGGAGTCGACCATTCCGCATTGACTGATTAAGAGTAGTAGCAGAATGCGGCGAATGGCGCACACGGCCTTTGGGACCTGAGGAGAACGACGGCCGAGTGGAAGCAAGGGCAGAGGGAACGGGAGGTGCCCAACATCAACTTCCGGCGACTCTCCTCATGTAGGACCTCGGAGAAGGCTCCACGGAATCTTGGCAATGGTTTCATGGCCAAGATGCGGCCAAACTTCATCGAGAGATGGATTGTGGCCGGGAAGGAATTTAAACACACGCTTAGGTTTCCACAATTTCCCTGAATTGTGATTCATCAGCCGGACACTTCCAGTCATGGGATTCAAATAAATGCAGTTGCTGCCAGAGTTTGATGAGGGCATTGAACTATGTTGTGACAGTGTCCTCACCCTAGCGGACATTGTGAGGCAATCCTTCCACGCCCAATAATTATGAGGTGTTGTCATGGGCAGAAATCTCTTTGGCAGATGGGTACAACAGGGAGTTCTCTTTGATATCTGAGACCATGGGATTGATAAGTCAGGACATAAGCATGTTGTTCTCGGAGTTACAAGACTTGAACTTGCCATCAGTAGGAGCTGAACGTTTGGAGGAACCAGATATGAGATATTCCTTGCCCTTGCCACAGATAACGTCATGACGGACTAGGACAATTGAAGATAATTCTGGTCATTGAGTTTGTGGCAGGTAATGGACTGAATCGGAGAGAAATTAGGTGTGGGTGCAAGCGGGTTTGTTGGTGTTTGATTATCGGAATCAGAGGACGAAGCCATGTGGCCGTATTTTGTTCATGGCTATGGCTAGGGTTTAACCGGAATGTCTGATACCATGTAGTTTGGTGTAGGATCTATATAAGGAAAAGAAATATTCTTCTTTATTCATTAAGCGTACAAAGTACATACTTAAAAATTATATAAGCAAGAGAAATAATTGAATATGCCTACAAATCTAAATATCTAGTCCTTTTTTAAACTTTAAATAAATTTTTATTATCTTTTGCAAGATCTTCAACAAGTATTTGTGCCAATCTTATTTAGGCATTTCAAAATTGGAGAAGGAAAATAATAAAATTCATATGCCTAGATCATCTTACTACAGTACAATGACAATTGATTTTATATTCAAGACTTGGTGATGTGTCCTCTTTTCCTTTTGAATGTTAAAGTCTTATGTCATCTTATATTTTGTTGTGGACCCGTGCAGGTAGAAAATATCTCCATAATTTATGGATACGACGGAAGTTTTTTTCAACGACATTATGTTAACAAGTGTTTCGGGAATAGGTAAAAATCTTACTTTATTTTCCTTTTATTTTTAGTTTTTTGAATCTCAAATTGTATAAGGATTGCGGTGAATTTTGTAAACTATGCAGTGAGTTCTTTTCAGAATCGCACAGATATAGATTGAAATGCTACTACACTGAACCAGGTACTTGTATTTGTCTTTTTTTTGTTTATTCTTGAGTTAGGGAGGGGGTTGGTTCTCAGACTCGAGACGGTCTCTCGATAATGGGGAGTTGCTGGGCTTCTAGGCCTTTGGCGGTACTTTTTGATCACATAAAACCTTATGGCTCTAGGTAATCTAGATGACAAACTACAAGTCTCGCATTATTGGAAGTTTCGCAAGTATCTTCAGCCGAATAGTTGGCTTCATGACTGGTTGAGAAGGGAAATTCAGGCAGTAATGCAGGTTTTTCATTTGTATTCCTCATTTCTCCTGTGTTGTATCTGCATGGAAATCCTCTTTACATCCAAATTGTATTTTTATTAGTTTTTTTACCAAAAAAATTAAATTCTTCTTTCATAATTATTATTTATAGTACCAATTTCTTATGCATTGTGTGAGTAATTCAGTTTGCATTTTGGATGTTATTAAAGGTGACTAGAGAAAATTAATAATTTGTATTCCATTTGTGCCGAGTATACAGCAGGTCGTTGATATTCTAACTAAGGGCCTATTAAGGCAACCTTTTGAAGTTTAAGTCAGCAAGCTGGGCATGACTGATATTTTTGTACCAACTTCAGGGAAAGTGGGGAAGGGTGTTGATAAATTAACTTATTTTGTTAGTCTCCCAGATTATAAGGGATTGATTGATTTAAATCCCATTATATATGGGATTTATCTTTCCTTATTTTGCTTCTTCCTTCACGTTGAATAATTGTGTATTGTGTAAAGAAATATGAAAAAATAATCAAATAAACAGTTTCTCTTAGTTTCTGGTCTACTTACAATGATCATGCATTGAAACATGAAAAGCCTTTGCCTTCTCAAATTAGTTGTTACTGGCGTGTAAATATGTTATGTGCTTTGTATGCAGGAGGAAGATGTAGACATTATCGTGCATTACGTGCTTGGTGTGATCGACTCATTGAGAAGGTAATATCTATTTCTGCATAATGATTAAGTTTATTCAAATCGTTTTGCATAGCAATTTAGACGAACACTTAATATACTTTGTAATTAACATGTATTATGTAAGTAAAATGTTGGGGGTTATCACCAAATTTTCTAGGATTTTATTTTCACAGCGGCCCTTCTAATTTTGCAGAGATACTTCAAAACATTTGACAATGTTGGCTGAGATGGTGCGAGAAGAGTTCCGAATGATAGTATCTAAAGCAGTCAAACCTTTCATAACTGGTAGAACAGAAAGGTTTGTTAATGAATTGGAATTGTTTCTAGCATCGGGACTGACTATCGACGCTTTTGATGAGGTCTATATGGAGCATTTAGGTTGGAAATCTAATGAAACAAGAGAGAATGAACAAGGTGAAACTCTTGAGCATATACCAGCAGTTCCATGCTTGTACATCTTTGATGAAGACTCTGATGAAAATTGAACATTTACTCTGCAAGAGAAGATAAGGAATTGTCAGTTTGGTTTCTTTTGAAATAGCATAAGAAAAATTATTTGTATGATCGTAAAAGGTGGAACATGGATATAGATGGAAGCCAATGCAGGATACAATAATTTTCTAAAAATTATAACATAGGGGACATTCTTTTGTACACAAATATATTCTTATTAAATGATAAAAATTTACACACGAGGATATAGATACATAAATAAGTGTGAAACCTTTACCATTTCAACTGACAGCCCAGAGAATCCAAATTTTTTGAGGACATTAAGGAGGCAAGGTTATTGAACTCTATCATTCGGCTTCTTCATATCAAATTTCATGATATCGTTATTTACTCAAATAGGTAAATTAAGACAATGAATTAGCTCTTGAGCAAGGAGAACGTTATTAGAAATCATCCCGATACCCATCGGGGAGGTTTGGGTCATGCCCCAGACTTCTCATAACTTGATCCATGACCAATACGACAAACAGTCGAACAAATATATGTCCGAGACATCATATCTCAGACTACTAGCAGCCGGGTATATACCTCGGGCTACAAGCAGCCGAGTAAATATATTCCCGAGATAACATCTCCCCGTGCTTCCAGACAAGTTCTCGGGTGATGGCTTTCTACCCGAGTTACCTCGATAGTAGTACCGCACTCGAGTGCACAAGTATGAGATACCTTATCTTGATAATCATTACTGTCCGAATCGCATGGATTTGGCGTGTCAGAAAAGTTGTCCAAAAGCAGGGTATGGGCAACCATCTTTCGATAATTAGTACACTGAAAACAAGGTCATCATTGACTTTTTTGCTATTAACGTCAGGTTTGCTCAAATTTGAAACATTCATTCACACATATATATCTTGCCCACATCATTTTACTCTAAGAGAATATACACAATTTCTACAGTATTTCTCTTTTTTTCTCACCCACCCGCTGACTTTAGAATCGGATTGAACACGCCGAACATCCCTCCGGCGGCCATTCATGTGGTTATCTTCGTGTTTAAAGGTCACTACTGGTCTTTCTCGGAAGAAGGATCCTCTGGTTTGAGACATTTCTCCAGGCTCTCATTCGTCATCATTTTCAAAACCCGACCCGGTGAAATTGTCCACGCATTTCACACCCATTTTCACCCGGTCACATCATTGGCACCATATGTGAGAATTTGAGTTCAAGTCGTGGATATGATGACTCCTACCAGAAGAACAAACCAAGAAAAATTCTTGGGTTCGTGGAGGTGACCACATCTCTCTAGTCAAGGTGGTCCTCCACTCACTGGTCCTCAGCTTACTGTTACCTTGTCACCCGAAGAATTGGCCCGGATTATATCCAACGCCGTTGAGAAGGCCATGGCAAAGAAGGCCCCTTCCCATCACCCAGCCTAAACATGAGCAGGGGCGAGAACGAGGGGGCAAAGAAGAAGATGGAGGAACGGAGGAAAGAGAGTCGAGTGCTGGTTCTAAATCTCCCACTATAGCGGAAGAACTGGAAGAGTTAATGAGAAAGGTGAAGGTCTTGGAGGGGCAAGTTGGGGCTCGGGAATGCATTCAGGTGATGGCTAAGGGATGCCCTTTTTCTAATGTCATCATCCGGGAGCCTCTGTCAGGGCATTTCAAATCTGCTAAGATAAAAGACTATGATAGGAGTTCTGACCCATAAGAACACCTAGTCTGGTTCGAGAATATGAATATGTTGCACTGTTATGAGGGCAGGATCAAGTGAAAGGTGTTCATGACTACTCTTGTTGACTCGGCCAGATATGGTTTGAAGAACTGTCCCCTCGGAGCATTCAGTCTTTCGAGGATTTCCAGAAATTAATCTTACACTATTTTAGCAGCAGCAAGAAATACAAGAAAACCACTTTTAGCATGTTCGAGGTAAAGTAGAGCCCTGAAGAAACTCTAAGGGCATACATTAGGAGATTCAATCGAGTCGCTTTGGATGTCCCCTCATGCGCCCCTGAGACAAAAACCACCGCATTCACACATGGACTATGGGAGGGAGTTTTTTTCGCTCATTAACCAAAAAGCTGCTCGGGGACTTTGAGGATCTTCTGGCCCGTGCAGAAAAGTATATTAACATTGAAGAAGCTCAGAAGCAGAAGCGAGATGCTTCGAAAAGAGAGAGAAGTGACTGAGTGGTCAGACCCAAGGAAAGAGCTCATAAGAGGGTGAATGCGGCGTATTTTTTCCATCATGTGCCTTTGAAGATTGCTCGGGACATGGCGCGGGATCCAAACCCGAGTTCACAATTTGCTAGGTCCAAGAAGAAGAGATTTTGCACCCTCCACTAGGCATGTTCTCATGACACAAGTGAGTGTCGAATGTTGAATAAGGAATACAATTGCCTCTCCGAACCAGAGCACAACCTATCAAACAGAAGAATGAGATTGCCACCCTGGTCAACTCAACGTCCAGGACCTAGCTCACATGTTGGTTTACGAGGTGCCTCGAGTGGAAGAAGAAACAAGGAGCCAGAACGGAAGAAGGCCTCATCTCCTGCCTTCGTAATAAAAATGAATTCTGATGATTCTAATCGAGCAAGGAAGGCACAAGGCATGAGAGATTGTTTGGAAGTGGAAGGAGACAGGAGGGGTGAGTTGGCCATCAGCTTTGGCTCGGATGATCTCCGAGGAGTCACTCTTCCCCGTAATGACGCTCTGGTGATCCAGGCATGCGTTGCTAACTATGACGTAATGAGAATCTTTGTAGATTCGGGCAGATCTGTTAACGTCATATTCATGGAAGCCTTGATGCAGATTGATTTGTAGGGGCACCAGTTGGAGTCAGTAGAAACAGCCCTTTTTGGTTTCGCTGGTCATGCCGTGTACCCAGAAGGAGAAATAATTTTGCCATTAACCTTGGGCACCCGGGAGCTACGAAAAACTGTTATGACTACTTTCGCAGTTATGGATGCCCCATCATCGTACAATATTATATTGGGTCGGCCAAGTATTAATGAATTGAAAGCCGTGGCCTCCACCTAATATCAAAATATCAAATTCTCAGTCGGAAATAATGTTGGAGAAGTAAGGGGAGATCAACCATCTTCCCGAAAGTGCTATTGGGAGACGGTCAGGGTAGATCAGAAGAAGGCGAGAAGGAAAGGGAAAGGAAATAATAGAGGAGGAGGGGGAGGAGTTGGAGAAGGGGAAATGCATTTTGTGGCGGAAGAAGAGCAGGAAACTGTGGAGATCATGCCAGGAAAGAAAATCTGGGTGCCCTGAGACCTTGACTTATCCACCCAGGTTAGTCTATTGAACTATTTAAAAGCTGACATTATTGTTTTTGCTTGGTTACAATAGGAACTGGTCGGGATTTCACTCTTGGTGGCCGAACATAGGTTGAACATCATCCCGGGAGCCCGACCTATGAAGCATAAAAGAGAAACTTTGGTCCGGAAAAAGACAGTGATTAACGCACAAGTCCGGAAAATTTTGCAAGCCGGGCACATTCAAGAGGTACAGTTCATTACATGGCTCTTGGATGTGGTATTGGTTCCCAAAACTACGAGGAAGTGGAGAATGTGCGTGGATTTCAGGGATCTCAATAAAGCTTGTCCCAAGAATTTTTATCCTCTCCCCCGGATCAATCAGCTGGTGGATTCCACTTCTGGTTTTGAGTTACTCAGTTTTGTGGACGCTTATTAGGGGTATCACAAAATCCCCCTGGCCAAGGCGGATCAAGACAAAGCCACTTTTATTACGTCTGGAGGCACATTTTGCTATGTGGTCAGTGCATTTTGGATTGAAAAACACCGGAGCAATGTATCAATGCATAATGAATCAGGTCTTCATGAGCAGTTAGGCAGAAATGTTGAAGTTTATGTAGATGACATCCTAGCCAAGTCCCGAGAGATTTTCTGTTTTATTCCCGACTTGGAAGAGACATTTGCTACGTTTCTGCAATATGGGATTAAGCTCAACCCGCACAAATACATCTTCGGGGTTAAAAGTGGTAACTTTTTGGGTTTCCTAGTTACAGATCGTGGAATTGAAGTGAACCCTGAAAAAATCAAGTCGGTACTCGATATGCTCTCCTATCGATCTGTCCGGGAAGTACAAAATTTAACTTGGTGAATTGTTGCACTTTCCTGATTTATCTCCCGGTCTGCGCATAGAAGTTATCCTTTCTTTCAGCTCTTGTGGAAGGCTAAAAAATTTGGCTGGAATGAAAATGCGAACAAGCATTCAGGGATCCCAAGAATCATCTAGCAGAGCTTCCAATTTTTGTAAAGCCCGAGCCCGAGGAAAATTTATTTGTTTATTTATCCACCACGGAGTACGCTGTTAGTTCTGTGCTTATCCGAGAGGAGGGCTCCGACCAGAAGCCTGTATATTATGTCAGCCACGCACTCAGAGGAGCTGAGTTCTGATACAGTGAGGTGGAGAAAATAGATCTAGCTCTGGTAATGACTGCTCGAAGTTGAAGCCCTATTTTCTCTCTCATCCAAGCGTTGTTCTCACCAAAAGCCCTTTATGGAGGATCATGACTCAACTGAGGTCTTTGGCAGAATGGTAAAGTGGACAATGGAGCTAGGGGAGTACGTTATTGAATACAAGCCCCAGATTTCCATTAAAGCGCAAGCCCTGTCGGATTTTCTTTCAGAAATGATTCAGACAGGCGAAGAAGAAGTATGGCGAGTTTTCGTGGATGGAGCAGCAAGTCTGGCTGGATGCGGAGTCGGGGTGGTGTTGATAGCACCCTCAGGAGAGAAAATAAGGTTGGCCTTAAGAATAAATTCCCGGGTCACCAACAATGAAGCATAATACGAGGTTGTCCCTGCTGGCATACGAGCTGCCCAGGAGATCGAAGCCTCCCGAGCCATTCTTTACTCTGACTCACAGTTGGTCACTCAGCAAATAAAAGGATTATATGAAACAAAGGATGAAAATATGTTCAGATATCTGAAACTCATCATAACCCAGGCAACATCTCTGGTTGATTGGAGCATTGAACAGATACCTAGGAACGAGAATAGTGATGCAGACGCCTTGGCAAAGATGGTCGCTTCCTTGTCAGATGTCAGCACCCAGGATGTATTATATTTTACCTGGATGGTTCTCTCTATTGATGAAGATGTACCACCAACCCGAGAAAGTTCATTGATGACACTTTTGATCGAACTCATAACCCATGACAAATTACCTGAAGGCCAAGCCTAAGCCTGGAAGATCAAAACAAGCTCCCAAGTTCATTCTTTTTAATAATATTCTGTACAGGAGATCTTACCAAGGGCCCTTGTTAAAATGTTTAGTCAAGGAAGAAGTAGAGTATATCCTCCGGGAAATACACCAGGGATGTTTTGGGGAGGATCTTAGGGAAATGGCGTTGGCTCGAAAAGCAATGTTCACTGGATTCTGATGGCCCAGCATAAGCCAAGACTCTTCTCGAGTGGTTCGAGCATGTGAAGGATGTCAGCATCATTCCAACTTTCAGCATAACCCGACCACTTTGATGAAACCTTTTTGGGCATCCTGTCCTTTCGATCAATGGGCATGGATATTGTCGGTCCTTTCCCAATAGCTCGGGCTTAAATGATATTTCTCCTTGCAGCAGTAGATTACTTCTCCAAGTAGGTTGAGGCCGAATCTCTGGCTAAAATTACTGAAGAAAATGTGTTGAAATTTCTGTGGAAGAATGTTGTGTGTCGATTTGGGATTCCCATAAGATTAATCTCAGACAACGGAAGGCAGTTTCAAGGAAAAAAGATAACATCCTGGTGCCAAGAAATGAAAATCACTCAGTTTTTCACCTCACTTGCCTGCCCCCAAACAAATGGGCAGACTGAGGTGACAAACAGAATTATTGTGCAAGCTTTAAATCTGCATGTTCGGACATCACAATGTCCCCTACCAATGAAACATGGTACTCACATCGCAGATACTAGTCTCAAACTCGAGCGGCTTATATCCTTCTTAGCGGCGGCTGAATCGACTAGGAACTATTTAGAATTTGTAGGTCACCAGTGTATTGGGATGAGGTAGGAGAGAGCAGAGTTGGGGCCAGGATATTTTCAATCAGACTGCAGAATTTGTGGTCAAGATTCAAGACATAATGAAGATCGCTCAGAGTCGATAGAAAAGTTACGCAGATCAGCGGTGCAGAGATCTTGAGTTTGTCGTAGGGGATCATATGTTTGTGAAGGTCGCACCGATGAAAAGGGTGTAATGAGATCTGGGAAGAAAGGCAAGATCTGTCCAAGATACATAGGGCCGTTTGAGATCCTGGAGAGAGTTGGGACACTCGCTTACAGAGTTGTATTACCACCGAATCTGGCGGGAGTTCATAATGTGTTCCATGTCTCCATAATGTGGAAGTACATGTCGAATCCTTCGCATGTGCTGAAATATGAGCCACTTCAGCTGACACCGAACCTGTCTTTAGATGAGAGACCCACTCAGATTTTGGATAGACAAGAGAGGAGGCTCCGGAACCAGGTGATCCACATGATCAAACTCAAATGGCTGAATCATTCCGAGGAGGAGGCTACTTGGGAGACGGAGACCGAGATGAGGAGTCGCTACCCGGAGTTTTTCAGTACGTTTTAAATTTTGAGATTGAATTATGTTTAAGGAGGGAGAATTGTAAGGTTTAGAAAATTTGAAATACGTAACATGACTGCATGCAATCTAGGATTTTATTTAAAAATATGTGTTTAATGATTCTTATGCATTTAATGCATGATTATTGTACGGATAGGGTTTATTGTATTGTTTGTTTAGGTTTCACGCATTAGAGCTTTAAGTTGCATTTAGCGTACGAGCGAGTAACGAAGACCTGAGATAATCAGGAAAATATTTTTATTGAATAATTAATTTTAAAAATTTAATTTAAGTGTGAATTTTGAAAATGAGCCTTGATTGGGTATTTTTACTCGTCGGACCGTATTTTAAACCGGTACGCAAATTTTATCGATTCAGAGGACTTTTTGAGGGTTATGGCAATATTTTCAAAAACGTGCCAAAACGAAAGATTTTTGGGATTGTGATTAGGCATGATGGTTTATTTTAGTGCCTAACGGGCCCAAAACCCTTTTAACACTTTTAAAATTTTAATTAAGGCCCATTAGTATGTTAATTTCTACTTAAACCCTATACCGTCAAACCCTAACCCTACCCTAATCCATTCGGCCCCCCGCCCCATAGTCACAACCACATTTTCGAAGCTCTCTACAGCTACAAGTCTCGGTTTTCTCTCAAGTTTTCAAGCAAGCTTCTTCCCCGCCTCTCCGGTGCTAGCCCTACGCGAGTATCTTCGAGTTTTTGAGCACAAAAACGTTAAAGCATGCCATGTATCCTCTTTTTCTCATCATTCATGTCGTATATATGCTGATATGAGTGCCGTGTATGTAGGTTGCTCGGTCCTTGCATGTTAAAACATTTTCGGCTCTGGTTTGTCATGAAATGTGTATGTTTATACATATATCTCACGTTTATGATTCTTTGTGCAAGGGGCTACAGAGTAAGGGTCCTAGGGGGCTGTTCATGTTGAGGAGTAAGGCGTCAAGGGGCTGGAGTCGATCAAGGTTCGAGATTTTGTGAGGGCCGATTGGTTAGGGTGAAGGAACTAGGGCTAGATGGCTAGATCAAAAAAATTTGGGTGTGTCGGCTGTGCAAAGGTCGTTACTAGCCCTGGACTAGACCCTGGTGGGTCTGAGCAGTGGCCTAGGGTGGCCCGAACATGGCTGGAGTTAGTGAAGAGGCCGCTTGGATGATTGGTGCTAGGGTCGGTCTCAGTTGTGCGTTGGGGGTGGATAGCAGTCGGGTGTGCCGTGCGGTGTGCATGGGGCTATGAGATTGGGTTAGTTCGGTCCAGGAGGGTCCTAAGGTGGGCTAGGAAGGGTTGGCCTAAGGCTGGTTCGAGTTGGTAGGGCCTAGGGCCGAAAGTTTGAAAGTGTAAAGCGTTAGGGTTTTATGTTGCAACGCACTGGAATTTCCAGCTACTTCCAGGCGTGTTTTGTGGGTCATAAGTGGGCTGGAACTAGTGGTTTAGAGGCTGGACGTGTAAGTTTAAGTCATATTTCAAGTTGGAAAAAGTTTAGTTGAAATTCGTGTTAATTCGGGTTAAAATCGGGACCCCGGTTCAAGTTTTAAAACGAATCATATAAGATTTGGAACGAGCTCGATTTTACGCTTAAGAAATAATTACTATTATGTTTTGAGATGTTTTAAGGAGTTTGGTTGGCTTCGGGTCGAAATTTTGAGGTCCAAGGGTAAAACGGTCATTTAGGATTTTCAACGGGTCGAGTTTTTAGTCCTGGCAGCGCCCTGATAACAAATTTATCATGTTTTTAAATGTTATGTATCACAAATATGATTTTTATGTAATTATGAAAATACGTCGCATGTTTGATTTTAAGGAAAAACTACGTATGTGCATGATTTTGATAAATGATGAAAATGATGATGTTTTTGAAGGATAGGAGTTGGTTGGGACTGACGATATATGTATACGATGAGCTGTAAGGCCAAGGCTCAGTGGATGGGTGATACTGTCGCTAATGTCCCCACCGCCGGGTACCACGGTTATATGTAGATGGATCCATCGCATAGAGCTGATACGAAAGTCACAACTGAATTCAATCAAGAAAATGTATACGTATATGATGATTATGATGAGACATGTTTTGACACGTTATGATTTTACAATATGTTTACGTTTACGCTTTTAAGATCATGAAACGTATTTTTATTTCAATATTTTTCACTGTTGCTTGCTATTTATTTGTTACAACGTTACAGCTGTGTTGAGTCTTTAGACTCATTAGACGTAAATAATGCAGGTGAGCATGTTGATGAGGAGGCTGGAGGTGCCGAAGTCTGAGTAGGCGGGGCTGGATGTGTGCACATGAACCCGAGGACCATATATTTTCCGCGCATCATGATTTGTTATAGGAGTGGACATGGTTATTTTATACGCTTTTGTTTTGACATGTTGACGGCCGTGAGGATTTTTACTTGCTTCATATTATTTTATTTTTAACATAAGTCTAGTGTTGTCGACTCGGTGAATATTTTTAAACTACAGTATTTTTATCTTTCATTGGATTACATCTATTTTTAAATGGGAAATATTCAACAATATTGCATACATGCATAAGTTATGAATTTTCGAAATTTAGCTTACAAAAAAAAATTTCTTGTGGCATTTTAAGCAGTAGATGTTTCAAAGCCAATGCAAGCTATGTTCAGAAATCTCGAATCCTATTGCCATCGTTTCTTTTTAAAATGCTGTGAGCATTACTCCGAGATCTTATTGAAGGAATTCTCCAATACTGCTTATAGGGAAAACGGAGAAATAATATGTGCCGTTCAGGGAAAGAATCGTCATATCACCTAGAAGATGTTGGCTGAATTGTTTAAACTATCAGCTGCTGGAATCATCGACTTTACCACTCTTCTAGAAGGAAACATTGAGCTTTGGAGACATGACTTCTCTATCTTTGAATCCCCGATTTCTTCTCCAACATGCCAAAAACGATATCTGAAGATTGAATTCAGGCTGTTGGATGATATAGTGGCAAAGGGGGTTCTCACCAAGGCCGTTGCATATGACAAGATAACTTTTGAAAAATTTCTTGTCATGGCCACCATTGAATCAACTCTGAAGGTCAACTGATTTGATGTCTTGGTCAAGACACTAGTTGTGATGATAAAGAAAGAGAACCCGTCTCAAGGCTTTGCGATTCAAATCTACCATCTGCTAACTAATGCAGGAGTGCAACCGGAGGGTATGGCTGAAGTTGGTAAGACCAAGGTGTTCAACTGGCCAACGGTTGAAAATTTATCAAGAAAAATCGTCCAACCGACGAGGAGATTGTCTCTATCAAAACAGAGACTGGGGATTGAATTTGTGAAGCAAAAGAAGACTGACTTGACTCCAAAGGTACTAAGAGAAAGCTGGTTCTGAAATTCAGCTCTGATGATGGATCAAGGGATGATGAACCAATTTCTCATGTTTTCAAGAAAAAATGGTCAGAAAAGCCCAAAACTACAAAACTAAAGATGATTAAGCATCTTTCTGCACCATTGGTTCCTCCCTCGATCCCTACAATCGCAGCAACAAAACTCAAAGGGATCCAGATTGCTGAACCATAAATCACATCCTCCTTCTCAGGAATCCCTCTTCTTCACCCGACAGACAAGGGGAAGAAAATTCTGATCGAGGAGCCACCAAATACCAAATCCGTTCATATTACCATTGTTCTAACTAGCGAACAAGTCAATGAGATTGTTCATAAGAAAATGGAAATGTTTGATCAATGGGTTCAATTTCGAGCGGTCACAATATTCGATTCAATAATTCAAACCAGAAAGATCAAAGCAGCTGCCAAACTTGAACGCTCCATATTGGAATGGACATAAACATATGATATTCCAACCGCTCTGCTTCGTCGAGATTTCTTGGAAATTCAGATGTAAGAAAGTGATCTTTGAGCACTGATTCAAGTAAGAAGGAACAATTTGTTCCTACTTGTCCAACAGCAAAAGATGACTCATATGTCATTTCTCAACTTGAGATGGATGCACTCTCACTTTCAATGATTGTTGCTTAGAAGCGGCAGGAACTTAAACTTACTGCGGTTGAAGAAAAGGGTAAGATAGACTCAGAACTGAACTTTGATGAAGAGCTAGGTTCTGAGACCTTCAACGTTCAAACTACAACTTAGGAACCACCATCTTCATCATCTGATTTGCTCACCAGTTCTCCATAATTAGAAGTACCGGTTGAAACCGCTATGACCGGTACTGTGGTCAACATCCTTCCACCAGATGAAACACTTATGCCAAAAGATGTTCCCATTACTGAGCAACTCTGCCACCAAGATGAACCGGACCTCATGCCAACCTCTCACACGACTCTTGAGGAAGATGCATCTTTTGAACAGACTGACTCCATCGTGCTTCCTTCCTCAGTGCACATCGGTCTTTCCGAAGTTGAACCATTTCTATCGAAGATGTTGTGCAGTCTCAATCTGATTTTCATCAAGACACAAATCACAAAGAAAAATCCTCTTCTCCAAAGTCTACTTGTGTTGATGACATCATTTATGCCATTCTTCAAGAACAATCAGTGTCTTCACATACTAATCCAAAGAATGAAGCGGTGACTATTGCGTATCTGCCTCCAGTCTCTCCATTATCTGAAGCTCCTTCAAGCGCTCTGGGAGCTCAAGAAGCCACACACAAAGCAATCCCTATTTCGACTGAAGAACTCAACACAATGATTGAAAATTTAGCTTCCGAACTTGATGGCCCTAAGCCCTCAAAATCAACTGGAAAAGCTTCTTCTTCTCAACTGGTCTCATTCAATGCCAGATTACTTTCTTCATCTGATCACTTTGAACCTGAAGAAGAATAATTAATGGAGGAAAACTGCCAGAAAGAGATTTTGGGCAGACTTACAACCATGGATCAACCGATTCTTTTAATCGATGAAGTCTGATCTCTTCGAGGAATTTTCCGCCATGCATACAAGTATTATCCTCCGGCAAGACAGGTATAACTCTTCACATCTCAACATGTGCACTGAGCTTTCAGGACAAATATCTCGTCTTAAAGCACATGTTGATCAACGCATGGATGCCCAAATAGTATTCTCCATAATCAGAAGTACCGGTTGAAACCGCTATGACCGGTACTGTGGTCAACATCCTTCCACCAGATGAAACACTTATGCCAAAAGATGTTCCCATTACTGAGCAACTCTGCCACCAAGATGAACCGGACCTCATGCCAACCTCTCACACGACTCTTGAGGAAGATGCATCTTTTGAACAGACTGACTCCGTCGTGCTTCCTTCCTCAGTGCACATCGGTCTTTCCGAAGTTGAACCATTTCTATCGAAGATGTTGTGCAGTCTCAATCTGATTTTCATCAAGACACAAATCACAAAGAAAAATCCTCTTCTCCAAAGTCTACTTCTGTTGATGACATCATTTACGCCATTCTTCAAGAACAGTCAGTGTCTTCACATACTAATCCAAAGAATGAAGCGGTGACTATTGCGTATCTGCCTCCAGTCTCTCCATTATCTGAAGCTCCTTCAAGCGCTCTGGGAGCTCAAGAAGCCACACACAAAGCAATCCCTATTTTGACTGAAGAACTCAACACAATGATTGAAAATTTAGCTTCCGAACTTGATGGCCCTAAGCCCTCAAAATCAACTGGAAAAGCTTCTTCTTCTCAACTGGTCTCATTCAATGCCAGATTACTTTCTTCATCTGATCACTTTGAACCTGAAGAAGAATAATTAATGGAGGAAAACTGCCAGAAAGAGATTTTGGGCAGACTTACAACCATGGATCAACCGATTCTTTTAATCGATGAAGTCTGATCTCTTCGAGGAATTTTCCGCCATGCATACAAGTATTATCCTCCGGCAAGACAGGTATAACTCTTCACATCTCAACATGTGCACTGAGCTTTCAGGACAAATATCTCGTCTTAAAGCACATGTTGATCAACGCATGGATGCCCAAATAGTACAACTTACTGAGATCATGCAATTTCTTTTCCATGGTGATATCAAAAAAGGGGAAAGATAGGGGCAAAAGGAAGTTATAAGAGCAGAAGAATCACTTAGAAAAAAGGTTGCGGAGCGTGTCAAAGCAGAACAAGCTAAACAAATCCAAGGACAAAAGAGAGGTTAATGTATTATATTTATTTAGATGTTTTTGCTTTTTAATTTTTTATCAACTGGAGCGTGTAATTTCATTCACTCAATTAAATACAACGTTTGATTTATTAAGATTTTGCTATTATCTGTAAACTGTTGTATAAGTTCTGTATCTGGTTTTGTCATCACCAAAAAGGGAGAAATTGTTATGGAAATTATGTAGAGCCCAAAATCAATACACACAAAACCATACATTTATTTAAATTGTTAAATTATTTATTTAATTTTGAAATGATTTTAGCGATGCATGATTTATGAATTTGCATTATTTTAATGATTTATGTTTATGTGATACACGTTAAAATGATTTCTTGAGTTTCATGATTCAGGCGAATATTCAATGCGAGATGAGAAAAGGAGACCGGCGACGAATTAGACGATTTGCAAAATGTGGTATTTTATTGCAAGTCAGGTATTTGATATTTTAAATGATTTTACGAAGTTTTAAGCATTTTAAAACCTAATTTCATTATTATGTGATTTTATGATTTTAAACTTTTGAAGTGGTCACTTGTGCATTTTACTTTAAAAATACGGGATGTTATTAAAGTTGGTAGGGAGTTAATATTTTAGTAACTTGTTAATTGAATAACTAAACAATTTTATTCCCCTAAATCATTAAAAACACATGCACACACACATGTTTCACCTACACACTCACACTCTCATTTCAGAAATTTTTTGAGAAAACTTAGGGTTCTAAGAGTAGCAGTAGCCGCCCCCTTCCTCTTCAATTTTCCAGCAATCTCTCGTCCATTTTTCTTCAAGAAATCATGCCACAATTCGTCCCGGATCAACCCTCGCATTCTCTCCGCTTCGGTATCGTCGTTTCGTGAGTATATTCATCAAAGTCATGTATTTTCTTTTGTTGCTGCATCGATCTCGTCTTAGTATATGTTTTGATGTTTATGGTGTGTAAAAATTCATGTATGTTGTGTAAAGTTTGAGCGTTATATTTTTAAACGATTCCTGAAAGTTTTTAGATATCAAAACCAGATGTTTCTGTCATTTCATGTATTGTACATTTTCGGTAGATTTTCTGGAAAAGTTATCAACATACAAAACGCAGTACTTTTTTATACCTTCAATTTGACAGTAAATTCGTAATTTTGGACAAGAAACGAAGTGAGTTATGATTGTTTTCATGGGACTACTCAAACTGCGATTTTATGAAAATGTGTTCTTGACGTGTTCTTGATAATTGTTTGTTGCAGGCTTTGTTGGGAACCGTCAAGTGATTGCTGCTGCATTTAGGTATATTGGTATGATGTTCGGATGATTTTTGGTGCTTCGTTTCGTGTTTTTAGGCACTTGGTTGCATTAGAAGTCGTAGGAAGCGTTTTGGGTCAAATATTCGGGTTCATGGGTTTTGTTGCGTTGTATGTTGTGTGTCGCTGTTTTTGGGGCGTTTGTGTGACTTTGAATCATTGCCATAGCGTCCTAGAATGAGTCTCCTTGCATCGGTTCGAGTCGGTCTGGTGTGGCATAAAAATTTCATCAAAATGTGTTCATTGTGTTGGTTGTGTGCACGGTTAGCGCCGCAGTGCTCACCAGGGAACACCGCAGTGCCCGCTTTGCGTAGCCCTAGTGCCGCGGTGCTGCCCTTGTGATGCCGCGGTAGGGCAGCGCCGTGGTGCTAGAGCTGCGGCCCTGCTAGCACCGCGGTTCTAGTGCCTAGCGCCTAGGCGCTCGGCAGTGCCGCAACGCATCATTGTCCAGCGCCTAGGCGCTTGTCCATGATTTTAAAACCACTATTTTAGGTTCATATCTTCCATGTTTGGGAAATGTGCACCTTCAATATAGAGATTGTTTTGGGGTTCGATGTCATGGTTTAGTACGATGATTAAACGAGGTCAAGTCCCGAGTGATTTAGAACGTCATAAGTAAATTGTTATCTCAATGATGAGCTCGACTATTACGTCTAAATTATGGAAATTACCTATCTCCTGGTCCATGCAGAAAGGAAAAAGAAAATAACTCGATCCAATGTTCGAGCACCAGGTCGGCCTGGTCCGGTATTGAATGAACTTATATTCATGGAACTTATATTCATGGAAAGGACTCGATCATCAGATTATAAGTGCATGAAATTGTGTTAGTATGCGCAGGAGTGGCCCCCAAGCGAGACCCAACGAATCCCTCAACGCCATGTAAGCATGTTCGACGTGCAAAAGAAAATGTTTTATTTTTGAGGTATGCTAAATGTCTTATGACCAAATTATGAACGGGTTTGGAAGCCGGTGAACGTGACCGATGACCTCTCCAACCCGGTAAAGTATGACCGGGTTTAGATCAGGATTGGAAAGCGGTAAAGCATGATCAGGGACCAATCCACCCGGTAAAGCATGATCGGGTTTAGATAAGGATTGGAAAGCGGTAAAGTATGACCAGGGACCAATCCACCGGTAAAGCATGACCGGGTTTTCATAAACATACTTGCATCATACATACTTGGACTAAACCCGAGGACCGCCTATGTTTTTTTTTTAGAAATTTATGCATGTCAATTACTCTGATTTTCACGAGATTTCTTTACATTGTTTAAACCAGTTATTTTGCAAACTATATTAGTAATTATTTTTATTGTAAATATTTTGGACGAGCAGTTTATCTTTATCGCAATTTCAAGGATTACAATTTATTTAAGAAAAAAAAATTTCCGCAAATTTTAAGTGATTCAAAATACGGTACGTTACAGTTAGTATCAGAGCGGTGTTCTTGTAAAGAGTTATGCCTACTGCCGGTTGCGAGAAGCTCACAAAGTCAAACTCAAGTCTGTAAATTTTAAAGTTTTAAATTCTTTCATGTAGTAAGCATCAAATCATGATTTCAGCATGTACATGTTCAAGTTCAAATTTCGTGGATCTTATGATATTGATATTATGTTATTGCATGTGGGTTTATGTGTTGGGTAAATTTTGGAACAGTATGCCTCTCAGACGTAGAATTGTGCATGGAGAAGGCGATGAGGATAGAGAGCCTTAGGATGGGGAGAGGGCCAATCCTCCTCGTCCACCGCCAGATATGCAGGCTCAGATGCTTGCAGGGATTACTCAGTTATTCGTACATTTTGCGGGGAACAATGCTGCAGTGGATACAGGGGCGAGGCCCAGACCAGAGGCGGTATATGAGAGGTTCAGGAGGATGGATCCGAAGGAGAGGGATGGAGTAAGTCAATCGAGGTGATCTTCGCTTTCATGGAACTGCAAGATGCAGACAGGGTCAAGTGTGCCACTTTTCTTTTGACAGGAGACGCTAGGCTGTGGTGGGAGATTGTGTCTGTGTCAGTGAATTTGCAGACCCGGATGTTGGATGGTTTCAAAGAATTTTTCTACTCCAAGTACTTCACTGAGCAAGTACGCTTCCGCCTGACCAGGGAGTTCATGACGTTACGACAGGGAGACAGCAGCGTGGAAGAGTTTGTCAGGAAATTTGAGAGGGGTGTCACTTTGTGCCCCTAATTGCGAATGATGCCCGGGAGAAGCTGAGACATTTTATTGACAGATTGCGGCCGATCTTGCGTCGGGATGTGAGAGTTGCTGGTCCTACCACTTATGTTATCACCGTGTCGAGAGCTTTGGCAGCAAAGCAGGACCAGAAGGACATTGAGAATAACAGACAGGGCAAAAGGCCCTATCAGGCACCCCAGCAGCAGTTTATGAGGTCTTTCTAGGGAGAGCAGGGGAAGAGGCCGTTTAAGGGACCGCCGAAAAAGGCAAGGGTCCTATTCTACAGAAGAAGGCCCCTCAGAGGCCTGGTGAGTACCCAGTGTGTCCTAAGTGCAACCGCCAGCATGCGGGACCGTGTTTATGGGGCTCGGAAAAATGCTTCAAGTATGGAACCAGTGATCGTATGCTGAGGGACTGCCCGCAGTGGAGGTAGCCGACCCAAAGGAGAGTGTTCGCTATGCAGGCAGAGGAGGCGAAACCAGACACGACCCTGCTGACTGGCAACTTATTTAATTCAGCACTGTATTATTTTTATCATGCATGTTTCGAATTTGATTTGGATTAGTAGTGTGTTGTTTCGTGTTTTGGTGACTTAGGATAGAAATTTCCGACTATGCATGAGGTTAAGATTTATAATTGGGATATAAGTTTTTGTGTGTTGTGCTAACGCCTCTCAGAAAATATATTCATAAAGAGAGTCGCCGCGAAGGCTTTGCTAGATTCTGGGGCCACACACTCTTTTATTTCGGAGACGTTCGCTAATAATCTAGATGTCAAGTTTATTGGACTCGACGTGAGCTACTCAGTGACAGTCCCGTCAGGGGAAAGAGTTATCAGCTACTAGCGTGGTCAGAAACATAGATCTTGAACTGCAGGGCCACCTAGTGTATGCCAATCTGATTGTGCTGCCAATGCCAGAATTTGATATTATCTTGGGAATGGACTGGCTGACGAAGAACAAAGTTCTTATTGACTTTTAGAAAAGGTCAGTGTTGGTCAGAACGTTGGATATGGAACATTTTCTTTTTTAGCCGGACGGATGGAGAAGTTCCCTCGCGTGATCTCTTGCATGCAGGCACATAGACTTATTCATAAGGGGTGTCAGGCTTTCTTGGCCAGTATTATTTCCGTACCTGACGCACCCACTCCGTCGATATCTGATGTATCAGTAGTCAGAAATTTTACTGACGTGTTTCCAGACGATATCACAGGCCTTCCACCAGAGAGAGAGGTGGAATTTGCCATTGACCTTGTGCCAGGTACTATGCCAATCTCTAAGGCACCGTACTGTTTAGCTCCAGCTGAGATGTTAAAGCTGAAACAGCAGATCCAGGAGCTCCAAGACAAAGAATTCATCCGCTCCAGTTTCTCACCATAGGGCGCACCAGCGCTCTTTGTAAAGAAGAAAGATGGGAGCTTAAGATTGTGTATCGACTACCGAGAACTGAACAAGGTAACGATCAAGAATAAATACCCACTACCAAGGATCGAGGACCTATTCGATCAGTTGCAGGGAGCTACAGTATTCTTTAAGATAGATCTACGGTCTGGGTATCATCAGCTGAAGGTAAAAGATGCAGATGTTTATAAGACAGCCTTCAGAACCAGATATGGGCACTACGAGTTCTTAGTGATGCGGCTCAGATTGACGAATGCTCCAGCGATTTTTATGGACCTCATGAATCGAGTGTTTCAGCCCTACCTAGATCAGTTCTTCATAGTGTTCATTGATGACATTATTATCTATTCAAATAGCCATAAGGAGCACAGTCAGCATTTGGGTACAGTTTTGCAGGTCTTGCAGAGTCGCAAGTTGTTTGCAAAATTCAGTAAGTGTGAATTCTGATTGGAGAAAGTTGAATTCTTGGGTCATATAAGATCTACCAGTGGCATTGATGTAGATCCAGCTAAGGTGACAGCAGTTAAGGAATGGGTTGTGCCGAAGAATGCGTCAGAGATCCGCAGTTTCCTAGGCTTGGCAGGCTACAACAATAAATTTATTCAGAGGTTTTCCTCGATTGCAGTGCCACTCACTTCATTGACTAAGAAGAATGCTAAATTCTTATGGAGTGAAGAATGTCAGAAGAGCTTTGATACTTTGAAACAAGCTCTTATCACAGCGTCAGTGTTAGCCATGCCAGCAGGGCAAGGTAATTTTGTGTTGTACACCGATGGTTCTAAACTCGGTTTAGGAGCCGTTTTGATGCAGCGTGGTCGGGTTATAGTTTATGCCTCCAGACAGTTGAAAGTGCATGTAAAGAATTATCCGACTCATGATATCGAGTTAGCTACCGTTGTATGTGCGTTGAAGATTTGGAGACATTAATTATACGGTGAGAAATGCTAGATATTCACTGATCACAAGAGTCTTAAGTATTTCTTCACGCAGATAGAGCTGAATATGAGACAAAGCCGGTGGTTGGAGTTGGTAAAAGACTACGATTGTGAAATTAGCAACCATCCAGGGAAAGTTAATGTTGTGGCAGATGCTTTGAGTAGAAAAGTTGTAGTCGTAGCACAGCTGTCAGCACAGAGATCTTTTCAGTCAGAGGTTTAGCCTAGAAGTTTATCCTAAGGGCAGAACTCCTAAGTTGTCTAATCTGACAGTCCAGTCTTCTTTGCTAGACCGAATCCGTAGAGGTCGGCCTTTGGATGAGCAATTACAGAAATGGAGACTGAAGGATGAGGCCAAGGGCATTGTACTCTACACAGTGTCTGATGGAATTGTTAAGTACAGGGAATGATGTGGATGCCTAGTATTATTTCGATCAGAGAGGATATTCTGACAGAGGCACATGCATCTCCATATTCCGTTCATCCAGGAGGTACCAAGATGTACAAGGATTTGGAGATGCTGTATTGGTGGCCAGGTATAAAGCGGGACATCCGCCGATTTGTATCTAAATGTCTCACTTTTCAGCAAGTGAAAGCAGAGTATCAGAGGCCATCAGGAATGCTTAAGCCGCTCCCTATCCCCGAGTGGAAATGAGAGAATATCAGCATGGATTTTGTTGTTGATTTGCCGAGGTCGGTCAGATGATCCAATGTCATTTGGGTTATAGTGGATCGACTTACTAAATCGGCACATTTCTCACCGGTGAAGACAACTTTGTCCATGACTCAGTATGCAGATCTCTATATCAGGGAGATAGTCCGATTGCAAGGGATCCCAGTTTCTATTGTGTCCGACAGGGACCCGAGATTCACATTGTCCTTTTGGAAGAGTTTACATGCAGCCATTGGGACGAAGTTGCTATTCAGTACGGCATTCCACCTTCAGACATATGGCAAGTCTGAGCGAGTGATTCAGATTTTGAAAGACTTGCTGCAAGCTTGTGTGATCGATTTCCATGGGAATTGGGAATCAAAGCTACCTCTAGTGGAGTTTACCTACAAAAACAGTTTTCAATCATCTATAGGTATGGCTCCCTACGAGGCACTGTATGGAAGAAAGTGCAGATTGCCGATTCATTGGGATGAAGTCGGTGAGAGATCAGAACTTGGCCCAGAGATTGTTCAGCATACTGCAAATATGGTGGTCAAGATCCGAAACAGGATGAAGACCGTCCAGAATCATCAAAAGAGTTATGATGACAAGAGGAGGAGAAACCTCGAGTTTTTCGCAGGAGATCACGTATTCGTGAAGATAGCAACTATGAAGGGTGTTATGGGGTTTGGGAAGAGAGACAAGATGAGTCCGAGATTCATTGGACCATTTGAAATTCTTGACAGAGTTGGAACACTTGCTTATTGTGTAACTCTACCGTCGATTATGGCCGGTGTACACAATGTGTTACACGTCTCGATACTGAGGAAGTATATGGCAAATCCTTCGCATGTTTTGAGATAGGAGCTGTTGCATTTTGCTCCGAATCTGTCATATAAGGAAAGACATGTCCATATTCTAGACAGACATGAGCAGAGACTTCGGAACAAAGTGACCAAGTTGGTCAAAGTCTGGTGGCTGAATCAATCAATGGAAGAAGCCACTTGGGAGGCAGAATCAGACATGAGGAGTCGCTACCCGTAATTGTTTGGTAAGACTTAATTTTGAGGATGAAATTTATTTAAGTGAGGGAGGAATTGTAGAGCCCAAAATTAGTACACGCAAAACCCATGTATTTATTTAAATTGTCAAATTATTAATTTAATTTTCAAATGATTTTATAGATGCATGGTTTATGAATTTTCATTATTTTAATGATTTATGTTTATGTGATGCACGTTAAAATATTTTCTTGAGTTTCATGTTTCAGGCGAGTATTCGATGCAAGATTGGGGAAAGGAGACCGGCGACAAATTGGACGATTTGAAAAATGTGGTATTTTATTGCAAGTCAGGGATTTGATATTTTAAATGATTTTACGAATTTTTAAGAATTTTAAAACCTAATTTCATTATTATTGGATTTTATGATTTTAAACTTTTGAAGTGGTCACTTGTGCATTTTACTTTAAAATTAGGGGATGTTATTAAAGTTAACAGGGAGTTAGTATTTTAATTAACTTGTTAATTGAGTAATTAAACAATTCTATTCCCATAAATCATTAAAAACACACGCACACACACTTATACACACACACACACGTTTCACCTACACACTCACACTCTCATTTCAGAAATTTTTTGAGAAAACTTAGGATTCTAAGGGTATCAGCAGCCGCCCCCTTCCTCTTCAATTTTCCAGCAATCCCTCGTCCATTTTTCTTCAAGAAATCGTGCCACAATTAGTCTCGGATCAACAATCGCATTCTCTCCTCTTCGGTATCGTCGTTTCGTGAGTATATTCATCAAAGGCATGTATTTTCTTTTGTTGCTACATCGATCTTGTCTTAGTATAAGTTTTGATGTTTATGTTGTGTAAAAATTCATGTATGTTGTGTAAAGTTTGAGCGATTATAATTTTAAACGATTCGTGGAAGTTTTTAGATCTCAAAACCGGATGTTGCTGTCCTTTCGTGTACTGTACATTTTTGGTTCATTTTCTGGAAAAGTTTTTAACATACAAAACGTAATATTTTTCGATACCTTTAATTTGACAGTAAATTCGTAATTTTTGAAAAAGAAACGAGTGATTTATGATTGTTTTCGTGGGACTGCTTAAACTGCAATTTTACGAAAATGTGTTTTTGACGTGTTCTTGAGAATTGTTTGTTGCATGCTTAGTTGGGAACCGTCGGGTGATCGCTGCTGCGTTTACGTATATTGGGTATGATGTTTGGACGATTTTTGGTGCTTCGTTTCGTGTCGTTAGGCACTTGGTTGCATTAGAAGTCGTAGGAAGCGTTTTGGTGTCAAATATTCGAGTTTATGGGTTTTGTTGTGTTGTATGTTGTGCGTCGTTGTTTTTGGGGCGTTTGTGTGACTTTGAATCATTGTCATTGCGTCCTAGAATGAGTCTCCTTGCATCAGTTCGAGTTGGTTGGGCTTCGCATAGAAATTTCATCAAAATGTGTTTATTGTGTTGGTTGTGCGCTGTGTTAGCGCCGCAGCGCCAGTTTTCCGCAGCACTAGTGCTGCGGAGTTGCCCTTGTAAAGCGCCTGGCCGCTTGTCCATGATTTTAAAGCCACTAATTTAGGTCAATGTCTTTCATGTTTGGGAGATGTACACACTTCATATAGATATTGTTTCGGGGTTCGATGTCATAGTTTAGTACGATAATTAAACGAGGTCAAGTTCCGAGTGATTTAGAACGTCATAAGTAAATTGTAATCTCGGTGATGATCTCGACTATTACTTCTAAGTTATGAAAATTAAGTGCATGAAATTGTTTTAGTATGTGCAGCAGTGGATCCCAAGCGAGACCCAACGAATCTCTCAACGCCATGTAAGTATGTTCGACGTGCAATAGAAAATGTTTTATTTTTGAGGTATACTAAATCTCTTGTGACCAAATTATGAACGGGTTTGGAAGCCGATGAACGTGGCCGGGGACCTCTCCACCTCGGTAAAGCATGACGGGGTTTATATCAGGATTGGAAAGCGGTAAAGCATGACCAGTGACCAATCAACCAGGTAAAGCATGACCAAGGATCTCATGTATGTGGTAATGGACATCTATGTCAACCTAGTACTGTGGTTTAGTCTGATCAGACGCATTTATGTATGAGTCACTTGCTTTGAAACATATCTCTATGCCAAATGATGATGTCAAGTATGTCCAAGTATGTAAGATGCAAGTATGCTTATGAAAGATTTTACGATATGAGGACACGTCCATGTTTATGTAAGTACGTTCAAGTTTAAGTTTAACGTCCCGAAAATTTGAGGGTCAACGTGAACCACATGCATGCAAGTTATTAAATTTCTTTGGTATTTTATTAAATTATTTTAAAGCAATAAATGCATGTTTATTTCATTAATTTGTGTTTTAATTAATGGTTTATTTAAGTTTCATGCTTTAGGATTTTAAGATGCATTTCGCGCTCGAACGAGGAACGGAGACGGGGGAATTATCAGGAAAATTATTTTCATTACATGATTAATTTTTATTAATTAATATAAGGTGTTTTAAAGTTATTTTTCAAGAAATGGGCATTGTTGGGTATTTTTACCCTCCAGAGCATATTTTTCAGCAATACTCAAATTTTATCGAATCGAGAGATTTTTTGAGAGTTCGGCTAATATTTTCAAAATTTTCCTAAACGAAATATTTTTCGAGGGTGTGTTTGGACTTAATGGGCCTACTTGTAAGCTTAATGGGCTCCAATTCATTTTAATCCTTTTTAAATCAAAATTTGGGCCCATTATCATTTGTTAACTTATTTAAATAATGTATTAACCTAACCTACACATATTTCCCCACCCACCAGCCGACACCTCCCCCTCCACCACCATTTTCTTTCGGTTTTCAGAAGCTCCATGGCTGCAACTCTCGGCCAAGCACAATTCTTCAAGGAAAATTCGCCTCGCGCTTCCCCAACGCTCATTCTTCGAATCTTCTTGTGTATATATCATCAAGGCACGCTTTGTAACATTGTTTTTGCATCATTCACATCTATATTACTGATGTGTATGCATTTGTGCATGAAAACTCTCGATCCAACCATGAGCATTAAAGGTTTTCGATTTTACGTGTGTTCTTGCATTCCCTTGATTGTCACTCATGTTTCTACGTCTGTTGTGCAAGGGGCTATGGTTTTTGTTTGTTAAGGGGCTGAACATGGGGACTTGTTGTTGTTTTGGGGATTAAAAATGTTGCTGGTGGCTACAGGTTGAAGGGTCGAGAGGGGGTGTTCTTAGGCGGTAAGGGTTCAAGAGGTATGGTGCACTGCTGAAATGTAAAGTGTATGTTGATTACAATATTTTTCACCGATGCTTGTTACGTATATGTATTTTTTATCACGGTACATGTGTGTTCAGTCTTTAGACTCACTAGGCGTGTGTGATGCAGGTGATCATGATTTTGAGGGGACTGGAGGTGCTGAACTCTGAGCCGGCGGACCTGGTGGGCGACATGACCCGAGGACCTCATGATTTTCCGCACATTCACAATTTTATGTTATTGAGAGGATATGAGCGTTTTTATGCTGTTTTATTTTACTGTTTGATGTTAGGATTTTTACTCGTTTTTACTCCACTATATTTTTATTGGTAATTACTTATGGTTTTTTTAAAATGATATTTTTAGTAGAACTGAAGGCATGCAATTTATTTAAATGATTAATTTCAAAATGTGAGCTTTACAAAAAAAAATTTATTTCCGCACTTTTAAAACGATAGACGTAAGTTATAGTTGGTATAAGAGCAAGAGTCCTGTATAGGGTTGTGCCACCGCCAGCTTCTGTCGCTCAGTCTTCAAGCCTCAAGTCTGTAAACTTTTATGCTTTAAATATTTTAAATGATTTACTGCTATCAATTTCATGCTTACATGATGTACGTTTTATAATGATTTACCGTACATGTTTATCTGTCGTTATTTTTTGAGACTATCTGTTTTAAAAAAATTTATGCACATTACGACATGAAATAAGAAATTATATGATTTTTATGCATGTTGGTTTTTTGGTGGAATTGTACATGATTAAGATTATGGCTAATTGGGTGTTGGGAAAGGTTGGAAATGAATTGGCTATATTGATTTTTGGTTAATAGTACTGATGTTCTACTTTTTGGGGTCATAAGTTAATCTTATCAATTATGAATGATTTTGGGACTTATAGATTTTCTAAGAAAATACTGATGGTTATTGGTTGCTAGTTGAGTAAATTTTGAGGATTTCACGTAAGGATTAATGATTCGAAAACTACGACGATCTTTGGAAGTATAAAAACGTAGAACTTATTTAGGATGCATGCTCTACCTAGTTGGACTTAAAGATTGAATTGCATGAATCGAGGATTTAAGGACATAACTGTAATAAGCAATAATTTGAGGACCTAAGTACAAAAAATAAAATTTTAAGGGACGATTTTCGAATTTACAGAATTTTGGGATTAAATTCCGAGTTTCGAGAATTTTAAGGTTTAATGAGGCTAAAATCGAAAATTTTATGGGGACAAAATTGCAAATTTCGAAGAGTTGAAGGGCCAAAAATGTAATGTTCGAGAAATTTAAGGGCCAAATTGTCAACCTCGAAATTTTGGGGATTAAATTCGAACTTTTGAGGAACACTTGGGTTAAATCAGTAATTTTTCGAACTTATGGGAATTGATTTTGGGTCTAATAAGCTTAAAATTATTGAACTTTATGTCACGAGAAACCTATAAAATGGAATTAAGAATGCCAATAGCTTATGGGTAATGGTGGAATTTTCGAAATTAAGGACAAATTGGATAATGTTTGAGGAAATTAAGAATTAATGTTGCAAGTTTAAGAAATATGTGGGACTAGTTTAGCAGTAAGTGAGAATTGAATGGTTTAAATGATAGGAAAATTTTCGGTGATTTAGGCTTGAAGGATATTTAGAACCGTTAGATATCTGGGTCATAAGGTTATAAGAAATGGTAATCCAGGACATTGTAGAATGATTCAATCTTGGGTTTGAAAATTTAAGCGTTAGTGAATTAATGTTGTGGCAAATTAAGAATTTAAAGTGATGACAATTTAAGGTAAAGTTGATAGATTAGCTAAGTTATAAGAGTAGTCATTGAGCTAGCAAATTTTTGAGAATTTAAGTTTGATGTATCATTAGTTTTAGCCATGGTATTAACAGTTAGGACTATACATTTGCTTGAATTTAATTTTTCTAGAAAGTTGGGTATGTTTGATGGTTAGGTTAATCGATAGATGCATGTAAGAATTGAGGTAGACACCTTGTTTTGAGAAATTTTTGATAATCATTAAGAAACTTGGGAATAAGTGAATATGTGTTGGAATTATGTTATCCAAAACTATTTGGATTGCGTAAGTTTGAATTTCAAATTTATGGGATATGTGTTCATACGGAAATTTTGGGTGAAATAAAAACAAAATGGAATTAGTTATGTTCAACATAAGTTACCAATGAACGAGTATTGAGATTTCTATCGAGTAAATAATCTAAAATCTTGATGTGGGAATTCTAGAATTCTATAGGCTATAAGTAAAGTTGATTTATTAGAGTTAGTCCAACATTAACATGTGATAACTTAGTAAGTTTTATACGCTAGTATTAATTAAGCATTAGGATATGTAAGAATGCGACATTTGTTTCAATGAGGAAAGTCCAAGGGTCTTAGGTCTCAACTTTATTGTAATTGAAAAGATAATAATTTAAGCATGTAATTGAGGATAGCAGAGCTTTATTATATAGGTAGAAGATCGATATTGAATATTTTGGGTTTTATGGATTATCACTACTTGAGTTTAAGATTTGCAACGATTTTATATTTGGGGTGTACTTGTAAATAATTAAGTTAGGTAAGTTTGGTGTCATAAGATAAAGATTCGATTCAAGGATCTTAGGCTAAAATTTTATGGGGTTGAGATAAGGATTTAACTTTTAAGTGCATTACCGAGGATAGAAGTCTATCAGTAAATTTTGGTGCTAGGGTTTCTTAAGTCGAACTGCATAAATGATAATGTAATAGATAATGTAATAGGTTGATGAACATTATGGGTATTGTATAAGAAAAGTAAAGTGCGATACGTTTGGACATTCATTTCTATTATGAGAGATTGCGAGAAAGTCAAAATTCGAGGCCATGTTAGAATAAAACTAAGTCACCACGAGTCGGTTGAAGTTGCGATTCGCAAATGAGGATTTTGGTAGGCAATTTAATTAGGATTGAGGAGACCTAAGGACAGCTTAGTACTTATTTTATCAGAGTAGCGTAGCAAAAGCTTGGATTATTGGAATATTAGAATTAAGAGCCTAAACTTTTTGTTTATCAAAGATAAGCGAATTTCGGGGACGAAATTCAATTTAAGGAGGATAGATTGTAACGTCCCGAAAATTTGAGGGTCCACGTGAACCACATGTAAGCAAGTTATTAAATTTCTTTGGTATTTTATTAAATTATTTCAAAGCATTAAATGCATGTTTATTTCATTAATTTGTGTTTTAATTCATGGTTTATTTAAAGTTTCATGCATTAGGATTTTAAGATGTATTTCGCGCTCGAACAAGGAACGAAGACTAGGGAATTATCAGGAAAATTATTTTCATTACATGATTAATTTTTATTAATTAATATAAGGTGTTTTAAAGGTATTTTTCAAGAAATGGCTTTTGTTGGGTATTTTCACCCGCCATAGTATATTTTTCAGCGGTACGCAAATTTTATCGAATCGGGAGACTTTTTGAGGGTTCAGCTAATATTTTCAATAACTTAACAAAATGAAGTATTTTTTCGGGGTGTGTTTGGACTTAATGGGCCTACTTGTAAGTTTAATAGGCTCCAATTCATTGTAATCTTTTTTAAATCAAAATTTGGGCTCATTATCATTTGTTGACTTATTTAAATAATGTATTAACCTACCCTACACAATTTCCCCACCCAACAGCTGACACCATCCCCCTCCACCATCATTTTCTTTCGGTTTTCAGAAGCTCCATGGCTGCAACTCTCGGCCAAGCACAATTCTTCGAGAAAAATTCGCCTGACGCTTCCCCGACACTCATTCTTCGATCTTCTTGTGTATATATCATCAAGGCACTCTTTGTAACATTGTTTTTGCATCATTCACGTCTATATTATTGCCGTGTATGTATTTATGCATGAAAAATCTCGATCCAATCATGAGCATGAAAGGTTTTCGATTTTACGTGTGTTCTTGCATTCCCTTGATTGTCGCTAATGTTTCTTCGTCATTTGTGCAAGGGGCTGCGGTTTTTTGTTGTTAAGGGGCTGAACATGGGGACATCATGTTGTTTTGGGGATTAAAAATGTTGCTGGTGGCTACAGGTTGAAGGGCCGAGAGGGGGTGTTCTTAGGCGGTAAGGGTTTCAAGAGGTATGGTGCAAGGTAGTGGAGACTCGGCTGAAAAAGGACTGAACCAGACCAAGGTGCGGTCCATGAGGGTCCAACCAAGTTCCAGGGGAAGCCCCAATACAGCTGGTCACGAGTGGAAGAAGGTTTCCGACGATAGAAGCCATCGCGTCTTATGCGAGGCGCGACCGTGTGTCCAGTGGGTTCAGAGGGGTCCTAGAGTTGTCTAGGAGGGGGCTAAGTCGGGGCTGGTCTCATTGATTGTGGCGAAGGGATGGTAGAAGCTTGCTAGGGTCACGGCTAGAGTTGGATGATGGCTTGCTGGATTTTCCAGCCGCTGTCCAGGGGCTTGTTCGAAGGTCTAAGGGGCTGGTTTCGTGGTTTTAGGGTCTTTCAAATTTTTATAAGGTGTGGTAAGAAGTTGGGAAAATTTTGATTAAGTTTCGAATCGATTCGGGTTAAAACCGGGACCCCGGTCTAAGTTTTAAAATGAATCGGTTAAGTAGTAAAATGGGCTCGAGTTTATGTCTAGGAATGCTTATAAATATGTTTTGGGACATTTTAAGGAGTTTGGTAAGCTTCGGGTCAATTTTAGAGGTCCAGGGGTAAAACGGTAATTTTTTGGTTTCCAGGGGCAAAATGACCATTTTGCACCCGAGATGAGATTTTGGTCATGGCAGCGCCCTAAGCACAATCTTATCATGTTTTTAAATGTTTATGCATCATGGTCATGATTGTTATGGAATTACGATAAATACGTTGCATGCTTGGTTTAAGGAAAAATTTATGTATATGCATGCTTTTATTTAAGTGGTGAATATGATGACATGTTTTGAAAGATGAGAATTGGTTGTGACTAATATGATGACACGATGACAGGAAAGGTTGGGGCTCAGTGGACAGGTAATGATGTCGCTGATGCCTCCACCGCCGGGTACCTCGATTACACGTAGATGGATCCAGCGAATGACTTGATAATACGAAAGTCAAAGCTGACGAACGAAATTCAAATTAAGAAAATGAACACGTATATGTTGATACGATGATACATGCTATGATTATTATCATGTTTTGACAGGTCACGATTAAGCATATGATTTTACTGCAGACATGAAATGTGTGTTGATTACGATATTTTTCACTGCTGCTTGTTATGTATATGTATTTGTTATCACGGTACAGGTGTGTTCAGTCTTTAGACTCACTAGGCGTGTGTGATACATGTGATCATGATTTCGAGGGGACTGGAGGTGCTGAACTCTGAGCCGGCGGACCTGGTGGGCGACATGACCCGAGGACCTCATGACTTTCCGCACATTCACGATTTTATGTTATTGAGAGGATATGAGCATTTTTACGCTGTTTTATTTTACTGTTTGATGTTAGGATTTTTACTCGTTTTTACTCCGTTATATTTTTATTGGTAATTACTTATTATTATTTTTAAATGATATTTTTAGTAGGACTGAAGGCATGCAATTTAATTAAATGATTAATTTCAAAATGTGAGCTTTACAAAAAAAAAAAATTTATTTTCGCACTTTAAAAATGGTAGACGTTACATTAAGTATGTACGCTCTACTTTAAAATGCATGTGGTTTTATTATGTATTACTTGTTATTTTCAGTTTATACATGTGGAGTCTTTAGACTTACTAGACTTGATCGATGCAGTTGACGATGAGTGTGAGGAGACGAGGGGTGGGGACCAATGAGCCAGCTCTAATTGCGCGGAGGCTAAACCCGAGGACTGCCTACGTTTTTTTTAGAAATTTATGCATGTTGATTCAATTACTCTGATTTTCACGAGATTGCTTTATGTTGTTTAAACCAGTTATTTTGCAAACTATATTTGTAATCGTTTTTATTGCAAACTGTAAGGTCCAAAATTAAGACGACGTAAACCAACTGCATGCGAATCTAGGAAATTATGAAAATTTAGTAATTAATCGACTAGTTGCTAAATAATTATGTGACATACTGGTTTATATGCTAAATGAGATTTTATTGTCATCATGCATAAAAATTGTATTTTTAGGAATATTCAAGTGACGATCGAGGAACGGGGATCGAGGGCTGAAAAATGTAAAATATTTTTATTAAATGATTATTTTAATTATTTAAAATATGGCCGATGCTTGTTAGTATTTTTGAAAACAAGGGTTGTGAGGTGATTTTATACGTCGGGACGTAGATTTTATCGGTGTTGGTTTTTCAAAAAAAAAAACTCGAACGTTTTAGCAACCCGGCTATTAAATTCACAAACTTATTTTTTACCAAAACTATTTTAAATATTTTAATTAAATCCTAATTAAGACTAATGGGCCTAAATTGTTGGCTTAATAGGCCTAAAGCCTTGTTAGTGTTTAATTAATATTTAATATACATAAAACCCTACCAAAACCCCACACTTGTACACGCCTCTTTTCTGAAAATATTTTCTCCCAAAGACCTCAAATCACACGGCACACACCATCACCAATTTGAAGGAGAAAAATCGAGATTTTTGCAAGGAAGAGTCTAGCCAAGGTCTTGCTCCGTTCTTCGCAATCGTCAACGTAAAATCGTGCGTTAATTACGCAAAGGCACGCCTATTCTTTCCTTCAAAAAAAAACCATCATCACATCATAGTATTCTTTTATGCATGAAAAACATGAAAAACAAGTAACATATTATGTATTTTCGTTTTTGTATGTATCATGTAAGTTTCAAGTGGGATTTTTGATCCAAATTGTGTTGTTTGTGTGCATAAAGGGGCTGCCATGTCTAGGGAAGGTTATGGTATGCTTTTACATGAATTTTAGACACCTAAACACCACCTAAACACCACACACGATTCAAACGCATGCTGGTGAAGCAACTCGCTGTCATGGGAAGCAAGGGGCTCGGTTTTTGTTCTTCACGGCTAGGCTGGGCGTTGGCTGGTTCCAGGGGCTAGCCAAGGTCGTGATGGAGTCAAAGGAAGAGTCCTAGCCATGCTAGGACTCGAGCTAAGAGGCTGGGAGGAGTCCTTGACAGCAAGGACTCCTACCCGAGAAGAGTCATGGACGGGCGCAACTTCTGTGCTTGTTGCAGACATGTGGGCGCGGTCCAGGGGGCCTGAGCTGGGTTAGGTCGACTCCTTGGGGTCTTAAGTGAGTGCTCATCATGATGGTTCAGGGGTGGCTCGGTCGGTTAGAGTCCTGGAAGCTAGAACAAGAGTCCTTGTCAAGGTGTAACTCTCGGCCAGCTTAGGGTAGTTGTGTGAGGGCTTCGATTTTCTGTTTGGGGTGGTTTCCGTGTGTTCCTTAGGTCCGGTAGGGTACTCTAGGGTGTTGGTCAGGGTTTGGACCAACATGGCTCGGGGGTGACTCGATAAAATCAAGAGATGGCTCGGGGTCGAAGTTTATGTGTCATATTAGGGTTTCCTAAGCTTTAAAACTTTAACAACGGCTCACGGGGGGCCGATTCGTGGTTAATGGGGACTAAAATTAGAATTTAGGAATTTTATATTAAAGTTTGGGATTTTGCGGAATTAAAACGCCTTCAAACACGTCCAAATACGAATTAATTAAAAAGTCTCCTTTTTAAGCTACATAAAATTATGGGAATTTTAATTTAAGCTTAAATAATTATTTGGGACATGTTAGAGTCAAGAAAATCAAGAAAACGACAAAAACGTAAAACGTCACGTCCAGGGGTAAAACGGTCTTTTTACACCGAAAAATTAGTAAACGTCATGGCAGTGCCCTATTTGCTGTTTTATATGCTAATATGATTATTTTTAATGTTTATGAATGTTTACAGGGTAAAATGATTATTTTATATGTTTATGATTTAAAATGTTAAAATGTTCATTTTAAATGCCAATGGATTTTCATAATGAAACAATAACATTAAAAGACATGTTGCATGCTTGGTTTAAAATGAATAATGTTATATGCATGATTTTTATTAAGTGATGATAATATGTTGAAGGATGTGAAGGGATTGTGACTAACACGATGATATGTTGGAGATATCGTGAGGGTTATGGTCCCAGTGGGAGCCCGACGATCGTATTTCCTTGGATACGGATATGTATATGTATGTATACGATGATATGATAATACGTAAGGCCAGGGCCCATTTGACCGATGAGAGTGTTGTTGGTGTCCCCCGCCGCCCAGTACTGTGGTTACATGTAGATGGATCAATCGCCTAACACGTATATGAAAGTCACAATCAACGATCTGAATTCAACAAACACGAACATGAACACGAACATGAGTATGAATACGAATATGGACATGAATATGAATATGTTTAAGTGAAATGTTTATGTCTTTTGAAAATGTTTTTATGCATCATGAAAATGTTTACGAAAATATTTAAGTTTAAGTTTATGCATCCTCATGAAAATGATATTTTAAGTACAAGTATTTTTCACTGTTATATGTTAACTGTATTATGTATTACTTGTTACCAAAGATAGGACGTGTTGAGTCTTTAGACTCACTAGGTGTGTTGATGCAGGTGGGATTAATGGCAATGATATTGGAGGTCTTGACGGGTGACTTGCTGGACTGTCGGTGCACATAAACCGAGGATCAGCGCTTCTATTTCCGCATTTAAGTTTATCACTTTAAGTCAAAAAGATTTCTACGACATTTTACTTTATGATTTTGAGAGATTTTTGAGAGGTAGTATGGGCTACACTTTTCAAATAATTATTGCTTTTTAGGTTTGGTAAACGATTTACGATTTCATGTTTGACTTCTCTCTTTGGATTTTCAAGCACTAGTAGGATGTTTTATTTTAAAAATTGTGACAAGGTATTTTAAAACGTTTGTATATAAGTATATTTAATTACGAGGGAAAAAAAAAATTTCTAGTACTTTTTAAGAAAAAGAAAAAGAGGAGACGTTTCAGTTGGTATCAGAGCAAAAGTCCTGTAAAGGGTTGTGCCACCATCAGCGCCGGGAAGATCAGTCGTCAAGCCAAAAGTTGTAAGTTTTACTTGCTTCATGTGATTCTATATGATTTAACCTGCATGACGTTATGGATAATGTGTTTATGATACATGTTTATTAGCTTTTTGAGTAGTATTGCCTTGCATGCTTAAAATGCTAATTAAGTTGGGATGTGTTACATGATTAGAAAACTTAGATTTAATTGCATGTTGGTTACGTTAGAATTTGGAAAACATTCAGATAAAATGCCTCCTAGACGTGTACCCGTTATCGAGAATCAGGAAGAGAACGGTGTTAATTGCCAAGGGAATAGTCAAAGAAATGCACCACCACCACCCCCTCCTCCAGGGGATCCTGCTACTCGTGCATTAGAGGGTATGGCTCGTCTCTTCAACCAACAGTTACAGCAGCAGCAGTTACAGCAGCAACAACTACAGCTGCAGTTACAGCAGATGCAGCAGCAGCAGCCACAGCAGCCACCTAGGCCACAGCATGATATTTATGATCAGTTCCGAAGGCTAGGTCTGAAGGAATTTTCTGGCACTACTGATCCCTTTGCCGCTGAGAGTTGGATTCGTTCACTCGAGGTACATTTTCGCTATCTAGACATGGGGGATGCTGACCGTGTGAGGTGTACAACTTATCTGTTTATAGATGACGCTTCTTTATGGTGGGAAGGAGCCGAGCATGGTGTTGACCTTGGTACACTCACTTGGGCACAGTTCAAGACAAAATTCTATGAGAAATACTTCACTGCTGATGTCAGAAGCCGGATAAAGAGGGAATTTATGACTCTCCGCCAGGGAGACGTATCTGTTGCTGATTTTGTGAAGAAATTTGATAGGGGTTGTCACTTTGTACCCCTTATTGCTAGGGATGAGGAAGAAAAGCTTAGACACTTCAAGGATGGCCTACGACCTAC
Organism: Primulina tabacum; assembly: GCF_025594145.1. Taxonomy (NCBI): domain Eukaryota; kingdom Viridiplantae; phylum Streptophyta; class Magnoliopsida; order Lamiales; family Gesneriaceae; genus Primulina; species Primulina tabacum. Next base: position 15,885,199 of record NC_134557.1, on the reverse strand, counting down.
CATTCGAGATAAGGTCATGATGATGCATCCTGGAGATTATGCCACAGCAGTTACCTATGCATATCAGGCTGAGCAATCCCTAAAGGACATTGACTTTGAGTTACAGTGTAAGAGGCAACAACATCAGAATAATAACCAACCCAACAAGAAGCCATATACGGGTCCTCCTAGACCTCAAGGGCCTCAAAAGCCCCAAGGTCAAGTCAAGAAACCAGCACCACCAAAGCCACCACCTACAGCGCCAAAGCCTGCCGATAAGCAACCTTGCAAGGAGTGCAACCGTTTTCATTTTGGCAAGTGCATGTGGGGATCTTATAAATGCTTCATATGCAAGGAAGAAGGGCATAAGGCTTCCGATTGCCCGAAGAAGAAAGCACCTACGGTTGGAAGAGCTTACGTGATGAACGCCGAGGAAGCTGAGGAAGAGGCAGACACTACACTCATCACGGGTAACCTAGTCATTTAACATTTTTATATTGCTTACTATTGCATGAAATGTTAAATTGGTTAATAGAATTGTTTTGGAAATGCAGAATTAACCTAGTGAAGATTAGGTTGCATGTTCTACTTAGTTAAAATTAAGTGATGATTCTAGAACCATAGAAAGTGATTTGAATTGTGTGCCTTATTTTATGTGAAGGATGAAATGGTTCCAAATAAAAAGTTTTAGGGCCAAAATTAAAGAAAATCATAATTTAGGGAGGTTTCGAAATTTTGGGGGTTATTGTGCCATTTTCGAAACTTTGAGGTCTATTGTGCAATTTCGAAAAATAAGGGACCTAAGTGAAATTTTTGAAAATATTAAGGATCAAAAATGCAATTTTCGAAACATGAAGGGCTAAATCAGAATTCCGAATAATATAAGGACTTAATTGCAATAATTCGAAAATTTTGGGGTCAATTTTGCAAATTTCAAAAATTGAGGGACTAAGGTGCAATTTTTTTTCAAAGAAATGTTTAAGTTCAACGCGCAATCTTCTTATAACTTTGGGAATTAATGATAATAAATCCTTAAGATTCAACGCGAAGAGATATATAAGACAATTTTCATCATAGGGAGGATCATCATTCTAGGTGTAGCTACCCATGCTTTGCTAGATTCAGGAGCTACACATTCTTTCATATCAGAAACCTTCATCAAAAGACTGAATATTACTCCTCAAGACATGGGTTTGGGTTTCAAAGTTTCTATTCCATCCGGTGATCAATTGCTTACGTCTAAGATCGTCAAGAATCTGGAGCTTCGTTTATTCAGGGATGTAGTTCGGGAAGATATTATTGTGCTCCCTATGCTCGAATTTGATATTATACTTGGGATGGATTGGTTATCAGCAAATGGAGCTTCGATTGATTTTCGTCAGCGATCAGTATCTATTAGATCGCCTAGTGGTAAATCTTTTGTCTTTGAGGCGGCAAGAAACAGGCAAATGCCGCACATCATCTCTTTTCTATGTGCGAGGAAGCTCATTAAGCGTGGATGCCAAGCTTACCTGGCATGTGTCACTACCACGCATGCATCTGCAAGTCAGAAGTTAGAAGATGTTGATGTTGTGAGAGATTTTCCTAGCGTCTTTCCCGAAGACGTTTCTGGCATTCCGCCTGATCGTGAAGTGGAATTCTCTATTGATCTTATGCCGGGCACTGTTCCTATATCTAAAGCACCTTATCGTCTAGCACCCGCTAAAATGAAAGAATTGAAAGATCAAATTCAAGAACTGCTAGACAAGGGTTTCATTCGCCCTATTTACTCTCCATGGGGCGCTCCGGTATTATTTGTGAAAAAGAAAGATGGTAGCATGCGTCTTTGCATCGATTATCGTGAGCTTAATCGGGTTACTATAAAAAATAAGTATCCACTGCCAAGAATTGAAGATTTATTTGATCAGTTGCAAGGAGCATCGATATTCTCTAAGATTGATCTGCGATCGGGATACCATCAATTGAAAGTTAAGGAGTCTGATGTTCACAAGACGGCATTTCGCACGAGATATGGGCACTATGAGTTTATGGTCATGCCATTCGGGTTGACCAATGCGCTAGCGATCTTAATGGATCTCATGAATCGCGTATTTAAGCCGTATCTGGATCAGTTTATTATTGTCTTCATTGATGACATATTGATCTATTCCAAGAGCAGAGAGGAGCATAGTCGCCATTTGGGGACAGCACTGCAAGTTCTACAAGACAGAAAGCTTTATGCAAAATTCATCAAGTGCGAGTATTGGCTTGATAGAGTGGCATTCTTAGGCCACATTATTTCTAGTAGGGGAGTGGAGGTCGATCCAAGTAAAGTTGAGGCAGTGAAAGAGTGGCCAGTACCGAAGAGTGTTACCGAGATTCACAGTTTCTTGGGACTAGCTGGATATTATCGCAAATTCATCAAGGGATTCTCCTCTATAGCAGTGCCTTTGACATCTTTGACTAAGAAGAATGCGAAGTTTATTTGGGGGTCCGAGTGTCAAGACAGTTTTGACAAGTTGAAGCAAGCCTTGATATCAGCACCAGTGTTATTTATGCCATCAGGGCAAGGGGAGTATGTTCTTTATACCGACGCTTCTAAGCTTGGTTTAGGTGCAGTTCTGATGCAAAACGACCGAGTTATCGCATATGCGTCAAGACAGTTGACAATTCATGAAAAGAACTACCCTACTCATGATCTTGAGCTTGCAGCAGTAGTCTTTGCACTAAAGATTTGGAAACACTACCTTTATGGGGAGAAGTGCAAAATATTCACTGATCATAAAAGCTTGAAATACTTCTTCACCCAAAAGGAGTTGAATATGAGACAGCGCAGATGTCTTGAATTGGTAAAGGACTATGATTGTGACATTAGCTACCATCCGGGGAAAGCTAATGTAGTGGCAGACGCATTGAGTAGAAAAGCAGCAGTTATCACTCATTTATCACTCCAAAGACCGTTGCAGTCCGAGATACAGCGGTTTGAGCTTACAGTGTATGCTAGGGGCGAGGCCCCTAATCTTGCCACATTATCAGTGCAGTCGACTTTGAGGGACAGAATTCGTGATGGGCAGTCTACTGATGAGCAGTTGCAAAAGTGGAGAGCAAGAGATGAAGCCAAGGGCCGGAATTTATATTCAGTGGTGGATGGTTTAGTCCGTTATCGAGACCGTCTTTGGGTTCCTAGTGACGATTCTTTGAGAGATCTTATTATGAAGGAAGCCCATGACACGCCATATTCATTCATCCGGGCAGTACGAAGATGTATAGAGATTTATAGTTGTTATATTGGTGGCCAGGCATGAAGAGGGACATTCTGAGGTATGTATCCGAGTGTTTGACTTGTCAGCAAGTCAAAGCAGAGCATCAAAGGCCAGCAGGAAAATTGAAGCCACTCCCTATTCCCGAGTGGAAATGGGAAAATATCACCATGGATTTTGTTGTGGGATTGCCTAAGACTGTTAAGGGACTGAATGTCATTTGGGTGATAGTTGATCGTCTTACGAAATCAGCGCATTTTCTACCTATTAAGACGACATTCACCATGACTCAGTATGCAGGGTTATACATTCGAGAGATAGTTCGTCTGCATGGGATTCCAGTGTCTATTATTTCTGACAGAGACCCGAGATTCACGTCTTCTTTTTGGAAAAGTCTGCATGCGGCGATGGGGACCAAGTTATTATTCAGTACAGCATTTCATCCTCAAACCGATGGCCAGTCAGAAAGGGTTATACAGATTTTGGAAGATCTACTGCGAGCATGCGTCATTGATTTCCAAGGCAGTTGGGAATCAAAGTTACCTCTAGTGGAGTTCACTTACAATAATTGTTTTCAATCATCAATAGGGATGGCTCCTTTTGAGGCACTCTATGGAAGTAAGTGTAAATCTCCTATTCATTGGGACGAGGTTGGGGAAAGAAGAGATATTGGTCCAGATGTGATTGAAGAGACAGCTGAGCTTGTGGTCAAAATTCGTGATAGAATGAAGACTGCACAAAGCCGACAAAAGAGTTATGCAGATAAAAGACGAAGAGACTTAAAGTTTGCAGTGGACGATCAAGTATTTGTGAAAATAGCACACATGAAGGGTGTTATGCGCGTTGGCAAGAAGTGCAAGCTTAGTCCAAGATTTATAGGTCCGTTCGAGATTTTGGAGAGGATTGGGACACTAGCTTATAGAGTGGCATTGCCACCAGCGCTTGCAGGAGTTCACAATGTGTTCCACATTTCGATGCTGCGGAAGTACATGTCGAATCCGTCACATGTTCTTAATTATGAACCTCTTCAACTAACTCCAAATATGACATATGAAGAAAGACCCGTCCAGATATTAGCAAGACAAGAAAGACGATTGAGGAACAAAGTCATTCCAATGGTCAAGGTCAAGTGGCTGAATCACTCGGAAGAGGAAGCTACTTGGGAAACCGAGAGAGACTTGAAGAGCCGCTATCCAGATCTATTCGGTAAGTTCAAAATTTCGAGGACGAAATTCTGTTTAAGGAGGAGAGGAATTGTAAGGTCCAAAATTAAGACGACGTAAACCAACTGCATGCGAATCTAGGAAATTATGAAAATTTAGTAATTAATCGACTTTAGTTGCTAACTAATTATGTGACATATTGGTTTATATGCTAAATGAGATTTTATTGTCATCATGCATAAAAATTGTATTTTTAGGAATATTCAAGTGACGATCGAGGAACGGGGATCGAGGGCTGAAAAATATAAAATATTTTTATTTAATGATTATTTTAATTATTTAAAATATGGCCGATGCTTGTTAGTATTTTTGAAAAAAGGGTTTTGAGGTGATTTTATACGCCGGGACGTAGATTTTATCGGTGTTGGTTTTTCAAAAAAACAAAACTCGAACGTTTTAGCAACCCGGCTATTAAATTCACAAACTTATTTTTTACCAAAACTATTTTAAATATTTTAATTAAATCCTAGTTAAGACTAATGGGCCTAAATTGTTGGCTTAATAGGCCTAAAGCCTTGTTAGTGTTTAATTAGTATTTAATATACATAAAACCCTACCAAAACCCCACACTTGTACACGCCTCTTTTCTGAAAATATTTTCTCCCAAAGACCTCAAATCACACGGCACACACCATCACCAATTTGAAGGAGAAAAATCGAGATTTTTGCAAGGAAGAGTCTAGCCAAGGTCTTGCTCCGTTCTTCGCAATCGTCAACGTAAAATCGTGCGTTAATTATGCAAAGGCACGCCTATTCTTTCCTTCAAAAAAAAAAACCATCATCACATCATAGTATTCTTTTATGCATGAAAAACATGAAAAACAAGTAACATATTAGTATTTTCGTTTTTGTATGTATCATGTAAGTTTCAAGTGAGATTTTTGATCCAAATTGTGTTCTTTGTGTGCATAAAGGGGCTGCCATGTCTAGGGAAGGTTATGGTATGGTTTCAGACACCTAAACACCACCTAAACACCACACACGATTCAAACGCATGCTGGTGAAGCAACTCGCTGTCATGGGAAGCAAGGGACTCGGTTTTTGTTCTTCACGGCTAGGCTGGGCATTGGCTGGTTCCAGGGGCTAGCCAAGGTCGTGATGGAGTCAAGGGAATAGTCCTAGCCATGCTAGGACTCGAGCTAGTCCTTGACAGCAAGGACTCCTACCCGAGAAGAGTCATGGACGGGCGCAACTTCTGTGCTTGTTGCAGACATGTGGGCGCGGTCCAGGGGGCCTGGGCTGGGTTAGGTCGACTCCTTGGGGTCTTAAGTGAGTGCTACATCACGATGGTTCAGGGGTGGCTCGGTCGGTTAGAGTCCTGGAAGCTAGAACAAGAGTCCTTGTCAAGGTGTAACTCTCGGCCAGCTTAGGGTAGTTGTGTGAGGGCTTCGATTTTCTGTTTGGGGTGGTTTCCATGTGTTCCTTAGGTCCGGTAGGGTACTCTAGGGTGTTGGTCAGGGTTTGGACCAACATGGCTCGGGGGTGACTCGATAAAATCAAGAGATGGCTCGGGGTCGAAGTTTATGTGTCATATTAGGGTTTCCTAAGCTTTAAAACTTGAACAACGGCTCACGGGGGGTCGATTCATGGTTCATGGGGACTAAAATAATATAAAAAGACTAAACTTAGAATTTAGGAATTTTATATTAAAGTTTGGGATTTTGCGGAATTAAAACGCCTTCAAACACGTCCAAATACGAATTAATTAAAAAGTCTCCTTTTTAAGCTACATAAAATTATGGGAATTTTAATTTAAGCTTAAATAATTATTTGGGACATGTTAGAGTCAAGAAAATCAAGAAAACGTCAAAAACGTAAAACGTCACGTCCAGGGGTAAAACGGTCTTTTTACACCGAAAAATTAGTGCCCTATTTGCTGTTTTATAAGCTAATATGATTATTTTTAATGTTTATGAATGTTTATAGGGTAAAATGATTATTTTATATGTTTATGATTTAAAATGTTAAAATGTTCATTTTAAATGCCTATGGATTTTCATGATGAAACAATAACATTAAAAGACATGTTGCATGCTTGGTTTAAAAGAAAAAATGTTATATGCATGATTTTTATTAAGTGATGATAATATGTTGAAGGATGTGAAGGGATTGTGACTAACACGATGATATGTTGGAGAAATCGTGAGGGTTATGGTCCCAGTGTGAGCCCGACGATCGTATTTCTTTGGATACGGATATGTATATGTATATGTATACGATGATATGATAATACGTAAGGCCAGGGCCCAGTTGACCGGTGAGAGTGTTGCTGATGTCCTCCGCCGCCCAGTACTGTGGTTACATGTAGATGGATCCATCGCCTAACACGTATATGAAAGTCACAATCAACGATCTGAATTCAACAAACACGAACATGAGTATGAATACGAATATGGACATGAATATGAATATGTTTATGTCTTTTGAAAATGTTTTTATGCATCATGAAAATTTTTACGAAAATATTTAAGTTTAAGTTTATGCATCCTCATGAAAATGATATTTTAAGTACAAGTATTTTTCACTGTTATATGTTAACTGTATTACGTATTACTTGTTACCAAAGATAGGACGTGTTGAGTCTTTAGACTCACTAGGTGTGTTGATGCAGGTGGGATTAATGGCAATGATATTGGAGGTCTTGACGGGTGACTTGCTGGACTGTCGGTGCACATAACCCGAGGATCAGCGCTTCTATTTCCGCATTTAAGTTTATCACTTTAAGTTAAAGATTTCTACGACATTTTACTTTATGATTTTGAGAGATTTTTGAGAGGTAGTATGGGCTACACTTTTCAAATAATTATTGCTTTTTAGGTTTGGTAAACGATTTACGATTTCATGTTTGACTTCTCTCTTTGGATTTTCAAGCACTAGTAGGATGTTTTATTTTAAAAATGGTGACAAGGTATTTTAAAACGTTTGTATATAAGTATATTTAATTACGAGGGAAAAAAAATTTTCTAGTACTTTTTAAGAAAACGAAAAAGAGGAGACGTTTCACAAACATTTTGGACGAGCAGTTTATCTTTATCGCAATTTGAAGGATTACTATTTATTTAAGAAAATTTTTATTTTTTCGCAAATTTTAAGTGATTCAAAATACGGTACGTTACAAATTACCTAAGAGTTTTGGTGATTGACGAAATCAAAACAACAACTGTTTCAGGAAACGACTGCAATCTTTTGTGTACAACAGGAACCAGCTCAACTGTCGAGTCTTCAAACCGCTTGAATTTCAGACCGCTTAATATTCAACTGTCTAAAGAAGAAGAAGCTAGAAAGGAACCAGCTCAATCGCTTGAATTTCAAACCGCCGTGTAACGCCCCGAAAATTTAAAGGTCCACGCGAACCACATGCATTTGAATTATTAAATTCTCCTGTATTTTAATTAAATGTTTTAATTGCATGAATTAATTATGTTATGCATATTTACATGTTTAAAATATATTTTTCTACATGTTGCATTAAAATGGTATTTTTAAGGAATATTCGAGTTGCGATCGAGGAACGGAGACCGATGGCTGAAAAAATAGAAAATGTTTTTATTAAATAATTATTTTTAATTATTTAAAATATGGGTGATGCTTTTTATTATTTTTGAAAATCTGGGGTTTTTGAGGTGACTTTATATGCCGGGATGTAAATTTTATCGGTGTTGATTTTTCAACAAAAATACGAACTTTTTGACAACCCGGCTATTAAATTAACAAATTTATTTAAACAAAACTATTATCATATTTTAATTAAATCCTAATTAAACACTAATGGGCCTAATTATATGTTTAATGGGCCTAAGCCTAATTAGTGATTAATTAGCTATTATTTAAAGTTAAACCCCACCCCAAATTAGCATAACCCACGCCTCCACCTAGCAACACAATTCAGAATTTCTTCACACTCCAAATAACCCACGGCACCCACAATCACATCAAGGAGAGTTTGGTTTTGTCATGTAAATTCAAGCCATGATCGTTCGTCGCCGTTCTTCGCAATCGTCAACGATTTTTCGTGCGTTTAAAACGCAAAGGCACGCCATACATCTCCTTTTCTCGTTCATCACATCGTAGTATCGTTTTAATTATCGTGTGTATGAAAGCATGTTGTGCATACTGTTATTTTCGAAATACTAACCACCCATATGTCAATCTCATGCTTTTATGTTCCAACTCATGTTGTATGCTACTTTAGGCGCTGCCATGATGTTAAGATATGATCGAGTGGGGTTTTTACACGTTTTAGAGGGTCATAGACACACACAAATCGCTGCACAACAAGGAACGAAAAAAAACTGAAACCAAACTTCTGTCAAGAGACTTAGGTGCTCGGTTTTATGGGGATGGAAGACTTGGCTAGGCCTTGGTTGGACCAGGGCTTGGCTAGGGTCCGTGAGGGGTCAAGGGAAGAGTCCTAGCCATGCTAGGACTCGAGACAAGAGGCTGGGAAGGAGTCCTAGCAGGCTAGGACTCCAACCCGTAAGTGGCAAGGGAAGCAGCGCAGGTTTTGCTGCTGGTGCAGGGAAGAGGGGGGCTCAACCAGAGGGTCTGGGCTAGGCTAGGTTAGGTCCTTAGGGTCCTAGGAGGGTGCTTGAGGGGATGGTTCAGGGGTTGGCTCGAGGGTTAGAGGCATAGCATCAGAAAACGTGAGAGAGGCATGCACCTTGAGGGCAGCTTGTGTGCGCGCAGGTTGCTTCCAGCTGATTCAGGTGCTTCGGGCTTGGAGTTCTGGTGGCTGGGTTGGTATGGGCTTGGTCTGGGCATGGTCCAGAGAGGGTTAGGCTCATGAGGGGTCGGTGGTTAAGGGTTGGGAGGAGTCCTAGACTAGTTAGGAACTCTTTTGTTCAAAGCCACAATCACACGTACACATGCATGTAATTGGGTTGAGGGGCAGAAGTTGTTTGAGCAGGGCCAGGGCCGAGGTTTTTGGGCTGAGCTTGCACAGTAGGGTCCTTAGATGGGTTGTCTAGGTTTTGGCTCAAGGTGGCTCGGGCGTGGCTCGGATAAATTAGGAGATGGCTCGGTGTGTTCGTCGAAGGGTAAAAAACGAAAATTAAAGAAGGAAAAATTGATCCAAGGGTCCACGGGGTGGCCCATGACTTGGAAGGGTAGAATAAATATTAAAAATGCTATGTTTAAAATTTGGGATCAAAATAATGAGTTTGGATTTATTCGGGATTTAATCGCCGCACGAAACGCTAATTAACGAGTTAATTGAAACGCCTAATTTTAACCTTTATAAAATTATAGAAAATTAGGTTTAAGCTTAAATAATTATTAGATGTCTAAGTTTTTAATTTGGGAATTTTATATTAAGGTTTGGTTTAATTCGGGATTAAAACGCAATAATACGTCTTATTTAAAGATTAATTTAAAAGTCATCGATTTATGCTAAATAAAAATATGAGAAAATTCATGTAAGTTTAAATAATTATTTGGGACATGTTAGAGTCAATGAAGTTAAGAAAATATCAAAAATGAGAAATTTTACGTCCAAGGGTAAAACGGTCTTTTTACACCTAAAAATTAGTAAACGTCATGGCAGTGCCCTAAATGCTGTTTTTATGATATTATGATTATTTTTAAATGTTTATGATGTATCCATGATTAAATTATGATTTTTAAAATGTCTATTTTATTTTTTATGATTTATGGAAGACATTTAAAATACATGTTGCATGCTTGGTTTCAAAATGAAAATTGCAAATATTATTCACGATTTTTTTAAAGTGATGTGAATGAAAAATGTTGAAGGAAGTGAAGTGGTTGTGACTAATTCGTTAATGATGGCGACGTCGTGAGGGTGATAGTCCCAGTGGGAGCCCGACGATCGTGTTTCCATTATTGCGAATATGAGGTTATGAGGATATGAGGTTTGAGGTAAGAATGAGAATGTCGTGAGGGGAGAAGGCTCCAGAGGGAGCCCATTTATGGGAGAAGGCCCTAGAGGGAGCCCCGACGATCGTATTTCTATTCGATCATGATAGGCCAGGGCCCAGTTGACCGGTGAGAGTGTTGCTGGTGTCCCCCGCCGCCCAGTACTGAGGTTTCACGTAGATGGATCCATCGTCATGTCATGTCCTGTCAGAAAGTCACAATTAACGATCTGAATTCAACAAAGGAAAAAAAAAAGGAAATGTTCATGATTATGTTTAAGGTTTTATGTCATGTCATGTTGAGGAAAAGAAAATTCATGTTTGCATGTCATGAAAATGTTTATGTTTAAAGTTTTATGCATCATGAAAATGTTTACGAAAATGTTTATGCTTATGCATCTTCATGAAAACGATATTTTAAGTACAAGTATTTTTCACCGTTATATGTTGACTGTATTACGTATTACTCGTTATAAAGATTATGGTGTGTTGAGTCTTTAGACTCACTAGGTGTGATGGATGCAGGTGAGTTTGAGGGAGGACTTGACGGGTGATTTGACTCGACTGAAGGCGCACACAACCCGAGGACCAGCGCTTCTACTTTTTCCGCATTATGACTTTTGACTCATACTTTATGATTAAATATTTTTAAGATTATTTATTTATGCATTTGAGAGATTTTTGAGAGGTTTAGTATGGGCTATTCTTTTCAAATTATTGCTTTTTAGGTTTGGTAAAATATGCGGCGATTTCATTTTATCACTATTGCACTTGGTTTTTAAAATGCTAGCTGGTTAATGTTTAATTTTAAAGAGTAAAATATTTTTATAAAATATTTTCATGTGAGAAAGGTACATGGCCGAAAATTGAGAGTTAAAAAAAATTTCTAGTACTTTTAAAGCAATAAAAAGGACGGGACGTTTCGCGCCGAGTCTTCAACCGCTTGAATTTCAGACTGCATAACATTCAACCGTCTGAAGTGTCACGCCCCGAAACTCGGGATTGACACCGGCGTTGTTTAACAATCACACAATCGAAACCACAAGCCTTTCGTAGCGCAGTATAAACCGAACCAGTTTACATATCATAATTTCCACGAAATAAACATTGTCTTTACAATAACGAAATCCAACGAAATAATAAATAATGTGGAAGCGTCTTACAATTATTAAATCATAAATTCGAACATAACTACTACTGGTCTCGTGAATCACCATCCCCAGAACTGTTCGGACTCCTCTTCCTCAACCTGTTCTTCGGACTTATCTGGGAAGGGTTGTAAGGGGGGTGAGTATTTTGGGAATACTCAGTAAATGGGGGACTTTGAACACAACATAACCAATTTAATAACATTTTCAAAACATATCATAAACGTACAGCATGCTTTTCATAATCGTAACGTAAATTCCATAACATAATAACACTGCGATTTTTCACCTTTAACGGTTTGCTGACGTCAGTCCCTAAGTTTTAATCCTCTAAGGGGGCGAGGCCATAAAACAGTTCTATCCCACTGTTAAGGGCCATATGTTGGAATTCCACCCATTTTCAGGGAATTCTCACAGTGTCAAACATAAACGTACCAAAAGTTCGTAAAAACGTATAGACGAAACGACGGTACTCGACCGTATTTTTAAACCACAAAACCGTAATTTTCATGTGCATAAAAAAAAATTTAAAGCAGCCCACTTACAGTGTTTGGATGTACTTAAAAAAACGTGGAGTGAACGGCTTGGTTTGGATCACTTCGCGCTCCTCGTCCGGGTAGCGCTCCGGCTCGATTTCTTTGACTATTTTCGGGACGATTTTTGTGCAGTATTTTGGCTAGGGAGAGTTGCTGAATTTTCTCGAAAATTTGCAGCAAGGACTTTCGAAAATTAGGTGTGGGGAATGACTAGGGTTGATGCACTATTTATAGGGGAGGAGGGTGGAGCTAAATTTGGCACTAAAAATCATACCAAAAATCATATCAAATCCCCTGACATTGGCTCCAAATTTCCTTGCCATTCTCGAAAAATATGATGGCTAATTTATGGGATTTGTTTCCAATTTCCTTATAGTTTATTCTTGTATGTGATAATTTTGAAAATTGCTAGGTCCATGCCTTGATTTCTCTAGTCTTGGATGGTCTCTACCCAATATAGTATATCCCTTTGCATATTTTCGAGAATATGCTAGCCTTATTGTAGGTATTTTTGACTTGGTAATCAAGATTTCCAACAATTAATTTCCCCATAATCATATCCTATTTATTAATAAAGTCTTATGCTAAACAAATTTCCTTACAATTTTTTAATTACAAGATGGAAAAATCCGGTTCTTACATCCCTCCCTCCTTATGAGAAATTTCGTCCTCGAAACTGGAGTTGGCCTGGTCTCCAAATAGGTAGGGATATTCTTTTCCCTTACAATCTACTACCGCATTGTTTCTTGCTAACCAATCCATTCCTAAGATGATATCGAAATCGACCATGATCAACTGTATCAGGTCGGCTCTAAAAATCTAATTACCAATACTGATTTTTCAATCTCTGTAAATTTCGTCAGTTTCAATGGCCCTACTAGTAGGCATGGCTAGTTGGAAAGGTTCGGTTAGCTTATCGGGCTTACGTCCTAACTTCTTACCAAATCTCTTAGATATACAAGAATGTGTAGCGCCGCAGTCAAATAACACATAAGCAGGCACTTGCTGAAAAAATATGGTACCTGTCACAACATCTCTTGCATCATCTGCCTCCTCCTGCGTTATGGCAAACACTCTGGCATTTGGTTTGTTCTCCTGTGGTTTATTGGCATTCGCCCCTGAGCTCGACCCGTCTCTTTTACCTGGTCCAATTGTTTTGTTGCTGGCGGCTGGACAATCTGCCATACGGTGTCCTAGTTTTCCGCATCCAAAGTAGACGCCGCTGGCTCTACGACATTCTCCCAGGTGTCGTAAGTGGCAAGTTGGGCAAGGCTTAATGGCTTGGTAGTTGGTGGTGGGGGAAGGCCCCTTAGGTGGTTCGCCGGAGTGGTTCGGTTTCTTGAACGACTGACTGCCATGAGAGGACTGATCATTAATAGGCCTTTTGTTCCTAATCTACTTCTCTCTGCGCTGGATATCAGTTTCAGCTCGGATGGCTGCGCCCATCAAGTCCGAGAAGTTCGCAGGTTGGTAGACTGCCAAAGCCGACTGTATTCTGCTGTTCAAACCCTTTTTGAAGCGGCGTAATTTTAGAACTTCGTCCGCCATGATTGCCGGAGCATAAGATCCTAAGGCGTTGAACTGGGAGGTGTATTCTACAACTGACATATCCGGAGTTTGAGTGAAGTTTTCAAACTCATTCAGTTTCTGCAGTCTGACCTCGGCTGGATAATACTGTTTCAGAAAGGCTTCTCGAAATTGCTGCCAAGTCGTTGGTCCTGCAGCTGTCATGGCTGGCGAGATTGCTTCCCACCATTTTCCTGCTTTATCTTCCAGGAACGCCACAGTCACGTCCACTTTCAGTGCCTCGGGAACTTCCAATAGGCGATGTTGAGTCTCTACACCTTTCAGCCAACTCTGGCTAACTTCAGGGTCAGCGGCTCCACTGAAGGTTGGACACCTATTCTTGAGGAGTGACTCATAGTGGAACTTGATTCCATTTGGTGGTGGAGGTGGTGGTGGCTGATTGGCGTTCGGGTTTCCCAACCCTTGCAGTGTTGTCGCCACAATAGTGGCTATGACCATAAGATCAGCTTGGCTTAAGTTGACTGCCGGCGGGGGTCTATTTCCTTGCTCGTTCTCCTGTCCGCCTTCACGGTTGATATTAGCATAACACGGGTTGCGGTTCTGTCTTGGGGGTCTGCCTGCCATTTCCTACAGATTGCAAGTTCTAAGAATTTGTTGTACGAGTAAAGTTCATACAATAGGTTGTGCTGAAATAAATTGAAATCAATGAACCAAATAGAACAAATTTTTATTGATTTCTAAAAGAAAGAACATGACCAATCTAAAGGAAATAAAAGTCATACTGAATAAAATAGAAACAACGGAAAAAGAAAGGTAAAATAAAACTCCTAGAACAAAATCACTAAGATAGAATAAAATATCAGGATAGAGTAAGATACTGAAAATTAAAATTTTTTGAAAATTTCGAAAAATGGAAAGTTTTGAGATAGACATATGGATTCGAAGAGTATGTCGAGAGGATTTCAGATCAGTTGACGGAACCGAATTCGGAGTTTCCTACGAAAAATCGAAGGACTATGCTGGCGGGTTGACTTGTTGACTCGGCCGAGTTGACTCGCCGGGTTGACTCGCCGGAGTATGGTCGGAGGAAAGGCGTGCATCGGCGAAGAGGTCAGCATCACGGAACCCGTGGTGGCACGGCCAGAATCGGTCGGAAAACTACCTAATTGGCCGGAACTCGCTCAAACTCGGTTAACTCACTTGAAATTGGGCGTTTTCGATTAGTTGATCCGATCTCAAAATTGATTGTTGGGAAACGTTACCCGTAGATAGTATAATGTTTGGGTAAAAGGAATTGAAAATCGGAGTAGGATTGATAGGGTAATTGGACGAAATAAGATTCGGCGTTAGGGTTCGTATGCCCTAATCCGTAGATCCGAAATTCCGGTTGCACCCGAGCACGAAATCTAAAATTGTTTGAGGGCTTTTGTTCGTCTCGTCGAGGCGGTCCTAGATCTGGTCTCCGATCAAAGAAATACTACAGGAAGCGGCCGGAATAGGCGAAAAATGCGGCGGATCGCGCTAAGGGCCTGTTTGGCCGGAATTCCCGAATTTTTTTTTTTTTGTGAAATTCGATTTTTTTTCCCACTCGGATTATGAACCTGGAGGCTCTGATACCACTTAAATGTCACTCTTCGAAACTCGAGATTGACACCGACGTTATTTAACAATCACACAATCGAAACAACAAGTCTTTCGTAGCACAGTATAAACCGAACCAGTTTATATATCATAATTTCCACGAAATAAACATTGTCTTTACAATAACGAAATCCAACGAAACAGTAAATAATGTGGAAGCGTCTTACAATTATTAAATCATAAATTCGAACATAACTACTACTGGTCTCGTGAATCACCATCCCCAAAACTGTTCAGACTCCTCTTCCTCAACATGTTTTTCGGACTTATCTGGGAAGGGTTGTAAGGGGGGTGAGTATTTTGGGAATACTCAGTAAATGGGGGACTTTGAACACAACATAACCAATTTAATAACATTTTCAAAACATATCATAAACGTACAACATGCTTTTCATAATCGTAACGTAAATTCCATAACATAATAACACTGCGATTTTTCACCTTTATCGGTTTACTGACGTCAGTCCCTAAGTTTTAATCCTCTAAGGGGGCGAGGCCATAAAACAGTTCTATCCCACTGTTAAGGGCCATATGTTGGAATTCCACCCATTTTCAGGGAATTCTCACAGTGTCAAACATAAACGTACCAAAAGTTCATAAAAACGTATAGACGAAACGACGGTACTTGACCGTATTTTTAAACCACAAAACCGAAATTTTCATGTGCATAAAACAAAATTTAAAACAGCCCACTTACAGTGTTTGGATGTACTTAAAAAAACGTGGAGTGAACGGCTTGGTTTGGATCACTTCGCGCTCCTCGTCCGGGTAGCGCTCTGGCTCGATTTCTTTGACGATTTTCGGGACGATTTTTATGCAGTATTTTGGCTAGGGAGAGTTGCTGAATTTTCTCGAAAATTTGCAGCAAGGACTTTCGAAAATTAGGTGTGGGGAATGACTAGGGTTGATGCACTATTTATAGGGGAGGAGAGTGGAGCAAAATTTGGCACTAAAAATCATACCAAAAATCATATCAAATCCCCTGACATTGGCTCCAAATTTCCTTGCCATTCTCGAAAAATATGATGGCTAATTTATGGGATTTGTTTCCAATTTCCTTATAGTTTATTCTTGTATGTGATAATTTCGAAAATTGCTAGGTTCATGCCTTGATTCCTCTAGTCTTGGATGGTCTCTACCCAATATAGTATATCCCTTTGCATATTTTCGAAAATATGCTAGCCTTATTGTAGGTATTTTTGACTTGGTAATCAAGATTTCCAACAATTAATTTCCCCATAATCATATCCTATTTATTAATAAAGTCTTATGCTAAACAAATTTCCTTACAATTATTTAATTACAAGATGGAAAAATCCGGTTCTTACATGAAGTAGAAGAATCTCAAATTTCCCAACCGATTGTTCGAACTTTATGTCGAGTCATTAAAAGAGCTATTTATTGCTCACTTAATGAAAGAAATTCTCTGACCGTTTCGGAACATTCAAATGATTTTGCACCGCTACAAGTCAACCATGTGCTGTACCAGTCCCAATATTGATCTATGTCACTATCCCAGAAAAAAGATTACTTATATCCTACAAGTTCTGATGGTGAAAACAGTTTCTATAAAAGGATACTCAGAAGTAACTCCTTAAGGAACGAGATTCAAAGTCATGTTAATCAAATAGAACATTAAATACATTGCTGAAGAACATTTAATGTATTCGCAGTTGACAGTGACACATCATTCCAAGGTTACAGGTTAACGTTGCTCATCTTTTCCTGACCGTTGGAATGATAGCTTATATAAGCAGAGCTGGATGTATGCAAGTACTCACGCGAGATATCAACGAGATACATAATCATCAAGCTTTCACAACGTGATTAATTCAAGTCTGCATACCTAAGAGTTTGAGCGCAATCAAAGATCATAAACTTCATCACTCATCAAGCACGCACTCAACAGAAAGATATTCGATCATTCGAGTTCATTTTTGTGCTACTAAATCATATTGTTTTACTTACATCAGTAACCTATTAGTTATTTGATTAATAGTGATGTCTGGTGAACCAAGAATTTTTAAAATCCAGAAGTGTAAAGTGATCACTAACAATTCCAAAAAAAAAAAAAAACAGTTTGATAAGCCTGATTGCAGTGAGCTGTTGCAAAGATTTTTTTAAAGCCAAAGTCTTTTAATGGAATCTTTCCTGCAAAAGAAGAAGGGGCGACATAAGACTGTTTTCTTCAAACATCCATAAAAAAACTATGTGCCTTTATTTTTCGCAAGCTCTTACATTCCTAACCATATATTGTTGATTAGAGTGCCAACCGGTTGAAACTATCATTATAAATATTGAACTGTTTTCTGCACTTTTAAAGTGGTTCATATTTCTAACCGTTTGAGAAAAACTTCCAACCACCTAACAACTGTTGAAAACAAATTTAAAAAGCAAATATTTTCAAAGAGTTTATTCATCCCCTCTAAACTCTTTCTCGATCCCAACAAAATCATTATTTTTCATCACTCAGACTATATTATGCATGTTTAATGTTTTGTTGCATGAATAAAGTATATGGTTTCGATCATATAAAGTTGTAACGCATTATACATCGTATCGACATTTTAACGAATGTTTTGGACAATTATTGATGCAAAGGAGAGTTGCTGCCATATGGGATGCTTGGAAGGGATATTTAGATGTTATATGTATGGTTTTACAGGGTCTTAGTCATCTGAAAGTCTAGCCAAAGGACGGGAAGGCAGACCACAGCAACTGCATGCATGCGCGTGCTTAGGGGCTGCGCAGATTTTCGTTCCTTCTAGCTTCTTCTTCGGGTCAAGGTTCGGCCAAGGTTTTGGGGCTGGAGAAAGGCTGCATGGGGGCTTCATCTAGGATTTGAGGAGTGCCTAAGGTAGTGGCTAAGGGCTAGAGTCGGGAGGGGCTATGTGGGGTGCAAGGGTTCGGTGCAAAAGGCTTGAGCGCAGAGGGTGCAAGGCTTGGCAGCGGCTTAGACTACTGTTTAGGGAATTTCAGCAGATAGTGAGAGGTTGACGGGCTCGTTCCAAGGGATGGTATGTGTCTTAGGAAGGTGTTTAGGGCCAAGTTGTGTCCGAGTTCGAATCGAGAGGTGTCAGAGCGCAGGATATATGCGTACGGGTCGAAACGAGGCTTGGGTGGAGTTATTCGTCATCGATTCGTGGACTATTGCAGCAAGTTTAATCGCATTATAAGCTGTAAATTAATTTACCTGATGGCTTAGAGAGGACTCAGGTAGAGGTCGAAAGTATAAAATCGAGGAGTTTAAAGTTTAAAGATTTTGGCAACCAAAAAATATATTTTTGAGTCGTACGAAAAGTTTATGATTTTATAACATATTTTCAACGTATGAAAGGTTTAAGATGCGAAAATATTTTTAATTATGTTGTAAAATGTCGATGCATGCTTATTTTATAATTTATTTAAGTGAATAATTTTTTTTATATTTATAGATGTATTTGGAGTTATAATCAAAATCAAGCCGCAAATTAACAAAAATTTTAGAAGATAATAAATATGATGTTAAATCTAGCGAATTTTTGTGATCAGAAATCGAAAAATAAAAAAATTATGTTAATTCTTTTGAAACAATCATAAATAAAAATTAACGATAGAAAAAATTGTTTATAATAGGAAAAAATATATTCAGAAGATAAGAATGAATTAACTAGTGTTAACCATTGTTACCATAAAGATTATTTAAATAAAAATGAAATTGAATATACGTGAGTTTTGAGACATTTTAGTTTAAATTCCATTTAAATTTTTACATCGAATGAAATATAATTTTTGATATTTTATAATTGTGTTTTAAGCTTTAATTCTGGTACTTAATAAAAGTTAATAGAGTCATTAAAATTATTGATATTTGAATATCTCTGTGTTATTACGAAGTTTTTAAAAATCAAATTTGAATATAAAATGATTTTTAAATACGCTGCAAATTCTTACTTTAAATATTTCTAATCTTGTATAAAATAAAATATATATATAAAAATGTAGATCGTATGCCTCGATTTTTAAACATACAAAAATCTTTCCCTACCTCGGTAGAGGAATCTTTAACTCCTTGGTCGACTCCACCAATTCAGCCGGCCGCCTAATCTTGACTTTTATTACTTGTTCCCATTGTCTGCTCTCTTCCCACATCAGTCGTCACTATTCACTCCGTATGCCTAACAGTTGACTTCAATCTTTCGTAGTATTTTTCTCACCCCCTTCCTTGGGTAAGAACTGGTCAATTTTTTTTTTCTTTTCTATTTCCTCATTTTTTTCCTCATTTCGTGACAATGCTTTCCAACGTAGACTCAATTAGTCTGCACCACGGGAATTTGCAAATATGTTATTGATTTATTGGGCCAAAGAGGTGAAAATATTTCATTGATCTGTGTGTTTTTGGACTCCGAGTGTATCAAATGATGTGTAGAAGTACTTCATGGGTTATGGGTGTTCTGAGTATGCTAGTATATGTGTGTTGGATTCATGCCAGGGTTGGCGAGGCATTTGGGACGCTCGGCTTGGATATCCACCACAGGTATTCCGACCGTGTCAAGGATTTCTTGGACTTTGATGGGCTGCCGGAAAAGGGTACGTTTGATTACTACGCCGCCATGGCCCACCGTGATCATATCTTCAAGGCCCGCCGTCTTGCCGGCTCCAGTCCTGCCACCACATCCCCTGCTCTCACCTTTTTTGATGGAAACATTACTTATCGTCTCAGTGCTCTTGGATTGTATGTTTGTTCACGCTTGTTTTAGCTTTTTTTTTATCCATTTTTGTTTTTATTTTTGTTCTCTACCATATCGTTCTGACTTTTCTGGTTGATCCATTTATTTGTGAGCCACTGTTGTTTCTCCTCTTGCATACGATGCCCGATAACAAATCTTTATTGCATACGATGATCTCTTGTTGGTTTCGTGCTTCGTCGAACTTTAATGATGTTTTTGTAGTATGTTACTTGTTGGCTATTGTACCTTGGAAATCTTGTGGTTCAGTTTTTCATAATAAATCCCAAATGATATCTATTTTTTATAGTGTAGGATATTCAATTTTTCGGTCATATATTCTCTCTGGCCATGCTGCCATGAACTATTGCTTGTTTATTTGTTGTTATCCATGCCTGATCAAATACGATGGTAATTTAATATGACAAAATCGGGTCGAACGATAAAATTTTTGAGAGGATCGGTCATTGGACTTAACTTCACTTATCGTAACAATGGTTTCAATAAGAGTTACTGGTTTCAGAAAGAGTTACTTTATGATTATGTTTTCGTTTTGTCTTATATCAAGCATTGTATCTCAGTGCTTAGATCGTGTTGGGCGTGCTTCTTATATAATTGTGTATTCGCAGCTTGCATTACGTATTCGTGGAAGTGGGAACGCCTAATTCAACATATCTTGTGGCACTTGACACTGGCAGCGACCTGTTTTGGTTACCTTGTGATTGTACCAGCTGTGTACGTAGCTTGAATATATCAGGGCAGGTATGTGCTGTGGAAAGTTGGAGTTAATCTTCCAATAGTTTCAAAACTTGTCTATTTTATTTTATTTTACATTCAGTTCATATTTGTTCTTTCAGAATTTTAAGTTCTCGTGTTGTAGTTTCTGGAGTCTAGACTATGTTATTTTTGTATGTTTTGGGAATATTTTTATTTGCAGGAATTATAAACTTATATACTCATATTACTGTCAGATTTTTCAATCAAAAATACATTTCTATTCATGTTACACTTCCTCTATGCAATCATTATTTTTATTCAATTTGTCACAATTACCAAAAATAATTCCAGTAGTATGTCATAATCTAATTCAAAACACTGTATTTTAATTCGAAATTTAAAGTATTCATTTATTGTTAACAATTAAATGGCCCATTAAATTTTGGCATGACATAATATTTACGGGCATAACAAAGCTCGCCTTTATTTTCCAATTCATTCCCCGAAATATATTTTCAGGAAATAGTTTGTATGGAAACAAAATCATATATGCCATAGGTGTGAGTTTCCCTTTTCAAGTTCTCCAACAAATAGGATAAGCCTTTGAAGTTTGATGGAAGAATTATTTCATTGAATGAATAAAATGAAAGATACATTCTGAATTAAATAGAAAGAAATCCTATCTACTAAATCTGAAAGCAATCTAATCTATTTTAATTTTAAAATATAAAAGTCTACCTAAGAAACTGATTATCCACATAGTTATCTTCATATATCCAACACTCTCCCTCAAGCTGGGTTATATATGTTTATCAAGCCTAGCTTGGAAATCAATTCTTCGAATTTTGGATGATAGAGGGCTTTTGTAAAGATGTCTGCAACCTGCGTCTGAGTAGGAATGTGGCTAAGACCTACAATTCTTTCCTCAACTTCTCACATATGAAATGATGATCAATCTCGACATGCTTTGTTCGAACATGATGAATTGGATTTTTGGCAATGTTTATTGCTGCTTGATTGTCACACATGATTTCCATCGATTTTTGCCCTTCATTTGGAATTCCTTTAGTAGTCTTTGGAGCCACGTTATTTCGCTTATCCCGTGAGCTAAGGCTCGAAATTCTGCTTCTGCAGTACGCCTAGCTACTACAGACTGTTTCTTACTTAGCCAGGTTACTAAATTTCCCGAAACAAACATGCAGTAGCTAGAAGTAGAGCGTCTGTCACATGGAGAACCAGCCAAATCAATATCATTGTAGATTCTGATATCCCTGGTGGAGTTTTTCTTGAAAATTAGTCCTTGTCTTGGGGCTTTTCAAATATCTCAATACCCGGTACATAGCTTCCATGTGTTCCTCAGTTGGATTATTCATGAACTGACTTATGACACTGACAACATATCTGATGTCTGGCCGCGTGTGAGAGATATATCAGTTTGCCTACCAGTCTTGGGTATCTTCCTTTATCGTCTAAATGACGGTTCTTTCTTATTCCAATCTTGACACTCGAATCCTTCGGTTTATTGACTAGCTTACATCCCAGCATACTCATTTCCTTCAAATGATCCAAAACATTCTTTCATTGGGAGATTGAGATCCCATGTTATGATCTTGCCACCTCCATTCCTAGGAAGGATTTCAGATGTCCTAAGTCCTTTATCTCGAATTCCCTTGGAAACAATAATTTAACATGATTCATCTCCTTCTCATGATTCACGATAAGAACAATGTCATCCACGTACACTATAATAACAGTGATGTTACGTCCCTCTGAGTGTTTGACAAAAAATGTATGATAAGATTGACACTGTTTTAACCCATCTCCCTTCAGAACATTTGTGACTCTATGAAACCAAGCTCAAGGTGATTGTTTTGCCATAGAGTGATTTTCTCATTCTTCATACCTTGTTGACAGTGGTTTCTGATTCAAATTCCAGAGACACATCCATGTATACTTCTTCTTCAAGGTCGCCATTTAAAAATGCATTTTTAACATCAAGTTGACACAATGGTCGATCTAGATTTGCAGCCATTGATGAGAGAACTCGAACAATATTTAGTCTAGCCACAGGGCAAAATGTCTCTTGATAATCAATGTCATGAGCTTGTGTGTAAACCTTTTGCAACCATTCGTGCTTTAAATCGCTCAATATTCCCATCAGCCTTGTGCTTAACTGTAAAAATCCACGTGCAACTAACTGTCCTTTTCCCGGGAAGAAGATCAGTGATCTGCCCAGTGTTGTTCTTCTCAAGTGCTCGAATTTCACCAAAGGCAGCACCCTTCCAGTTTGGATCTTAACAGAGCTTCGACGATATTTGATGGCCTTTGTACCTGGTCTAAATTTTGATACTAAGGCACATTATGCAGGTGATAAACGATCAAGAGAATAAAATTGCATATAGGATGTTGAGTACAAGTTCTAACTCATTTCCTCAATGCAATAGGCCTATCATTATGTTCAATTATGGGTGAATCATTCGTACCTTGATCAATTTCCGTGGAATCTGACTGGAGAAGTGTGATTGACAGGTTGATTTTGTATAGGTTCCTGTTGGCTCTCAAGTTGACGTTTCTTCCGGCGAGAGTAAGCATGCAGTGGGTCAATGATTGGTGTTGGTTCATCTCGAGGCTGAAGGTCGCATGATGGATTGGGAAGAATGTATATTGGGTCGAGAAATGGCGTGGCTATGGGTTCCCAATTTTGAGGTTCGTCTCTGGAATGCTCTTCTGAATCGATGAATTGGGAAAGAATGGTTCAGACTCGATAAATGTTACGTTCGTGGAAGTATAAAATTATCTTGTGACAGGGGAATAACACTTGTAACATTACTGATTGGGAAAGCAACCATGGAGAACACACAGGCCCCTACTTTGGGAATGGATATGGACAAATGTACAGCACCCGAAGACTTTCAGAGGGATGTTGTGGACAAGATATGTATTGGGATAAAACTCCAGGAGGGATTGGATTGGGGTGTTATAGTTGAGGACTAGAGAAGGCATTATTTTTATGAGGTACGTAGCAATGAGAACTGCATCTCCCCAGAAATGGCTGGAACATTATGTGTAAACAACAAAGATCTAGCAACCTGTATTAAATGGCGGTTTTCTCGTTCAGAGTCACCATATTTTGAGTAGTGTGGGCGCATGAGATTTGGTGAGAGATTAAGTAATCACCCAAGACAGAATTGAAGAAATTTCGAGCTTGGTCAGTTCTTAGGACCTGAATTTTTGTTGAAACTTGGTTATTGACCATGGTATTGAACTGTTATGAAAGTATTGGATGTTTCAGTCTTATCTTTCATTAAGAATACCCAAGAGAGACGTGTATGGTCATCTACAAACAATAAAACCAATGAGATCCCGTGATATTTGACACATTTGATGGACCCCAAATGTCGTTATGTGTTGGAACATTTCATGTTCGCAATCTTGATTTTGAGGTTAACAAAACTTGTTTATTTGTTTCTAATGAGATGACCTAAGTGCGCAGAAACTGAAACTGATAAGGCTTCGAACTGATCAGTTACCAAGTTTAAACTGAAGCTATCGAGACGCAAACTGAAAGTGCCAACTGATTGATCGAACTGAACCAGTACAACTGAAGTATCAAGAGCAGTTCAATTGATCGTCCAGTTGATAGGTGGTTCAGCAGAAGACCTTCAGAATTCCGGCCAGCTGATGAAGTGTTCAACTGATGAATAGCCCAACTGACAGTTGACGAGTTAACTGATTTCACCTCACCAGTTCAAGACCAGTTCAACTGACCAGTTCAGAACATCAGTTAGGAGCGAACCAGTTTGCAGATATGACAAGGTTAATCCAGCTGTGCACAAAGGTACAAAAGCTATTGTACGATTAAGGTACAATAAGAGACGTTGCAGCAGTTCTCTCTCTCACACACATACACCACCATTCAAATTCCGTCTTGCACAAAGACGTAAAACTTGTGTATGTAGTCTTTGACGCACAGACGTTAAACAGGTGTTGACTGGAAGGTGCTACCTACAGTCTAGTCTAGGAGTTCAATTAGGCAGTGGGTAAGTCCTAAGCTGGGTGAGTTATTACACTTGTTGTAATTAATCAAAGTCTTCTAGTGTATCCTACCCGAGGAGGTAGAAAGGGTGACGTAGGAGGCTAGGAGCAGTTGAAGTCTCCGAACATCCATAAACATATCTTGTGTTATTTCCGTTTAACTGTCTGTTTTTGTTCTTAACTGATTTGATCAGTTCAGCTGATATCAGTTCAGTTCTGTCCATAACTAAACTGATATAAGCCAAAACTGATCTCATGTAATTTCCAGTTATTCATTTACACAAGATATAAAATGTATCAGTGTTTCTTAACGAAGGATTACTTCGAGTGTTTTCCGCTTTGTTTGTAACCAAACTCGATTTAATTCATCGGTGTATACATTCTTAGAACACGAGCTATTGCAGCTCATTGATTTATTGTGTTCAAGGCACCTCACGGTGCCCAGCACACGGTCATTCGCTATGAATAAGCGAGAAAGTCGCTGCGATCGAAATGTGTTTCGCGTATGTTTGGATAATTGAAAAATATTACAATTAAAATACTTTATTATTAAATAGAAAAGGAAATAATTTTTCCAAAGTACAAGAAATTGGGATGACGTAAACGGTAGTGCCATAACAAAATATTGCTATCCGTATTTGGATGAGAAACATTGACAAAATTTGGAAAAGATGAACGGGACGAACTCAAGGAGATATTGCGGAGGACCCGTCATTTTGAAGAGGTGGGCCCGCATGAAGATCTGCATTGCCAAGCATCCACCCCGAAGCCGGTTCCTGAAGAATACACGAATAATCCAATACTTTTGTAGTGCCCTGCAAATCCTCATTCAATTTACTGACTGAAAGGGGCTGGATCAGAGGGATTGGTCTCGGAGGCAGCAGAATTCGCACGCCTCTCGTGCACTGGCTTCAGTCTACTGGCTTGCCATGGATCTTCCAGCAGGTTTCCATGGAATGGTTCGGTTTCTTGCAGCGTTTGCACCAGAGGTGCTCTTTTTGCATTTTTCCATTATTCTGTGACATGGGCGGTGAAGCTTGATAGGGCGGATGAACCCTAGAGTCTGCTAATGGTGAAAAATTGCGATGGGACGCAAGGGCTGAACCACCAATGATTGAGTTGACTGTAGGTGATCCAAGCATCAGTTTGCATCGACTATCTTCTTGTCTTTCTTCGGAGAACACTGTCCGGAGAGTGGGCAGTGGTTTGGTGCCTGAAATACGTCCTCATACCTCATCGAGATTTTGATTGAGGCCGGACATAAATTTGAAGATATGTCGCTTTTCAACTATCATCTTGTAACAAAGGGCGTCATCTGGATATTTCCAGTCGTATACCTCAAATAAATCCAATTGTTGCCACGGTTTGTGAAGTAGCTTGTGACCGCGTTATCAGCCTGTCGAAAGTCATGGAGCATCCTCTCGATTTCAAAGATTTCAGAGGTTTTTTCCTTCGATGAGTGGGTATCTTGTGCAGCATCCCATATATCCTCGCCATGGTGCATAAGAGGAAGTTCTCTCCAATTTCTTGGGTCATGGAATTAATCAACCATGACATGACCATGCTATTCTCTGATTTCCACATCCTGAAGGTTGGATCGGTATGCGTGGGTTGAGGCGAGGCACCCGAGAAAGTCATCTTTTCCTTTGCCATGGATGAACATCATCACAGATTGGATCATTGAAGGCAATTTCTGCAATTAATTTGTTGCATGTAATCTGAAATGGAGAGAAATCAGGAAGCCCAGATGAAGCTGGCAGTGTATTTGATTCGACGGTGGTGGATGAGGAACCATCCCCGGAAGAGGAGTTCGACTCCATCGAGGCCATGCCATACTCGATCATCGGCTGTTATGGCTCTGGTAACATGAAGTTTGATGGAAGAATAATATCATTGAATGAATAAAATGAAAGATATATTCTGAATTAAGTAGAAAGAAATCCTCACTACCAAAATTGATCAATCTAATCTATTTTAAAATTTAAAAAGTCTATCTAAGCAACTGATTATCCACGTAGTTATCTTCATATATTTGACAGCCCTGCCTATATATCACGTACATTCTCATTATCTCATTCATGAGGATTCAATGAAGAAGAATAAACGATCTGGACAAATCCTTTTGTTGGTCAGTCTTTGTTCTCTGCCTGAAAGGATACAACCACTCCCTTTATGTCTAACATAAACCCTATCATTCTCTAGGTTGATGGGAATCGTGGTCACATGGTCGGTGCTATATTTGCCCATCTTTCCTCTGATGGTGCCTATGGTTCCTGGGTGGCCTAAAATTCTGAGTGTTGATGACTTGGTTGATGAATTCCATGGATTTGGGACTAGGTATCTATGTTATAAGAACTCCAAGGAGATATAGCACATTAGTGGGTATATTCTTACACTTGGAAAACAGATCTTGGGAACTATCAGCCTATCACGTCCTTCAAATGAATCGGGAAGCATGTATTCTCACTAAAACCTTTTCAGAAGAGGGCTCGAGTCCTTATTTGGAAGGATATGAGAAATGTGCATGTATTCACTAAGTTGAGGAAGTGTGTTTGTAAGTTGGGATTTTTGTCCCGATTTTTCGAAGCCCTGCAAATTCCTTCTGGTAGTTGCAGTTCATATTTACTGTTTTCTAATTTGTCTTTTTAGTTTATTATTTCTGGGTTCTTGAGGTCTGTTTCCTCCATTGAAGTTGTTCGTCAAAAATAGAGAAAATGCTTGCATTCTCATTCGTGAAATTTGGCAAGGAGATTTATTTTCTTCTAAAAGCATATTTGAAAGCAATTTTTATTGATGTTTAATTTGCTTCAAAGCAAATACCTGATTATGGATATGATGCGTAGCCTTTTGATTTACTGGGTATCTTTGGCTAGTCTACCATTGTGGATGTCCGTAATTTCCTGATCTACGCTGTAATTTCTATGAAACAGAATTTAGATCTAAACATATACAGCCCAAATGCATCGTCAACTAGCAAGTCAGTTCCATGCAATAGCCCTATTTGTGGGGCTAGAAGAGGGTGCTCGATCACGCATAATGCTTGTGCTTATCGAGACGTATATCTTTCCAGTAATACATCATCGACAGGGATATTAGTAGATGATGTTTTGCATTTGGTTTCAGATGACAGTCAAAAGACACGTGTCGAGGCCCCTATTACATTAGGGTGGGTGCTATCATTTCCTTGTCATAAATTATCTTGTAATTTATGAGTCACCAAAAAATATGCCATGTATTCCTAACCAACATGTTCTTTTATCTCAATCTCTTGTTTCGTATCATGAATTTCAGGTGTGGAATAAGTCAAACTGGTGATTTTTTGAATGGCGGCGCTCCTAATGGTCTATTTGGTCTTGGGATTGATAATATATCTGTTCCTAGTATTTTAGCTAGCAAAGGGCTTACCGCAAATTCCTTCGCGATGTGTTTTGGTCCTGATGGAATTGGAAGAATTGATTTTGGTGATAAAGGGAGTCCAGACCAAAAAGTAACTCCATTCAATCTTGAACAATTACAGTAAGCAGTCATTTTTACCCCCGCAAGATGTGGATGACCACCCCCGGTCCTCTTTATTAATGTTCAGAATTTTTTGCAGTCCAACCTACAATATCACTGTGACGCAAATAGCTGTGGGGAACAGATCCACTGATTTAGAGTTCACCGCAATCTTTGACTCTGGCACCTCATTTACATACTTAAATGATCCAGCTTACACAGTTATTACAGAGAGCGTAAGTCCGATAAGCGAAACTTTATTTTCTAGTGGTCTTACTGTTTCATTTATATAAGTTTGAATGTTTCTCTCCTGTTTAAGTTTACTTCGCAGATAACTGAGCCACGTTATAGGCCTAGCACCAAGTTTATCTTTGATTATTGCTATGAGCTGAGGTTAGTTATCTTGATAGAAAAACTTTATTTCAGCTCAAGTATTTTATCATGTTCCTTTTTTTGTTCAATGTTTCCATTGTATGCAGTCCAAGTCAAAGAAGCTTTGCCATTCCGGATATGAACTTGACAATGAAAGGTGGAAACAATTTTTTTGTTAACGACCCAATAATATTAATTGGACACGCGGTAAGATTCTTGCATTGGATCAATGTTTGAGGATTCCATCAAAGAAATGTGTTGACATTATCTTGTCTTTCAGGGCGGAACTGCATTTTGTTTGGCCATGGTCAAAAGTGAGAATGTTAACATTATTGGACGTGAGTATCATGACTATAATATCTTTATCGCTCCATGTTGATCATGCATCTTCTCATGAGTTGGCAGTGGAGTTTTATTGGTCATCTTTATTTAAACAACCCACTCAACTAAAGATCTGACATCTTTTTGTTGTCTGGAAAATTTACCACGGGATTTAAATAGAAATTGCTAGAAAAAACCAACTATTGAATTCATACATATATACACTTTGAGAAGGTCCATTTGATTATCTTCTTTAACTGTTGTATCTGGAGATGGCATCTCATAAATGAATGATTATAGTGGGTTACCATCTCTTTCTTTTCTGTAATATCCATTTATAGTGTTTCACTAAACTGACTCATCGCCTCAAGTAGCTCGAAATCTACTAAACATCTTTCCACTTAAGTTTATCAAAATCTCAAATTCATAGTGCCATGTAACCTATTTGTCTGCTAGGAAAATCAAAGAATCATAAGCTTCTGTTGTAGCTATTGTTTTTATTCAACACTAGCCCTACTCTGTTACAACTGACTGGTAGTTTCTGGTTTTTAGAAAATTTTATGACCGGATATCGCATAGTTTTTGATCGCGAGGAGATGGTTTTGGGTTGGCAAGAATCCGACTGTGAGTTGCTACATTTTCCATATTACCATATTTGTTCTTGGAAGCGCAAAGCGCTGACTTTGAATTACATATTTGTTAACCACAGGCTATGATTCCAACAAGAATACTCTGCCTATAGGCAACAACACAAGCGATGCTCCTTCACCTTCTGTATTTCAGCCCCAAGCCACGCCTAGCAATACGCCTAATAGCTCTCCCCCATCGGCTCCATCACCAGGATCATCTCCTCCGCCTCCACGAGGAAACAGCGCAGTCCACCTGAGTTCCATAAACAACAAACTTTTAGTGGTCATGACATTTATTTTCCATTACTTTATCATTATTTACTCTTGAGGTTCTATCAACCATGATGTAGTATTATTATTTGAGAAGTTTACACACACACACACACACACACTCACTCACTTTTGTTTCAAATGGAACATCATATAGTACTGGCATATGATTTCGTTTTGTCCTGTTCTTGAATAGATGGTGATTTGCTTATTAACCCAGATTCTTACTTTGTGGTGTCGACGGACCATTTGATTATTAAACGAACAATTTATATGTAAATATAGGTATAATTATATTTTAAGTTTCTAGTCATTATTTCCAAAACGAAGTTCTCTCTCAAGTTAATGACTTGACAATGTGGCACTCATTTTTTTATATCTGAAATCTAGTTGTCCCAAACTGTTCAAATATACTCGAATGATATTGATTACTAGAAATTTTGGATCCATCGCTCGTCTACTCTTCTTATAATTGTACTATCAGTAGGTCTGCCATTCAATGATCTATGGATCAACCCGGTCCATATTACACTCAAAAGTGATATTTTGACACAAAAAATTATATTTTTATTCAAATTATATATTACAAAATATATTTTGCCATAAAAATATATTTTCAAATTAATATATATTACACTATTTTTTCGTAACATAATTAATAAAAACGATATTTTTCCCGTAAAAAAAACAATTTAGACATAAAAAAATAATATTTTACATAAATCGGATAAATGTTTTTATGTTATACTATATTATAAATTTGAGATCTAAATGCTTAATATTAATTATTTTATATCTAGTATCATTTATTATTTTTCCAAAATATCTCATTATGCAATTATTTTTAAATATATACATACCTAATAAAATTAAAAACAACAGGTAATTTACTATTTCTGATTTTCAAATACAAAAAAAATATTTCCTTTTAAAATTCCATGATATTATTACTTTTAATATATATATATATATATATAAAATAAAACTCAAATATTATTTTTTTAACATAAAAATGTTTAAAATAATTATATTTTATTAAAATAATTGCACGTAAAATGATGTTTTACAGTAAATTTTAATTCACGTGCACTTATTACATGCCCAAGGTTTAATAACATGAAGAATTGTGACAGATTGCAAATTCATCTATCAATAACATCACTTGAAAAAAAAATCAAATTAGTTTACTTAATCAAATTTATATTTCTCTACCGTTGTTAAACTCCTTTTTCCTTGTGTTTAACGTCCAACATAATCACTCTAAGATTCATGCAAATGTATAATAATTAATCGATTTCAAATGAGTAACAATTACTGATTTCCTTGTATTAAAAGTTCATTTTACACGAAAATAAAATTTGTATTTACATAAAAGACGGTCTCACTGGTCAATTTTATGAGACAGGTCTTCGACCCAACTTAATTCATGAAAAAATAAATTTTTTATATCAAAAATACTATTTCTGATTGTAAATATAGGTCGGGTTAACCCGTATTAAAGATATAGATTCGTGAAGACGTCTTATAAGAAACATACTCTTATATTAAACAATTCTATTGATTCAATCCGTTAGTGTTAAAGATTCGACTCAGGCTATCTATGTACGACTTGGTTTTATTTGTTTCAAAAGTCATGACAAATGAAAAGAGATATTTTCTAATTACACTCATTTAAACGAGGTAAAATCAGAGTCATCTTCCACTTTTGAAAGCAATGTCAAATTTGTTGTAATATCGGTTTTGTGAATAGAAATTATTCAAAGGAAAAGATGACGAAAACTCAAATGGGAAAATAAATAGAAAATGAAATATGCGCCTTAAAAGCTACTTGGGAATTTCCCAAGCAGCAGGGGAGGCGTTGGGACGTCCAGCGCCCCATGTGCGGCATGGAAAATTCCAGACCATAGGCAAGGCACCGGGGCGTACGACGTGTGTAGGCAAGGCACTGAGGCGCCGCTGGTGCAGTCTACCCAAGCGAAAAGGATGGTGCCTAGACACCCGAAAGTGGTGTCTATGCGCCTGAAGTGTTGTTTAGATTTCGATATGAGTTTTCATGGATCAACTCATTCCAAATGGTGTCTCTTGATAATTTTTCTACAGAATTTTGGACCTAGAGAAACCAAAATGATTAAACATGTCCCTGCAGTTTAAACAAATTAAATAGAGGATCAAATATCATTCTCAATATAATTTTTCTGAACTTTTCTGAATATATTTTTGCCTTCATTTTATCTGCACTTATTCCTTAAAAAAGAAAGAAAGCTATACATTTTTCTAGTGATAGAACTTGTGATTTTCTGTGATGTTATCATAAATGAAGTTGTATTTTAGGATAAGGTTATCAATTACTGGAGCACTGGGGCAAATTCTTCCTAAGGACATATCGTTCGACACTGGTCTCAATTCTTATTGTTGTTCAATGTAATCTTCGAGATTTCTCACCAAAAATCTCAAGAAGAATTCTTTGAAATTTTGAAGATGGCTTCCTCATCTATGACAATGACTAATGCCCCTTTTTCACAAGGATAAAGGCCAGAAAAGTTCAACTAGGCATTGACTTCAAAAGATGGCAAAAGAAGATGTTTTACCTTACCACACTGAAATTTCAAGGATTCTGATGAAGAATCATCCCACCATTCAAGAAGATGATGTTTTTACTCACAGGAGGATTGCAGTAGATGTTAGAGTATGTGTCCGTCGAACCAAGTGTTGGCCGAGGGATCATGTTGAAACTCTATGATAAACAATCTTTATTTTAATTATATTTGAAATTATTGTTTTGGCACATCTTTATCTGTATACCCATGATAGTTGCATAGACAAAATCCTTGAATATACAAATAGTAAAAAGAATATGAGATGCTCATATGAT
This sequence comes from Primulina tabacum, assembly GCF_025594145.1. NCBI lineage: Eukaryota > Viridiplantae > Streptophyta > Magnoliopsida > Lamiales > Gesneriaceae > Primulina > Primulina tabacum. Next base: position 15,852,616 of record NC_134557.1, on the reverse strand, counting down.
GAGTATCATGAAACTCATATTTGCAATACTGTATATTCTAAACAGTTCTTAGTCGATTCAGCCGCCGCTAAGAAGGACAAAGGCCGCGTGAGTTTGATACTAGTATCTGCGAGGTGAGTACCATGTTTCATTGGTAGGGGACATTGTGATGTCCGAGTTTGCAGATAAGTACTTCCTCGTAGAGTGCACTGAGCAACCCTCTGTAAATGACTTTTCAAGTGGTTCTCACTTATCGAGTGGAAACGTCCTAGTTTATGGTTGTACACCATAAGTCCTTATGATCCGGGACAACATTGTGACTTTATATGCTAGCATTGCACTTTAACTTGTTTACCGACTCATATGGGGTCATCAGGTGGCAAGATTGGGTGTTTTGTCGAAACATATAGGAGTTTATGCATTGTAGTCGGGGATTCACCGCTTACCTTCGGGTATGGATATCCTATGTGATCTCATGTGTATGTAATTTGAAATATCTGATTAGAGTGTTGGTGGTAATTAAGAAAGGGGTTTCTTAGATTAATTAAATACTAATGGACCTAGTAGAGTCTAAATAATTAAATTAATTCAACTGTTGAATTAATTAAATAACATTGGGCCTTGTAGAGCTTAGAAATAATTATTCAACTAATGGGCTTGAGTAAAATCAAGTAAAGTTTAAATGGTCTCAAATGTGTTTGAGATATTTAAAACAAAAGTCCATCGGCTGTGTAATTGTTACAAGCCCAAATAAAATTGCATGCTTGGGAGGTGAAGGGTTGGAGGAAACTATTTAAATAAACTAGGCATGACATGCAAATGAAACTACACACTTTTTCAAGCACCAAGAAAAGCCATCCTTCTCTCCTCCCACCTCACCATGGACGAAATATTTCCCTCAATATCCTCTCATTTTTGCTTCTTCAATTGTTGATGAAAGCATACACTTTTGAAAAGAAAAATCCTCTAATTTTTCTAATGCAAAATTAGAGGGGATCTTCCTTGTTGGTGGTGGGCTTGATTTTGAGCAAGAAGTGCTCAAGGGAGGCTTGAAGATTTGTCTACCTTTCAAAGCCATCATCAATCTTTTGTGATTGATAGGTAAAAATTTTAAAACACTCTATATCTGACATTTTTGTGTTTTATGGTATTTGCTACACACAATAAGTTGGGGTGCTCGGCTTGCTATGAAAATATGTTTTTCGAAAATTCCGTTGCGCTTCCGGGTACCGTATTCGATCCGCTTTCAAGTGGTATCATGAACTGTGGTTACTAATTTGTGTAGCAAATACATAATATTATATTGAGAACAATTTCTAACCACATGAGATAATTTGTCGCAACAAACTGATGACATTTTTTGGGGAATTTCGGGCAGCATGCTGCTACCCATTTCGGGCATTTCGGGCAGCAAGGGCAGCCCCGAACCCCGCCCCCTTTTAAAAAAATAAAATAAAATTTTGTGCATGTTGGCCGGAATCCGGCGACGGAGCTCAGGCAACGGCGATAACGACTAGGATTTCCAAAAGTGTTTTGGAATATCAAAGTGTCATGTGCCTTGAGTTGTTGGGCCATTAGATGGCTAACATAATTTGTGAAATTTAAAATGAGCCAAAATATTTTTGGTGAAAAATGTCTTATTGGGCTTTTAAGTTTAAATCCACAAAATTTGTATATATTTTTTCATAAAATAAATAATTGAAGTTGGACTTTAATTATTTATAGTAAATTGTGATTTACAAGAAATTCGGTTATAAATAAATTAATTAGAAAGTAAACAAAGAGTTTGTTTACTTTGTTGATTTAGTTTATAATCGTGGTGGTTAGTGAGTGTTTGTGCTTGAAGCTCAAACTATAGCCTGAAAGCAATTGATATGTATGATAAATGTGAGCTTTTGTGGAACTATGCTTTTTAAAAGAATATGCGCAGAGTTTTTGCTAATTTTGTATAAATCAGTGTAGATTGGATAACCTTTGTTAATATGCTTCAGCTGATCTTCTCGGCTATTTATAGGCTTTGCTTCTAACGGTAACAATGAATACATTTTGAATCTTTACATCCATTGAATAGCCACGTCAACATCCTTCTGAAAATCGTACACTGTAGCTTTTCTAAAATGCGGAGTTCCCACCTCTCTTGTACAAATTGTCGGTTGTTGGCTACGTCTTTTAACTGATGATGTGTAAAGCTAGATTGATCAGTTGAATCTTTAGCCGATAGATTAATTGATTACTATGTGACTGATCGGTCTTAACTGATTGTTGTCTAACTGATCAGTCTCAACTGATCGTTCAGTTGACTACACAGTTCAGTTATCTTTGCTTAGTTCAGTTGCCTTGAATTATATGCGCATTAATCTTCAGTTCGGGCAACTATCAGTTTACGAATCTTCAGTTCAATTACCTTCAGTTGTCTTGATCAGTTGTTCAATCTTTTCACGCTTAATTTGTCAAACTCCGAAATTTAGTTTTTAACAGCTGTTGACACCGAACCTGACTTTCGAGGAAAGATCTACTCAGATTTTGAACAGACATGAAAGGAGACTCCGGAGCAAAGTAATCCAAATTGTCAAAGTCAAGTTGCTACATCATTCTGAGGAGAAAGCTACTTGCGAAACCGAGATTGAGATGAGGAGTCACTACTCGGAGTTTTTCGGTAAGTTCTAAATTTTGAGTACGAAATTCTAGTTAAGGGGGAGGAATTGTAAGGTCTTGAAATTCAAACGACGTAATCTAACTATATGCAAATCTGAGGTATTTGTTTATTTAATTATTTTAAAAGCATTAAATGCATGTTTATGGCATGATTATGTGTTTTACTGCATGGTTTACTAGATTGCATATAATAGGGCTTTTAGCGGTATTCGATACTCGAACGAAGAACGGAGACAGGGGACAGTTTAAGGAAAATATTTTTATTAAATAATTATTTTAATTATTTAATATATGGTGTATTCGATATGTAATTTTCGAAAATGGGTATTTTATGCTATTTTTACACGTTGAATCATATTTTAAACCGGTATTCGATTTTTGACAAAATTAAGGACTTTTTAGGGTTTGGGTATTATTTTTGAAAACGTATCAAAACAAAATATTTTGCGTACACGTTATTGGGCTTGTTGGGCCTGTAATACTAAGTTTTTGGACCTAGACCTCTACCTTTTAATATTTTAAAGCCTAGGCTCATTATCCCATCAGTCTTCCATTTTATTTTTCACTCAAACCCTAGCCCTCCCCCATTCCTCTCTCGGCTGCACACATCCACGCCTCCAGCAGCTTTTTGTCTCGTTTTCAAGGAGAATTCAGTAGGTTTATCGTCTCGTCCCTCCGATGTTCGTCTTTCGCTTTGTTGGTTTGATTTTTCGAACGTTTAGACACAAAGGTACGCTCTATACCCTCTTTTTCTCATTGATCACATCATAATATGTATTTTGAATGATTTTGCATGGTAGCTAACATATATACTAATATGAATCGGTTTTATATGGATTTCCCATGAAAATATGGATTTTCTTGTCATGCTTCTCACGTTTTTATCACGGTTTGAAGGGGGCTGCCAGGTTTGAGGTATGAGGCATGATCTACAGCAGGTTTGTATGTGTTATAAGTGCTAGTTTCAAACCTGGAACGAGTCGTGTAAGGGCTCGATCGGATCTTCATGTTTTGGCTCGGTTTTTGGCTCGATCGGGTTATAGGAGGGGAGCAGCGGTGCAAGGGTTGTTTTAGGCCTTGGATCAGACCCTGCTAGGTCTGAGACGTGGCTCAGGGTGGCTCATGCACAGCTGGTCGTGGTATAGAGGCAGATCGAAGGAGCTAGGGATGGTAAGAGTTCGTTTGGCTTGTCTCGGGTGAACCATTGACGTCGTGTGCATGGGGCTGTGGACCATGATTAGATCTCTCCAAGATGGTCCAGTCATGTCGTAGGGTGGTTTGGTTTGGGTCTAGTCCGGGCTGGTCCAGTGTAGGGTTTGGTTTTTGGCTTGGGATTCAACTATGGTTTTCGGTCTTGTAGTGTAGGAACATACAGCAGCTATATAGTCGAGTTTGAGGGTCCTATATGGCTGGGAATATGTAGTTTAGGGGTTGGTAGGGTGTGGTCAAGTCGTAGTTTAAGTGTGGGAAAGTTTGGTTGTATTTCGTGTTGATTCGAATTAAAACCGGAACTCCGGTCCAAGTTGTAAAACGAATTATAGAATTTAATGCATGGGCTCGAGTTTACGTCTAAGAAATGATTATAAGTATATTTTAAGATATTTTAATAAGTTCGGATGGATTCGGGTCGAAATTCTAAGGCCCAATGATAAAACGGTCAAATTAGGGTTTCAAGTACAAAATGGTCAGTTTGCACGCGAGTCAAGTTTACAGTCCAGTCAGTGCCCTGATAACTGAAAATCTATGTTTAAAATGTTTATTTTGAAATGAATGGAATTTTTACGAATAATGATGTAAACTACATTTCATGCTTGTTTTCCAGAAAAGGTATGTATATGTCTGAAATTTTATAAGTGATGAACATGATGACATGTTTGAAAGAAGTGATTTGGTTGTGACTAATACGAACACGAACATGAACACGAAACATGTAAGGTCAATGCTAAGTTGACGGGTGAGAGTGTCGCGGATGTCTCTGCCGCCTGGTACCATTGTTATACGTAGATGGATCCATCGACCAACAACTGATACGAAAGCCACAACTAATTATCTGAATTCAATAAAGGAAAAAAAAATACGTATATGATGACATGATTTGATTATGAATATGTTTATGTTCATGCTTTTGAAGAGCATGAAAGTTATTTTAGTTACAGTATTTTTCATTGTTGCGCGATATGTATACGTACTTTGTTATAACAGTTCAGGTGTGTTGAGTCTTTAGACTCACTAGATATGATTGATCCATGTGATCATGTTGATGAGGAGACTGCAGATAGACTGAGCTGGGGGGTGCACAGGAAATCCGAGGACCTTGTATTTTCTGCATTATATGATTATAGGAGGACATTTTTTTTAAAAAAATATTAGTGATGTGATCCGGATGAAATTGATGAGCCGGGTCGGATGCTCCACCGAATTTACTATCAAGATGTTGGAAAAATAAGAGCAGGATGTCTGGATCAAAATCTTGCTTCTCGGAATAGATGTGAGGATCTGCAACTAAGAGAGTAACCACGTGAATGGGCGCCGGAGGGGATGTCCGGCGTGACCACTACGATGCTTAAGTCAGTAAAAAACTCGAGCAAGAAACCAATGTAACCAAGTGATGGTTGTGAGATTGGTTTGGAAGGTGAGTAGTAAATGCACAATAAATGAGTGTATTCAATATTTGGATGGAGAGTAAATGCAAAGAGTGAACCTGATATTTATAGTAGGAGATGTAATGATGACCTTGTTCTTTGTGTTGATCATTAATTATAGTAGGGCGGCTGATTATACCCTATTATTCTGACATGTCAAATCTTATACTAGTCACATCCTGCCTAACTGATTTTGTCAACCACTTGCATTGGTGTCAGAGATAGGTCGGCCGCACACACCCTACTTTGTCGGCGTTTATTAAATGCGGCACTCATATCGAAGCGGCCCGGGTAGAATTTCTCTCGGGAATTCACATGAGAATCCGGGCATCCAATGGCCCGGGTAGTTTAAGTCCGGGTGTTTCAATGGCCCGGTCTCTCGACTGGCCTCTTCACATATTCTCCATGTCAAGTCATACTACCAACGTCCCGGGCAACTTGAGATCCAGATTTCTACTCAGATTATCATCTTATTGACCCGGGAATAATCCATCCTCCTGACCCGGGAACCACCTATGGGCCGGATTCAAGGCCTGGGACATCCCGGGCATTATCCATGACCCGGGACATCCCGGGGTATCATCACTCCCTCCTTAAATAGTCGACCTAGAGTCATGCTCGTTGTCCCGATTAGTCTTATGTGCCCGGTCAGGAGAAATATTTTGTCGTTTAGTCTTTCCGAGATGATAGGGATGATGTCGCCCTATCGGTGCTGACGTAAGCCCTAGCATTAAAAGCTTATCAGAGACTCTTTGTTTCCGAGGAAAATCATTGCATCAGGACTTTTTCGTATATCGAGAAAAATCATTACGATGCCTCGATTTCCGCGCTTATCTTTTCAAATATCCCGCGAAATTTCGTATGCCGATCTCGTCCGTCCATATGTTTTGCGATCAACGGTCCATATCAAATCCCTCCTCTTATATATAGTAACTCACTTATTTTTCAAAAATCATTTGCAAATTTGAACTAGTAGCCAAGCTCTTGCAAATTTTTCCCTCGAGCTCTCTGACGCACAAATACTACCTCCGACGATCCCTGCACTTACCAGCCACCAGTCACCACCTTCGTTTCACTTTCCAGTAAGTCTCTTCTTCCCTACCAACTCTATTTCTTCTTAGTCATGTCAAACTCCACTTCTTCTACTTCTGGCCAAAACGTCAGGGGTCGGTCGGAAGACCACTCCCCGACTCCTTCTGAAACCTCTGTCCACATTCCCATAGGTATCCCCATCCTTTCCTCCCGACTCCTTTCACAAACACAACCCATAGCATCTTCCTCCGACCTACTGGCCCTCAGGGTAAGGGGAAGGAGAAAACTTCGGGGCCATTGTGGTTTTCCACTGTGACTTCCAACCTCCCCCCGGGACTTCTGAGGAAATTAGGTCCCTGGGAGCGATCCCTTCTACTTACAAAATTAAAATTCCCAGGCCAAACGATCACCCGGACACCCCACCTCCCGGATTCAAGACCTTCTTCTTAGAACAACTTAAGAGTGGTCTTCGTTTCCCCATACATCATTTCTTCAAGGGAATTGCTCGGTTTTTTGGGCTCCCAATTAACCACCTCCACCCCAATTACTTTAGGATCATGGCAGCCACCTTCATCCTTTTCTGTATGAAAAACATACCTATCAACTCTTCTATCTTTCATTTCTTTAACTCCTGCCGGTTTAACGACGGGGTCTTTTCTTTCATGGCCCGGATGAAATATCGGTTTCTAACAGAAATCCCCTCCTCCTTGAAGGGATGGAAAACCAAATTCTTTTTCCTTCAACTTCCCACTCCCTTAACCTGTTCGATGGGTTTCGTATCTTCTATGCCCGAGCAGCCTGAGCTCCCCCGAGATTACAAACTCCTTCCCCCCTTCACCCAGGCTTGGGACGCTTTAGAGGGTCAATCTTTCCTATCCTCTGTGTTGATTTGGGGAGATAACTTGGTTCACTATGGGATAGGCTCCACCCTCAGGACCCTGTGGACCATATCATAGATGAATTTGGCCTGGATGGGCCACAAGATGGTAAATTAATTTTCCCCATATTGACTTGATTTGTATTTTATTTTTCTAACTCCAAATTTGATGCAGCAGAAGAAATGATTAGGGCAAGCCTTTTGGAAGCGGCAACCAAGATAAAGGCTGAACAGAAACAAGCTCGGGCGGAGAAAGTGACCCGGGAAGCCCAATAGCAAGAGGAACGCCGGGCCCGTCAAGAGGCTGAAGCCCGGGCATATGCGGAATTTCGGGAGGAAGCTGTCCCTACCAGGGAAGAAAATATCTCTCTGTTTGCTGAAGAGGACCCGGCTCCTCTAAATCACCGAAAGAGGAAAGCTGCGACGGAGCCGGTCCTCGAGACAGTGGTTTTGGAGGAGGAGCCTGAAGTAATCACTCGCTCACATACTCTTCCCGGCTCCTCCGCCGGTCAGACACCACAGGGCGAGAGGTACCTGGTCTTGCCAAATATTTTTGGTGATGACATCAGTACAGACCTCACCAAAATGATCTGGGGCCTCTTGCGTCCCGAGGAGGTGGAGCATCTTAGTGGGCTCCATCCCAACCAAAAACTGTGCGAAGGAGTCGCTCGGTCCTTCTCTGTAAGTCTCTTTACTTTTTGCCCTATTGTTTTAAGTTAAGTATCGATCTCTAATCCTTTCTTTATTTACAGGGCTTGCAGATGCTTATATCAACCTACGAGCAGGTGGCCCAGGCTGCAAAGAGAGCCAACATCCAGCCCACCACTGCTCGGGAGATGAATAATAAACTCCAGGAGGAATTAGGTCGAATGTCAGAGATACACGAGCACGTCCTTGCCCGGGAGAGGGCCGGCTGGAAACAGCATGTGGATCTGGTCCAGGCGGAACTAGCCGAGGCTCGGAAAGCCCTGGCTGACCATTCTGCAGCTGCCAAAGTAGAAATACAAGTGGCTAAGAAGGAGGCGGAATCTTCCTGGGCCCGGGCTGAGGAGGCAATTACTGCTCTGGAGTCTGCGAAAACTTCCCACGAGGAGAAGATGGCTCAATTTCTGAAGTCCCGGGAGTTTAAGAAGATGGTGGCTGACAAGGCCTTCCCCTACTTCGACCAGGGCTTCAACAAATGCCTAGAGCAGTTCCAGGAGGCAGTCCTCGTTCCCTCGGATCGGGAGGACTTTCTTGATTTAGTCAGGGCTGCTGCATCCCTCCATGAGGATGAGGAAGAGGAGGAGGATCCCAAGTAGATTAGGATATTTCCCGGGCTTCCGGGCTTCTTGTAATTTTTTTTCTTCCCGGGCTTCCAATCACCTTGTAAATATCCTTTTGCTTTAATGAAATGTGTTCTGTCAATTTTTCTTTTTTAAAATATTGCCAAGTGTTGTATGACTTGAACTTTTCATCCAATATCCTTGTGAATTTGAACCCACCTTCACCAAGTATTTTAATAATCAGGGTATAATTCGTTGGGTAATCAATCTTGGTAAATAACCGGGATATAAGTCCCTGAACTTAGTAAATGACCGAGGTGCGGGTCATCGGACCAAGGTACGGGTCCCTGGACTTAGTAGCTGACCGAGGTGCTAGTTCTCGGGCCAGGGTACGGGTCCCTGGTCTTAGTAGATGACCGGGATGCGGGTCCCCGGGCCAAAGTACGGGTCCCTGATCTTTAGCAAATGACCGGGGTGCGGGTCCCTGGGCCAGGGTACGGGTCCCTGGTCTTTAGCAAATGACCAGGGTTCGGGTCCCCGGGCCAGGGTACGAGTCCCTGGGTTTAGTAGATGATCGGGGTGCGGGTCCCCGGGCTTGGGTACGGGTCCCTGGACTTAATGAATAACCGGGGTGCGGGTCCCCGGGCTTGGGTACGGGTCCCTGGACTTAATGAATAACCGGGGTGCGGGTCCCCGGGCCAGGGTACGGGTCCCTGGACTTAGGAGATAACCGGGGTGCGGGTCCCCGGGCCAGGGTACGGGTCCTTAGACTTAGGATATAACCGGGGTGCGGATCCCCGGGCCAGGGTACGGTCCCTGGACTTAGGAGACATTTCCTTGAATATTTTCTTTATTTGATGCATAAATAACAGATACAGAGACTTTTAAGCATAATATTTCTTCAAATGAAATGCATTCCATAGTCTCTTAAGGGTGTGCCCTTGAGGATCTTCCAGGTAATAAATTGCACCCGAACCGACTCGCTGAATAACTTTGTAAGGTCCTTCCCATCGTGCTTCTAATTTCCCCACATCATCTACTGGCTTTACCTTTTTCATAACTAGATCTCCGACCTGGAAATCCCGTGCTCGAACGTGTTTATTGTAAGACTTCATTACCGGGCTTCGATAGGCTTCCATTCGAATGGCTGCCCGATCTCTCTTTTCTTCAAGTAAATCCAACTCAATGGCCCGGGTTTGATCATTGCTACTCGGGTAAGATCCTATCCGAGTAGAAGATTGTCCGATCTCCACAGGCAAGACTGCTTTCGAGCCATAGACTAAGCTGTAAGGCGTTTCCCGAGTAGCTGTTCAAGGTGTGGTCCAATATGCCCATAATACACTTGGCAATTCTTCTATCCAATCTTTACCCTTCCCATGAAGTCGGGCCTTTAATGCTTGTACAATGACCCTGCTAGTTACCTCGGTTTGGCCATTGGCTTGGGGGTAGGCCACTGAGGTGAAAGATTGAGTGATCTTCATTTCTTGACACCAAGATGTGATTTTCTTCCCCTGGAATTGCTCCCATTGTCTGAAATTAATCTTCTCGGGATTCCAAATCTGCAAACAATATTTTTCCAGAGAAATTTCATCACCTCTTCCTCAGTAATTTTGGCCAAAGGCTCGGCCTCCACCCATTTAGAAAAATAATCTACAGCCACAAGAAGGAATTTTTTCTGTGCCCGGGCTAATGGGAATGGGCCCATTATATCCAACCCCCATTTATCAAAGGGACAAGATGCTGAGATGGGTTGCATGCCAGCAGCTGGGCGATGATGAAAATTAGAATGGTGCTGACAACCATCGCATTTCTGAACAAGTTGAGCAGCATCTTGATTCATCCGGGACCACCAAAATCCGGCTAATATAGCTTTCCGAGACAGGGCAGTCCCACCAAGATGTTCACCACAGCACCCTTCGTGTATTTCTCGGAGGACATATTCTACTTCATTTTCTGATAATCATTTAAGCAAAGGGCCTTGATATGATCGTCTATACAAAACATCATTTAAAAAGACAAACTTGGGTGCTTGTTTTTTGACTTTCAGAGTTTGAGCTTTATCTTCCGAGAGTTTAGCGTGGACTATATACTCGATTAGAGGAGTCATCCATGAGTTTTTCTGGGTGGTCAGCATTTTTTCATCAATAGAAAGCACTAACCGGGTGAAACATAGGACTTCCCGGGTGCTTATGTCTCACATAGAGGCAGCCAATTTGGCTAAGGTATCAGCATCTCTATTCTCTTCTCTAGGAATCTGTTCAATGCTCCAGTCGGTTAGAGATGTTGCCCGGGCCGTGATGAGCCCTAGATATTTGATCATTTTTTCATTCTTGGCCTCATACGTCCCTTTTATCTGTTGGGAGACCAGTTGAGAATCAGAATAAATAATGACCCGGAAGCGCCGACTTCTCGGGCAGCTTGCAATCCTGCCAGAACGGCTTCATACTCAGCTTCATTATTGGTGACCCGGGAGTCGATTCTTAGGGCCAATTTAATCTTCTCCCCAGATGGAGCAACCAAAACCACTCCGACTATGCATCCTGACAAATTCGACGCACCATCAACAAAAACTCTCCATACTTCCTCTTTCCTCAGTTGAATCATTTCTATCAAGAAGTCCGTTAATGCTTGGGCTTTTATAGCAACTCGAGGTTTGTATTCAATGTCATACTCCCCAAGCTCTATTGTCCATTTGACCATTCTGCCCGATACTTCAGCATGTGTCATAATCCTCCCAAGCGGGGAGTTAGTGAGAACCACAATAGGATGTGAGAGAAAATATGGTCTCAGCTTTCGGGCAGTGACGAATAGGGCCAGGACTATTTTTTCCGCTTCGCTGTAATTCAACTCGGCTCCTCTGAGGGCATGACTGACATAATACACTGGTTTCTGGTCGGTCCCCTCCTCTCTGATAAGTACAGAGCTGACATAATATTCCGTGGTGAATAGATAGACCCACAGTTTTTCCCCGGGCTTGGGTTTGACAAGGACAAGTAGTTCAGATAAATACTTCTTCAGATCTTGAAAAGCTTGCTCACATTTTTCGTCCCATCCAAATTTTTGCGCCTTCCTCAGGACTTGAAAGAATGGGTAGCTTCTATGGCAGACCGAGAAATGAATTGAGATAAGGCAGCGACGTCAATTTCTGCACTTCCCGAACAGATTGAGGGGAAGGCATGTCCATTATTGCTTTGATCTTTTCTGGATTTACTTCAATTCCCCGATCAATCACCAAGAAACCCAAGAATTTTCCACTTTTGACCCCAAATACACATTTGGCTGGGTGAAGCTTTATTCCATATTGCTTCAGGGTGGCAAAGGTTTCAGCCAGATCATCAACGAAGCAAGAGACTTCCCGGGTTTTGATGAGGATATCATCCACATAGACTTCAAATTTCCTGCCTATCTGCTTCTGAAAAACATGATTCATCAGACGTTGGTATGTAGCCCCGGCATTCTTCAATCCAAAAGGCATAACCACGTAGCAGAAAGTGCCTCCAAAAGTGTAACGCCCCGAAAATTTAAAGGTCCACGCGAACCACATGCATGCAATTATTAAATTCTTTTGTATTTTAATTAAATATTTTAATTGCATGAATTAATTATGTTGTGCATATTTACATGTTTAAAATATATTTTTCTACATGATTGCATTAAAATGTATTTTTAAAGGTTATTCAAGTGACGATCGAGGAACGGGGACCGAATGCTGAAAAATGCAAAATGTTTTTATTAAATAATTATTTTTGATTATTTAGAATATGGTCGATGCTTTTTATTTTTTTTGAAAATAAGAGGTTTTGAGGTGATTTTATACGCCGGGACGTAAATTTTATCGGTGTTGGTTCTTTCAAAAAAAAATACGAACTTTTTGGCAATCCGGCTATTTAATTCACAAACTATTTTTATCAAAACTATTTTAGTATTCTAATTAAATCCTAAACAAGACTAATGGGCCTAAATTATTTGCTTAATAGGCCTAAAGCCTTGTTGGTATTTAATTAGTATATATAATATATTAAGTCTCCAAAAACCCTACCCTAGCATGAAAATGATCGGCCACCCACCCCTTTTAAAAATCTGAAACTCTCCCCACCCCTCTCATACACACACACGGCACATATACATACCATCCAAAGAATTTTCGAAGGGTTCAAGTGGTAGCAAGCCAAGGTGTCCCTCCGTTCTTCGACGTCAACGGTTGTTCGTGCGTAAATTACGCAAAGGCACGCCTATTCTTCTTTCAAACCATCAGCACATCATATTATATTTTATTTTTATGCATAAAAAGTTGAAAAACAAGTGACACTTTTTGAATAATTTTCGTTTTGCATGTGTCTTGCAATTTCAAGTAGAAACTTTGATCCGAATTGTATTGTTTACGTGCATGAAGGGGCTACCATGATTAGGTAGTGTTATGGTATTGGTGTACACGAATTTAAAGAGTCCTAGAACCACACAAACACACGACCACAAGATTTGAACACAATCGAGAAGCACTTTGCTGTCATGGGAGACAAGGGTTCGGTTGTTGGGGTCCTACGGCTGGGCTTGGTAATGGCTCACGTCCAGGACTAGCCAAGGTCGTAGAGGGGTCAAGGGAAGAGTCCTAGCCATGATAGCACTCGAGCTAGATAGGCTGGGAAGAGTCCTTGTTGACAAGGACTCTCACCCGAGAATGGGAAATCAGCGCGCGCAGGTGCAGCGCTTGTCCAGGGCTTAGGGGCTTGGTCTGGGGACTGTGGGCTGGGCCAGGGGGTGACCTTAGGGTCCTAGGTAAGTGCTTGATACGTTGGTTCAGTTGTTGGAGTCGTGGGTAGGGGCCCTAGAAGCATAAATCGTGAGAGGAACATGAGTTGCGCAGCTGCTGGGTTCCTGAACCAGGTGGCTCGCGCGCGGGTTATAGGGTCTGGGTTGGTCTAGGCTTGGGTTAGGCTTGGTCCAGGGATGGTCAGGGTTAGGTGGGTTCGGTGGTTAAGGGTTGGGAGGAGTCCTAGACTTGATAGGAGCTTCTTTGTTCAAGGACACTACACACACACATGCAGAAACATGGGTCGACTTCCAGCAAGATTTTGAGCGGGTTAGGCTCATGTTTTGGGGCTAGGCTTGCACAATAGTGTCTCTAGATGGGTTGGCTAGGTTTTGGCTCAAGGTGGCTTGGGCATGGCTCGAGTAAATTAGGAGATGGCTACGTGTTCGATAAGGTGTCAAAAAACGAAAATTAAAAGGATAAAAATGAATTCATGGGTCCACGGGGGTGGCTCATGACTTGGAAGGGTAGAATAAATATTAAAAATGCTATTTTTAAAATTTGGGGTCAAAATAACGAGTTTTGGATTTAATCGGGATTTAATCGCCGCACGGAACGCTAAGTAACGAGTTAATTGAAACGCCTAGTTTTAAGCCTTATAAAATTATGAAAAATTAGGGTTAAGCTTAAATAATTATTATAAGTCTAAGTTTTTAATTTGGGAATTTTATATTAAGGTTTGGTTTAATTCGGGAATAAAACGCATTAATACATCACATTTAAAGATTAATTTAAAAGTCATCAAATTAAGCTAAATAAAAATATGAGAAAATTCATGTAAGATTAAATAATTATTTGGGACATGTTAGAGTCAATGAAATTAAGAAAATGTAAAAAACGGGAAATTTTACATCCAGGGGTAAAACGGTCTTTTTACACCTAGAAATTAGTAAACATCATGGCAGTGTCCTAAATGCTATTTTATATGCTAATATGATTATTTTTATGATTATGGATGTTTATGAATTTTTATATGTTAAAACGTTTATTATAAATGTTCATGGATTTTTATGGTTTAATCTTTGACATTTAAAAGATATGTTGCATGCTTGGTTTCAAAAATAAAACGATATGTATATACATGATTTTTATTAAGTGATGATAACATGTTGAAGGATGTGAAGGGATTGTGACTAATACATGTTGGAAATATCGTAAGGGTTATGGTCCCAGTGGGAGCCCGACGATCGTGTTTCCTTGGATACGGATACGAATACGAATACGTGATACGAATACGAATATGTTAATACGTAGACCAAGGCCCAGTTGACCGGTGAGAGTGTTGCTGGTGTCCCCGCCACCCAGTACTGTGGTTTTCTTTAGATGGATCCATCGCCCAATACGATTAAGAATAGGAGTCACAATCACGATCTGAATTCAACAAACACGAACATGAATATGAATATAAATACGTATATGTAGATGATGATATGAATATGTTTATGATAATATGAAAATGTTTATGATTTTACATGTTTATGAAGATGTTTTTATTTAAAGTTTATGCATTATTAAGAAAATGATATTTTAAGTACAAGTATTTTTCACTGTTATATGTTAAATGTATTACGTATTACTTGTTATTAAAGGTAGGATGTGTTGAGTCTTTAGACTCACTAGGTGTGTTGATGCAGGTGATATTAATAATTATGATGTTGGAGGTCTTGACGGGTGACCTTGCTGGACTGTCGGTGCACATAACCCGAGGACCAGCGCTTCTATTTCCGCATTTAAGTTTATGACTATTAAGTTAAAGATTTTTACGACATTTTACTTTATGCTTTTGAGAGATTTTTGAGAGGTAGTATGGGCTACACTTTTTAAATATTTATTGCTTTTTAGGTTGGTAAAACGATTTACGATTTCATGTTTGACTTCTCCCTTTGGATTTTCAAGTACTAGTAGGATGTTTTATTTTAAAAAGAATTGGTGACAAGATATTTTAAAGTATTTATATATAAGTATATTTTTAATTACGAAGATTAAGGAGAGAAAAAAAAATTTCTAGTACTTTTAAAGCAATAAAAAGGGCAGACGTCTCAAGAAGTGATAAAGTTTGCTTTATCTTGATCTTCTCAGGCTAAGAGGATTTGATGGTACCCTTGATAAGCATCCATAAAGCTTAATAATTCGAACCCGGATGTCGAGTCCACCAGTTGATCAATTCGAGGAAGTGGAAAACAATATTTGGGACAGGCTTTATTCAGGTCCCTGAAGTCTACGCACATTCTCCACTTCCTGGTAGCTTTTGGAACAAGGACCACATTCGAGAGCCAAGTAGGGAATTGAAATTCCCGAATGTGGCCGGATTGTAACAGCTCTCCCAACTACTCATCAATGACTTTATCTTTTTCCGGGCCAAAATTCCTTTTCTTCTGCTTCTCGGGCCGGGATCCCGGGAGGATATTTAATTTATTCTCAGCCACCTGTGGCGAGATCCTGGCTAGTTCCCATTGAGACCAGGCGAAAACATTAATGTTAGCTTTTAAACAGTTCAATAGTTTTACCCGGGTGGAAACTTCAAGATCTCGGGCCATCCGGATATGCTTCCCTGGCTCAATCTCCAACGTTTCTTGCTCTTCTTCCGCAACAAAATGCACTTCCCTTTCCTCGGCCACCTCCTCCACTCGATTCACTACCTTTCCCTTGTCTTCTCTCCTCGTCTTCTTCTGATCCACTCGGACAGTCTCCCCATAACACTTCTGAGAAGAGGGCTGGTATCCCTTGACTTCCCCGACTCGCCCTCGCACTGAAAATTTAATTTTCTCATGATAAGTGGAGGCCACAGCTCTCATCTCATTCATAGCTGGCCTCCCAAGGATAATGTTGTATGAGGACGGAGCATCCACCACTGTAAAGACCCTCATGACTGTCTTTCGCAAATCTTCAGTTCCTAGGGTTAATGGCAAGGTTATTTCCCCCTCTAGATATACAATGTGACCCGCAAAACCGAATAGGGCAGTCTCAACTGCCTCTAACTGATACTTATGCAAATCCATTTGAACCAATGATTCCTTGAAGATGACACTGACAGAGCTGCCACTGTCAACAAATACTCTTAATACATCGTAATTAGCCACTCGGGCTTGAATAACGAGAGCATCCTTATGGGATGGACTGACTCCCCTGAGGTCTTCTGGGCCAAAACATATGACTGGTTCATCCCTCCCCTTCCCATCAATCTCCAGGCACTCTCTTTTACTTCTTGCTTTTCGAGCCCGATTGGAGTCGCCATCTGTGGACCCTCCCGAAATCATTTTTATTAATCCTCGAGTCGGGGAAGGGTCTTTCCTTTCTGCCTGCTTGCTTCTCTTCTCCTCGGATCTCCCCTCCTCTCTCCCACTTCCACTCGGGATGTCAGTCGTTCTCCTAGGAGCACTAGGTCCGGGACGCCGAGATAACCAAGTTGGTTGTTTGGACCTGTCTTGGGAGGGATGAGATTCCGGCATAAGACGCTTACCAGACTCCCTCCTCAGAGTTCGGCATTCATTTGTATCATGAGAACACTCTTTGTGAAGGGTACAGAACCCCTTCTTCTCTAGTTTTGGTAACCACGCCATCGAACTTGGAGGCCGGGCTATATCTGAACTGCATTCTTGAATTTCTCGATCCCGGGCAATTCTCAAAAGGACGTGAGAGAATTGCACTGAACCACTCTTCTTGTGAACTCTCTCCTCGGGCTTGGCCACCCGGTCTCCCCTGGCTCTTTTCAAGTCTTCTCTTTTTTGGTTCTGTGCTTCTTCCATGTTGATGTATTTCTCTGCCCAGGACAAGAGATCTTCAAAATCCCCGGGTAGTTTTTTGGTCAGAGATCGAAAGAAATCTCCCTCCCACAACCCTTGCATAAAAGCAGTAGTTTTTGTCTCGGGGGCGCAAGCAGGGACATCCAAAGCTACTCGATTAAACCTCTTGATGTATGTTCTCAAAGTTTCATCTTGTCCTTGCTTCACCTCAAACAGGCTGAAAATCAGTCTTCTTATATTTCTTGCTGCTACTGAACTGATGTAAGAATATTTTTTGAAAATCTTCAAATGAATGAATGCTCTGAGGTGCTAGCCCTTCGAACCATCTTTGAGCCGAGTCGACCAAGGTGGTCAGAAATACTTTACATTTGATTTGATCTCCATAGCAATGCAGCATAGTCATATTTTCATATCGAGCAAGATGTTCTTCGGGGTCAGAAATCTCATCATAGACTTTGATTCTGGCTGACTTGAAATGCCCGGGAAGTGGTTCCCGGACAATGAAATCGGAGAATGGGCCACCCTTGGCAACTTGAGCACTGCTTTTAGAACCAACTTGTCCCTTTAACATTCTCATCTTCTTCCTCAATTCTTCTAACTCCTCTGCAACAGAAGGAGATTTAGAGCCCGCACTTGACTCCCTCTCCTCTTCCCTACTCTCTTCCCCCTGCGGCTGCTCACGCTCCTGCACGGGATGGCTGGAAAGATGAGTAGAGGTTTTCTTCGCCATGGCTGCTTTAACAGCATCAGCTACAATTTTGGTCAATTCCTCAGGTGTTAAATGGATGGTAGGCTGGGGACCATTGGGTGGCTGGCCACCCATACCAGAAAGACGAGTGTTGTTTTCTTCTTGGATCCGAGAAGTGTCCTGGTTAGCCCTCCTAGTAGGAGCCATATCAACGCCTTATAACTCAGATACTTCCCACAGACGACGCCAATGATGTGATCCGGGTGAAATGGATGAGTCGGGTCGGATGCTCCACCGAATCTACTATCAAGATATTGAGAAAAATAAAAGCAGGACGTCTGGATCAAAAGCTTGCTTCTCGGAATAGATGTGAGGATCTGCAACCAAGAGAGCAACCACGTGAATGGGCGCCGGAGGGGTTTCCGACGTGACCACTTCGATGCTTAAGTCAGTTAAAAACTCGAGCAAGAAACCAATGTAACCAAGTGATGGTTGTGAGATTGGTGCGGAAGGTGAGTAGTAAATGCACAATAAAAGAGTGTATTCAATATCTGAATGGAGAGTAAATGCAAAGAGTGAACCTGATATTTATAGTAAGAGATGTAATGATGACCTTGTTCTTTGTGTTGATCATTAATTATAGTAGGGCGGCTGATTATACCCTATTATTCTGACATGTCAAATCTTATACTAGTCACATCCTGCCTACCTGATTTTGTCAACCACTTGCATTGGTGTCAGAGATAGGTCGGCCGCACACACCCTACTTTGTCGGCGTTTATTAAATGGGTCACTCATATCGAAGCGGCCCGGGTAGAATTTCTCTCGGGAATTCACATGAGAACCCGGGCATCCAATAGCCCGGGTAGTTTAAGTCCGGGTGTTTCAATGGCCCGGTCTCTCGACTGGCCTCTTCACATATTCTCCCTGTTAAGTCGTACTACAAACGTCCCGGACAACTTGAGATCCAGATTTCTACTCAGATATCATCTTATTGACCCGGGAATAATCCATCCTCCTGACCCGGGCACTACCTATGGCCCGGCTTCAAGGCCCGGGACATCTCGGGCATTATCCATGAGCCGGGACATCCCGGGGTATCATCAATCAGGTTGATGATTTTTACTGTGTTGAGGGTTTTCGACAAATTTTATTATACTTGGTATTTTACGTTTAATAGTAAACATTTCCGTCGATTACACTTTTAAGGTTTTTAATTGCAGTTATTTTATTCAGTAGTTGGATTATTTTATTCAGTAGTTGCTTGAATTTTATACGTATTTTTGTGTATATATTCGACCGAGACTTAGTGACTTAAAAAAATCAATAGTTCAGTAATAGACGTTTCAAAACCATTCAAAAAGATAACTAAATGATAAAAAAATAAAACAGTAATGAAGGATGACATTGAAATAAATTGAAAAGTTATGAATAAAAAGTTAGGAATGAATTCTACAGTGCTTTTAAACGTGAGGGATGAATGTGAATTTTGTCTGTTTAAAAGGTTTACCTATAAGCCTAGGCCAGACCCAACAATATACGATCCTATATAGAATTTTAATCTTATTTTAAAAACGAAAAAATACTTGTCGATTTCTTGTGAAAATAACTGAAATCGAATAACTCAATAACTGATTTTCTTAAAAATGAAACAAAAATTCTGATTTAATTCGATTGCTGAACAGATATTTTGTTCACCCTTATAAAGTGTCTATTTTTTAATATATATATATGTGTGTGGGTGTGTGTGTGTGTGTGTAATGAGCTCCTTGACCATAATTTCATCTTAATTATTTTATTTATTGTTTGACTTGACGTAATTAAAATTATATTCAAGATTTAAAACGTTTTTTTACCCTTAAAATCTTAATCTTGTAAAGCTTGAAACTTAACCATAACACATCATGTTTTTCAGACGCTTGCTAAAACTATATAATGACTCCAAGCACATGGATTGGTAATTGTAATTGCTTTGAGCCAGAAATCCGTATCGTCAGTCAAAATGCACATTGAATTGCACAGTAAGTCCATAATTTTATTGTTTATTATCTATTACGACGTTGTTATTTAGGAATCAAATTTCAGGCTCCAGTAAAATTGATTGTGAAGTTTCAATTACAAAGAAAAAATATAAACGAAATAAGAAAAGCAATGTAACATATATATTTTCAAATTTGAACCGCCAAAAAATTTGTTGAATATTTCTCTAACATTCTATGTGTCAAGATTCATAGGATGTTTGCAGTGGAGATATTATTTATAACGTCCCGAAAATTTAAAGGTTCACGTGAACCACATGTATGCAAGTTATCAAATTTCTTATGTACTTTAATTGAATTAATTAAATGTGGTAGACATGTTTACATGTTTAGAATATAATTTCTACTAGAATGAATAAAATACTGTGTTTTAAAAGTTATTCGAGACATGATCGAAGAACGGAAAACAAGACCATATAAGAGAAAATATTTTTATTAAATAATTATTTTTAATTGTTTAATATATGGTATATTTTAAGAGTATTTTTGAAAATAAGATATTTTGAGAAATTTTTACAAGCCGAGTCGTATTTTAAATCGGCAATCAATATTTTACGAAAATAGGGACTTTTTGGAAGCTTGCTTATTATTTTCGAAAAACATCCTAAAAAAAATATTATAAATATTATCTAATGGGCATATTATAATAGGTTAATGGGCCTAAGCTTGCGCCATTTACTTTTATATTAAACAATCAAGCTTCCAAGCTCTTTTATTCTACACAGTACACACGCCCCTCACCCTAAAAACTAGGACTCTCCCATGAGCAGTTAACACACACATGCACCACACGTTTCAAGAGGAATTCACGCAAGGTTTGAAGAAAAATTCAGCAAGCTTCTTCTCCCGTCTCTCCGCTAACGTCCATCACATCGCAAGTTGATTTTCGTGCGTACAAAGGCACGCCTTAATCTTTCTTCACTCATATTTCACACCATATTATGCGTTTTGATACATGATTGCATGAAAAAAATGATACACTTCTTTTATTTTCGTTTTTATGACATAAACATGATAAAACTAAAGTTTCATCTTTTAAAACTCTTGCTTATAATGCACATGAAAGGGGATAGGTTACGGTGCCTGAATGCGCAACGGAATTTTCGAAAATCATATTTTCAATCAAGAAAAACCGAGCACCCACTAGTGTGTGTAGCAAATAACATAAAACACAAAATGACATTCATAGTGTGTTTAGTATTTTACCTATCGATCACAAAAGATTGATGATGGCTCCAACTAAGTTGTTAAACAATTTAGCTCTTGAATGGTTGACCCAATTTACAAGCTTCCAAGAGCACACCTTGCTAAAATAGACTCCTTTCTTCAAAATTAGGTTCACCACTAACAAGATAAATCCACTCAAATTTAGCACTAGAAAAATTAGAGCATTTTTCTTGAGAAGTTTAGGCTTTCCTCGACAAAAATGAAGAAGAAAATTGAGGGAAATTCATGCTCGAAAATTCGGCCATAGTGAGGAGAGAAAGGGGTTGGAAGACTTTTCTTGGTTTATGAAAAAAGTTAAAGTGCATGTGAGACACATGCCTTGTTTATTGAAAAAGTTGTCTCACAACTCTTCACCTCCCATGCATATTATTTGGGCTTATAACATTTACAAAGCCCATGGACTTTTATTTAAATATCTCAAACACATTTGATATCAATTTAATCTTTACTTGAATTTACTCAAGCCCACTAGTTCAATAATTATTTCTAATTGGGCTCTACAAGGGCGAATGTTATTTAATTAATTCAACACTTGAATTATTTTAATTATTTAGAATCTACTATGTCCACTAGTGTTTGATTAATTCAACACTTGAATTAATTTAATTTAGTCCATAACAATGTTAATGAAAATCGCAATTTTCAAATACATTATTTATTTGAGTCATCTTTTAATTTAGGAACACTTCCATAAATTAAAAGTAACATTCCCCATAATCCTCTTTTAATGAAGTCATACTTCTATTTTATTTGCGTTTATAAACTCCTTTATAAGCCGTTCAACACATTGAACTATTTTACTTCTCAACGGAATCTAGAAATTTAGCACTTGTGTGACCCTCAATTGTTCATTGATACAACTAGCAGTGGGTTCACATCTCTATGTGATTCGAGACTAAACATGTCCTTATATGAGCATACCCTAGTTGCTTCATTCTTACTTATCAACTCCTTGATAATAAGAACGTCAGAACTCAAGTCTGATAGTATCCAACCAATCATGTTAAACGCCTAGCAGCATCGCTTACATTATTCCATAGGTATCAAATGATAGTACCTGCAAGAACCATTTCATTATGTTAGCGTACAGTACGGTCCCTTCAACTCATATATCCCGACCAATTCGACAACTATTGGTATATCGAGAGCTGTCAAAGAATTGATACTATGTGTCATGTCGTAGTTGCATCGATGGTGTAATCTATGAAACCCCTTTCATAATTATCACCAACACTCTGATCATAGATTTCAAACTATATACACATAAAATCACATAGGATATCCATATTCAAAGGTAAGTGGTG
This sequence comes from Primulina tabacum, assembly GCF_025594145.1. Lineage (NCBI taxonomy): Eukaryota > Viridiplantae > Streptophyta > Magnoliopsida > Lamiales > Gesneriaceae > Primulina > Primulina tabacum. The sequence goes on along the minus strand of NC_134557.1, from coordinate 15,830,355 downwards.
AATCCCGGATTACAATGCATCGACTCCTATATGTTTCGACAAAACACCCAACCTTGCCACCTGATGACCCCATGAGAGTCGGTAAACAAGTCAAAGTGAAATGCTAGCATATAGAGTCTCAATGTTGTCTCGGGTCATAAGGACTAATGGCGTTAAACCATAAACTAGGACGTTTCCACTCGATAAGTGAGAACCACTTGGAAATTTCTTTATGGGGGGTTGTTCAGTGCACTCTACAAAGAGCACCTATCTGCATGCTCGGACAACACAATGTCTCCTACCAATGAAACATCGTACTCACATCGCAGATACTAGTCTCAAACTCGAGCGGCCTTTATCTTTCTTAGCAGCGTCTGAATCGACTACGAACTGTTTAGAATATATAGTATTCCAAATATGAGTTTCATTATACTCATCATATGAGCATTTCATATTATTTCTACTATTTGTATATTCAAGGACTTTATCTATGCAACAAGCATGGGTATACAGATAAAGATGTGCCAAAACAAAAATTTCAAATATTATTAAAATAAAGATTGTTTATACATAGAGTTTCAATGTGAACCATCGGCCAACACATTGCTCGACGCGCACCTACTCTAACAATCTCCCACTTGCACTAGAGCCAACTACCCATATGTTTCAAACCCATTGATTCGCGATGCTTCTCAAATAATGGTCCAGGTAAAGGCTTAGTTCGTGGATCAGCAACATTATTTGCGCAGTCGGCTATTTCAATCGACACTTCTCCTCTTTCCACAATCTCTCGGAGGATGTGGTACTTTCTCAATACATGTTTGGATTTCTGATGAGACCTTAGATCCTTTGCCTGAGCTATGGCTCCCGTGTTGTCACAAAACACTGGGACATAAGCAACTCCATGAGGAATGACGCCCAACTCTTGGACGAAATTCCTTAACCAAACAACCTCCTTTGTTGTAGCTGACGCAGCAATGTATTCGGCCTCAGTGGTGGAAACTGTAACACTCGTGACTAAATTTATATAATCAGTGCGGAAGCTTTGAAATATAATTTGGAGAAAATGTGATTTTAAAAAAAATTGGGCAGCATCTCCCCGCAATTAGGACATGCCACCTGTCTCAAGCAACACATAAAACACATGCAAAAGATTTTCATATACATTAGATACCAGTTAATATAGTATCTAAACATATTTCTAATTCAAATACCAAAACAAGATTTTCAAGGTTTCCCAAAATAACCAAAAGTTCAACACATCAAAATAGCATCCAACCACTATCTCCAAAGTTTGGCATATTCCCTTCTCTCGCTTCGACAACACAAGGATGATCAGTCTTTCTTACCTGTGTCTGCATCACATGAACATAACTGGAATGAGTATAAAACTCAGAAAATGGAATCAATACTAACAAGATACATATATATATATCATTTTATTGTAAAACATAAAATGTATAGCCTCAATTTCATTTTGTTGAAAACATTATCCATCTCATTTCATAAACGTCGAATCATCATTAATATCATCCGTCAAAAATCATAATACAACAATACATAGGGATGATATTCATTTCATTGATTAATTGAAAAATTGATAGTTCTTATAAGATAGTTCATTCATTGCTAACCCTCTTCGTAAAAATGAATCTTATAGGAGGGACATGTACCTCTGCATAAAATGAATCTCATAAGAGAGCACATGTTTTCATCGTTGATTGGCCAATTACATTGCGGATTTAGAATTGCCAGAGGCAACACCGCTACTATCACTATCAATCCAATCATTCAATCATATAAAACTTCATTCATACATTTTATCGAACACATTAGAGGCATCATTTAAAGTTTAACTCCTTTCATTCAAAAATGCATATAATTGCACTACCATATACACATATTTACTTATATATATATATATGGGATTTGAAAAGAGTTAACGTCATAAAATCATCAAAAACATACATATAGGAACATGTGATGCATTTAAGAAATGATTCCACTTACAACCCAATACACAATTGCTTGCTAAGTTCTTGAGGGATTCCTACAACACAATAACAATAATAATACCATCAATCATTATATTAACAATCTTACATCAACACTCAAATCAAACAAACCAATGTCTTCCCTTCAATTACTAAACCAAGAAATAAGCTTTCTTACCTTGCTCCAAAACTCTTGAGTTGAAGAACTTCTAATCTCCAAGCAAAGATTAAGGTTTCAATCAAAGAATAATGTCTTGGAAGAAGTTGGTTTGAAGGAAAAATGAGAAACCCTAGCTTCCAAACTGTGAGAAGAGAAAAGAAGAGAAGGAAAATGAGTAAAAAAGTGATCGCATTTGATTTTATGCCTTCCCAAACCTCAAAACTCGCTTTTGCACTGTACAGGGCGCTCGGGCGGTCAAACTTTACAGCCCTAGCACTGACCATTCTGTCAAAAACCCAAAATTTCAGAACCAGTGGCGCTGGGGCGGTTATTTCTTACCGCTCGGGTGCCGCTCTGCGCACAGCCACATCAAAGATTGCTTTCGAAACGCCTCTTCCCTTCATAATTTGAAAAAATGGTAGACATGAAAGTTTTAGCTCTATGTCTTGGTTTGCATCTTCAATTGGGCTTATGTCATTTGAAGGTCTGAGTAAAACATTATGCTCAATCTCCTAACATGTGTCAGTGGAAGAACAATGATACACGTGACACACTTCGGGGCGCTTTTGGCTTGTCTTCCACAATGATTTGAACAAAACGCAAATCATGAAAGTTATAGACTTATGTCTTATTTTTCTAATGAAAGTGGCCTCACATCATTAGGATCAATATACAAAACATTATGCTAAAAATAACAACTACTGCCACAGTTTCATACCGTTTCAGCACTTCCATTACCTATTTGGCTAAAGATCAACTTTCTATTCTACCCATACATTCTCTGTTTCATTCTATATCATTCAATACCATTCATATCATATCTTGAAGCCATAAACCATCAACATTACATAACATATTCCAAACGATCATCATAATAAACCATTAAAGGAACAAGGAACATACTTAATCATAATTATTACCTTACATCATAAACATACGAATGTCTGGGCGTTACAGAATCCGCGGTACTGTCTTGCTTGGAACTCTTCCAACAGACAGCAGCACCATTGAACATGAATACAAACACAGAGGTTGACTTTGAGTCATCGATATCGCTTTCGAAGCTAGAGTTGGTATAGCCTTCCAATTTCTATTCTCCACTCCTATAGACCAAGAACAACTTATTAGTCCTTCTCAAATACTTGAGGTCTTTCACAGCTTTCCAGTGTGGAAGACCAGGGTTCGATTGATATCTACTCACTAAACTTAGTGCACAAGCTACGTCAGGACGTGTAGATATCATCTCATACATGATTCTACCAATTGCGGATGCATACAGAATGAGTATCATCGCCGCTATTTTTGTGTCAGTCTTGGGAGACATAAACTTGGGTAGTGACACGCCATGACACATTGGTAGATGTCCTCTCTTGGACTCATCCATCGAGAACCGCTTAACGATGGTATCAATGTGTAAGGTCCAAAATTAAGACGACGTAATCCAACTGCATGCAAATCTAAGGAATATGAAAAATGAGTAATTAATTGATTTAATTGCTTAATTAATTATGTGACATGCATGATTTTATGTTAAATAAGATTGTATGCATAAAACTGTATTTTTAAGGATTATTCGAGTTGCGATTGAGGAACGAAGGCCAAGGGCTGAAAAACGTAAAATATTTTTATTAAATAATTGTTTTTAATTATTTAAAACATGGTTGATGGTTTTTCATATTTTTTTGAAATTAAGGGGTTTGAGGTGATTTTATATGTCGGGACGTAAATTTTATCGGTGTTTGTTTTTCAACAAAAATACGAACTTTTTGGCAACCCGACTAATAACTTCACAGACTCATTTTGAAAAAAACTATGTTAATATTTTAATTAAATCCTAATTAAGACTAATGGACCTAAATTTATGCTTAATATGCCTAAAGCCTTGATTAGTATAAAATATGTAAAACACACCCCAAACCCTATGCAATACTTACGCCCCACTTTTCTGAAAAACATTCCAATTATACACGACACACACACACACCAAGTTGAGAGGAAAATTCGAACGAGCTCAAGGAAAAAGTTCAAGCCAAGGTCTTGCCCCGTTCTTCGCAATTGTCAACGAAAATTCGTGTGTTTAAAATGCAAAGGCACGCATATTTCTTTTCTCAAAACATCATCACACCATATTATATTTTTATTCATGAAAAGTTTGGAAAACAAGTAACACCTTGAATCATTTTCCGATTTGTGGCATATGTCAACCTTTTTGCATGAATTTTTCCTTCACAAATCATGTGTTTGTATTGTTTAAGGGCTGCCATGATTAAAGTTATGATCAAGTATTGTTTCACATGATTATAGTGTCTTAGATCATCACCAAAAACCCTGCACAAGCGAAAACACGTAAGCTGGAGTCATGTGCGAACAATTGTATTAAACGATCGGGTTCTCGAGTTGATGGCTTGGCTTGGTCTTGGTTTGGTTCCAGGGTTATCCAGGGCCGTGTGGGAGTCAAGGGTAGGGGGGTGATCTCCGGTGCTATCAGTTGCACGGACAATGCGCGGCTCCTGGCAGGCTTCTAGGTGGAGGGAACATGAATGAACCGACCCACACGGGAATGAGAGGGATTCCGAGACTGTTCAATGTAATGTACTGTACAGTTGAAGAGTGCTTAAAAGATTTGATTTGTACTAATATCACGAAGGTGCATCTTCTTTTCGGTAGCTCATCACATAAGAACTCCAAAGTTAAGCGTGCTTGACTTGGGGCAATTTTGGGATGGGTGACCTCCTGGGAAGTTTCCCAGGGTGCGTGTGAGTGAGGACATAAGCACGCTGGAAAGACTCGTCTTGGTACAGTGAGGACAGTCGTCGAATCTGGGGCGTTACAGTTGGTATCAGAGCCGACCTCTCTTAGTACGGTGCGGTTCGGGGACGAACCAAGCGGAAGCTGGTGGGCATGTGAGGCCCGGGACCGAAGACGGCGGAGGTGATCGCCGGTGCCATCAGTTGCACGGACAATGAGCGGCTCCTAGCAGGCTTCTAGGTGGAGGGAACATGAATGAACCGACCCACACGGGAATGAGAGGGATTTCGAGACTGTTCAATGTAATGGACTGTACAGTTGAAGATGACTTAAAAGATTTGATTTGTACTACTCATATCACGAAGGTGCATCTTCTTTTCGGTAGCTCATCACATAAGAACTCCAAAGTTAAGCGTGCTTGACTTATGGCAATTTTGGGATGGGTGACCTCGTGGGAAGTTTTCAGGGTGCGTGTGAGTGAGGACATAAGCACGCTGGAAAGACTCGTCTTGGTACAGTGAGGACAGTCGTCGAATCTGGGGCGTTACAGTCCTAGCCATGATAGGATTCGAAATAAGTAGGCTGGGAGGAGTCCTATCCATCAAGGACTCCTACCCGAGAAGTGCAACAAGTCGCGCGCAGGTTCAGAGCTTGTGGAGGGTTAAGTGGCTCGGTCTGGGGACTTCGGGCTGGGCTAGGGTGTGAGCTTAGGGTCCTAGGTGAGTGAACAACATGATGGTTCAGGGGTGGCTTGGTCGGCTAGGGTCCTAGGCACCAAAAAAACGTAGGGTACATGCACATGAGGTTCTCGGCCAGCACATGGGGGGCTTGGGGGGCTTCGGTTCGAGTCTAGGGGCCTGGTCCATGGGTTCCAAGGGTTCAAGAGGGAGTCCTAAGGGGTTGGTCAGGGTCTGGACCAACATAGTTCGAGGGTGGCTCGAGAAAATCTAAAGATGGCTCGGGTTGCACTTTCAAGGGTCAAATTAGGGTTTTTAGAATTAAAATAAATCGAAACTCGGCTCACGGGGGTCGAGTCATGGTTCATGAGGGCTAAAATAATATAAAAAGACTAAGCTTTGAATTTAGAAATTTTATATAAATTTTGGGATTTTTCGGGATTAAAACACCTTCAAAATGACTAATTACGATTTAATTAAAAAGACTAGTTTTTAAGCTAAATAAAATTATGGGAATTTTAATTTAAGCTTAAATATTTATTTGGAACATGTTAGAGACAACAGAATTAAGAAAAAGTCAAAAACGTGAAATTTTACGTCCAGGAGTAAAACGGTCTTTTTACACCGAAAATTAGAAAACGTCATGGCAATGCTCTAAATGTTGTTTTGTATGTTAATATGATTATTTTAAATGTTCATGGATATGTATATGTTAAAATGTCATTTTTAAAAATTTTTATGAATTTTATGATTTAACGTGAACATTTAAAAGACATGTGCATGCTTGGTTTCAAAGAAAAACGTTATTAAGTGCATGTTTTTATTAAGAGATGGAAATACGATATGTTGAGGGACGTGAAGAGATTGTGACTTAATACGATGATATGTTGAAAATATCGTGAGGGTTATGGTCCCAGTGGGAGTCCGACAATCGTGTTTCCTTTTATACGAATACGAATACGTTGATATGTTGGCCAAGGACTCAGTTAACCGGTGAGTGTTTCCTTTGATACGAATACGAATACGTTGATTTGTTGGCCAAGGACTCAGTTGACCGGTGAGAGTGTTGCTGATGTCTCTGCCGCCTAGTACTGTGGTTTTATGTAGATGGAATCCATCGCCCAATACGATTAAGAATACGAGTCACAATCACGATCTGAATTCAACAAACACGAATACAAATATGAATATGTTGACACGAATATGAATATGTTGATATGAATATGAATGTGTTAATATAAAATATTAATATGTTGTTATGAAAATATTTATGAAAATGTTTATATTTAAAGTTGATGCCTTATCATGAAAATGTTATTTTAAGTACGAATAATTTTCACTGTTGCTTGTGGTTTTATACGTATTATTCGTTATCAAGAATATGATGTGTTGAGTCTTTAGACTCACTAGGTTTGATTGATGCAGGTGATATTAATAATTATGATATTGGAGGTCTTGATGGATGACCTGACTGGACTGAAGGTGCACACAACCCGAGGCCCAGCGTTTTTATTTTTCGCATTTAAGTTTATGAATTACATTAATGATTTTACGACTATTTATTTATGTTTTGAGATATTTTGAGAGGTTTAGTATGGGTTACACTTTTCAATATTTATTGCTTTTTAGGTTTGGTAAAACGATTAACGATTTCATGTTTTGGCTATTTCCTTTGGATTTTCAATTACTAGTTGGATGTTTTATTTTAAAATGGTGCAAGGTATTTTCAAAGTATTTATATATGTATATGTAATGGCCAAAATTTTGAGAGCTTAAAAAAAATTTAGAGTACTTTTTAAGAAAACGATTAAGCAGACGTTTCACAATGTATGTGGACTAGGTGAGACCAAACAATCTTATTGATCTATCTCTAAATATCTGTATTCCCAATACAAAATATGCTTCACCCAAGTCATGCATCGGGAACTTACTCGCTAATAGTTGATTGCAACATCCCTTCATCATTCCCAATGAGTAGAATGTCATCAACATAAAGCACCAGGAATGTCACAGCAGTCCCGCTGACCTTCTTATACACACACGGTTCCTCAGGATTCTTAATAATCTTTGATTGTACTATCGAATCTGAGGTTCCAAATCCTAGATGCCTGCTTTAGACCATAAATAGATCTCTGAAGTTTTCATACCATATGCTCACTTCCGATAGATGTAAACCCTTCGGTTGAGACATGTAAATCTCTTCCTTAATATCCCCATTAAGAAAGACTCTCTTGACATCCATCTGTCATATCTCATAGTCATACCAAGCAGCTATGGCTAGCAATATCCTGATAGACTTGAACATTGCAAATGGAGAAAAGGTTTCCTCAAAGTCCTACTTGTCTTTGAGTATATCCTGTTGCCACCAATCGCGCCTTGAAGGTCAATACCTTCCCATCCGCCCAAAGTTTTCTCTTATAAATCCATTTACATCCTATGGGAACAGTTCCCTCAGGTGGATCCACAAGATTCTACACTTGATTTGAATGCATGGAATTCATATCAGATTCCATTGCTTCAAGCCACTTGGATGAATCGGCATCAGATAACGCTTCCTTAAAGGTTAATGGATCACATCCATGGTTAGGCTCATTATGGCCCTCTTCAAGAAGCAGACCATACCTCATAGGTGGTCTCGAGACTCTCTCGGATCTTCTAGGAGCTTGTATCTCCTCTCTTGGCTCTTCGGGTGTGGGTTCTTCAATTTTGGGTGTCTCTCGAACCTCTTCGAGTTTTATCATCTCCCCTTTTCTATCCAATAGAAATTATTTTTCCAAAAAAGTTGCATTCCTAGAAACAAACACCTTTGTTTCTTGAGGATGATAGAAATAATATCCAACTGAATTCCTTTGATATCCCACAAAGTAACATAAAATGGATCGACTATCCAAAATTATCTCCCACTGCCTGCTTCACATAAGCAGGGCATCCCCATATTCTAAAATAAGATTATTTGGGAGGCTTACCCATCCATATCTCATATGGTGTCTAACTGTTTTCGAATGAACATTGTTCAACAACAGTGCCGCTGTCTCAAGTGCATATCCCAAAAATTATGGCGGCAACTCCGTGAACCCCATCATAGATCGAACCATGTCCATCAAAGTCCGGTTATGATGCTCCGAAACACCATTAAACTGCGGTGTAGTAGGTGGAGTCCAATGCGAGAGAATCTCATTCTCCCTAAGATACTCTTGGAACTCGGCGCTCAAGTACTCACCACCTCGATCCGATCGAAGTGACTTGATGATTCGTTCCAATTGTTTCTCTACTTCACTTCTGAATTCTTTGAACCTTTCAAAGGCTTCAGATTTGTATTTCATCAAATAAACATACCCATACCTCGAAAATTATCGGTAAAGGTGATGAAGTAGGCATGTCCATGCTTAGTGGTGATGCTAAGGGACCGCACACATCGGTATGGATCAAATCCAATAATCCTTTGTCTCGCTCCACATGGCCCTTAAAGAGAATTTTGGTCATCTTTCCTTTCAGACAGGATTCACAAGTCGTGAGAGAATTAATATCAGACATATCAAACATGCGTACTCCCACTAGCTTGTTCATCTTTCTTAGGGAAATTTGTCCTAATTGAGCATGCCATAATTGTGCCATATTTAGAGTATCTTGTTTTCGTATGTTTTTTGTTGTTATTGCTTGGACATTGTTTAGTAGAATATCTTTCAATTTTAAGTTGTAGAGATCGTTTTCAAGTTCTCTCGTACCAATCAAACATTCATTCTTGTAAATTTTGCAAACACCTTTGCTAAATAAACAAGAATATCCATCTTTATCAAACATAGAAATGGAAACAATGTTTTTCACCAACTCAGGTACAAACAAAACAACTCTCAAAATAAACTTAAAATCATTGTTCAACAATAAGTAAACATCTCCTACGGCCTTGGCAGCAACTCTTGCTCCATTGCCCATCCTCAAGAAGGTCTCAGCTTCCCTAAGTCTCCTACTTCTTCCCATCACCTGTAAATCATTACAGAGATGTGAGCCATAGCCGATATCTAATACCCAAGAAGTAGAGTTAATTGAAATGTTTACTTCAATGTAGAACATACCATTTCCAGTACCTTTCTTGGCAAGATATTCTCTGCAGTTACGCATCCAATGTCCAGGCTTCTTGCAGTGATGAAAGATATTAGCAGTCTTGTTTGCCTTTACTGGTGTGGCTTCTACAACGGGATTTGGAGCTTGCCTCTTCAAGGGCACATTATTTTTGGGGCGTTGGAATGAAAGCTTCTTTCCCTTCCCATATGGACCAGTCTTCATATCAAATGAAGAACTCACATAAAGAACCGACTTCTCTTTCTTGATAGTGGACTCAAACGTAACAAGCATGTTCACCAACTCCTCAAGGGTAGGCTCTAGCTTGTTCATGTTGAAATTCACCACAAAAGGATCAAATGAGCTAGGTAGTGACAAGAGAAACACGTCGTGGTCAACTCCGAAGGCAACGTAAGATCCATGCCAACGAGCTTGTCCACAAGCCCAATCATCTTTAGGCCATGCTCATGGACCGAGGCCCCATCTCGCATGCGTAAAGTGATCAGCTCTTTGACGGTAGCATGCCTAAGAGGTCGAGTCTGCTTACCAAAGAGCTCCTTGAGATACAAATGAATGTCAGCAACACTCTTTGCATCCTCAAAACGCCTCTGCAGCTCATCATTCATAGAAGCCTGCATATAACACTTAGCTTGCAAGTCATGGTTACACCAATCCCTGTAAGTCTGAAATTCCTCTGGAGTGCAGCTAGTCGGAGCCTCAACAGGGGCGACTCAGTAAGTGTATATGCTATCCTTTCCGAATTCAAGACGATTTTCAAGTTTCTTAGTCAATCGAGGTAATTAGGTCCAGTTAAAACGTGTTTGTCAAGTATTGCAGATAACGGATTGTGAATTGAAGACATTGTCAAAATTTGTACTAAAAAGTAAAATAGATAAATGTTAATGACTATTTTAAAATATTTAGTAAGATATAAAGTAAGGACTTTTACTTCATAAATTTCCGCTCTCACTGTTTTGACATTTTTCACTACCCTCTACTGAAAACGGGAAACTCCCTTCCTCAGTAAGTACGTAAGGTCCAATTAGCAAATTATGATGTGGGGCCCTTAACTCCTAATCGTTATTACAATGCAATTTGATTAGGGTTCATTAATTACAGTAATTAATACTAAAATATATTATTTGAATACTAAAAATAGTATTTCATCTCACATCATAAAATATGCCCACACATAATCAAACGTGAATACAGACAAACAATCATATCCTCGGGACATGTCCCAGTATATAGATACATATACATATATACTGGGATAGACACTAAACCTAATACCAAACTGTGACTCCCTCCAGAAGCACCTTCTCCGGTCTCCTGATATCATGGAGTACCTGTCATTGTCAACATACAAAGACAACAACAGTCCCCTCTGGGGTAAGCAAAGCTCAGTCTGAAGCAACCACAATATATACCACAGATATCTAAAGAATGATATATGATATGCAATGCATGTATGTCATGGAGGTATCAGGTCAAATGCCCATCCATTGAGCATATATCAGAATCAATCCAATCGTTATCAAATCAATACTCGAGCTGGCTCACCGGCCTCAATCAGGGATACTCGTATGATAGCGTCGACAAAGCGCCATCAAATCCCAAATCTCAATCAATCATCGGGGCCACTAATGACTATGCATTAAGGGCCACATAATGCCAAACATAGCATCGTCTTCACAAATCCCATAATCAAATTGAATCATATCAAGGTATCCAAGGATCATAGCTCAACGTGTATTTCATGTATGTCACATCAACTCAACAAATAAGGCATATAGACATGTATTCTCAATCACATCAATCAACTCAATTAAACATATATCATATGATACAGATACACAACATATCTCAATTCTTCGTTCCAGTCGATGTAGCTTGAAGATATCAATATAATCATCAACCTACATCAATAACATATTCATTTCGATCAATAACATCATTCAAAATCAACAATATAAGTTTCAAATATCTTTTGAAACTTCGAAAATTCATATCAAATCAAAATCATAACGTAATTCATTTCCGACTTCAAAACTTAGTTTCTTGTCGGTTATTCTACCACATATATAATCAGAATTAATAACAACTGACAAGCAATTCTTCAATCTCAATCCAACGATTAAATTCTCTAATTATAATAAATTAGTAATAATTCAAAATAACATCACTATAATAATCTCTTCTTCGTTAAAATCATACATTATTCAACAATCTTCAATTTCTGTATGATTTAACAATTTATCGGATTTAATCCAAAAATCGATGAATTTCAAACATCACCAAAAATATAAAATTTATACCTCAAATCGAAGACCTCGTGTCAACGATCCCAGAACTGAAGTCGGTTTGTCGAATGGATAAACCGATAAATCACACGATCGGAAAGAAAATTGAAAACCCTTTTTCTTTCTCTCTCCTTTTATGTCAAAACTTACGTGAGTCTTCTGATGAATTCACGTAAGTTTTGATATTTATATTTTATTTTTTTAATTATATTATATTAATAATTAATATAATATAATATATACTATTTAACACTTTAACACCGGTATATCTCTTTGGACCAGTCAAACGATTAAATTTCCCAAAACTCAAAACATGAAACTTCTATATCTTTGAGTTTTCTACGTTATATCCAAATTTCAAATTATTTGGACTTTATATTACAAATTTATGTCACTGATTACCATTTTGCCCTTAAAAATAATTCATTATTTTTCAAATTATTTACGAAAATGACATCAAAATAAATCGAATATTTTTCAACTTATTTACAAAAAATACCATCAATACTATTTTACATTCGGGGTCTCACATTTCTCTCTAACTTAAAAGATTTCGTCCTCGAAATCTCAAACATCTCTATATACATAACATTGACAAACATATAATATGTCACCAGTTATAGAACATATCAAAACAAAAATCAGTAAATGGATCACTATACAATGAATACAATGGAACAGGTGGAATATAATCAAACAAGTGCGGATATGATTCTCGCATCCTGCTTTCGAATTCCCACGTTGACTCCTCCACACCATGTCGTGTCCATTGCACTCGAACTAGCGGAATCGATTTATTACGCAATACATTCTCCTTCTGATCCATAATGCAAACAGGTTGTTCAACATAGGAAAGAGAAAGATAAAGTTCAACCTCATCAGGTGTAAGTACATGTGATGGATCTGGTTCATACTTTCTCAACATAGAAACATGAAATAAATCATGAATGGCAGATAAAGCTGGTGGCAATGCTAACCGATAAGCAAGATCTCCAACTCGATCAAGGATCTCGTATGGACCAACATATCGAGGTGATAACTTCTCTCGCATGCCAAATCGAACAGTTCCTGTGAAGGGAGATATTTTCAAAAACACCTTATCGCCTTTTCTGGAATTCCAAGGGTCGTCTTTGTTTGTTTGCATAACTCATTTGACGATCCTGAGCAGCTTTCATTCGCTGTCGAATCAACTGAACCTTATCATTCATTTCTTGTATCATTTCAGGTCCAGTCATTTGTCTTTCACCAATTTCATCCCAGAATAACTGTAATGCCTGAGAATGTTGTTATTGTAATCTGAAATGATTTATTGATATTTGAGGTGATTATAGACGGAAAGGATCAGACCGGGGAAGACCGGAGAAGAAATGGTTATGTGCGGTAGGCAGAAAACCTCGCGCATATGCGCGACAGAACCCGCGCATATGCACGAGTATGGTAGAGAACCTCGCGCATATGCACCGGAAGGGGACACGCATATGCGCGAGCAGAGGAAAGCTTGAAGGCCGAGACCAGTAGGTCTCGCGCATATGCGCCGAGGAAGGTCGCGCATATGCGCGAGACGTGCAGCACAAGGATGAAGCCACTTGCTCCTAGCCATGCATGATATATATATAAGATACCTTCAATTCCTCAGAATTCAGCAAGGGAAAACGAGAAGAGATCCGGGGAAGGTTAAGCTTTCACATTTTAGAAATTTGATTTTTACGAGATCCGTCCGTTAGAATTTCAATCCGACTTCAGTGCTCTGTTTCTATCGACGAGAGCTTCAACTGGACGTAATTTTTCTTATGTTTTGATATGATTTGAAAATATGATATGAAAGAAATCATGATATGACTGTTATTATCTGTTCCTGAGTTTGTGGTAATCGTATAATCAAAACCGGATCGAAGAACGGATACCGTATGAATTTGTTATCATTTTCAGATTTAATTTGATTGAGATTATACAGATTTGATATCAGATTGTGTTTGTTATCGATTATGAGTTGAGATTGATATTTTTATTGCTGGGTATATTGAGATTGTGCCGTTATGCCGTTGAAACAGAATTAGATTGAGTTCTGATTATATCCAGTATTGATTTGAGTTGTATATTGATATTGTACTTCTCAATATTGTCATTGTCAGATTGAGTATTGATAGATTCGAATTCGAGACTTCGACTTCGTCATATCGACAGAGAAATGTATAAATCAATGTTGAACCGGTTGGTAGCAGGATGACTGATTGGGACCTTGACGCCGGTGGCCTATCTGTTAGACTTTACTTCACGACTCGAGTTGGATCGGACTTGAGTTTTCCAAAACCACATACTTTATTTTATTTCATTGATGTTTGCAATTTATGAGATTGATATGCTTATTCTATTGATTTATAGCAAAACATGTATTGAGTCATAGGCGGATGTGCCTAGTCATTAGCGGAGGTTCCAAGTCTTTGGCGGATGTGCCAAGACATTGAATGTTGGTTTATATCGATGTTTGCTTAGGAGCAGATCGACTTCTATTGCTGAGATTCGATATAGTATGCCAATGTTCAGGAACCGGGATCCCTAGATTAGAGATGAGTCGAGTCTGAGATGATGAGTCCAGAGTTTATTTACAGCTTTATATCGATTCATGTCTTTCAGATTATGATACATGTTATTGATATTTGTTTCATGCTTTTATATTTGTTTATATGATTACATGTATACGTTGTTTATACTCGAAATATATTTCTCACCGGAGTTATCCGGCTGTTGTTGTGTTTGTATGTTTGCATGACAACAGGTGGGACAGGATCAGGGTCACGAAGAGGATGAGAGATCAGGATTAGCATGGAGATCCGGACTTAGAAATAGATTTTATTTCAGTACTTGATGTAGTGGCTGAACCTTAGTTTGAAATAAATGTACTTTGTACAAGATTTGTACTTTACTGTTGATATTTATATCAGACTGATTATCATATGTTCTGCACTTATGTATGTTAAAAAAAATTTGCACCCAGATTAATTAATTGATCCTAATGATGATTAAGAAGACGAATTAGGTTCAGGTCCCCACAGCAGGTGGTATCAGAGCAGTAGGTTCCTTAGACTAAGATAGAAGCTAGTGAGCGGGGTAGATTGAGTTTTCTTTCCTGCTTTTATGTGCTAGCATATGTTAATGCTTTGAAATGCATGTTTACCTGAATATCTGATTTGATTGGAAACATGTGTATTGGAGAATGAATCAGAACCGATTCTTGATCAGCAGTAAGATGATCAGAGGAGGACTGAAACAGAATTGTTGTATTTGGTTACTAATCATTTTGATAATCAGATATGCCTCCTCGAAGAATCCCAGAACAGGGTAGTACCTCGACTAATCCGATGGATGTCACAGCAACTCCGATGGAAACCCTACTGAAGAGGTTTCAGTCGTTTAAACCGCCGACTTTGAAGGGCACAGAGAATTCTGTTGAGTGCGAGAGTTGGCTGGATGACATTGAGATGTTTTTTGATTCACTGTATTATACAGATGAGCGCCGAGTCCGACTGATTGGGCACCAGTTGCATGATGTTGCGAAGAATTGGTGGCTTACGACGAAGAGGGCTTTGGAGCATCGAGGTACAGTGATTACTTGGAAAATCTTTAAGACTGAATTTTATCAAAGATTTTTCCCAGTATCGTACAGGAAGGACAAGAGAGCAGAGTTTTCTAATCTGAGACAGGGTCAGTTGAATATAGAAGAGTATGTGACCAAGTTCTCTACCTTGCTACAATTTGCTCCACATCTTGCTGAGAATGATGAAGATGTTGCTGATCAGTTTATCAATGGGTTGAATCATGAGATTTTTACATTGGTAAACACTGAGAGACCGAATAACTTTGCTAATGCCCTGAATAGAGCCAAAGGAGCTGAAGCTGGCCTGATTAGGCAGAAAGGAGCTTCGTATATTCCTCCAGTACCGAGACAGAAACAAACTTCTAATCAATTTCCGCAACCCCCTCCCAGATTTGAGAGTGGCAGTAGTAGCAGCGGAAAGAAAGAATATTTTAAAGCCAGAGGAAGACAGTTCAAGAGGCCTGGTAGTAGTTCCTCTAGCTCCGGTGGTTCTTGACAAAGCCAGAGTAGTACAGGGGTCTATTACAGAACCTGCAGAGGGAGAAATCCCACAGAGCAATGCCAAGGAGTATTTGGTAGTTGCCATATCTTCAGACAGCTGGGAAATTTTGCTAGAGTATGTCCACAGAGAGGTTCCCAGAGATCCCAGGGAGCAGAATCATCTGGATCAGTGGCTCAGAATGATAGACGATCATCAGCTGTTCACTCATTCCAGCCACCACCGACTACTCAGTCACAGCCCAGGTCCGGAGGAAGCCAGACTGTTAGCCAGCCTCCTATACAGCAGGCCAGAGTGTTTGCTTTGACTGAAGAACAGGCACAGGAATCACCAGATGATGTTGTTGCAGGTAACTGTTCTTTATGTGGTTATCCTGCTTACGTATTGATTGATACGGGTGCATCTCATACATTTATTTCTGAGCGATTTGCATTGATTCATGCATTGCCTGTTGGGTCTTTATCTGCTGTAGTATATGTCTCTTCACATTTGGGGAGAGGTCTTGTATCAGTGACGTCTGTTAGACATTGTATGCTACATTATGACGGTCATGAGATTGAGTTAGATTGTATTGTACTTGGGTTCTCTGATTTTGACTGCATTATTGGTATCGATATGCTGACCAAGTAAAGAGCTACCGTAGATTGTTTCCAGAAGATTGTGAGATTCAGACCTGAGATGGCTGATGAATGGAAATTTTACGGTAAGGGTTCTAGATCTAGAATTTCTTTGATATCTGCTATGTCTATGACTCAATTATTACAGAAAGGAACAGAGGGATTCCTTATGCATTCAGTTGATTTACTGAAATCGAACCCATCATTGGCTGATTTGCCAGTGGTTTCGAGTTTACTGATGTCTTCCCGGATGAGATTCCGGGTTTGCCTCCGATTCAAGAGATGGACTTCAGTATTGAATTGGTACCAGGTACAGTTTCGATTTCTAGAGCTCCGTACCGAATGACACCAATTGAATTGAAAGAACTGAAAGAGCAATTAGAAGATTTACTGGCCAAGGGTTACATCAGACCGAGTGTTTCTCCTTGGGGTGCTCCAGTACTATTTGTAAGAAAGAAGGACGGTTCAATGAGACTTTGCATTGACTATCGGCAACTGAACAAGGCTACGGTAAAGAACAAATACCCTTTGCCTCGTATCGATGATTTATTTGATCAGTTGCAGGGTTCTTTTGTTTATTCCAAGATCGATCTGAGATCTGGATATCATCAGCTGAGAGTCAGAGATTCTGATATTTCAAAGACAACTTTCAGAATCAGGTATGGCCATTATGAGTTTATTGTCATGCCGTTTGGTTTAACCAATGCTCCAGCTGTATTTATGGGATTGATGAACTGTGTATTTCAGAAGTATCTCGATGATTTCGTGATTATATTTATTGATGATATTCTGATATATTCGAAGAATATGATTGATCATGCTGAACATTTGAGAACTGTGTTGAGAATTCTGAGAACTGAGAAATTGTATGCAAAGCTGTCGAAATGTGAGTTTAGGCTATGACATGTTGTATTTCTGGGACATATTATATCTGGAAATGATATTTTGGTTGATCCTAGCAAGGTTGAGGCAATGATTAACTGGCCTAGACCGACATCTGTGCCAGTGATACGCAGTTTTATGGGTTTAGCAGGGTACTATCGTCAATTCATTCAAGATTTCTCCAGTATTGCTAAACCTATTACTCAGCTGACTCAGAAGAATGCACCATTTGTATGGTCTGAAGAGTGTGAGTCCAGTTTCCTCGAGTTGAAGAAGAGATTGACCAGTGCTCTGGTGTTGACTATCCTGTCAGGTACTGGTGATTTTATTGTTCATATTGCGATGATTTTCACAGAGGATTGGGTTGTGTTTTGATGCAGCGAGGACATGTTATTGCTTATGCCTTGAGACAATTGAAGCCACATGAGTCTCGCTACCCAATTCATGATCTTGAATTGGCGGCCATCGTATTTGCATTGAAGATTTGGCGACATTATCGATATGGTTAGAAGTTTGAAATTTATTCTGATCACTAGAGTTTGAAATATCTGTTTTCACAGTCTGAATTGAATATGAGGCAACGAAGATGGCTTGATTTACTGAAAGATTTTGATTGTGAAATCAAATACTATCCGGGGAAATCTAATGCAGCAGCTGATGCACTGAGTCGAAATGTATGTTCTTTATCCTTATAGACGATAGGTGTTTCAAATTTGATTGAAGATTGCTGTTTGTCTGGATTAGAATTTGAAACAGATTGTAGACCGTTGAGATTGTATACTGTTCAAGTTGAACCAGAGCTGATCTTGAGAATTAAAGAAGCTCAGAAAGTTGAACAGAATATTCAGAACTCGATTTTGATGGTCAAAGTAGGACATCGATCAGAGTATCAGGTACGTGATGATGTACTGTATGTGAATAATCATCTAGTTGTGCCAGATATTTCAGATTTTAAACGACAGATATTGTCAGAAGCGCACAATAGTCGATTCAGTATTCATCCTTGTGGCAGAAAGATGTATAATGATTTGAAAAGATAGTTTTGGTGGAAACAAATGAAAGCAGATATTGCAGAGTTTGTATCGAAATGTTTGAATTTCCAACACGTGAAAGCAGAAAGAAAGAAACCAGGAGGTTTTTTACAAAGCTTGTCTATTCCTGAATGGAAATGGGATCACATTTCTATGGATTTTGTGACGAAGCTACCACGTTCCTCCAAAGGTTGTGATGCGATTTGTGTTGTGATTGACAGATTAACCAAATCAGCATGTTTTATTCCGTACAAGATGACGTACAGACATGACCAGATGGCAGAGATTTATGTCAGAGAGGTGGTCAGATTGCACGGAATGCCGAAGTCGATTGTTTAAGACCGTGATCCTCGGTTTACTTCGCACTTTTGGCACAATTTGCACCAAGCTCTAGGTACTAAATTGCACCTTAGTACTGCATATCATCCACAGACTGACGAACAGTCGGAGCGGACTTTCCAGACATTGGAAGATATGCTTAGAGCTGTAGTGCTAGATTTTGGCACTAGTTGGCGAGATATTTGCCACTTTGTGAGTTTTCGTACAACAACAGCTATCAAACAAGTATAGAGATAGCTCCATTTGAAGCGTTGCACGGCAAGAAGTGCAGATCCCTCTATATTGGGATTATATTTCTGAGGTACCTGAGATTGGGCATGACATGATCCGAGAAATGACTGAGAAAGTGAAGCTGATTCAGAAGAGAATGAAGACAGCTCAAGACAGACAGGCCAAGTATGCCAATGTTCGACGTCGACCTCTAGTATTTGAGGCAGGAGACAGAATATTTCTGAAGATTTCTCCTTTCAAAGGTATTGTCAGATTTGACAAGAAAGGGAAGTTGTCTCCACGATACATTGGGACATATGAGATTCTCGAGAAGATACGAGATCGTGCCTATCGACTCGCCTTACCGCCTTCTCTATCTGGAATACATTATGTCTTTCATGTATCTTTATTGCAGAAATATCTCCCTGATGCATCTCATATTATTCAGCCAGACGAGGCCGAACTTGATGAAACTCTGAGTTACTTTGAAAAGCTGATTCAGATTCTTGATCGTAAAGAAAAGCAACTCAGAACGAAGACTATTCCACTTGTGAAAGTTTAGTGGAGTCGTCGTGGCATTGAAGAAGCTACCTGGGAGACTAAATCAGATATGAGACAGAAATTCCCAAAGTTATTTCATTGATGTGAGTTTACTGTTTAGCTTCTATTCTCCATTTCTTATTGTATCTGATTTGTTATCTGATTTGATTGCCTGTTATCTGAAAGCTGGTGGCATTGCTAACCGATAAGCAAGATCTCCAACTCGATCAAGGATCTCGTATGGACCAACATATCGAGGTGATAACTTCTCTCGCATGCCAAATCGAACAGTGCCTCTGAAGGGAGATATTTTCAAAAACACCTTATCACCTTTTCTGGAATTCCAAGGGTCATCTTCGTTTGTTTGCATAACTCGTTTGACGATCCTGAGCAGCTTCCATTCGTTGTCGAATCAACTGAACCTTATCATTCATTTCTTGTATCATTTCAGGTCCAGTCATTTGTCTTTCACCAATTTCATCCCAGAATAACTGTAATGCCCGAGAATGTTGTTATCGTAATCTTAACTGATTTATTGATATTTGAGGTGATTATAGACCGAAAGGATCAGACCGGGGAAGACCGGAGAAGAAATTGTTATGTACGAGGACTGAGCCCCTCGCGCATATGCCCGACCTAGTAGGGCGCATATGCGCTAGGTAGGCAGAGAACCTCGCGCATATGCGCCACAGAACCCGTGCATATGCGCGAGTATGGCAGAGAACCTCGCGCATATGCGCTGGAAGGGGACACGCATATGCGCGAGCAGAGGAAAGCTTGAAGGCCGAGACCAGTAGGTCTCGCGCATATGCGCCGAGGAAGGTCGCGCATATGCGCGAGACGTGCAGTACAAGTATGAAGCCACTTGCCCCTAGCCATGCATGATATATATATATATATATATATAAGATACCTTCAATTCCTCAGAATTCAGCAAGGGAAAACAAGAAGAGCTCCAGGGAAGGTTAAGCTTTCACATTTCAGAAATTTGATTTTTACGAGATCCGTCCGTTAGAATTTCAATCCGACTTCAGTACTGTGTTTCTATCGATGAGAGCTTCAACTGGACGTAAGTTTTCTTATGTTTTGATATGATTTGAAAATATGATATGAGAGAAATCATGATATGACTATTATTATCTGTTCCTGAGTTTGTGGTAATCGTATAATCAAAACCGGATCGAAGAACGGATACCGTATGAATTTGTTATCATTTTCAGATTGAATTTGATTGAGATTATACATATTTGATATCAGATTGTGTTTGTTATCTATTATGAATTGAGATTGATATTTGTATTGCTGGGTATATTGAGATTGTGCCGTTATGCCGTTGAAACAGAATTAGATTGAGTTCTGATTATATCCAGTATTGATTTGAGTTGTATATTGATATTGTACTTCTTAATATTGTCATTGTCAGATTGAGTATTGACAGATTCGAATTCGAGACTTCGACTTCGTCATATCGACAGAGAAATGTATAAATCAATGTTGAACCGGGATGATACGACTCGAGTTAGATCGGACTTGAGTTTTCCAAAACCACATATTTTATTTTATTGCATTGATGTTTTCAATTTATGAGATTGATATGCTTAGTCTATTAATTTATAGCAAAGCATGTATTGAGTCATAGGCGGATGTGCATAGTCATTGGCGGATGTGCATAGTCATTGGTTTATATCGATGTTTGCTTAGGAGCAGATCGACTTCTATTGCTGAGATTCGATATAGTATGCCAATGTCCAGGAACCGGGATCCCTAGATTAGAGATGAGTCGAGTCTGAGATGATGAGTCCAGAGTTTATTTACAGCTTTATATCGATTCATGTCTTTCAGATTTTGATACATGTTATTGATATTTGTTTCATGCTTTTATATCTATTTATATGATTACATGTATACGTTGTTTATACTTGGAATATATTTCTCACCGGAGTTATCCGGCTGTTGTTGTGTTTGTATGTGTACATGACAACAGGTGGGACATGATCAGGGTCACGAAGAGGATGAGAGATCAGGATTAGCGTGAAGATCCGGACTTAGAAGTAGATTGGTTTTCAGTACTTTATGTAGTGGCTGAACCTTAGTTTGAAATAAATGTACTTTGTACAAGATTTGTACTTTACTGTTGATATTTATATCAGACTGATTATCATATGTTCCGCACTTATGTATGTTAAAAAAAAATTTAGACCCAGATTAATTAATTGATCTTAATGATGATTAAGAAGACGAATTAGGTTCGGGTCCCCACAATAATGATGATCTACATTGTCTCTCGTATAGGGCTTAAAACGGTGCCATACCAATACTCGCTTGAAAACTATTATTATAAGAGTATTCTACCAATGGTAAGGCATCTTGCCATCCCATTTTGAAATCCATCACAATCGCACGTAACATATCTTCTAACGTTTGAATTGTACGCTCAGTCTGACCATCAGTTTGAGGATGATACACAATACTCATAGCCAAACACGTACCCATAGCTTCATGGAAACTACCCCAGAATTTAGAAGCAAATCTGGGATCACGATCTGATACAATTGAGACTGGCACATCGTGAAGTTTCACAATATTCTCGATGTATAAACGGGTCATTCTCTTGTAAGGATAAGTCCGCTCATACGGAATGAAATATGCAGATTTCGAAAGTCGATCAATAATGACCCAAATAGCATCACAGTCCTTGGGCGAACGAGGTAATGAGTCACAAAATCCATAGCAATATGTTCCCAATTCCATTTCGGGATTTCGAGACTATGGAGTAATCTTCCGGGTTTAATTCTCTCGGCTTTCACTTGCTGGCAGACAAGAAATTTCGAAATAAATTCATCAATGTCCTTCTTCATACGTCTCCACTAGAATTGAGGTCTCAATATCAAATACATCTTTCGGCCTCCAGGGTGAATACTGTATTTGCTACAATGTGCTTCTCGAATAGGGGCAGATTTCAAATCAGAATTATCAAAAACTACCAGCCGACCATTAAGTCGTAAAGAACCATCAGAAAAAATCTGAAATCTAGACTGATGTTCTGCAGATACAAGTTCTTTTGACTTTTGGATCTGATCATCGCTTCGTTGGGCCTTTCGTATTTTCGATGTCAAGTTAGGCTCAATTTGCAATGCTAAGACAGTGACAGAATTCTAATTCGAGTGAAAAGTCCCACCAGAAGTACATATATCCTCATGTACTTTGGAAACCTTGCAATGCTGAGACAGTGACAGAATTCTAATTCGAGTGAAAAGTCCCACCAGAAGTACATATATCCTCATGTACTTTGGAAACCTTGCAATGCTGAGACAGTGACAGAATTCTAATTCGAGTGAAAAGTCCCACCAGAAGTACATATAAATTCAATTTGCAATGCTGAGACAGTGACAGAATTCTAATTCGAGTGAAAAGTTCCAGCAGAAGTACATATATCCTCATGTACTTTGGAAACCTTAACAGAAGCTAAAACAGAATCATGAACTTTACGGCTAAGGGCATCCGCAGTAGCATTCACCGATACATGGTGATACTGAATCTCACAATCAAAATCTTTCAGGAGATCCATCCACCTGCGTTGCCTCATATTCAAATCAGATTGAGAAAAGAGATATTTCAGACTCTTATGGTCTGAATAAATAACAAACTTTTCTCCGTACAAGTAATAGAGCCAAATCTTCAAAGAAAATACAATGGTGGCCAATTCAAGATCATGAACAGGATAACCACTCTGTGTGGGGCCCTTAATTCCTAATCGTTATTACAATGCAATTTGATTAGGGTTAATTAATTACAGTGGAAAACGAGTTTAAATTTTCTTTACAATGAGCCCAAAATATATTATTTGAATATTAAAAATAGTATTTCATCTCACATCATAAAATATTCCCACACATAATTAAACCCGAATACAGACAAACAATCATATCCTCGGGACATGCCCCAGTATATAGATACATATACATATATATTGGATAGACACTAAACCTCAAACCAAACTGTGACTCTCTCCAGAAGCACCTTCTCCGGTCTCCTGATATCATGGAGTACCTGTCATTGTCAACATACAAAGACAACAACAGCCCCCTCTTGTGTAACCAAAGCTCAGTCTGAAGCAACCACAATATATACCACATATATCTAACAATGATATATGATATGCAATGCATTATGTCGTGGAGGTATCAGGTCAAATGCCCATCCACTGAGCATATATTAGAATCAATCGAATCGCTATCAAATCAATGCTCGAGCTAGCTCACCGGCCTCAATCAGGGATACTCGTATGATAGCGTCGACAAAGCGCCATCAAATCCCAAATCTCAATCAATCATCGGGGCCACTAATGACTATGATTTAAGGGCCACATAATGCCAAACATAGCATCGTGTTCACAAACCCCAGAATCAAATCCAATCATATCAAGGTATCCAAGGATCATAGCTCAACGTGTATGTCATGTATGCCACATCAACTCAACAAATAAGACATATAGACATGTATTCTCAATCACATCAATCAACTCAATCAAAAATATATCATATGATACAGATAATGTCGTATGTTACTCGATCGCAACATACCTCAATTCTTCGTTCCAGTCGATGTAACTTGAAGATATCAGTATAATAATATATATACACCAATAACATATTAATTTCAATCAATAACATCATTCAAAATCAACAATATAAGTTTCAAATATCTTTTGAAACTTCGAAAATTCATATCAAATCAAAATCATAACATAAATCAATTCCGACTTCAAAACTTAGTTTCCTATCGGTTATTCTACAACACATATAATCAGAATTAATAACAACTGACAAACAATTCTTCAATATCAATCCAACGATTAAAATTCCCTAATTATAATAAATTAGGAATAATTCAAAATAAAATCCATATAATCATCTCTTCTTCGTTAAAATCATAAACCATTCAACAATCTTCAATTCCTGTATGATTTAACAATTTATCGGATTTATTCCAAAAATCGACGAATTTCAAACATCACCAAAAATATAAAATTTATACCTCAAATCGAAGATCTCGTGTCAACGATCCCAAAACTAAAGTCGGTTTGTCGATTAGATAAACCGATAAATCGCACGATCGAAAAGAAAATTGAAAACCCTTATTCCTTTCTCTCTCCTTTTCTGTCAAAACTTACGTGATTCTTCATGTGAATTCACGTAAGTTTTGATATTTATCTTCTATTTTTTAATTATATTATATTATATTATATTAATAAAATAATATAATATAATATATACTATTTAACATTTTAACACCGGTATATTCTTTTGAACCAGCCAAACGATCAAATTTCTCAAAACTCAAAACATGAAACTTCTATATCTTTGATTTTCTACGTTATATCTAAATTTTGAATTATTTGGACTTCATTTGACAAAGATATATCACTAATTACCATTTTGCTCTTAAAATTAATTCATTATTTTTCAACTTATTTACGAAAATGCCATCAAAATAAATTGAATATTTTTTAACTTATTTACAAAAAATGCCATCAATACTATTTTATTTTCGGGGTCTCACATATGATTTCAAATAATATCAACTAATCATAATATCTAAAAGGTAGTTTCCAGTTGCATCTCCATGCAACCCTTTACGTAAACTTTTGTCTCACGTTTGATTAGGACCCAATAATATGACGTCGTTCATCTTTACGTGTCAAGCCTTACCCATCGATGTTGAACCTTAATGGACGGTCGCCATGAGTTTCCTCAATAATATGATCCGAAATCATGGGAGTTCCACATAGTTCACATCAACATGTCAATAGATATCATAGCTTTCCGGTGTTCAGGGATCTCCCAATAATATGAGCCGAGCCCTGAGCACGGGTAGCGTTCATCATGCACCCATTGTCGATGGAAGACATGGAAATTGTAAACGCCTTTATAATTCTCCTTTTCGGGCTTGATATTTATTTTGAATCTTACTCAAAATGAGGGTTTTTAATTTTCAAAGGTCGCATCATTAATTTTGTTTAAAAGCTTGCTGTGTTTGATCGTATGTTTGCCGGATTCATGCAACTTTATTATTATCATAATAATAATGCACATACTCATTATTTATAATATATCATGCTTATATTATAAACAGTAAAATAAACAAGGATGATCAATCTCCTCAAAAACTAATGGCCTGTGTAAGCCAAACACGGGCCTAGGTCCAATCCTAGGGAATGCACGGGAAGCAAATGCACAATTACATAAACCATCAATATTTATATGTTTTCGATCTTCATAATCATCATGGCCACCATCTTCCAATCTTGATCATCCAGTATACTAATATTTACAAATAAATATCCATGGCAAATAGGGATACATTTCATGGGGTGGGAACGGGCCATAAACCAAGCTTACTTATAAATTGATAATTATTGCAATCATTCAACACAAAATATCATAACATACACCTAGCAAATTGGGTTTGGGCTTTTGATCATCTTTTATGCATAATATCACATATCATACAGCATCAATGAATTATCACAATAATCAATTGATCCAATATTATATATATTGATCCAATCACTAACCGCAACGATTATAAACTAAATAAACAAAGTAAACAAACTCCTTTGTCTACTTTCTAATTAATTTATTTATAACCAAATTTCTTATAAATCACAATTTACTTTAAATAATTAAAGTCCAAATTCAACTATTTATTTTATGAGAAAATATATACAAATTTTGTGGATTTAAACTTAAGGGCACAATAAGAAATTTTTCACCAAAAATATTTTGGTCCATTTAAATTTCACAAAGTATGTTAGTCATCTACTGGCTCAACAACTCAAGGCCCATGATACTTTGATATTTCAAAACACTTTTGAAAACCCTAATCGTCATCGCCCTTGCCAGAGCTCCGTCACGGATTTCGGCTAACATGCACAAAAGTTTTTTTTATTTTTAAAAGGGGGGTTTTCATGCAGCCCGACTACCCAAAATGGGCAGCAATATGGGGCCGAAAATAGCCCCCATTTTGGCCTTCAATTTGTTTCGATGCTTATCTTATGCGGTTAGAAATTGACCTCAATATAATATCATGTATTTTCTTACACAAAATAGTAACCATAGCTCTGATACCACTTGAAAAGAGATCGGTTACGGTACCCGGATGCGCAACAGAATTTTTGAAAATCATATTTTAAAGCAAGAAAAACCAAGCACCCACTAGTGTGTGTAACAAATAACATAAAACACAAAATAACATTCATAGTGTGTTTAGTATTTTACCCATCAATCACAAAGGATTGATGATGGCTCCAACTAAATTGTTAAACAACTTAGCTCTTGAATGGTTGACCCAATCTACAAGCTTCAAAGAGCACACCTTACTCAAATGGACTCCTTACTTCAAAATATGTCCACCACTAATAAAATAGATCCCCTCTAATTTTGCACTAGAAAAATTAGAGCATTTTTCTTTGAGAAGTTTAGTCTTTCCTCGACAAAAATGAAGAAGAAAATTGAGGTAAATTCATGTTCAAAAATTTGGCCATAGTGAGAGAGAGAAAAGGGTTGGAAGACTTTTCTTGGTTTATGAAAAAACTTAAAGTGCATGTGAGACACATGCCTTGTTTAATGAAAAGTTGTCTCCCAACTCTTCACCTCACCATCATATTATTTGGGCTTGTAACATTTACAAAACCCATGAACTTTTATTTAAATATCTCAAACACATTTGAGATCAATTAAATCTTTAGTTTATTTTACTCAAGCCCACTAGTTGAATAATTATTTCTAATTGAGCTCTACAATGCCCAGTTTTATTTAATTATTTCAACACTTGAATTAATTTAATTATATGGACTCTACTAGGTCCACTAGTGTTGATTAATTCAACACTTGAAATAATTTAATTTAGTCCATAACAATGTTTATGAAAATCATAATCTTCAAATACATTATTTATTTGAGCCATCTTTTAATTTAGGAACACTTCCATAAATTAAAAGTTACATTCCCCATAATCCTCGTATAGAAGTGACACTTCTATTTTATTTGCGTTTATAAACTCCTTTATAAGCCGTTCAACACATTGAACTATTTTAAAACGTCTGTTAATCATTTTGCTTAAAAAGGACAAGAAATTTTTTTTAAACCTATACTATTAGGCCGATACATATACATATATATAAAATATTATGCATCATTTTAAAAATAAAACATCCAACAAGTATTTGAAAGTCAAGGGAATATTCAAATCGTCAAACATTTTAGTAAACCTAAAAAGCAATAAATGTGAAAAGTATCATCCTCTCAAAACCACTCAAAAGCATAAATAAATAGTCTGAAAAAATCTTTAACGTAAATCACAAACATAAATCATAAGTGCGGAAATGTCGAAGCGCTGGTGCTCAGGTTATGTGCATCGTCAGTCCAGTCAGGTCAACCATCAAGACCTCCAGTAACATTAACATCATAATCATCTGCATCCATCACACCTAATGAGTCTAAAAACTCAACACACCATAATCTTGATAACAAGTAATACGTATAAAATCACATGCAACAGTGAAAATACTTTTACGTAAAAATAAAATTTTCATTAATGCATAACATAAATCTCAACATTTTCCTTTTCATTATTTCATAACATAAATCATTTCATCATGAACATATACATTTTCTTTTTAATTGAATTCAGATCGTTAATTGTGACTTTTCTCATTCTCAAAAAGTCGATGGATCCATCTACATATAACCACAATACTGGACGACGGGGACATCAGCGACACTCTCTCGTTAACTGAGCCTTGGCCTATCCTCATCGAATGGAAATACGATCGTCGGGCTCCCTCTAGGGCCTTCTCCCATAAATGGGCTCCCTCTGGGGCCTTTTCCCTCACGATATCCCCATTCTTATCCTCAATAGTCACAATTACTTCACCTCCCCCAATGTTTTCCATTTTCATCACTTTATAATTCCATGAGAAATCATAAAATTCCATACATAAATCATAAAATTTCATAAACCTTTAAATTAATCATTTTAGCATATAAAACAGTATTCAGAGCATTGCCATGACGTTTACTAATTTTCTGGTGTAAAATTACCGTTTTACCCTTAAACGTAAATTTCATCGAGTTTGACTTTTTCTTAATTTCATTGACTCTAACATGTCCCAAATAATTATTTAAGCTTAAATTAATTTTCACATAATCTTATTTAGCTTAAATATTAGACTTTTTAATTAATATTTAATTATTCATTTTTAAAGCGTTTTAATCCCGAATAATTTAAGACTTTAATATAAAATTTCTAAATTCAAAAATTAGACTTTTTATATTATTTTAGCACTTGTGAACCACGACTCGAGCCCCATGAGCCGTGTTTTGATTTATTTTCTAAAAGCAAAACCCTAAGTCCACGCCCTAAGCCATATCCGAGTCACCCTCACATTTGCACCGTGTCAACCTCGAACCACCCCGAGCCATCTTCGGGCCACACCTCCCTTGGACCCTCTAGACCACTAGTACCCCTATGACTCGAATCACAACTAATAACCGAAGCCATGCTAGCAACAAAGCTCTCGATCGAGAACCCTTGACATAGAAGTCTTGTTCGCACCCAAGACCCTACCCATCGACCCAGCCCTTGAACCAGACCCAAGTACACTCACCTAGGACCCTAAAGACTCACTCTAGCTCAGCTAGAAGCCCCCTGGCCGAGCTTCTCCTCCCATGTGCAGCTGAAACATGCGTGCAGCCCTAGTATGCTTAGCTAGGATTCCTTCCCAGCCCTCATGACTCGAGTCCTAGCGTGGCTAGGAATCTAACCTTGACCCTTACTGGACCCTGTCTGAGCCCTGACCCCAGCCAAAGCCAAGCCGAGCCCCCATGACCCAAAACCGAGCCCCTAAGATCGTCCCCTTCCCGATTTCAGTTCCATCTTGTTGTTTCATGTTGTGCCACGTTTTGGGTGGTGTTCTAGGACCCTTAACTCATGTAGAAACAAGGCTTGATCAAACCCTAATCATGGCAACCCCTTGCACAATATGAAATATGATTTTGGATAAAAAAATTCATAAGTTTAATACATGTATGTGCAATATTACGAAAATAGGTGTGAGAACTTCATGTTTTTCATACAAATGTTATTTAAAACCATAATACGATGTGATAGACGCGAAAAGGAGATGTATGACATGCCTTTACGTTTTAAACGCACGATTATATGTTGATGACGAAGAACGACGACGAGGAGGGCCTAGGCTTGTGTTCCCTTTGAAACCTTTGACTTTTTCTATCAAACTTGATGTGTGTGTGGCGTGAACAATGGAGAGAATTTGGAGATAAATTCTGATTGTGGGCGTGAGTTTATGGGGTGTAGGGTGGGGTTTTTGTACTTTAAATACTTTTAATCAATCACTCATAAGGCTTAGGCCCATTATTGCTTAATTAAAGTTTTAAAAATAATTTTTTTAGGAAAGTTTGTGAATTTATTAGCCGGGTTCTCAAAACGTTTGTATTTTTGTTGAAAAACCAACACCGATAGACTTTACGTCCCGCGTATAAAATCACCTCAAAAACATCTTATTTTCAAAAATATGAAAAAGCATCAATCATATTTTAAATAATTAAAAATAATTATTTAATAAAACATTTTCTATTTCTCAGCCCTCATTCTCCGTTCCTCAATCGCAACTCGAATAACCCTTAAAAATACGTTTTAATGCATGTAAGTAGAAAACTACTTAAAACGTCATGTAGGCTTGTCACATAATCAATTAAGCAATTAAAATAAATTAATTAACCATTTTTCGTATTTCTTAGATTTGCATGCAGTTGAATTACGTCGTCTTAATTTATGGACCTAACAATTCCTCCTCCCCTTAAATAAAATTTCGTTCTCGAAATTAGAACTTACCGAATAGCTCTGGATAGCGACTCTTCAAGTCCCTCTTGGTTTCCCAAATAGATTCCTCTTCCGAGTGATTCAGCCACTTGACCTTGACCACTGGAATGACTTTGTTTCGCATTCTTTTTTCTTTCCTTCCTAAGATTTGGACAGATCTTTCTTCATAAGCCATGTTTGGAGTCAATTGTAGAGGTTCATAATTTAGTACATGTGATGGATTTCACATGTACTTCCACAACATCGAAATATGGAACACATTGTGAACTCCAGAAAGCATCGGTGGCAATGCCACTCTATAAGCTAGTGTCTCAATCCTCTCCAAAATCTCAAACGGACCAATAAATCTTGGACTAAGCTTATCTTCCTTGCCGAAATGCATAACAGCTTTCATAGGTGCTATTTTCACAAATATATGATCTCCCACTGCAAACTCTAAGTCTCTTCGTCTTTTGTCGGCATAATTCTTTTGTCGGCTTTGTGCAGTCTTCATTCTCTCACGAATTTTGACTACAAGCTCGGCAGTCTCTTCAATAACATCCGGACCAATCTCTCTTCTTTCCCCAACCTCATCCCAATGAATAGGAGATTTACATTTCCTTCCATAAAGCGCCTCAAAAGGAGTCATCCCAATTGATGATTGACAGCTGATATTGTAGGTGAACTCCACCAGAGGTAATTTTGATTCCCAACTGCCTTGGAAATCAATAACACATGCTCGCAGTAGATCTTCCAAATTTTGAATAACTCTTTCAGACTGACCATCGGTTTGAGGATGAAATGATGTACTAAATAATAACTTGGTCCCCATCGCTGCATGCAGATTCTTCCAAAAAGATGACGTAAATCTCGGATCTCTGTCAGAAATAATAGATATAGGAATCCCATGCATACGAAATATCTCTCGAATACATAACTCGGCATATTGAATCATGGTGAAGGTCATCTTAATAGGTAAAAAATGCGCTGATTTCGTAAGACGATCCACTATCACCCATATGGCATTGAATCCCTTAATAGTCTTCGGCAATCCCACAAAAAAGTTCATAGTAATATTTTCCCCTTTCCACTCGGGAAGAGGAAGTGGCTTAAGTTTCCCCGCTGGTCTTTGATGCTTTGCTTTAACTTGCTAATAAGTCAAACACTCGGATACAAATCTCAAAATGTCTCGCTCATGCATGGCCACTAATATAATAACTGCAAATCTTTATACATCTTCGTGCTTCTCGGATGAATGGAATACGGTTTGTCATGAGCTTCATTCATAATAAGATCTCTCAAAGAATCGTCACTAGAACCCATAAGCGATCTTGATAACGAACTATACCATTCATCTATGAATATAACTTCCGGCCCTTGACTTCATCTCTAGCTCTCCACTTTTGCAATTGCTCATCGGTAGACTTCCCATCACGAATTCTATCCCTCAAGGTCGACTGTACTGATAATGTGGCAAGATTAGGAGCCTCGCCCCTAGCATAAAATGTAAGCTCAAACCGCTATATTTCAGACAGCAACGGTCTTTGTAGAGATAATTGAGTAATAACTGCTGTTTTTCGACTCAATGCGTCTGCCACCACATTAGCTTTTCCCGGATGGTAGCTAATCTCACAGTCGTAATCTTTAACCAATTCAAGCCATCTTCGCTGCCTCATATTCAATTCCTTTTGGGTGAAGAAGTATTTCAGACTTTTATGATCGATGATTATTTTGCACTTCTCCCCATATAAGTAATGTCTCCAAATCTTCAATGCAAAAACTGCGACTGCAAGCTAAAGATCATGAGTAGGGAAGTTTTTCTCGTGGATTTTTAACTGTCTCGATGCATAGGCTATAACTCAGTCATTTTGCATCAGAACTGCGCCCAAACCAAGTTTAGAAGCGTCGTTATAAAGAACATAGTCTCCTTGCCCCGATGGCATAAATAAAACTGGCGTTGATATCAAGGCTCGCTTCAACTTATCAAAATTGTCTTAACACTCGGATCCTCAAATAAACTTTGCATTCTTCTTAGTCAAGGATGTCAAAGGTACTGCAACAGATGAGAATCCTTGAATAAATTTGCGATAATAGCCAGCTTGTCCCAAGAAACTGCGAATCTCGTTAACACTCTTCGGTGCTGGCCACTCTTTCACTGCCTCAACTTTACTTGGATCAACTTCGACGCCATCACTAGAAATAATGTGACCTAAGAATGCCACTCGATCAAGCCACAACTCACACTTGCTGAATTTTGCATAAAGCTTCTTATCTTGCAGAACTTGCAGTGCTATCCTCAAATGACGACTATGCTCCTCTTTGCTTTTAGAATAGATCAAAATATCATCAATGAAGACTATGATGAATTGATCTAAATACGGCTGAAATACGCGATTCATGAGATCCATGAAGATCGCTGGTGCAGTGGTCAACCCAAATGGCATGATCATAAACTCGTAGTGCCCATATCTAGTGTGAAATGCAGTCTTGTGAACATCAGACTCTTTCACTTTCAATTGATGTTATCCAGAACGCAGATCAATTTTAGAAAATATCGATGCTCCTTGTAACTGATCAAATAAATCTTCAATAATTGGCAATAGATACTTATTCTTGGTAGTGACCCTATTAAGCTCTCGATAATCAATGCAAAGATGCATACTACCATCTTTCTTCTTTACAAATAACACTGGTGCGCCCCATGGAGAATAACTAGGGCGAATAAAACCCTTGTCTAGCAATTCTTGGATTTGATCTTTTAGTTCTTTCATTTCAGCAGGGGCTAGACGATAAGGCGCTAGGTCAATAGAGAATTCCACTTCACGATCGGGTGGAATGCCAGAAACGCCCTCGAGAAAGTCGCTAGGAAAATCTTTGATAATGACTGATAGGAGCATGGGTAGTAGTGAGCTAGAAAATCATGGCATCCACGTTTAATAAGTTTCCTCGTACAAAGACAAGAGATAATGTGTGGCATTTGTTTGTTTCTCTCAGCCTCAAAGACAAAAGATTTACCACTAGACGGTCTAATAGACACTAATCGCGGATGGAAATCAATCGAAACTCCATTTGCTGATAACCAATCCATTACGAGTATGATATCAAATTCAGGCATAGGAAGCACAATAAGATCTGCCCTGAACCACATCTTTGAATAAGCAAAGCTCCAAACTCTTGACAATTTTAGATGTGAGCATTTGATCACCGGAGGGAATAGAAACTTTAAAACCCAAACCCATATCTTGAGGAGTAATATTCAGTCTTTTGATGAAGGTTTCAGATATAAAAGAATGTGTAGCTCCCAAATTTAGCAGTTCATTGGTTGCAACACCTGGAATGATAATCCTCCCTACGGCGAAAATGTCTTTTAAATCTTTCAATGTTGGAGCTTGAGAAAATTTCTATATCATTATTCTCCCAAATTTAAGTGAAGATTACGTGTTGAACTTAAGCATTTCTTGAAAAATTGCATTTTAGCCCTTCAATTTTTTGAAATTTGCATTATAATCCCCAAAAGTTTTTGAAATTGCAATATGGCCCTTATATTTTTGAAGATTTAAATTTTAGACCCTTAAATTTTGAAAATTACATTTTGACCCTTAAGAATTCGGAAATTGGATTTAAGTGCCTTAAGTTTTCGGCATTTGCAATTTATTCCCTTAACTTTCGGAAATCTCAATTAAGAACCCTAAAAAATTCGAAACCCCTTACAACCCTTAATTATGATTTTTCTTAATTTTGGCCCTAAAACTTTTATTTGGAATTAATACATCCTTTGCATAAAATAAGGCTCAAAATAAAATATCATTTTCTATTGTTTCTAAAATCATATCTTAAATCCAACTAAGGTAGAGCATGCAACCTAATTTCCACTAGGTTAATCTTAATACGATTCAATTCTAATAACAAATTTAACATTTCATGCAATTAAAAGCAATAAAAAATATTAAACGACTAAGTTACCCGTGATAAGCATATTGTATGCCTCCTCCTCAGCTTCTTCAGTATTCATAACATATGCTCTTCCAAAAGTAGGTGCTTTTCTCTTCGGGCAATCAGCAGCCTTGTGCCCATTCTCCTTGCAATAGAAACATTTGAATGTCCCCCATTCACATTTGCCAAGATGTAAGCGATAGCACTCCTTGCATGGTTGCCTCTCAGCAGGCTTTGGTGCTCCCGGATTTGGTGTCCTTTGTTGTCCTTGCTTCTTGCCTTGACCTTGAGGCTTTTGAGGCCCTTGAGGTCTAGGAGGACCCGTATATGGTTTCTTGTTTGGCTGATTGTTATTTTGGTGTTGTTGCCTCTTGCGCTGCATCTCAAACTCAATATCCCTCAAAGATTGCTCAGACTGGAATGCATAAGTAATAATAGTGGCATAGTCCAAAGGATGCATCATCATAACATTATTTCGTAGGTGGGTCGTAGACCATCCATGAAGTGTCTAAGCTTCTCCGCAGGATCCCTCGCAATAAGGGGTACAAAGTGACAACCCCTATCAAATTTCTTCACAAACTCTGCAACAGTCAAGTCTTCTTGACGGAGGCTCATAAACTCCCTCTTGAGTCGCCCTCTAATATCAGCAGTAAAGTATTTTCCATATAATATCTCCTTGAAACGAGCCCAAGTAAGTGTAGCAATGTCAATATCATGCTCGGCTCCTTCCCACCATAAAGAAGCATCATCCCTAAACATGTAAGTGGCACACTTCACACGGTCAGCATCCCCCATGTTCAGATAACGAAAGTGTATCTTGAGTGCACGAATCCAAGCCTCAACAGCAAAGGGATCGGTGGTTCCAGAAAATTCTTTTGGCCCTAGCCTCCTGAACTGATCATACACGTCATGATGTGGCCTAGGTGCCTGCTGTAACTGCTGCTACTGTAATTGTTGCTGCTGTAACTGCTGCTCAAAGAAACGAGCCATCCCCTCTAAGGCACGAGAGCAGCATCCCCATTAGGAGGTAGGGATGCATTCTCTTGTCGGTTCACACTGTGCTCAGCTTGATTCACAATATCAGGGGCACGTCTAGGAGGCATTTTATCTGAACCTTTTCCAAATACTAACGTAACCAACATGCATTTAAATTTAAGTTTTCTAATCATGCAACATATCCTTGTGCATTTAAGCAATTTAAGCATACAAAGCATATATACTAAAAAAACTAGAAAACATGTGACGTAAACATATTATTCATGTAATCATGCAGGTAACATCATATTAAATCATATAAAGTATGTAAAACTTATAATTTGAGGCTTGACGACTGATCTTTCCGGTGCTGATGGTGGCACAACCCTTTACAGAACCATTGTTCTGATACCAACTAAAACGTCTGCTGATCGTTTTGCTTAAAAAGTACTAGAATTTTTTTTAACCTATACTATTTGGCCGATACATATACGTATATATAAAATATTATGCACCATTTTGAAAATAAAACATCCAACTAGCATTTTACCAAACTTAAAAAGAAATAAATGTGAAAAGTATCATCCTCTCAAAACCACTCAAAAGCATAAATAAATATTCTAAAAAAATCTTTAACATAAATCACAAAAATAAATCATAAGTGCGGAAAAGTAGAAGCGCTGGTCATCGGGTTATGTGCACCGTCAGTCCAGTCAGGTCAATAATCAAGACCCCCAGTAACATTAACATCATAATCACCTGCATCCATCACACTTAATGAGTCTAAAGACTCAACACACCATAATCTTGATAACAAGTAATACATATAAAATCACATGCAACAGTGAAAATACTTTTACATAAAAATAACATTTTCATGACATGCATAACATAAACCTCAACTTTTTCTTTTCATTATTTCATAACATAAATCCTTTCATCATGAACATATACATTTTCCTTTTTATTGAATTCAGATCGTTAATTGTGACTTTCCTCATCCTCAAAAGTCGATGGATCCATCTACATGTAACCACAGTACTTGGCGGCGGGGACATCAGCGACACTCCCTCATAAACTGAGTCTTGGCCTATCCTCATCGAATGGAAACACGATCGTCGGACTCCCTCTAAGGCTTTTTCCCATAAATAGGCTTCCGCTGAGTTCTTTTCCCTCACGATATTCCAATTCTTATCCTCATATCCTCAATAGTCACAATTACTTCACCTCCTCCAATGTTTCTCATTTTCATCACTTTATAAAAATCATGCATTTAATATCCTTTTCTTTTAAAAACAAGCATGCAACATATCTTTTAGCTTTATCGTTTCATCATACATTCCATGAGAAATCAAAAAATTCCATAAATCATAAAATTCCATACATAAATCCTAAAATTCCATAAACCTTTAAATTAATCATTTTAGCATATAAAACATCATTTAGAGCACTGCCATGATGTTTACTAATTTTCGGGTGTAAAATTATCGTTTTACCCCTATACGTAAAATTCTTCGAGTTTTACTTTTTTTTTAATTTGATTGACTCTAACATGTCCCAAATAATTATTTAAGCTTAAATTAATTTTCCTATAATCTTATTTAGCTTAAATATTTGACTTTTTAATTAATCTTTAATTATTCGTTTTTAAAGCATTTTAATCCCGAATAATTTCAAACTAAAATATAAAATTCCTAAATTTAAAACTTAGACTTTTTATATTATTTTAGCCCTTGTGAACCATGACTCGACCCATCATGAGCCGTGTTTTGATTTATTTTCTAGAAGCAAAACCCTAAGTCCACGCCCTAAGCAATATCCGAGCCACCCTCACGTTTGAACCACATCAAGCTCGAACCACCCCGAGCCATCTTCGGGCCACACCTCCCCTAGACCCTCATGGACCCTCTGGACCACTAGGACCATTATGACTCAAACCACAACTCGAAACCGAAGCCATGCTAGCAACAAAGCTCTCGGTCGAGAACCCTTGTAGACAAAGGACTCTTGTTCGAACTCAGGACCCTAGCCATCGACCCAACCCATGAACCAGACCAAAGTGCACTTACCTAGGACCCTAAAGACTCACTCTAGCCCACCTCTAAGACCCTGGCCGAGCTTCTCCTCCCCTGCGCAGCTGCAACATGCGTGCAGCCCTAGTGCACTTGGGTTGGAGTCCTAGCTTGCTAGGACTCCTTCCCAGCCCTCATGAATCGAGTCCTAGCATGGCTAGGACTCTAACCTTGACCCTTACCGGACCTTGCCCGAGCCCTGACCCCAGCCAAAGCCAAGCCGAGCACCCATGACCCAAAACCGAGCCCCTAAGATCGTCCCCTTCTCGATTTCAGTTCCAGCTTGTTGTTTCATGTTGTGCCACATTTTGGGTGGTGTTCTAGGACCCTTAACTCATGTAGAAACAAGGCTTGATCATACCCTAATCATGACAGCCCCTTTCACAATATAAAACATGATTTTGGATAAAAAATTCATAAGTTTAATACATGTATGTGCAATATTGCGAAAATAAGTGTGAGTACTTCATGATTTTCATACAAACATTATTTAAGACCATAATACGATGTGATAGACGAGAAAAAGAGATGTATGGCGTGCCTTTGCTTTTAAACGTACGATTATATGTTGATGAAGAATAACGATGATGTGAGACCCCGAAATAAAATAGCATTGATGCCATGTTTGTAAATAAGTTGAAAAATATTCAATTTATTTTGATGGCATTTTCGTAAATAAGTTGAAAAATAATGAATTAATTTTTAAGAATAAAATATGACATATCTTGGTCATATGAAGTCCAAATGATTTGAGATTTTGATATAACGTAGAAAACTCAAAGATATAGAAGTTTCATGTTTTGAGTTTTGGAAAATTTGATCGTTTGACTTGTCTGAATGGATATATCGATGTTAAAATGATAAAAAGTATATATTATATATATAATATAATATTAAAAAAAATAAAATAAAAAAAATAAAAAAAGATGATAAATATCAAAACTAACCTACGAGAATTCATTTCAGCAGAATCAAATTTGACAGAAGGCGTGAGAGGGAGAGAGAAGAAGAAATGAGGTTTTCGATTTTATTTTCGATCATGCAACTTATCGGTTTATCCAATCGACGAACCGACTTCAGATCTAGGATCGTTGACACGAGGTCTTCGATTTGAGGTATAAATTTCATAGTTTTGGTGATGTTTGAAACTCTTTGATTTTTGGAATAAATCCGATAAATTGTTAAATCATACTGGAATTGAAGATTGTTGAATATTGTATGATTTTAACGAAGTAGAGATGATTATAGTGATGTTATTTTGAATTATTCCCAATTTATTATAATTAGGGAATTTAACAATTGAGATTGAAGAATTATTTGTCAGTGGTTATTAATTCTAATTATATATGCGGTAGAGTAACCGACAAGAAACTAAGTTTTGAAGTCGGAATTGAATTATGATATGATTATGATTTGATATGAATTTTTGAAGTTTCAAAAGATATTTGAAACTCATATTAATGATTTGGATTATGTTATTGATTGGAATGAGTATGTTATTGATGTAGATAAAGTATTATACCGATATCTTCAGGCTACATCAATTGGAAACGAAGAATTGGGGTATGTTGCGACCGGGTAACATACGACAGGTATCTGTATTATATGATATATGTCGGCTTGATTGGATTGATTGGAATGAGATTATATGTCTATATGCCTTATTTGTTGATTGATGTGGCATACATGACATTGAGATTG
Organism: Primulina tabacum; assembly: GCF_025594145.1. Taxonomy (NCBI): domain Eukaryota; kingdom Viridiplantae; phylum Streptophyta; class Magnoliopsida; order Lamiales; family Gesneriaceae; genus Primulina; species Primulina tabacum. Next base: position 15,791,157 of record NC_134557.1, on the reverse strand, counting down.
AGATATCGATGTATAAAATAAATGTTTTGTTAACACACATCGTTTGATGCATACATCGATACATGACATGCACGTTGAGCTATGATCCTTGGATACCCTGATATGATTTGATTGGATTCTGGGGTTTGTGAACACAATTGCTATGTTGGTATTATATGACCCGTAAAGCATAGACATTTGTGGCCCCGATGATTGGATATGAGATTTGGGATTTGATGACGCTTTGTCGACGCTATCATACGAGTATCCCTTATTGAGGCCGGTGTGCCAGCTCGAGCATTGATTTGATAGCGATTCGTTTGATTCTGACATGTGCTCAGTGGATGGGCATTTGACCTGATACCTCCACGACATACATGCATTGCATACCATATATCATTGTTTAGATATTTGTGGTATATATGATTGGTTGTTCCATACTGAGCTTTGCAAACCCTCAAGGGGGCTGTTGTTGTTTTTGTGTGTGGAAAATGGCAGGTACTCCAGGATATCAGGAGACCGGAGAGGGTACTTCTGGAGGGAGCCACAGCTTGGGCTGATGTTTTATGTTTATGTCTTGTTCCCAGTATATATGTATATGTATCTATATACCGGGGCATGTCCCGAGGATATGAGATGTTTGTATGTGATTGGTTTTGATTACGTGTGGGCATGTTTATGACGTGAGATGAGATACTATTTTTAGTATTAAAATAAAATATTTTGGGCTCATTGTAAAGGAAATTTAAACTCGTTTTCCGCTGTGATTAATTAACCCTAATCAGATTGTGTTATAATAACGATTAGGAGCTAAGGGCCCCACATAGTATGATATCAGAGCATAGCTGGGAATGCTCGATTGAGTCTTGTGTACACTTGAATAGGCACAAATGAATTGTGTGTATGTGTTTGATTTATTTGTATTACTTGCTCATACTTGATTTGATTCGAGTAAGTATTTGATGAGATTGATGATATGAGATGATGAGATTATGAGATTGATATTGATTTGTGACATTCATCAATTGATTTGTAGATGGATCCCACAAATGAAACTGCGAATAGCAATACTGAGAGAATAGTTGGGCAATTTGAAGGATTGTTCATGGATGTAGTGATGGCTCGATTCCAGGATCTAAAACCACCGAGGTTCTTTGGCACTGAGAGTGCAGAAAGAGCATAGGCCTGGTTGAAGGATATCGAGCATTTGTTTAATATCGTTGAATATTCCAAGGCTTGAAGACTGAAACTTGCTCTTTATCAGTTGAAGGACCGAGCTAAATCTTGGTGGGAAGCCGCTGAGATTGGACTGAAAGAGGCCGGGATTGAAGTCACTTGGGATGTCTTCAAGGCCCAGTTTTTGGAGCAGTACTCTCCTCCTTCTTATTATACTGCTCAGGAGAATGAATTTAATAATCTGCAGCCGGGAACGATGACTGTTGCAAAGTATGCTTCAAAGTTTTCTACGTTGTTGAAGTATGCACCTCACGTAGCTGGGAATGCAAAGGCAAAATATAACAGGTTTGTGAATGGATTGCATCCTGCTATATATACTTTTGTTGTTTCTGGATTGCCTACCAGCTACGCAGAGGCAGTTGAACGATCTAAGGCAGCCGAGGCTGGACTCAGGCGAGGAGGTCCACAGTATACTCCTCCACCACCAGTGTCAACTCAGCAGCCTATATTGCGTCCAAGGGGTTAGAAGTTTAAGAAGACTGGTTCTGTTTCTTCGTATTCTTCGAGTTCGAGTGGATCCCAGAGAGGGAGTCCTGTGATTGCTCCCTACTGTAGCCACTGTGGGGGTAAACATACTATCGAGCAGTGTCGAGGTATGTTTGGTACTTGTTATCAGTGTGGGCAGGAAGGTCATTTCTCTCGAGTATGTCCGAACAGGGGTACGACTTCTTCCCAACCCCAGCCAGGATTTAGAGGTGGCCCCAGTATGATGAGACCTACTGTTCCTGCTCCATCCTTTCAGCAGTCGAGTGTCCCACGATATCGAGGACCGGGTGGTCAGAGTGCCCAAGTTCCTCCTCAAGTGAGAGTGTATGCCATGACTGAGGATCAGGCGAGAGAAGCTCCTGGAGGCGTGATTGCAGGTATTTGCACGCTTTGCGATTATCCTGCACGTGTTTTATTTGATACAGGAGCATCTCATTCATTCATATCTCATGCATTTGTTGCATCTCACGATATTGAGTGTACCCCGTTGTATGATACTTTGTCGATAGCCACGCCAACAGGGAAGATTATTTTGTCTGAGAAAGTTGTGCATAATTGTGTATTGATATATGAGGATAATGTGGAATTTCTGAATTTGATTGTCCTCCCAATGCACGACTTTGATTGTATTGTTGGCATGGATATCTTGATGACGAATCGAGCTACTGTGGATTACGGTCATGGAGTAGTTCGATTTCGACCGATTGATGGACCCAAGTGGAATTTTTATGGCAAGGGTTCCCAAGCCAAAATTCCATTGGTATCTTCCTTGGAAATCTCCCGATTGTTGACTAGCGGAGATGAGGGTTATCTTATCTACGCTGTTGATATTTCGAAGAAGGATTCTTCTTTATCTCAGATTCCTGTTGCGAAAGAATTCCTGGATGTATTTCTCGATGAGATTCCTGATTTTCCTCCTCATCGAGAAGTTGAGTTTAGTATTGATCTTGTACCGGGAACTGCGCCTATTTCGAAAGCTCCTTATCGCATGGCACCATTGGAATTGAAAGAATTGAAAGAACAATTACAGGATCTTCTCGATAATGGATATATTCGACCGAGTGTATCACCTTGGGGAGCTCCAGTTTTATTCGTTCGAAAGAAAGATGGTACTATGTGAATGTGTATCGATTATAGGCAATTGAATCGGACTACTGTGAAAAACAAGTACCCACTTCCTCGTATTGATGATTTGTTTGATCAGCTTCAAGGTACTTCTGTATACTCGAAGATTGATCTTCGTTCTGGGTATCATCAAGTACGAGTTCGAGATGAAGATGTGCCCAAAACTGCTTTTCGTACGAGGTATGGCCACTATGAATTTTTGGTTATGCCTTTTGGTCTCACGAATGCTCCTGCTATTTTTATGGATCTAATGAATCGTGTCTTCCGAGATTATCTTGACCGATTCGTTATTGTATTTATTGATGATATTCTTGTGTATTCGAAATCGAAAAAGAAGCATGCTGAACATTTGAGACTGGTGCTTCAAATTCTTCGTACTAGTCACTTATATGCTAAATTGTCCAAATGCGAGTTCTGGATGGACAAAGTGATATTTTTAGGCCACGTCATTTCGAGACATGGCATATCCGTTGATCCTACTAAGGTTGAAGCCGTATTGATTTGGCCGAGACCTGCGAATGTTCCTGAGATCCGTAGCTTCATGGGTTTAGCTGGCTATTATCGACGTTTTATTGAAGGATTTTCGAAAATAGCTAAACCTATTACTCAATTGACGCAGAAGAATCAACGATTCATTTGGTCAGATGAATGTGAAGCTAGTTTTCTTGAATTGAAGACGAGATTGACCACAACACCTGTGCTTACTATTCCCTCAGGTACCGGAGGATTTGTGGTGTGTACAGATGCGTCTGGTAAAGGTTTGGGATGTGTTATGATGCAACATGGCAAAGTGGTTGCTTATGCGTCTCGTCAATTGAAATCTCATGAAACACGTTATCCTGGTCATGATCTCGAATTGGCTGCCCTTGTGTTTGCTTTGAAGATCTGGCGCCATTACTTGTACGGAGAAAAGTTTGTTATTTATTCAGACCATAAGAGTCTGAAATATCTCTTTTCTCAATCTGATTTGAATATGAGGCAACGCAGGTAGATGGATCTCCTGAAGGATTTTGATTGTGAGATTCAATATCACCCTGGATCGGTGAATGTTACTGCGGATGCCTTGAGCCGTAAAGTTCATGATTCTGTATTAGCTTCTGTTTGTGTCGCCAAAGTACATGAGGATATATGTACTTCTGGTTGGACTTTTCACTCGAATTGGAATTCTGTAATTGTCTCAGCATTACAAATTAAGCCGAACTTGATATCAAAAAATACGAAAGGCCCAACGAAGTGATGCTCAGATCCAAAAGTAGAAAGAACTTGTATCTGCAGGACATCAGTCTGGATTCCAGATTTCTTCTGATGGTTCTTTACGACTTAATGGTCGGCTGGTAGTCCCTAATGATTCTGATTTGAAATCTGCCCTTCTTCGAGAAGCACATTGTAGTAAATACAGTATTCACCCTGGAGGTCGAAAGATGTATTTGACATTGAGACCTCAATTCTGGTGGAAACGTATGAAGAAGGACATTGCTGAGTTTATTTCTAAATGTCTTGTCTGCCAGCAAGTGAAAGCCGAGAGAATGAAATCTGGAGGATTACTCCATAGTCTCGAAATCCCGAAATGGAATTGGGAACACATTTCTATGGATTTTGTGACTCATTTACCTCGTTCTCCCAAGGGCTGTGATGCTATTTGGGTTATTATTGATCGGCTTTCGAAATCTGCACATTTTATTCCGTATGAGCGGACTTATCCCTATAAGAGAATGACTCGTTTGTACATTGAGAATGTTGTGAGACTGCATGGTGTGCCAGTCTCAATTGTATCTGATTGTGATCCCAGGTTTGCTTCTAAATTCTGGGGTAGTTTTCAGGAAGCGATGGGTACGCGTTTGGCTATGAGTACTGCTTATCATCCTCAAACTGATGGCCAGACTGAGCGTACGATTCAAAAGTTAGAGGATATGTTGCGTGCGATAGTGATGGATTTCAAGATGGGATGGCAAGATGCCTTACCATTGGTTGAATTTTCATATAATAATAGCTTTCAGACGAGTATCGGTACGGCACCGTTTGAAGCTCTATATGGGAGACGATGTAGATCACCGTTATTCTGGGATGAGATTGGTGAGAGACAATTGACTGGACCTGAAATGATACAGGAAATGAATGATAAGGTTCAGTTAATTCGGCAGCGGATGAAAGCTGCTCAGGATCGTCAGACGAGTTATACGAATAAACGAAGACGACCCTTGGAATTCCAGAAGGTGATAGAGTGTTTTTGAAAATATCTCCCTTTAGAGGCACTGTTCGATTTGGTATGCGATGTAAATTATCTCCTCGTTATGTTGGTCCATACGAGATTCTGGATCGAGTTGGTGATCTTGCGTATCGATTGGCATTGACACCAGCTCTATCTGCTATTCACGATGTGTTTCATGTTTCTATGTTGAGGAAATATGAACCTGATCCATCACATGTACTTGCACCTAATGAGGTTGAACTTGATCCTTCTCTTTCCTATGTCGAACAACCTGTTCGTATTATGGATTGAAAGGAAAAGATATTGCGAAATAAATCGATTCCTCTAGTTCGAGTACAATGGACACGACATGGTGTGGAAGAGTCGACGTGGGAATTGGAAAGCAAAATGCGAGATTCGTATCCGCATTTGTTTGATTCTATGTCATCTGTTCCATTGTATTCAATGTATATCGATCCGTTTACTGATTTTAGCTTTGATAAGTACTATAACTGGTGACATATTATATGTTTGCCGATGTTATGTATATAGAGATGTTTGAGATTTCGAGGACGAAATCTTTTAAGTTGGGAGAAATATGAGACCCCGAAATAAAATAGCATTGATGCCATTTTTGTAAATAAGTTGAAAAATATTCAATTTATTTTGATGACATTTTCGTAAATAAGTTGAAAAATAATGAATTAATTTTTAAGAATAAAATATGACATATCTTGGTCATATGAAGTCCAAATGATTTGAGATTTTGATATAACGTAGAAAACTCAAAGATATAGAAGTTTCATGTTTTGAGTTTTGGAAAATTTGATCGTTTGACTTGTCTGAATGGATATATCGATGTTAAAATGATAAAAAGTATATATTATATTATTAATATAATATAATATAATATTAAAAAAATAAAAAAAAATAAAAAAAGATGATAAATATCAAAACCAACCTACGAGAATTCATTTCAGCAGAATCAAATTTGACATAAGGCATGAGAGGGAGAGAGGAGAAGAAATGAGGTTTTCGATTTTATTTTCGATCGTGCGACTTATCGGTTTATCCAATCGACGAACCGACTTCAGATCTAGGATCGTTGACACGAGGTCTTCGATTTGAGGTATAAATTTCATAGTTTTGGTGATGTTTGAAACTCGTCGATTTTTGAATAAATCCGATAAATTGTTAAATCATACTGGAATTGAATATTGTATGATTTTAACGAAGTAGAGATGATTATAGTGATATTATTTTGAATTATTCTCAATTTATTATAATTAGGAAATTTAACCATTGAGATTGAAGAATTATTTGTCAGTGGTTATTAATTCTAATTATATATGCGGTAGAGTAACCGACAAGAAACTAAGTTTTGAAGTCGGAATTGAATTATGATATGATTATGATTTGATATGAATTTTTGAAGTTTCAAAAGATATTTGAAACTCATATTAATGATTTGGATTATGTTATTGATTGGAATGAGTATGTTATTGATGTAGATAAAGTATTATACCGATATCTTCAGGCTACATCAATTGGAAACGAAGAATTGGGGTATGTTGCGATCGGGTAACATACGACAGGTATCCGTATTATATGATATATGTCGGCTTGATTGGATTGATTGAAATGAGATTATATGTCTATATGCCTTATTTGTTGATTGATGTGGCATACATGACATTGAGATTGAGATATCGATGTATAAAATAAATGTTTTGTTAACACACATCGTTTGATGCATACATCGATACATGACATGCACGTTGAGCTATGATCCTTGGATACCCTGATATGATTTGATTGGATTCTGGGGTTTGTGAACACAATTGCTATGTTGGTATTATATGACCCGTAAAGCATAGACATTTGTGGCCCCGATGATTGGATATGAGATTTGGGATTTGATGGCGCTTTGTCGACGCTATCATACGAGTATCCCTTATTGAGGCCGGTGTGCCAGCTCGAGCATTGATTTGATAGCGATTCGTTTGATTCTGACATGTGCTCAGTGGATGGGCATTTGACCTGATACCTCCACGACATACATGCATTGCATACCATATATCATTGTTTAGATATTTGTGGTATATATGATTGGTTGTTCCATACTGAGCTTTGCTCACCCTCAAGGGGGCTGTTGTTGTTTTTGTGTGTGGAAAATGGCAGGTACTCCAGGATATCAGGAGACCGGAGAGGGTACTTCTGGAGGGAGCCACAGCTTGGGCTGATGTTTTATGTTTATGTCTTGTTCCCAGTATATATGTATATGTATCTATATACCGGGGCATGTCCCGAGGATATGAGATGTTTGTATGTGATTGGTTTTGATTACGTGTGGGCATGTTTATGACGTGAGATGAGATACTATTTTTAGTATTAAAATAAAATGTTTTGGGCTCATTGTAAAGGAAATTTAAACTCGTTTTCCGCTGTGATTAATTAACCCTAATCAGATTGTGTTATAATAACGATTAGGAGCTAAGGGCCCCACAGATGAGGAGGAGGGCCTAGGCTTGTGTTCCCTTTGAAAGCTTCAACTTTTTTTTATCAAACTTGATGTGTGTGTGGCGTGAATAATGGAGATAATTTGGAGAGAAATTCTGATTATGGGCTTGTGTTTATGGGGTGTAGGGTGGGGTTTTTGTACTTTAAATACTTTTAATTAATCACTCATAAGGCTTAGGCCCACTAATTCTTAATTAAAGTTTTAAAAATAATTTTGTATTGGAAATTTTGTGAATTTATTAGTCGGATTGCCAAAACATTTGTATTTTTGTTGAAAAACCAACACCGAAAGACTTTACGTCCCGGCGTATAAAATCACCTCAAAAACCCCTTATTTTCAAAATTATGAAAAAGCATCGATCATATTTTAAATAATTAAAAACATCTATTTCATAAAACATTTTCTATTTCTCAGCCCTCGGTCTCCGTTCCTCGATCACAATTCGAATAACCCATAAAAATACATTTTAATGCATGTAAGTAGAAAAATACTTAAAACGTCATGTAGGCATGTCACATAATCAATTAAGCAATTAAAATAAATTAATTAACCATTTTTCGTATTTCTTAGATTTGCAAGCAGTTGAATTACGTCGCCTTAATTTTTGGACCTTACATATTTTACTTCTCAACAGGATCTTGAAATTTAGCACTTGTGTGATCCTCAAAAGTTCATTGATACAACTAGCAGTAGGTTCACATCTCTATGTGATTCGGGACTAAACATGTCCTTATATGAGCATACCCTAGTTGCTACATTCTTAATTATCAACTCCTTGATAATAGAACTTCAGAACTCAAGTCTGATAATACCCAACCAATCATGTTAAACGCCTAGCAGCATCACTTGCATGATTCCTTAGGTATCAAATGATAGTGCCTGCAAGAACCATTTCATTATGTTTAGCGTACAGTATGGTCCCTTCAACTCATATATCCCGACCGATTCGACAACTATTGGTATATCGAGAGCTGTCAAAGAATCGATACTGTGTCATGTCGTAGCTGCATCCATGGTGTATTCTATGAAACCCCTTTCATAATTACCACGAACACTCTGATCAGAGATTTCAAATTACATACACATGAGATCACATAGGATATTCATACCCGAAAGTAAGTGGTGAATCTCCGACTACAATGCATCGACTCCTATATGTTTCGACAAAACACCCAACCTTGCCACATGATGACCCCATGAGAGTCGGTAAACAAATCAAAGTGCAATGCTAGCATATAGAGTCTCGATGTTGTCCCGGGTCATAAGGACTAATGAATGGTGTACAACCATAAACTATGACGTTTTTACTCGATAAGTGAGAACCACTTGGAAAGTCCTTTATGGAGGTTTGTTCAGTGCACTCTACAAAGAGCACCTATCTGCATTCTCGGACATCACAATGTCCCATACCAATGAAACATGGTACTCACATCGCATATACTAGTTTCAAGCTCGAACGGCCTTTATCCTTCTTAGTGGCAGCTGAATCGATTAGGAACTGTTTAGAATATATAATATTCCAAATATGAGTTTCATGATACCCATCATATGAGCATCTCATATTCTTTCTACAATTTTTATATTCAAGGACTTTATCTATGCAACAAACATGGATATACAGATAAAGATGTGCCAAAACAATAATTTCAAATATTATTAAAATAAAGATTGTTTATACATAGAGTTTCAATGTGAACCCTCGGCCAACACTTGGCTCGACGGGCACCTACTCTAACAGCACAAAGGGACTGCCATGGAAGGGTTACTAGAAAGGATGTTTTTCCAGATGTTTAAGGGTCCTTAGGTGCATGTTTAAAGGCTGGACTAGATAGGATACCTTGATGAACGAAAATTGGGTTTCTATGGGCTAGGGTGTGTATTTTTCATCCTAGGCAAAGGAGACTGCTAGTTGCTAGTTTGGGACACGTTAAATGGTCTATTCATGGTCCTAGATGGGGTGTGCAATGGCTGGAACGGGAGGACATAGGCTGCACTTGCGTTTGGGGGTCGCTTGAGGCATGAAGAGGCGCAGGTTTGGAGTTGTGCTTGCATGGGCTATAGAGCTGGTCTAGGAAGAGTCTAAGGGACTTGGTCAGGGTCTTAGCAGGGTTATCCAGGTCTGGTTGGGTCGGCTAAGGGCTAGGAACGAAAGGGCTTAAGGGTCGAGCAAGCTAGGGTTAAGAATATTAAGTACAGAAAATTCCAGCAAGTTCTAGGCTTGTTCAATGGTTGTAATTGGCTTGATTTGGGTTGTATAGGGTATGGTTAGGTGTTATTAAGTTATGGTTCAAATTTGGTAAGATTTGGTTAAGTTTCGAGTTAATTCGAGTTAAAACCGGGATGTACGTCTAAGTTTTAAATACGAATTGCGAAATTAATCGAGGAGCTTAAGTTTACATCTAAGAAATATTTATGGGTGTATTTTAAGGTGTTATATTAAGTTGGATAGATTTGGGTCGTCGTTTTAAGGTCTAAGGATAATTGGGAAAGTTAGGGTTTCAAGGGCAAAACGATCATTTTACACCTGAAAAATGTTAGACGTCCTGACAGTGCCCTGAATGCTGTTATAAATGTTAAAATGTTTATTTTAAATGTTTATGGAATTTATGATGAAAATTTAATGATAAAAGACATGTTGAATGCTTGGTTTAAAAGAAAAATCATTTATATGTGCATGAATTTTTACAAGTAATGGAAATATGAAAGTTTGAAGGATTTGAATTGATTGTGACTAATACGATGATACGATGATATGTAAGGCCAAGGCTCAGTTGACGGGTGAGAGTGTTGCTGCTGTCCACACTGCCCGGTACCGTGGTAATACGTAGATTGATCCATCGACCTACAGCTAATACGAAAGTCACAATTGAGGATATGAGTTCAATAAAAAAAGGGAAATGTATACGTATATGATAAAAAGGAAAAAGTATATGATGAAAGAAAAAATGTTTAAGTTTATGCTTGTTCATGAAAGGCTATTTTGATTAAATGTATTTTCACTGTTGCTTGCGAATGTATATGTATTACTTGCTATCATGATTAAGGTTCGCTGAGTCAATAGATTCACTAGGTGTGATCGATGCAGGTGAGCATGATTTTGATGAAGGACTTGATGGTTGAACTAGTTGGACTAAATGTTCACAAAAGCTGAGGACCGTCGCTAGTTTTCCGCAAAATTACGTTTATGATTTACGATTAATTTAAAGATTTCTGATGAGAGGATTTAAAATGCTTATACTTTATTTTGAAAAATGTTAGTTTTAGGTTTAGTTGACATTTACAACATTATATTTTGAATTGTGATTTTGAGATTCTCAAATAATTAGTTGGTGAGTTTAATTTAAATGGTGCAAAAGTATTTTAAAGGTATATGTATATATGGCCGAAAGTTTTAAGAAAAAAATTTCTAGTACATTTTAAAAAAACGAGTAATGGAAGTTTCAGTTGGCATCAGAGTAACGTTCCTGCAAAGGGGTGTGCCATCGTCAGTTGCAGAAAGCTCAGTCGTCAAGCCTCAAGCCTATAAGTTTAAATGTTTTTAATGTTATCACTTGCGTGTTTACATGGTTTATACGTTTAAGCTACTTGTTTAAACATTTTTTGAAGCTAAATGGCATTTATATTTAAGTCTGCATGATAAATGATTTTTATGATTAAACCTGCATGGTTTCATTTTTTTTATGCTAAAAGATTAGGTGCTTTATAATTTTATCCATGTTACGATATAAAATAAGAAATTACATGATTTTCATGCATGCTGGCTTCACAGTGGAATTGGACATGTTTAAGAATTTGGTTAATGGACGTAGGAAAGGTTGAAAATGCATGATTTGAGTATATTGACTTTTGGGGTTTAGTACTGATGTTCCACTTATTGGATCATAAGTTAATCATGAAGATTATGAATGCTTTTGGGACATGTAGATTTTCTAAGAAAATACTAATAATTTGTGGTTACTAATTGAGTTAATTTTCGAGAATTACATATAAGGAATAATGATTCGAAGACTACGTCGATCTTTAGAAGTATAAAAATGTATAATTTAAGATTTTAGGTTTTGATGGAAAGGTAAGATTGGTTATGAGAATTGATTTTGGATTTAATAAATTTAAGATTATTTAAAGTTATGTTACGAGAAACCTATAGAATGGAATTAGGAATGCCAAGAACTTATAAGTTAACTGTAAAATTTTCAAAATTTAGGACCAATTGTATAATTTTTGAGGAAATTAAGAACTAATTTTGCAATTTTTAGGAATTTGGGACTAGTTTAGCAATAAGTGATAATTGAATTGTTTAAATGATATGAATTTTTGATGATTTAAGCTTGAAGGGATATTTAAAATTTTGAAATATCTTGATGTTATAAGGAATGGTAATCAAGGGTATTGCTGGATGAATCAATATTGGACTTCAAAAATTAACGTTAGTGCAATAATGTTTTGGCAAATTAAGAATTTAGAATGATAACAATTTAATGTAAAGTTGATCAATTAGTTAAGTTATACGATTAGATATTAAGTTAACATATTTTTGAGAACTTAAGGTTTGATGTATCATAAGTTTTAATCATAATATTAAGAGTTAAAATTATACCTTTGTTAGGGTTAAATTATTTTAGAAAGTTGGACATGATTGATAATTAGGTTAATTGGTTACTTGAAAGACGCATGTAAGAAATGAGATAGACATCATGTGAAAACATCTACTACTTTTTAACTTTAAAATCCTACTAATTTTTTAAAAAAAATTCGAAACTTGTAATTTAAAATACTCAACATTTCCATAATTCAAAATAATTTAACATTTAAAATCTCAAGTGCATAAAAATCTATAAATCGTCAATTAACAAAATTTAACTTAAACACTTAACATGATCATATTAGCTTCAAAATAAAGCATAAAAACCTCTAATTAAATCATTAACGAAATCCTTAAAATTTTGACTATCAAGCTAATGCAGAAAATAAAGTCCATCGGGAGTATACTGCCGGACTCGATCCACTCAAGCATCAGCGCCTCCGTCAGTATCATCATCACCTGCAGCATTCAAACCTTATGAGTTTCATTACTCAGCGCGTTCTAAACATGAGTAACAAATAATACACATACAAGCACATGCATTAAAATCATACTTGTATTTAACATAAACTTGTAAACATAAATAAATCATAAATCGTCAAATTGTAAATATTTTTCAATCGTTTATCATTTATGGGTAAAGTTTTATCCTCGAAGTGACTAGCATTTATCCTCTGGTCGACTAATAAGTCTTAGCTCACCATTGTGCAGGGGACGGGCAATAGGCACCTAAGTAAAATGGAAATACGATCGTTGGGCTCCCTCTAGGGCCTTCTCCCGCAAACGGGCTCCCTCTGGGGTCTTCTCCTTCACTATATTCCAAAAAATCATATATTATATCCTCTCTGTCACAGTCAATTCTCATCATTCAAAATATTTTTTCCTTTTCCTTCTAATCATAAAATATCGTGTCCTTTAAACATTTGAAAAATAGCATTTTAACAGTAAAAATTTCACAGCTTTACCATAAATCACAAAATCTCATATTTTCATCATAAAAGTTATAAAAAATCATTTAGCATGCGTTATGATTCTTCAGGACATCGTCGGTCCTTTCGTACTACCCGGGACATAAAAGGACCATTTTACCCTTGGACTCTAAAATTCTCGATTTTTGCATTTTCTTACTTCTATTTACTCGAGCATATCCCAAATCATTGTCTAAGCTTAAAATTAATTTCCTATATTTTTCTTAGACGTAAACCCGAGCCTTTCGCTTTATTTCCTTAATTACTATACCATGAAGCGTTTTAATCCCGAAATAAATCAAAACTTAATATTTTCTTCCCAAAATTTAAACATAAGCTTTTTATACCTAAAGTACCCTCATGAGCCACGAACCACAACCCATGAGCCATGGTTCGAACCACTTTACTTTCCCTAGGCTATGTTTGAACCCTACACCTTAAACCACGGCTCCTAGGCTATGTTCGAACCCTACTTTAAGCCACTTTACTTTTCCTAGGCTATGTTCGAACCCTACTTTAAGCCACGGCTCCCCCCTAAACCCGAACCACCCTCGAGCCACCGTCGACCAAACCGTTCCCAGACCCTCTTGGACCCCAACCGAACCAGCTTTGACAAGCGCACCAGCCCCCAGCCCAAGCCAAGCTGCGTGGTCCCCCTCATCTTTCCTCATACGTGTGCCTCAGCACTCGTTCCTAACCAGAGCGCTCGACTCTGCACCAGCCCATCGGTCCACTTCTTAGGACCACCCTGAACCCTTCTAGGCCAAGCCTAGCCTCCGAGCCCTCTCCTCCCTCGCCTACACAACCCATGCGCACACGAGCCCTAAACCCATCCCAAGGCCGCGACTCCTATTCCCTTGTGCATCCAAGAGTCCAGCCATGCTAGGAATCTCCTTGTACCCCAAACACCACCATAACAGAGCCTTGACCGAACATGGCTAGGCCGCTGGTCCAACCGCCCCCTAGCCGATCACTATGCCCCAAGAAAACCCTAGCAAACCCTAGGTCCATCCTCCCTTGTCCATGCATGGTTCCAACCCTCGTTTCTTACCTAAATGTCTTTGTTCTCGTCCTTTAATCATACTCTAATGGCAACGTATCCTAAGGAATCATAACATATTTCAAACAAGCGTAAAATCATCAAAACTTTGAAAATAATAGTCAAAACGTTAAGAAATTTGAACTCAAATATTTTTCATGCAAAAATACATGAAACATGCATAATATGATTTGAATGATGCGTCAAAGGAATTTAGAAACGTGCCTTTGCATTTAAAACGCTCGAATATACGATCGTTGGCATGGGGCGCAAAGGCGGACGAACATGCGACGAAGAATCCTTGTTTCTTCCTCCTCAAATTTTCGAAAATTGTGTGTGTTGTATGTGTGAGATTTTCGGCTGATATGATGTACAAAATACCTGGGATTTCGTTTAATAGATTTTAATTTGCATGTTAATGGACTTAGGTTTGGGCCTTGGGGTTTAGGAGCAATTGGACATATTAATCTTAGGTAAATTAGGTCCAATAACACATATTTAATTGATAAATAAAGTTTAAAAAATTAATTTTCAAAAATAATAATTTGATCATTTAAAACTCCTTCATCTGCCCAAAACCAGTTTCCCAGATAAAATCAAGTTCGTCTCGTAAAATAATTTGAACTATATCATTTTTAGAAAAATTTAATCATATTAATAAGCCTTGAAAATACTTATTGAAAATATTTTATCTTGGTCGTCCCCGACCTCCTTTCCACATCATATTATCGAATATAAGAATAGAATCCTTCAATTTCATGAAATCGTGTACTTTAAACCTTTAAACATGTAAAATATATCATGTAAGCATTTAAAATCAATCAAATAAAATTAATATGCAATTTAAATCATTTGCATGCATGTGATTTACGTGTACTCTTCAAGCGTTGCAAATCTCCTCCCTTAAATAAAATTTCGTTCTCGAAATTTTCATAGTCTTGATTATCGAAAAGCTTAGGCTCCCTCATTCACTTCATACTTAATCCACTTGGCTTAAATTTTGTATTCTATCATGATTTCGCTGCGTACTCTGATATGACATCTTCCAATTTATATATTTATGCCAAAGTTCTTGATCTCAAGGAACTCAAAGATTTCACTAACTTTATGTTCTCTATCAATTATAAATTCAAACTACCTTAAGCTATTTTATCTTCCCAATGATTAATTAATTGATTGGTTTTACTTTGAGTCATCCTGACTGTATAATTTAATTTTCCCAAAATATATTTCTTATTGCCAAACTCAGTTTCGATCCATAGTCATCTTATAGTATCCATGATTATAAAACACCTTAATGACTGGTACTTATTAAAACATCATCCTTATATATACCAGACATATTGTCCTTACCACCATAATCAATATTTTTTTTCCTTAAATCCCAAGCATTCCAAGTATGGAGTCCCCATTCCACATCATGATTTGATTCTAAATCTCACTATCCAATTGAACACTTATATGTAACCTTGGAATTCAAGATAATGTCCTATGAACTTATACTTACAAAATCTTAATGCCATATGGAAGAAATCTTTTGTCCACCTTCCAATATAATTTTTACTCCTAGTATCGTGTAACTACAAAATTTATTGTGCTACTCTTTCCTCGATGCTTATCTATATTCTATGACTTATTTCACGTAAGGTAGTTATCTAATTGTTATCCCAAAAAGTAGAATAATTTTCTTATCTCAGAAATGTCATTTCTTAACTTACTGTGGTCAAGATAATTCAAGGTCCTACATATCCCAATTTAAGTGTTTTAGCATTCCTAAAATCCAAACTTAATATTCACAGGGTAAATCCTTGACCCAAAAATAATATTTCCTATATTGGGACTCGAAAATTT
Source organism: Primulina tabacum (assembly GCF_025594145.1). NCBI lineage: Eukaryota > Viridiplantae > Streptophyta > Magnoliopsida > Lamiales > Gesneriaceae > Primulina > Primulina tabacum. Next base: position 15,775,182 of record NC_134557.1, on the reverse strand, counting down.
ATTCATGAGGTTTCAGTTCCATCTATTACCATAAATATCATAGTCTATAGAACCTAGCATCCATAAATCATAAATTATTTGCATAATAAAACTTACTACATATTTCCAATACATATTTCCAATTGTTCCCAAAATAAATGTATCCTAGTAACAATTATACTCTTAATCACTAATTAGAAATTAGATTCTCAATTTCATAATCTCAAAAGAAACAACTATTTTATGACACTACGAGTTGTTTCTTAATAACTTTAAATATTTTCCCAAATGAATCCATCATCAAAGTTCAAAATGGAGGTTTCTGGACATTAGAAATCACAGCAATTGCAGTGTCAACCCAAAATGAAATTCTTTATTTTAACTTACTTCTCACATTTCGCAACTACCTCGTATAGTCCCCAAATAATATTTTTCTCGAACCTTATAAACTGAATCTTACAAAAATTATACGAACTCCAATATTCTTTGTTAGTATTCCTCTATTCCTTCATACCATTACTTCCATAGTTTTGCCTAACATCCCAATATACACGAATTCCGTTTACTTATTTTCTCCCTCCATCATTTGTCCCACCAATTATCTTACTTAAATTATGCAATCTACCATACAAAACTCCCAAACTTTTCGATACCAGCAATTGTTGAACCCAAAGGTATTTGTATCTTACGATAAAACAAAAAATAATAATATTGTCGATTAAATTTTATTCTTAATATTTATATCTTTTGTTCTTCACGTCATAAACTTATAACACCTATAATACAATCGTAATCCTCTATAACCCACTATGATACCCAAGAATTATTAATTCGACGAATCTTACTTTCTCATCAAAATCGATAATACCCATATTTCTCGTTCCTTTTAGGACATCCTCATACTTACTTATCTGTCTAATTTCCTCAATCGCAATTCCTTATATAACCCTTAATTTGTAATTTACTTGTTGACTACATTCAAATAGACCCTTTTATTTTTCAGTAAATTGCAAACTAAATCCCAAAGTTCTCGGATTATTCGATTAAGCCTAGCTTATCGCATTCCTAGCTCCTCAAACTATCGAATTTAATGCAAAACAGCTCTTATAGATTTCAAAAATTGCTACAATGACCTCATAATTCTCCTAAAATTTGCAATCAAGACCCAAATATTCTTGAATTCTCCAATTTAGCCCCAAAATTTTCGCATTTTAGCCCTCCAAGTTTTCGGATTCATACACTAAGCCCTCTAGATTTTTGAATTATAGCAAAATCACCCTCAATATTTCCAAAAACTTTCAATTAAGTCCCTCAAATTATTTTAATTATTATAATTCAATCCATAAGTTCATGATTCCTTAAAATTCAGCCCATAACTATTAATTTCGAAATTTGCTTCCTTCACCGCGTAGAATTCAAAACATATAGTCCTAAATCCCCAAGTTCACCTCGCCTCAGCTTAATCCTATGTAGTGCAGAATTCAAGCTATGCGAAACCAAATTCTCCTCACGTCTCGGAAGCATAACTGTACACATCGTCCAAACCAAGAAACCAACATGCATTTTAAAATTTTAAAATACGACTAACCTCCTAATTCATGTAACATAAAAGCATTTAAAATTCAACATATAAAATTTAAAGCAATAAAAACTCACAGACTTGAGGCGTGACATCTCGAGCTTCTCGGAGTGACAGTAACACAATCCTTTCGGGATGCTTCGCTCTGATATCAATTGAAACGTCTAATACTTTTTAACTTTAAAATCCAACTAAATTTTTTTTTAAAAAAAGTCGAAACTTGCAATTTAAAATACTCAACATTTCTATAATCCAAAATAATTTAACATTTAGAATCTCAAGTGCATAAAAATCCCTAAATCGTCTATTAACAAAATTCAACTCCAACCTTTAACATGATCATACTAGCTTCAAAATAAAGCATAAAAATCTCTAATTAAATCATTAACAAAATCCTTAAAACTTTGACTATCAAACTAATGATGAAAATAAAGTCAATCAGGAGTGTACTGCCGGACTCGATCTACTCAAGCGTCAGCACCTCCCTCAATATCATCATTACCTGCAGCATTCAAACCTAGTGAGTCTAATGACTCAGCACGTTCTAAACAGGAGTAACAAATAATACATATACAAGCATATGTATTAAAATCATGTTTTTATTAAAATAAACTTGTAAGCATAAATAAATCATAAATCATCAAATCGTAAAGCTTTCAACTGTTTATCATTTCGGGAGGCATTTTGATACTTGAAAGTAACTAGCCTTTATCTTCTGGTCGACTAATCAGTCTTAGCTCACCATTGCACATGGAGATGGACACTAGGCACCGACGTAAAATGAAAATATGATCGTTGGACTATCTCTGGGCCTTCTCCCGTAAATGGGCCCCCTCAGGGCCTTCTCCATTACGATATTCCGAAAAATCATATATCATATCATATTTGTCACAGTCAATTCTCATCCTTCAAAATATTTTTTCATTTTACTTTTATTCATAAAATATCGTGTCCATTCCAAATTTGAAAAATAACATTTTAACTGCAAGGTCCAGGAATTTAATTCACGTAACCTGAATGCATGCAATCTAGGATTTTATTTAATTATGTGTTTAATTATTTTTATGCATTTTATGCATAAGTATTGCATGCTAGATTTTATTCCATGAAATTTTAAAAATTCATGCATTAGGGTTTCTAGATGCATTTCGCGCTCGATCGTCGATCGAAGACCGGAGAATTATCAGGAAAATTATTTTAATTACATGTTTAATTTTTATTTACGAATATAATTATTTTAAATGTATTTTTCAAGAATTGGGCTTTGTTGTGTATTTTTACCCGTCGAAGCATATTTTAATCGGTAAGCAAATTTTATCAAAATGAAGGACTTTTTGAGGTTTCAGACAATATTTTGAAAAACTTACCAAAATGATATATTTTTCAGAAGTGTGTTTGAGCTTGCTGGGCTTGTTTTTAAGCTTAGTGGACTCTAAATCAATTTTTTTCTTTTAAAACATGATTAAGGCCCATTAGTAAATTGTTTCTATTTAACAACCCCACTAATCAAACCTTAACCCGATCTCCTTCACATCAGCTGAAACTCACCCTCCCCATAATAGCCATTTTCAAAATTTCCAGTAGCCAGGCCTCGACAGTAGCATTTTCTTTGCAAGATAACTCCCCGGCGCTTCCCCGTGGTGCAACCCTCTGATTTTCTTGCTTAAATTCTCAAAGCCACACCGTGTACTTTCTTTCATGCATCATCCATGTCAGTTATGCTGTTATTCGTTCCATGTTTTATTTAAAGTGCTCGGATTTTTGCTTATTCATAGTCACCTTTCTCGGTTATGCCATGCATCTCTCGGTTTCGATACATACTCACGTTTTCACTAATTTGATACAAGGGGCTGCTGCGTTTCCAATGTTTAGGGTATGTTCACAATGACAAGATGCTGTCTTGAGGCTAGGATGAGTTTTGGTTGCGTTCAGTTATAGGCCGAGAAGTGTAGCAGCAAAGTGTTTCGATTTGGGAGAGTAGATCGGATGAAAGGCGAAACCAGCGGTGCATAGGCTGAACCAAGCCATGGACCAGACTCTAGTGGGTCTGGGACACGACCTTGGAGGGCTCGACCACTGCTGGGACCGGCTTGGAAGTCGATCTTGTGTGGAGAATGAGGATGGCTGCGTGTTGTGCTTCGGCTGGCCTCGGGGATACGTTCGTTTCTATGCCTGCATGGGGCTGTGTCCGTGAGTTGATTCAGTCTAGGAGAGTCCTAGAGTTGTCTAGGAGGGGCTGGTTCGAGGTTGGACCGAGCAAGTTAGGTGTAGGTTCGATATTTGGGTGATCATAGCAGCTAGGGTTTGGGTGATGGCTCGCTGGATTTTCCAGCTGCTGTACAGGGACTTGTTCGATGGTTTAAGGGGCTGGTCATGAGGTTTTTACTTTTAGATGTTTATTAGATGTGGTAAAAAGTTGGAAAAATTTTGGTTAAGTTTCGATTCGATTCAGGTTAAAACCGCGACCTCGGTCCAAATTTTAAAACGAATCGGTTAATTTGTATAATGGGCTCGAGTTTACTTCAAAGAATGCTTATAAATATGTTTTGGTACATTTTAAGGAGTTTGGTAAGCTTCGGGCAAATTTTAGAGGTTCAGGGGTAAAACGGTAATTTTTGGGTTTCCAACGGCAAAATGGTCATTTTGCACCCGGGATGAGATTTTCGTTCTGGCAGCGCCCTGAGCACAAATTTATCATATTTTAAATGTTTATGCATCATGATCACGATTTTTAAGATTTTATAAAAATATGCGTTGCATGCTTGGATTAAAAAAAATTGCATATGTGCATCATTTTTTTAAGTGATGAAAAAGATGATGTTTTGAATGATTGGAATTAGTTATGACTATCGAAGTATATGTAAATGCATAATACGTATATGTAAATGATGATAATGAGGCCTAGGCATAGTGGATGGGTAATACTGTCAATGATGTCTGACAGCCGCCGGATACCGCATGTGAGGCCCGGGGCCAAAGAGGGCGGGGGATGATCGCCGGTGCCATGAGGTTGCACGGACAATGAGCGGCTCCTGGCAGGCTTCTAGGTGGAGGGAACATGAATGAACAGATCCCACACCGGAATGAGAGGGATTCCGAGACTGTTCAATGTAATCGACTATACAGTTGAAAAGGGCTTAAAAGATTTGATTTTTACTACTCATATCACGAAGGTGCATCTTCTTTTCGGTAGCTCATCACATAAGAACTCCAAAGTTAAGCGTGCTTGACTTGGGGCAATTTTGGGATGGGTGATCCTCCTGGGAAGTTTCCCAGGGTGCGTGTGAGTGAGGACATAAGCACGCTGGAAAGACCCGTCTTGATACAGTGAGGACAGTCGTCGAGTCTGGGCGTTACAGTTGGTATCAGAGCCGACCTCTCTTAGTACGGTGTGGTTCGGGGACGAACCAAGCTGAAGCTGGTGGGCATGTGAGGCCCGGGGCCGAAGAGGGCGGGGGGTGATCGCCGGTGCCATGAGGTTGCACGGACAATGAGCGGCTCCTGGCAGGCTTCTAGGTGGAGGGAACATGAATGAACCGATTCCACACCGGAATGAGAGGGATTTCAAGACTGTTCAATGTAAATGGACTATACAGTTGAAGAGGGCTTAAAAGATTTGATTTGTACTACTCATATCACGAAGGTGCATCTTTTTTTCGGTAGCTCATCACATAAGAACTCCAAAGTTAAGCGTGCTTGACTTGGGACAATTTTGGGATGGGTGACCTTCTGGGAAGTTTCCAGGGTGCGTGTGAGTGAGGACATAAGCACGCTGGAAAAACCCGTCTTGATACAGTGAGGACAGTCGTCGAGTCTGGGCGTTACACCGCAGTTCTATGTATGATGGATCCATCGTAAATGATGATGTACGATAGTCACCTCTAATGAACTGATTTCACTAAAGGATAAAGGATGAATGATGAATGAGCTATTTTTACACGTCATGATTTTACACGACACGTTTATGTTACGCTTTTAAATTTCATTAAAGATATGTTGAGTATGATATTTTTCATTGTTGTGTGCTATGTATAGGTATTTGATATTTATGGTACAGGTGTATTGAGTCTTTAGACTCACTAGGCGTGTGTGATGCAGGTGAGTTTGATGTCGAGGGGACTTGAGGTGCTAAACTCTGAGTCGGCAGACCTGGTGGGCGACACGACCCGAGGACCTCATGATTTTCCGCACATTTAAGATTTTATGTTATTGAGAGGATAAGAGCATTTCATACGCTGTTTTATTTTACTGTTTGATGTTAGGATTTTTACTCGTTTGTGCTCCGTTATATTTTATTGGTAATTAATTATGATTATTTTTAAATGATATTTTTAAGTAGGACTGCATGCATGCAATTTATTTAAATGCTTAATTTCAAAATGTGAGCTAAATAAAAAAAAATATTTCCGCGCTTTTAAGACGATAGACGTTGAAGTTGGTATCAGAGCAAGGGTCCTGTATAGGGTTGTGCCGCCGCCAGCTTCTGCAGCTCAGTCTTCAAACCTCAAGTCTGTAAGCTTTTATGATTTAAATGTTTTAAATGATTTACTGTTATCACCAGCATGTTTACATGATTTACGCTTTATGACGATCTATTGTATATGTTTAACTGTTTTTATGATTTAAGGATTTACCCTTTTTTTAAAAAAAAACTAGATTAATTGCATGATGGGTTTACGTTTATAAATTTGGCTGTATTCAGATCATGCATCCGAGACGAGACCCCAGCGTTGACAGACAGGATGAGATTCCTGGAGGTGACAGGGGACCTCCACCACCCCCGCCAGGGGACCCAGCTATCCGAGTTCTGGAGGGTATGGCTAGGCTACTGGAGCAGGTATAGCAGGCTCCTAGGCCTCAAGTGGATGCTTTTGAGCAGTTCCGTTGGCTCAACCAGAAGGAGTTCGGGGTACTACTGATCCGTTCTTAGCTGAGGGATGGATTCGATCTCTAGACTGCACTATGCGTATATTCAGATGAGGGATGTCGACCGGGCCAGTTGCGCCATCTATATGTTGAGAGACAATACGTCCCTGTGGTGGGAGGGAGCCGCTCATGCTGTGGACTTGGCTACCCTTACATGGGACAGGTTCAAGGAGTTGTTCTATGGGAAGTACTTTTCAGCCGACGTCAGGGGCCGCATGACGAGAGAGTTTATGAGTCTCCGCCAGGGGGACTCATCTTTGGCAAAGTTCATCCGCAAGTTTGATAGGGGCTGTCATTTTGTGCCCATGATAGCGAGGGATGCCGATTAGAAGCTGCGGCACTTTTTAGATGGACTGAGACCCACCCTCCGCCGGGATGTCATGCTAATGATGCCAGAAGGTTACGATGAGGCCACCACCTGCGCTTTCAGGCGGTGTAGGCTCTGCGGAATATAGATTTTGAGATGCAGCTCTCAGCTGCACCAGCATCAGTCCAGCTCTCAGCTGCAGAAGAAGCAATTTTCAGGGCCGTCGAGGCAGCAGGGGTAGCAGAAGCCCCAGGGTCAATTTAGGAGGCCCCAGCAGCAGAGACCTCCTCAGGCGACAGTGGCGCCTAAGCCAGATGACAGGCAGCCATGCCCGCAGTGCAACTAGTTCCATGTCGGCAGGTGCCTATGGGGGACTTTCAGATGTTTGTTTGTGGACATGAGGGCCACAAAGCAGCAGACTGCCCAAAGAACACGGGCCCCAATACTGGCAGGGCCTATGTGATACATGCCGAGGAGGCCGATGCAGAGCCAAACTCGACACTGATTACTAGTAACCCTGTTGTTTAAGATTTTAATTTACCTTACGATTGAATGGATTTTATGATTGTATGAGGATTTATTTTTGGGATTTATAACTTAGAAAGATATAGGATGCATGTTCTACCTAGTTGAGATCAAGAATTTAATTGTTTGATTTGAGAAATTTTAGGGATCCAACTGTAATAACTGATAATCTAAGGACCAAAGCGCAACTTTCGAACTTTAAGGGGCTAATTCGAAATTTTGGTTATTCTGAGGGTTAATTTCAAATTTTTGGGAAACGATGTTTGGGTTAATGCAGTGAATTTTTTGAGGATTTTGGGTTAATTGCCGATAAGAAATTCCTTAAGTTCAACAGTATTAGATTTGATGGTATGTTTTGTCGCAGGAAGGATATATATTGCAGGTGTAGCCGTGCATGCATTGCTAGAATCAGGGGCTACTCATTCGTTTATATCTGAAGCCTTCGTCAAGCGACTAGGAATTATACCAGTAACGATGGATTCAGGGTTTAGAGTATCGATCTCATTTGGGGATCAGATGTTAACTTCTCGGATAATGAGAGGATTGGGGCTTAGCTTGCAGCAGAAGGCAGTACAGGCAGATCTGATAGTACTACCGTTGCCAAAGTTTGATATCATCTTAGGCATGGACTGACTATCTTCTCATGTTGCAGTCATATATTTTCGATAAAGGTCTGTATCTGTCAGACCGCCCAGTGGGAAGCCGTTTGTTTTCGAGGCAGCTAGACATCAGCAGATGTCGCAAGTCATTTTCTGCTTGTGTACGAGGAAGCTTATGGGGAGAGGTTTCCAGGCGTTCTTAGTCAGCATCGTATTAGTGACAGAGCCAGTCAGTCAGAGTCTGGAGGACGTTGATGTGGTCAGGGAGTTCCTCGGTGTTTTCCCTGACGATGTTTCGGGCATCCCACCAGACAGAGAGGTGGACTTTTCGATTGAGCTTATGCCAGGCACAGTTCCGATATCTAAAGCACCCTACCGGTTAGCGCCTGCAGAGATGAAGGAGCTCAAAGATCATATTCAGGATCTGTTAGATAAGAGTTTCATTCGCCCTACTTTTTCTCCTTGGGGTGCGCCAGTTCTGTTTCTCAAGAAGAAGGATGGCAACATGCAACTCTGTATCGATTACGGAGAGCTAAACAGGGTCACAGTCAAGAATAAGTATCCATTGCCAAGGATCGAGGACTTTTTTGATCAGCTGCAGGGAGCATCAGTGTTCTCAAAGATAGATCTTCAATCCGGGTACCATCAGCTGAAAGTGGGAGAGACTGACATGCATAAGACAGCCTTCCGAATGCGTTACGGGCACTATGAGTTTATGGTGATGCCCTTCGGACTGACGAACGCGCCAGCGATCTTCATGGATCTCATGAATCGCGTGTTTCAGCCATAGTTGGATCAGTTGGTCATAGTTTTCATTGACGATATTTTGATCTATTTGAAGAGCAGGGAGGAGCACAGTCAGCACCTGAGGACAGTAGTGCAGACTCTACATGACAGACAACTGTATGCCAAGTTCAGCAGGTGTGAGTTCTGGCTTGACCGGGTGGCATTCTTGGGCCACATAGTATCTCAGGATGGCATAGAGGTCGACCCCAGCAAGGTAGAGGCAGTCAGAGATTGGTCAGTTCCTAAGAGAACGACAAAGATCCGTAGTTTCTTGGGATTGGCAGGTTACTACAAGAAGTTCATTCAGGGCTTCTCTTCTATTACGGTGCCTATAATTGCCCTGACGAAGAAGAATGTCAGTGTTTATCTGGGGACCTGAGTGTCAGGAGAGCTTTGACAGACTGAAGCTAGTGTTGACCACTGCACCAGTACTAGCTAGGCCATCAAGGCAAGGAGAGTTTGTGGTCTATATCGATGCATCGAAGCTTGGTTTGGGCGCAGTTCTGATGCAGTAGGACAGAGTGATACCATACGCATCCCGACACCTGAAGGTCTATGAGAAGAACTATCCGACTCATGACCTTGAGCTAGCAGCAATGGTATTCATCCCGAAGATCTGGAGACACTATCTGTATGGGGAGAGGTGCAGGATTTTCACATGCCATAAAAGCCTGAATTACTTCACACATAAGGAACTGAATATGCGACAGAGGAGGTGGCTTGAACTGGTGAAAGACTATGATTATGATATTAGCTACCATCCGGGTAAGGCTAATGCGGTTGCAGAGACCGCTTCAGGCTAAGATTCAGATATTTGAGCTTGCAGTTGATGCCAGGGGCGAGGCCCCGAATCTTGCTACTCTGACAGTACAGCCGACTCTGAGGGACAGAATTCGGGCAAGGGTAGACTTCTAACGAGCAGTTGCAGAAGTGGAGATAGAGGGACGAGACTAAGAGCCAAAGACTGTATACAGTTGTGGATGACATAGTCAGGTATAGGGACCGCCTATGGGTTCCTGACTGTGATACTCTTCGAGCTGGTATCTTGAGCGAGGCCCACAGCACCACGTACCCCATCCATCCAGGGAGTACAAAAATGTATAAGGACCTACAGACTATGTACCAATGGTCGAGCATTAAGCGAGATATTGTTTGTCTCCGAGTATTTGACTTGTCAGCAGGCCAAGGCAGAGCATCAGATACCTGCAGGGAAGCTAAGACCACTCCCTATTCTCGAGTGGAAATGGGAGAATATTACCATGGATTTTGTGACAGGGCTTCCGAGGACGATTGGAAGATTCAATGCCATATGGCTAATTGTCGATCGGCTCACTAACTCAGTTCATTTCTTACCGATCAGTAAGACATTTACCATGACTCAATATGCAAAACTGTATATCAGAGAGACAGTCAGACTGTATGGGATTCTAGTGTACATCGTGTCAGACAGGGATCCGAGGTTCACGTCTGTATTCTGGAAGAGTCTCCATCAGGCGTTGGGTACGAAGCCACTGTTCAATACTGCTTTTCATCATCAGACAGACGGTCAGTCAGAGAGGGTGATTCAGATTCTGGAGGACCTACTTCGAGCTTGCATGATCGACTTCCAGGGCAGCTGAGAGCCGAAGTTACCTCTTTTGGAGTTCACATACAACAACACTTATCAGGCATCGATTGGTATGGCTCCATACGAGGCACTGTACGGGAGGAAGTGTAGGTCGCCAATTTATTGGTACGAGGTTGGGGAGCGAGCAGAGTTGCGTCCGAATATTGTCAAACATACAGCAGATCTTGTAACGTCCCGAAAATTTGAAGGTCCACGTAAACCACATGCATGCAAGTTATTAATTTCTTTTTTTGTATTTTATTAAATTGTTAAATTATCTATTTAATTTTAAAATGATTTTTAACGATGCATTATTTATTATTTGCATTATTTTAAATTATTACATATTTATTTGATGCACGTTAAAATATTTTCTCAAGTTTCATGTTTCAGACGAATATTCGATGGATCGAGGAAAGGAGACCGGCGACGATTTAGGCAATTTTAAAATGTGGTATTTTATTTCAAGTCAAGAAAGTGACATTTTAAAATGATTTATTAAGTTTTTAGCATTTTTAAAGCATAATTTAATTTATTAAGTGAATTTAAGATTTTAAACTTTTAAAATTTAACACATGTGTATTATAATTCAGATTTAGGGATGCTGTTATTTTAGTGTGGAATTAGTATTTTATTTAGTATACAAATTGATTATTAGTATTTTAATATCCTAATTAAACCCTTTAATGCCCCCCACTAACCCACTAACACACACACGTTACTCTCACACACACATACACATATACACACACACTTGGCTTATACACATACACACACATTTCCTTGCATTCCATTTCATTTCTCATGGAAAAACCTAGGGCTCTAAGTTCTTTTAGCAGCCAGCTTTTCATTTCTAAATTTCTGAAGATTCACGATCCTTTTCGGGCAAGCAATCGTCTCCCGGTAATCTCCCGTGATCCACCGCGTTGGAATTCGTTATCTTCGAGCGTTTAAACACAAAGGCGTGTATATTCTTTCGTTTTCACATCGATCTTGTCATAGTAATTATTTTAATGTATATTGTATGAAAAACATGTGTAGGTTATGCAAACGTTTGAGCAAAAATGTTTGAAACGATTTTGGATCTCAAAAACCGAGTCTGTTGTCTTTTCAAATACTGTGAATTTTCGGTCGATTTTCTGGAAAAACTATAACACATAAAACATATCACTTTTTGATACCTTTGATTTGACAGTAAATTCGTAATTTTTGGACAAGACACGAGTGAGATATGAACTTTTTCGTATGACTGCTCAAGGAAAGATTGTTTTTAGAACGCAGAACAGTTGTCAAATCAAAGATAACACGACGTTCTACAATTCATTTGTTGAATTAATTTCCAGAAAATCGACTTTTGGCCTATTTTCTGGAAATTAATTCAACAAATGAATTGTAGTACGTCGTGCTATCTTTGATTTGACAATAAATTCGTATTTTTATGATAACTAATGAGAGAGATATGATTTTTATCGTGACATCGCTCAAGCTGTGAATATTTTTGTGTCACAAAATCTGTCACCCTCTGTTATTTCAAATTTTGAGACTTATAGGTTGGTTTTCTGGAAATGTTGTCAACATATGATTTGTAGCACTCTGTGATATCTTTGATTTGACAGTAAATTCGTAATTTTCTGATAAGAAATGAGAGAGATATGATTTTTATCGTAAAACCGCTCAAGTTGTGAAAATTTGTGAATGTTCTTCACGTTTTCTTAAGTTTTGGTTGCAGGCTTCGTTGCGAACTCCTGAATCTTGCTGCTTTGGTTAGAGTAGCATGTCCAGAGCGTTTCAACGAAGCCCTCGACGTTTTTAAGTATGTTCGACGTGCAAAAGAAAAATATTTTCTATTTTTGAGGTATGCTAAATGTATTGTGACCAATTATGAACAGGTTTGAAAGTCGGTTAACGTGGCCGAGGACCTCTCCACCCCGGTAAAGTATGATCGGGTTTGATCAGGATTGAAAAATGGTAAAGTATGATCAGGAACCAATCCACCCGGTAAAGTATGACCAGAGATCTTATGTATGTGGTAGTGGACATCCCTGCCAGCCCAGTACTGTGGTTTAGTATGATCAGACGAATTTATGTATGGGTCACTTGCTTTGAAACATATCTCTACGCAAAATGATTATGTTTATGTATGTCCAAGTATGTACGATGCAAGTATGTTTATGTGAAGTTTTACGATATGATGACACATCTACGTTTATGTAAGTACATTAATGTTCAAGTATGTACGTCCTACTTTAAAATGCATGTGGTTTTATTATATATTACTTGTTATTCCCAGCTTATACATATTGAGTCTTTAGACTCACTAGACGTGATCATTGTAGGTGAGGATGAGTATGAGGAGACGAGAGGTGGGGACCAGTGAGCTGGCTCGAACTGCGCGGAGGCTAAACCCGAGAACCGCCTATGTTTTAAGAATTTATGCATGTTGATTCAAATACTATGATTTTAATGAGTTTATTTTACGATGTTTAAACGAATACTCTTTTTCCAAACTTTGTTTGTAACTGTTTTTATTCTAAATATTTTAGACGAGTAGTTTATTTTATCTTTATTTGAAAGGTTATTATTTTTTAAGAAATTTTTATTTTTCCGCAAATTTCAAATAGTTTAAAGAGTATGGTACGTTACAGATCTAGTGGCCAGGATTCGGGACATGTTGAGGACTGCACAGAGCCGTCAGAAGAGTTATGCAGACCAGAGGCGGCGAGATCTCGGGTTCCCAATAGGGGATCATGTTTTCGTGAAGGTCGCACCGATGAAAGGTGTATTGAGGTTCGGGAAGAAGGGCGAACTCAACCTAGATTCATCGGACCATTCGAGATCCTAGAGAGAGTCGGGACACTTGCGTACAAAGTTGCATTACCGCCGAATCTGGTGGGAGTTCATAATGTATTCCACGTCTCCATGATGCGGAAGTACATGTCGAATCTTTCGCATGTGCTCAACTATAAGCCACTTCAGCTGACCCTGCACCTGTCTTTCGAGGAGAAATCCACTCAGATATTGGATAAGCAAGAGAAGAGGCTCCAGAACAAGGTGATCCAGATGGTCAAGGTCAAGTGGCTGAATGATTCCGAGGAGGAGGCTACTTCGGAGACCGAGACCGAGATGAGAAATCGTTACCCGGAGTTATTCGGTACGTTCTAAATTTCAAGGATGAAATTTTATTTAAGGGGGCGAGTGTTGTAAGGTCCAGGAATTTTATTCACGTAACTTGAATTCATGCAATCTAGGATTTTATTTAATTATGTGTTTAATTATTTTTATGCATAATTATTGCATGATAGATTTTATTCCATGAAATTTTAAAATTTCATGCATTAGGGTTTCTAGATGCATTTCGCGCTAGATCGTAGATCGGAGACAGGAGAATTATAAGGAAAATTTTTTTATTTACATATTTAATTTTTATTTAATATATAAGTTTTTTTAAGTGTATTTTTCAAGAATTGGGCTTTGTTGGGTATTTTTACCCGTCGGAGCATATTTTAATCGATAAGTAGATTTTATCGAAACGAATGACTTTTTGAGGGTTCGGACAATATTTTCAAAAACTTACCAAAACGATATATTTTTCGGAAGTGTGTTTAGGCTTGCCGAGCTTGTTTTTAATCTTAGTGGACTCTAAATCATTTTTTTTCTAATTGATGACCCTAACCCTATCTCCGTCACATCAGCCGACACTCACCCTCCCCAAAGCAGCCATTTTCAGAATTTCCAACTGCCAGGCCTCAGCAGTAGAATTTTCTTTGCAAGATAACTCCCCGGCGCTTCCCCGTGGTGCAACCCTCCGATTTTCTTGCTTAACTTCTCAAAGGCACGTCGTGTACTTTCTTTCATGCATCATGCACGTCAGTGATGCTGTGATTTGTGCCATGTTTTATTTAAATTGCTCGGATTTTTGCTTATTCATAGTCACCTTTCTCGGTTATGTCATGCATCTCTCGGTTTCGATACATACTCACGTTTTCACTAATTTGATGCAAGGGGCTGCTGCGTTTACAACGCTTAGGGTGTGTTCACAACGGCAGGATGCTGTCTTGAGGCTAGGATGAGTGTTGGTTGCGTTCAGTTATAGGACGAGAAGTGTAGCAGCAAAGTGTTTCGATTTGGGAGAGTAGATCGGATGAAAGGCAGAACCAGCGGTGCATAGGCTGAACCAAGCCATGGACCAGACTCTAGTGGGTCTGGGACACGACCTTGGAGGGCTCGACCACTACTGGGACCGGCCTGGAAGTTGATCTTGTGCGGAGAAGGAAGATGGCTGCGTGTTGTGCTTCGGCTGGCCTCGGGGGTGCGTGCATTTCTGAGCATGCATGGGGCTGAGTCCGTGTGTTGATTCAGTCCAAGAGAGTCCTAGAGTTGTCTAGAAGGGGTTGGTTCGGGGTTGGACCGAGCAAGTTAGGTGTAGACTCGATATTTGGGTGATCATAGCGGCTAGGGTTTGGGTGATGGCTCGCTGAATTTTCCTGCTACTGTCCAGACTCTTGTTCGAAGGTTTATGTAGAACCCGAAAATCAGATTACGTATAAACCATGCATAATTGTTACTATTTAAATTAAAAATAAATTTTATGAATATATGAGGCGTTTTATTTATTTTGAAAGTAGATGTTTAGTTTTATCTTTTCAGGATAAATACGCGAGGCCACACCGGAGTTTGGAGATTAGAGATAAGATTAATAATAAGAAGAATATTCCTAAATTTAATTTAAGTCAAGGAATAATTTAATTTAAAGAAAAAGAATGTTTTAGAATTTATTAAATTTATTTGAGCTAAGTTATTAAATAAGTTCATTAGGTTAACATTCAATTAAAGCTTAAATAAAATTATGTAAACAAATGGGGATAAAATTAATCTAAGTCTAAAGTAATCAAGAAATTAAGAACCTAGCGTTTTAATACTTAAATTTTTGGTTAAGTATGCCATGTACTAAGTTATTCTAAATTAATGTGTTAATTCACTAAAATATATATAATGAATGTTTAAAATCTTAAACAATTAAAAAGCAAGGTTTTAATAAAAACATACAATGCAAATTAGTAATAATGATCAACATTTAAAATATTTCAATTGTTTGATAACTCTCCATTCAAACCATTCCTAATTGCACTTCATGGTGTATTCATTTCCCTATTTTTAAATCACTAATTAGTAGAAAAATCAAATACTATAATTCACATAACTGTTCCTCAACCCATTAGTCTAGGAAATGAGCATGAATGTACAGCAAGAATTTGAAGATAAACCAACGGCAGCAAGGGTAGGAGAAAACCATTCAAAGTCCCTTCCACTCCTCACTTGTAACTCTCATTTTAAGGCATATAATGTCACCTTTAACACCTATTAAATCATTCACCTTCCTTGCCTACATCCCCCACAACCCCACCTTCGAAATTACAGAAGAAAACATCAGCAAAATAATCGAGAATAACAGCAGCTGAACAAGAAGGAAGCCAACTCCGATCCCGTCGCGTCGTATTGTCGTTTTGATTTTTTTTCTTCAAAACAAATTCCAGGCATGTATATATATTTCCTTTGCTCTACAATCAAGTTATACTAGTTATTTTAAATCTGTATATGTTCATAAATCAAGGGACAAACCGAATTTTGACAGCAACACTCTCCAAAAATCTGTACAGCTTTTCGTTTTATGTTGTGTGCTTCACGCTTCTGTGTTTTATGTTGTTGACAGGGGGTTGCTCGAGTCCAGGCTTACAAAGCTACATCTAGACATCATTTAGATTGTGTTAGGGTGGTTTTGGTTCATTGGTTTGAGTCCGTACAAGTCGAATAAGGGCATGACAGCAACTAAATTACATAAGCTACAGAATGTGGTTCAATATCCTGTCAAGTGGTGTTTAGAGTGGGTGTTCGAATCTTGGCTGCCCTAGGGGCTGTAGCCATGGTTAGAACCCTACCTTAACATTTCTAGGACGTGACCAAATCATCCTTCCAAGGAATGGTTCAGAGATCCATCAGAATTCCATCAAAAGCAACACAAGTGCATTTCGTATTTTTTTCATTCCTGTGATTGCACCCCTTCGGTTTTCAGTGTTTGTATGGATGATGGTTGGCTCCTAGCCCATATCCATGGTTCACACAACACTCTATCATGTCTAGATCGAGCCATGGTCAATCAAATGGCCATTGGAACGACCCAATACAGTAAACCATGTCAATACATCACACTACACAGAAAGTGCATTCTCGGTTGAGTACTGTAATTGTCTTAGGGGGTTGCTTGGTTTGGGGTTGGCTTTTAGCCCTTAGCCACGGTCCAAGCCATGTCTTAGGATGTTGGTAAGGGTCTCTGGTTGGTGGTGCAAGCCACAAGGGTCATTAGTTTCATAAATTGAGCAAAACAAACACCATAGTTGCTGCTGTAACTTCTGTTTTTGACAGCAACTAATCATTTCGGTTCAGGAGGTTTTCCTGAGTTCTTGATTGGCTTTTAGCCCATGGCCTTGGACTGGACAGTACCTCAATGAGTTAGGAAAGTCATGTTTTTGACCGTTCGTGATTTGGTCAAGTTTAGAGGTCGTACGAGAATTTATGGTGAAAGGTGCCAAAATGACTCTCGAAAGAGCGTTTTATGTTTTTGGATTCCTTTCGCCTATTTTCGTGTTTTACAGTTATTATGCATATTTTTCAGTATGTTTGGGGTATTTTAATCATGGTTAAACATCGGTTTAATGTTGGTTTGGGTTGGTACGAAGCCATGGTTAAAAATCAAATTATTGGTTCTAATCGTCTCGTTTTTGGTTCTATTGTTATGTTTTTGTCAAGTTAAGATTTATTGCATGTGTCACATATTAGAATTAAGTCGCAGCAAGCCTGGGAACTATCCAACTCATCCGGTAAAAATAAGGTTATAATTATATTATTTGCATAAAAATATAAAATGTTTATTTTTGAGATATATGCTATATGTCTTGTGGCCACCTTATGCTTATGGGTTTGGAAGTCGGTAGGCGCAACCGAGGACCTCTCCGCCCGGTGACTTACGACCGGTTATGATTATGTATGGGTACGGACATCCAGTCCAAGGGCTGTGATTGATCTCTACCGCCCAGTATACTGTGGTTTAGTCTGATCAGGCGCTCACGCTATGTTATGGGCCACATGCTTAGAAACATTATCTCTACCAGAAAATTATGAGATGTTATGACAGAGCTCTATTGAGCAAAGCTTTTACGTATGATTTTTAGATATGCACGTAGTTATAATTATTCATGATATAATTTTTACCGTACGCTTTACGATACTGTATTTTTACGTTGCATGCGATTTTATGATATATTTACTTGTTATTCACGATATATACATGTTGAGTCTTTAGACTCACTAGACTTGATTGTTGTAGGTATTGATGAGGTCGGGACCGCGGACAGAGACCAGTGAGCGATCTTGGGACAGCAGTAGTAAACCCGAGGACCTCATGATTTAGTTTATGCACTTTTTATTATTCAGACTCAGTTTAATACGTTGGATTATTTTAAATTGATTTTACGTTGGACTATTTTTAAATTTTTGGTATAAAACCATATTTGCTTTCGCTGTTATTTTACAGATAAAAATTTATTTACATGTTTATTTTAATTAAATGAGACAAGATAATTATTTATTTAGAAAATTTTTAATAATTCCGAAAATTTATGAATACGAAATACGGGCATTTACAGTTGGTATCAGAGCCTATGATCTTGTAAAGGGTTGTACTACTACTGCTCTCGAGAAGCTCATGAAGTCACGTCTTCGGTCTGTAAGTCTTACGATTACGCATTTATTTTAAAGCATGAAATATTTTTTTTTTACGTCATGATTGCATGAAATATTTTACGTCAAGATTACGATTATGCATTATTTATTTAAATGTAAAGAAATAGTGGAATTATGCATGTTGGTTACGTATGGGTTATAATTATGGAACAGCATGCCTCCTAGACACCGTGTTGGACGCCCGAGAGGTGATGATGAGCGCCGTCACGAGGGTGGTGAGGATCAGAGACAAAGGGAGAACGAGGAGAGAGATCTACCACCACCCCCTCCACCAGACATGAATGCCCAGATGCTAGCTGGGATGACTCAGTTCTTCGCACAGTTTGCGGGGAACAATGCAGTGGGAGCCAGACAGCCGGGACTGGAGGCTATCTATGAGCGGTTCATGAAGATGCGACCAGAGAAATTCTTAGGGACATCCGAACCTATGGTAGCCGAGGGTTGGATTAAGTCCCTTGAGGTTATTTTCGACTTTATGGGGCTTGAAGATGGAGATAGGGTTCGATGTGCGACCTACCTGTTCGGAGGAGACGCTCGCCTATGGTGGGAAGGAGCATCAGTGGCTTTGGATTTGACTACTTTGAGTTGGGAGCACTTCACAGAGGTATTCTATTCTAAATATTTTACTGAGGAGGTGCGTTCGAGGTTGACCACGGAGTTCATGACCCTAAGGCAGGGAGACTTGACTGTTACGGAGTTCAGCCGTAAGTTCGAGTGGGGATGTCACTTTGTACCCCTAATTGCTAATGATGCTGGAGCTAAATTGAGGCATTTTCTGAATGGTCTACGGCCGATCATACGCCGTGATGTTAGGGTGGCTGGCCCTACTACCTATGATGTTGCTGTTTCCAGAGCTCTAGCGGCAGAGCAAGACCAGAATGATATTGAGCGCGATCGCCTTGGAAAACGACCATTTCAGGCACCACACCGTCCTCCTCAGTCACAGCATCAGAATAAGAGACCTTTCCACGGTCCACCCAAGAACAGAGGGCCGCAGCAGCAACCGCAGGGACGAGCAGTCCCGAGGACAGTGGAGTATCCAGTCTGTGCCAGGTGCTCACGTCGTCATGCTGGGCCATGTATGTATGGTTCGGGAAAGTGTTACAAATGTGGTAGTACTGACCACATATTGAATAATTCCCACAGAAGAATCTGCCTACCCAAGGCAGAGTTTTTGCTCTCCATGCTGCGGAGACTAACCCGGAGACGATGCTCATGACAGGTATCATAAATCCTTAAGTTGCATTTGAAGTTTAATGTTTTGGGTTAATATTTTAAACTTAGAATTTATGATAGGATTGCATGCTCTAATCAGTGTTATTTACGGGAACGTAGGTTAGAAGAACTTTGACCTTTGCATGTCTATAAGCATAGTTCTTG
The DNA here is from genome assembly GCF_025594145.1 of Primulina tabacum. Classification (NCBI taxonomy): domain Eukaryota; kingdom Viridiplantae; phylum Streptophyta; class Magnoliopsida; order Lamiales; family Gesneriaceae; genus Primulina; species Primulina tabacum. The sequence continues at coordinate 15,755,698 of NC_134557.1, read as the reverse complement.
TAAAACTATTGGGTTTAGCATAATATTCCAATCTTTCAGGGAGAATCTTTATAGCCGGTTCAGCTACGAAGTCTTGATAGATTCAGGGACTACTCATTCGTTCATTTCAGAAACCTTTGCAAATTCTCTCAAGATCAAATCAATTGGGCTAGACATAGTGTATTCCGTAACATTGCCTTCTGGAGAGGAGATGACAGCCACTAATGTGATCCGAGATATAGACCTTGAACTTCATGGTAATCTTGTGTATGCGGATCTTATCGTTCTGCCGATGCCAGAATTTGATATCATTCTAGGGATGGACTGGCTATTGAGGAACAGAGTTTTGATTGACTTCCAGCAGAGATCTGTTCTCGTCCGACCGCCGAGGATGGAACAATTCTTATTCGAGCCAGACAGGTATTTTAATTTACCGCGTATGATATCTTGTGTCCAGGCTAGGAAGCTCATTCGTAGAGGGTGCCGAGCATTTTTAGCTACTCTTGTATTCGTTCCCGAGATGCCCAAACAGTCATCATCCGATGTTCCTGTTGTTCGGGATTTTCTAGACGTTTTTCCTGATGACGTCTCTGGATTACCACCTGTGCGAGAGGTGGAATTTTCTATTGAGCTTATGCCCGGTACGGCACCGATCTCAAAGGCGCCGTACAGATTAGCACCGACGGAGATGGCAGAACTCAAGAAACAGATTCAGGAACTTCTTGACAAGGAGTTCATTCGCCTGAGCTTTTTTCCATGGGGCGCACCGGTATTGTTTGTGAAGAAAAAGGATGGTTCTATGAGGCTCTGCATTGATTACTGGGATTTGAACAACGTTACAGTGAAGAACAAATACCCACTCCCGAGGATAGAGGATTTATTTGATCAATTGGAGGGAGCTTCGGTATTCTCCAAGATTGATCGGCGTTTTGGTTATCATCAACTGAGAGTGAAAGACGCCGACATTCTCAAGACTGCTTTCATGACTCGTTATGGCCACTTCGAGTTTCTTGTGATGTCGTTCGGTTTGACGAATGCGCCAGCGATCTTCATGGATCTCATGAATCGCGTATTCCAGCCGTATCTTGACCAGTTCGTGATAGTATTCATAGATGATATTCTCATCTACTCAAAGAATCAAGAGGATCACAGCAGACATCTGACCACAGTACTGCAGACCTTACAAAAGCACAAACTATTCGCGAAGTTCAGCAAATGCGAGTTCTGGTTAGAGAAAATGGCGTTCTTAGGCCACGTCATTTCTAGCAGTGGGATCGAGGTAGACCCGGCGAAAGTTGCAGCAGTCAGAGATTGGGTTGTGCCTCAAAATGCATCCGAGATCCGTAGTTTCCTTGGACTAGCAGGATACTATCGGAAGTTTATTCAAGGATTCTCCTCCATCGCAGTTCCACTCACATCATTGACGAAGAAGAAGGTTAAGTATGTGTGGAGCGAGGAATGTCAGAAGAGCTTCGATACATTGAAGCAAGCTCTTATTTCGGCGCCGGTATTGGCCATGCCTTCAGGACCCGGGGATTTTGTTCTGTACACCGATGCTTCGAAACTCAGGTTAGGCGCAGTATTGATGCAGCATGGGAAGGTTATAGCATATGCTTCTCTTCAGTTGAAGACTCATGAGAAGAATTATCCTACCCATGATCTAGAGTTGGCAGCCGTAGTATTTGCATTGAAGATTTGGAGGCATTATTTGTATGGAGAGAAGTGTCAGATTTTCACCGACCACAAAAGTCTGAAATACTTCTTTACACAGAAAGAGTTGAATATGCGGCAGAGGCGTTGGTTGGAGCTAGTAAAGGAATACGACTGTAACATTAGCTATCATCCTGGCAAAGCTAATGTAGTTGCAGACGCGTTGAGCAGGAAAGTCGCAGGGATGGCTCATTTGGTGGTTTCGAGACCTCTTCAGTTTGAGATACAGAGATTTGATTTAGAGACATATCCTCAAGGTAGAGTTCCTCATCTATCAACTTTGACGATCCAGTCTTCTCTCTTAGACCGTATTCGCAATGGGCAGTTAGCAGATGAGCAATTGGCTAAGTGGAGACAGAGAGATGAAGCCAAGGGCAGTATCTTGTACACAGTTAGAGACGGTATTGTCAGATATCGGGACAGAATGTGGGTTCCGAGCAGCGATTCTATTCGAGAGGATATCTTATCTGAGGCCCATATGTCGGCGTACTCTATTCATCCTGGGAGTACGAAGATGTACAAAGACCTGCAGTTATTATATTGGTGGCCAGGGATGAAGAGGGATATCAGACGATTTGTATCCGAGTGTCTGACGTGTCAGCTAGTGAAAGCGGAACATCAGAGACCAGCAGGTTTGCTCAAGCCTCTTCCTATTCCCGAGTGGAAGTGGGAGAATGTCACCATGGACTTCGTTGTCGGCCTGCCAAAGTCAGTCAGAGGGTCGAATGCTATATGGGTGATTGTTGATCGTCTTACGAAGTCAGCTCATTTCTTGCCTATTAAGACGACTTTCTCCATGATCCAGTATGCAGAGTTATATATTCGGGAGATCGTTAGACTTCATGGTATTCCCGTTTCTATAGTGTCTGACCGAGATCCTAGATTCACTTCATCGTTTTGGAAGAGTCTGCATGCAGCTATGGGTACAAAGTTGTTGTTTAGCACAGCTTTTCACCCACAGACAGATGGTTAGTCCGAGAGAGTTATCCAGATTTTGGAGGATCTTCTTCGTGCATGTGTTCTTGATTTCTCTGGGAGTTGGGAATCAGAGCTACCGTTGGTGGAGTTTACCTATAACAACAGTTTTCAGTCGTCTATCGGTATGGCTCCATACGAAGCACTGTACGGTCGCAAGTGTAGATCTCCTATTCATTGGGATGAAGTAGGGGAGAGATCAGAGTTGGGTCCGGAAATTGTGCAGCAGGCTGCTGATGTAGTAGTCAAGATCCGTGACAGGATGAGGACCGCTCAGAGTAGACAGAAAAGTTATGCGGATCAGAGGAGGAGAGATTTGGAGTTTGTTGTTGGTGACCATGTTTTCGTGAAGATTGCACGGATGAAAGGTGTCATGCAGTTCGGGAAGAAAGGAAAGCTCAGCCCGAGATTCATTGGACCATTTGAGATCCTTGACAGAGTTGGGACATTAGCTTATCGTGTTGCCCTTCCGCCGAATCTGGCCGGAGTACACAACGTGTTTCATGTCTCTATGTTGAGGAAGTATATGGCGAATCCATCGCATGTCTTGAACTTCGAACCGTTGCAGCTCACTCCGAACTTGTCTTATGAGGAAAGACCAGTGCAAATTTTAGACAGACAAGAGAAAAAGCTTCGAAACAAAATGGTCAAGCTAGTGAAAGTCAAGTGGCTCAATCATTCGGAGGAGGAAGCTACGTAAGAATCTGAGCCGGAGATGAGGAGTCGTTATCCCGAGTTATTTGGTAAGTTTTAATTTCGGGGACGAAATTTCTTTTAAGGGGGGTAGAGTTGTAGAACCCGAAAATCAGATTACGTATAAACCATGCATAATTGCTACTATTTAAATTAAAAATAAATTTTATGAATATATGAGGCGTTTTATTTATTTTGAAAGTAGATGTTTAGTTTTATCTTTTCATGATAAATACGCGAGGCCGGACCGGAGTTTGGAGATTAGAGATAAGATTAATAATAAGAAGAATATTCATAAATTTAATTTAAGTCAAGGAATAATTTAATTTAAAGAAAAAGAATGTTTTAGGATTTATTAAATTTATTTGAGCTAAGTTATTAAATAAGTTCATTAGGTTAACATTCAATTAAAGCTTAAATAAAAATATGCAAACAAATGGGGATAAAATTAATCTAAGTCTAAAGTAATCAAGAAATTAAGAACCTAGCGTTTTAATACTTAAATTTTTTGTTAAGTATGCCATGTACTAAGTTATTCTAAATTAATGTGTTAATTCACTAAAATATATATAATGAATGTTTAAAATCTTAAACAATTAAAAAGCAAGGTTTTAATAAAAACATACAATGCAAATTAGTAATAATGATCAACATTTAAAATATTTCAATTGTTTGATAACTCTCCATTCAAACCATTCCTAATTGCACTTCATGGTGTATTCATTTCCCTATTTTTAAATCACTAATTAGTAGAAAAATCAAATATTATAATTCACATAATTGTTCCTCAACCCATTAGTCTAGGAAATGAGCATGAACGTACAGCAAGAATTTGAAGATAAACCAACGGCAGCAAGGGTAGGAGAAAACCATTCAAAGTCCCTTCTTCTCCTTCACTTGTAACTCTCATTTTAAGGCATATAATGTCACCTTTAACACCTATTAAATCATTCACCTTCCTTGCCTACATCCCCCACAACCCCAACTTCAAAATTACAGAAGAAAACATCAGCAAAATAATCAAGAATAACAGCAGCTGAACAAGAAGGAAGCCAACTCCGATCCCGTCGCGTCGTATTGTCGTTTTGATTTTTTTTTCTTCAAAACAAATTCCAGGCATGTATATATATTTCCTTTGCTCTACAATCAAGTTATACTAGTTATTTTAAATCTGTATATGTTCATAAATCAAGGGACAAACCGAATTTTGACAGCAACACTCTCCAAAAATCTGTACAGCTTTTCGGTTTATGATGTGTGCTTCACGCTTCAGTGTTTTATGTTGTTGACAGGGGGTTGCTCGAGTCCAGGCTTACAAAGCTGCATCTAGATATCATTTAGATTGTGTTAGGGTGGTTTTGGTTCATTGGTTTGAGTCCATACAAGTCGAATAAGGGCATGACAGCAACTAAATTACATAAGCTACAGAATGTGGTTCAATATCCTGTCATGTGGTGTTTAGAGTGGGTGTTCGAATCTTGGCTGCCCTAGGGGCTGTAGCCATGGTTAGAACCCTATCTTAACATGTCTAGGACGTGACCAAATCATCCTTCCAAGGAATGGTTCACAGATCCATCAGAATTCCATCAAAAGCAACACAAGTGCATTTCGTATTTTTTTCATTCCTGTGATTGCACCCCTTCGGTTTTCAGTGTTTGTATGGATGATGGTTGGCTCCTAGCCCATAGCCATGGTTCACACAACACTCTATCATGTCTAGATCGAGCCATGGTCAATCAAATGGCCATTGGAACGACCCAATACAGTAAACCATGTCAATACATCACACTACACAGAAAGTGCATTCTCGGTTGAGTACTGTAATTGTCTTAGGGAGTTGCTTGGTTTGGGGTTGGCTTTTAGCCCTTAGCCACGGTCCAAGCCATGTCTTAGGATGTTGGTAAGGGTCTCTGGTTGGTGGTGCAAGCCACAAGGGTCATTAGTTTCATAAATTGAGCAAAACAAACACCATAGTTGCTGCTGTAACTTCTGTTTTTGACAGCAACTTTAATTTCGGTTCAGGAGGTTTTTCTGAGTTCTTGATTGGCTTTTAGCCCATGGCCTTGGACTGGACAGTACCTCAATGAGTTAGGAAAGTCATGTTTTTGATCGTTTGTGATTTGGTCAAGTTTAGATGTCGTACGAGAATTTATGGTGAAAGGTGCCAAAATGACTCTCGAAAGAGCGTTTTATGTTTTTGGATTCCTTTCGCCTATTTTCGTGTTTTACAGTTATTATGCATATTTTTCAGTATGTTTGGGGTATTTTAATCATGGTTAAACATCGGTTTAATGTTGGTTCGGGTTGGTACGAAGTCATGGTTAAAAATCAAATTATTGGTTCTAATCGTCTCGTTTTTGGTTCTATTGTTATGTTTTTGTCAGGTTAAGATTTATTGCATGTGTCACATATTAGAATTAAGTCTCAGCAAGCCTGGGAACTATCCAACTCATCCGGTAAAAATAAGGTTATAATTATATTATGTGCATAAAAATATAAAATGTTTATTTTTGAGATATATGCCATATGTCTTGTGGCCACATTATGCTTATGGGTTTGGAAGTCGGTAGGCGCAACCGAGGACCTCTCCGCCCGGTGACTTACGACCGGTTATGATTATGTATGGGTACGGACATCCAGTCCAAGGGCTGTGATTGATCTCTACCGCCCAGTATACTGTGGTTTAGTCTGATCAGGCGCTCACGCTATGTTATGAGCCACATGCTTAGAAACATTATCTCTACCAGAAAATTATGATATGTTATGACAGAGCACTATTGAGCAAAGCTTTTACGTATGATTTTTAGATATGAACGTAGTTATACTTATTCATGATATGATTTTTACCGTACGCTTTACGATACTTTATTTTTACGTTGCATGCGATTTTCTGATATATTTACTTGTTATTCACGATATATATACATGTTGAGTCTTTAGACTCACTAGACTTGATTGTTGTAGGTATTGATGAGGTCGGGACCGCGGACGGAGACCAATGAGCGATCTTGGGACAGCAGTAGTAAACCCGATGATCTCATGATTTAGTTTATGCACTTTTTATTATTCAGACTCAGTTTAATACGTTGGATTATTTTAAATTGATTTTACGTTGGACTATTTTTAAATTGTTGGTATAAAACCATATTTGCTTCCGCTGTTATTTTAAAGATAAAAATTTATTTACATGTTTATTTTAATTAAATGAGACAAGATAATTATTTATTTAGAAAATTTTAAATATTTCCGAAAATTTATGAATACGAAATACGGGCCTTTACAGTTTAAGGAGATGGTCTTGAGGTTTTTAGAGCCTTTTAGATATTTATTAGATGTGGTCAAAAGTTGGGAAAAATTTGGTTAAGTTTCGGTTCGATTCGGGTTAAAACCGGGACCCCAGTCCAAGTTTTAAAACGAATCGGTTAAGTTGTATAATGGGCTTGAATTTACATTTAGGAATGCATCTAAATATGTTTTGAGACATTTTAAGGAGTTTGGTAAGTTTCGGGAAAAATTTAGAGGTCTAGGAGTAAAAAATTTAGAGGTCTAGGGGTGAGATTTTGGTCCTGGCAGTGCCCTGAGCACAAATTTACCATATTTTAAATGTTTATGCATCATGATCGCGATTTTTAAGACTTTTGCATGCTTGAATTTAAACAAAATTGCATATGTGCATCATTTTATAAATGATGAAAATGATAATGTTTTGAATGATGAGAATTAGTTGTAGCTATCGAAGTATATATAAATGCATAAGACTTATATGTAAATGATGATGATGAGGTTTAGGCACAGTGGATGAGTAATCCTGTCACTGATTCCGACAACTTCCGGGTACCGTGGTTCTATGTATGATGGATCTATCGTAAATGATGATGTACGATAGTCACCTCTAATGAACTAAATTCACTAAAGGATAAATGATGAATAATGATTAATGATGAGCTGTTTTGACACGTCATGATTTTACACGACACGTTTATGTTATGCTTTTAAAGTTCATAAAAGATATGTTAAGTATGATAATGTTTCACTGCTGTGTTCTATGTAAAGGTATTTGATATTTATGGTACAGGTGTATTGAGTCTTTAGACTCACTAGGCCTGTGTGATGCAGGTGAGTAGTTTGATGTCGAGGGGACTGGAGGTGCTGAACCCTGAGTCGGCAGACCTGGTGGGCGACAAGACCCGAGGACCTCATGATTTTCCGCACATTTACGATTTTATGTTATTGAGAGGATGAAACGTCTGCCCTTTTTATTGCTTAAAAAATACAAGAATTTTTTTTTTGAAACTTAGATTACTTCAGCCGATCACCCATACTACATAAAAACATTTTATTAAAATATTTTGCCCATTTTAAAATAAAATATCAACCAACTAGTATTTAAAATCAAGTGAAATAGTCATAAAATGAAATCTTCAAACGTTTATCAAACCTAAAAAGCAATAAATTTGAAAAGTATATCTCATACTAAACCTCTCAAAAATCCCTCAAAAGCATAAATAATTAGTTGTAAAATCCTTAACGTAAATCATAAATGCGGAAAAGTAGAAGCGATGGTCCTCGGGTTGTGTGCACCTTCAGTCCAGCCAAATCAACCATCAAGACCTCCCTCAAACTCACCTGCATCCATCACACCTAGTGAGTCTAAAGACTCAACACACTATAATCTTTATAACAAGTAATATGTATAAAAATCACAAACAACAGTAAAACATACTTATACGTAAAAATAACATTTTCATGACATGCATAGCATAACCCATAACCTTTTCCTTCTCCTCACATAACATAAAACATTTTATCATGATCATAAACATTTTTCTTTTCCTTTATTGAATTCATATCGTAATTGTGACTTTCCTCAAACCTCAAAAAGTATGATGAATTCATCTACATGAAACCATAGTACTGGGCGGCGGGGGACACCAGCAACACTCTCACCTGGTCAACTGGGCCCTGGCCTATCCTCATTCGAATGCAAATACGATCGTCGAACTCCCTCTGGGGCCTTTTCTCTCACGACATTCCCATTCTTACCTCAAATCCTCATAACCTCAATAGTCACAATTACTTCACTTCCTTCAACGTTTTACATTCTGATCACATTATAAAATCATGCATAGCATATCATTTTTGTTTTTGAACCAAGCATGCAACATATCTTTTAAATGTCCACATTAAATCATAAAAATCCAATAGACATTTACCAATCATAATTTAATCACGTAAAATTTCATAAACATTTAAAAATAATCATAATATCATAAAAACATCATTTAGAGCACTGTCATGACCTTTACTAATTTCTTTTTGGTGTAAAAATATTGTTTTACTCCTGGACGTGACATTGTACGTTGTTTACTTTTCCTTGATTTCACTGACTCTAACATGTCCCAATTAATTATTTAAGCCTAAATTAAAATTTCCAGAATTTTATTTAGCTTAAATACTAGACCTTTTAATTTATCTTTAATTAATCGTTTTGAAGGCGTTTTAATCCCGAAAAATCCCAAACTTTAGATTAAAATTTCTAAATCTAAAACTTAGACTTTTAATAATTATTTGGCCTTCGTGAACCATGACTCGACCCTCGTGATCCATGTTTCAATTTATTTTAGCTTTTAAAACCCTAATATGACCTATAAAAGTACCACCCGAACCATGTCTCGATTTTGTCGAGCCACGCCCAAGCCACCTTGAGCCAACCCCTTCCTAACCCTTCTATGGACCCTCCAGGATCCACGTGACCCCTTGAACCAGGTGCTGGCTCGAAGCCGAAGCCCCCACTCCAGCTGCAAGTCTTGGCCGTGACTCCTAGTACAATAGGACTCTAAGTTTGTGAGCCTAGGGATCTACCCTTCAACCCAACCAATGAACCAGCATGTCGTGCACCCACCTAGGACCCTGGTGAGTCGCCCTAGCCCAGGCCGAGCCCTGACCCAAGCCAAGACCAAGCCAACCCCCCAACCAAAGGAAAACCCGATCACCCAAACCCCATGACAGTACCACTCGGTTCCAGCTTTTGTTGCTTGTCTCCTTCGATTTTGTGGTGTTTAGGGTGTGTTTCTAAGACTCTAAATCATGTAAAAACTTGGCTCGATCGTGTCCTAATCATAACAGCTCTTTGAAGCACATAAAAACATGTTTCTGAAACCTTAAATCATGAATTTTCCACATGGTTATGCAATAATACGAAAACTTCACATGAACTTCAAGCTTTTCATGCAAACGTAATTTAAAACACTAATACAATGTGATAGATGAGAAAAAGATATGTATGGCGTTCCTTTGCTTTTTTAAACGCACGAATATACGTTGACGAAGAAGAACGACGAAGAGGAGGGCCTATCCTTGATAAATCCTTGAAGTTCTTGATTTTTTTCCTCTCAAATAATATGTATGTGTATCGTGTATAAGGGGGTGAATTTTTCAGAAAAGTGAGGCGTGTGTTTTGTGTTGTAGAGTGTAGGGTTTGGGGTGGTTTACATATATTATATACTAATTAAATCTCTAATAAGGCTTAGGTCTAATAAGCCTACCTATTAGGCCCATTAGTCTTAATTAGAATTTAATTAAAATATTAAAGCAGTTTTGGTAAAATAAGGTTGTGAATTTATTAGCCGGGTTGTCAAAAAGCTCGCATATTTGTTGAAAAACCAACACCGATAAAATTTACATCCCGGCGTATAAAATCACCTCAAAACCCCTTATTTTCAAAAATATGAAAACCATCAACCATATTTTAAACAATTAAAAATAATTATTTAATAAAAACATTTTACGTTTTTCCAGCCCTCGGGCTCCGTTCCTCGATCGCAACTTGAATATCCCTTAAAATACAATTTTATGCGTCCTGACAATTAAATCTTATTTAACATATAATCATGCATGTCACATAATCGATTAAGCAAATAAAGTCAATTAATTAGTCATTTTTCAAAATTCCTAGATTTGCATGCAGTTAGATTACGTCGTCTTAATTTTTGGACCTTACAGAGAATATGATAATACACTATTTTATTTTACTATTTGATGTTAGGATTTGTACTCGTTTTGCTCCGTTATATTTTTTTGGTAATTACTTATGGTTATTTTTAAGTAGAACTGCATGTATACAATTTATTCAAATGCTTATTTCAAAATGTGAGGTAAATATATAATAATAATAATAATAATAATAATAATAATAATAATATTCCGCACTTTTAAGACGGTAGATGTTACATTAACAGTAAAAATTTCATAGCTTTATCATAACTAATAAAATATCATATTTTCATCATAAACGTTTTAAAATATCATTTAGCATACATTATGATTCTTCAGGACACGGCTAGTCCTTTCGTACTACCTGGGACGTAAAATGATCATTTTATCCTTGGACTCTAAAATTCTCGATTTTGGCATTTTCTTACTTCTATTGGATTGAGCCTATCCCAAATCATCGTTGAAGCTTAAAAAAAATTTCATATATTTTTCTTAGATGTAAACCCGAGTCTTTCTATTTATTTCCTTAATTACTATACCATGAAGCGTTTTAATCTCGAATTAAATCAAAACTTAATATTTCTTTCCCAAACTTTAAACATAAGCTTTTTATACCTGAAAGACCCTCGTGAGACACAAACCACAACCCGTGAACCATGGTTCGAGCCATTTTACTTTTCCTGGGCTATGTTCGAACCCTACTCCTTAATTCAAGCCACGGCTCACCCTAAACCCGAGCCACCCTCGAGCAACCATGGACCAAACCATTCTCAGACCCTCTTGGACCCCAACCGAACCAGCTTTGACCAGCGCACCAGCCCCCAGCCCAAGCCAAGCCGCGCGGTCCCCCTCATCTTTCTTCATACATGTGCCTCAGCCCTCGCTCCTAACCAGCGCGCCTGAGTCTGCACCAGCCCATCGATCCACTTCCTAGGACCACCCTAAACCATTTTGGACCCAGCCTAGCCTCCGAGCCCTCTCCTCCCTCGCCTACACAACCCATGCGCACACGAGCCCTAAACCCTCCCAAGGTCGCGACTCCTATTCCCTTGTGCATCCAAGAGTCCAGCCATGCTAGGATTCTCTTAGACCCCAGACACCACCATAACAGAGCCCTGACGGAACCTGGCTATCCCCAGCCGCCCCCTAGCCGATCACTATGCCCCAAGAAAACCCTGGCAAACCCTAGGTCCATCCTCCCTTGTCCATGCACGGTTCCAGCCTCATTTCTTATCTAAATGCCTTTGTTCTCGTCCCTTAATCATACTCTAATCGCAACGTGTCCTTAGGAATCATAATTTATTTTAAACAAGCGTAAAATCATCAAAACTTTGAAAATAATTTTCAAAACGTTATGAAATTTGAACTCAAATATTTTTTATGAAAAAATACATAAAACATGCATAATATGATTTGAATGATGCGTCAAAATAATTTAGAAATGTGTATTTGCATTTAAAACGCTCAAATATACGATCGCTGGCATTGGGCGCAAAGACGGACGAATGGGCGACGAAGAATCCTTGTTTCGTCCTCTTCAAATTTTCAAAAATTGTTTGTGTTGTGACTTGTGTATGTGATTTCGGCTGAAATGATGTACAAATGACCTAGGCATGCTTATCAGTTCCACCGGACCGGTTCCTACCGGTTCTGGGTCCGATGAGTTTGGAACCGGTCTGAACCGATAAAGAATCGGTTTCGGTTCCAAATTGAAATACTTGGAACCAATCCAAACCTAAGACCGGTTCGGACTCTAATAAACCGGTTCCGGTTCGGGTCGAACCGGTTCCGAGCTCAAATTTATTATATTTTACTATATAATTAAAAAATTAAAAATATTAATGGACAATTTTTTATTTAGTATTTTGATGCAAATAATTGTGCATTACATTAAAAACTATAACAAAATAACTTAAACATTTATTTTTACAATTGAACATCTAAAATTCATCACGATTTATTAAAATATATTTTGAATATTCTGGATCTTCGTCGGAGCTTGAGCTTTGAAATTCGTCGATCGTGCCAGAGGTCCTATTCTTTTTTTCTGCTGCAAACCAATCTTGTAGGTATGTTAGCATGGAAAGTGTTTCTGGCTTTAAATTAGTTCTTTGTTCACCAATTATCCTTTCACATACTGAAAATGATGATTCAAAAGCAACACTTGAACTTTGAATGGGTAGGACATCTCTTACAATTGCAGCTAACACTGGATAAAGTTTAGAATTTACTTTCCACCAATCAAGAACATCGAAATTATCCGTAGTCTCAATATATTGGCTTAGATAAATTTGGATCTCATTGTAATTGGTTTTTGTCACCAATTTTCCTTTGAACTTTTGTCGTTTCAAACTTTGAAAGAAGTTCAGTGCTCCACTTTTGTTTTTATATGTCGCCATCTCTTCCAGCTGCGCAATCGGTTCATCACATTGTTCACTAGCATACAAATCAAACAATTCTTGGAGAGAATGCATGATTGCCTTCTTTTGATCGTCAACATTCTTCCAAAGAAATTTAGCATAATATTCAAAAAACACATCTAATCCTCCTTGATTTTGAGTAGGATCAAGTAATGTTGCTAAACCATGCACAATTGGGATAGTTTCCCAATATTTTAAAATTTTTTTTTCCATATTTGAAACAAAATCACGCATAATAGAATCATCGCGATATTCAATAAATTTATAAAACATATTGAAAAGCAAAGGTAGAAACATGGTTGAAGTAGGTTAGTTAATGTCAGATAATTTTTCGGTTGCTTCTTTAAAAATTTCTAACAAAGAAACACATTTACTCAAAATATTCCAATCATCGTCAATTAACATTAAAGATTGTACCGCAATATTATTATAATATGGAGTAACTAAATCTTGAAAACATAATAAAGTGTGAAGCAAGTGATATAAAGAATTCCATCTAGTTTCAATAGGAAGAGGAAAATTTTTAAATTTAATTCCAGTTGATTCGACTAGTATTTTCCAGTCCCGTCCATATCTTCTTTCACGTAATAATTTCCCACATAATTTGAATTTTTCTATTACAGTGGACATTTGCTCATCACAGGCACATTTAACACATAAGTTGATAATATGCCACGCACATCTAACATGAAGCAAATTAACTTCTAAAATTGGTTTTAGTGAATCTTTAAGATATTTAATTGCAAGAGTATTGGCACTCGCATTATCTAACGTTATCGACATTATTTTATTTTGTATGCCATAAATCTTAACAACATTTAAAACATATCTAGCTATAGTGCATTTGTTGTGAGACGATTCTAAATGATCTAGAGCTAAAATTCTTTTTTGCATAGTCCAAGTTTCGTCAATCCAATGACACGTAACAACAAGATATGATTCATATTTTAAATTAGTCCAAATATCAGTTGTCAAACTAACTCTATAAGAAATATTTGAAAGATGCGATTTTAGTGTTTCTTTATATTCTTTATAAATATCAAAACAATATTTCTTTAGTGTGTGCATAGAAATATTGTGAAAATCAGGTTGAATAGTACTAGTAAATTCAACAAAACCTTCTTGTTCAGCTATTATAAAAGTTTGACAACATTTGATAACAAACTTTACGATGGCTTTCCAAGAAATTTCTTTTGTAATTGTGAAAGCTTTACCACTTGAAGGATTAATTTGTTGTTGTGTTGGTTCCCTACCGAATGGTTGTAGCGTATCAGGGTCAAGTTTATGTACCTTAACTAAATGTTTTTTCAAAGTGCCGGTACCACCGGAACCACTATCCGTTTTGTAAGAATACCTCGTTTTGCAAATTTTACAAACAGCAAAAGAGTTATTTGTACCTTGTTGTTCAATATCAAAGTGATCCCAAACTTTGCTTCGCTTTGTATAGGCTGTCGTCGTGCTCGTTGACATTGTGTTGCTTGCTCGAGTAGACGATGGCGTCCCTAAATCTTTGTTGGGGAGTTCCATGGCTTCTTCATCCTCGTGGCCAGGTTCGACTTCATCAAAGTCGGGGATGTAGCCAAAATGTTCACCAAAGTCAGGAGCGTATTCGCAACCATCACCACGACGGTTTGAAGATGATGCCATTGAAATTCGAATTATTTATATGAGTAAGTTGAGAAATAATAAATAAATAACAATAAAAATAATACTGATTATAGATAAAATTATAACACAATTATTGAATATATTTGGAGAAATGATAGCAAAGAAAGATATTGATTGTAGAGAAATGAAAAGTTGAGAGAAAATTGATATGTGAAATGTAAAAAATGACTTGTATTTATAGGTGATTTTGGGGGTTAAAAAATTATATTTGCAATTTGGCCCCCAATTTATTGAAAAAAAAAATTGCACATTTCAGTAGCCGTTGAACGGCTACTGAAATGTGCTAACGACTGCTGCAAATGCAGTCGTTTGTTGCTGCAATCGCAGCCTTTGGCCAACGGTTGCATTTGCAACTGTTGGCCCAAAGGCCTTTTTGTATTTATTTTCTAAAAAAAATTCGGTTTCCGGGTTATGGGTCCGGTTCCGGGTCGGTTCCGGAACCGGTTCGGAATCGGACCCGGAATTGGTTGAACCGGTTCAGAAAATGCTGAACCGGTTCAACCCAAAAACCAACGGTTTGTACATGGTCTCGGGTCCGGTTCTTACATACCGGATCCGGTTCCGGGATTAACGGACCGGTTTCGGGTCGGTTCCGGCCCGAACCGGTTCGTTAAGCATGCCTAAAATGACCTATGATTTCTTTTTATAGATTTTAATTTGCATGTTAATGGTCTTAGGTTTTGGGTCTTGGGGTTTAGGATCAATTGGTAAATAAAATTAGGCTCAATAACAACTATTTAATTGAAAAATAAAATTTTCAAAAAAATTTTTCAAAAATAATAATTTTGATCTTTTAAAAGTCTCTCGTTTGCCTTAAACCGACTTCCCGGATAAAATCAAGCTCGTCTCGTAAAAAAAATTTGAACTCTTCCGTTTTTAGAAAAATGTAATCATATTAATAAGCCTTGAAAATACTTATTGAAAATATTTTATCTTGGTTGTACACGGTCTCCTATTATCGAATATTAGGATATAATCTTTCAAATTCATGAAATCATACACTTTAAACCTTTAAGCATGTAAAATATATCATTTAAGCATTTAAAATCAATCAAATAAAATGAATATGCAATTTAAATCATTTTCATGCATGTAGTTTACGTGTACTGAATTTTTCGGGTATTACACCATGTCTTGAAGAATTTTTTAAAGTCATTAAGAAACTTGGAATTAAGTGGATATGTGTGTTGGAATTATGATATCTAAGACTATTTGAGTTGTGTAAGTTAGAAATAAAAGTTTATGAGATAGGTGTTTATATGAAAAATTTGGGCGAAATTTAAGATGTGCAGCAATTTTATATTTGTAATGTACTTGTAAATAGTTAAGTTACGTTAGTTTGGTGTCGTGAGATAAAGATTTAATTCAAGTATCATATACTAACATTATTATGGGGTTGAGATAAGTTTTAACTATTAAGTGTATTACAAGGCTAGAAGTCGATTAGTAAATTTTGGTGTTAATATCTCTTAAGTTGAATTGCATAAATGCTAATATTTGGATTTAAAAGCCATAGCATACCTTGGGTTCAATAAATTTAGGAAATGATGCTTTTAGGATTTTAATGTTGAAATATAATATGTTGATGAATATCATGGGTATAGTAAAAGGAAAGTAAGTTATGATAAGTTTGGACCTCCATTTTTAATACTAGGAACGGTGAGAAAAGTCGAAATTCGATATTATAGTAAATAGAACTAAGTCACCATAGGTCGTTTTAAGTCGCGATTCGCAAACGAGGATCTTGAAATCAAATTTATTTAGGATTGAAGAGACATAAGGACGGCCTAAAACTTATTTATCAGAATGGTGCAGCGGAAGCGTGGATTATTGAGATACAAGAATTAAGAGTCTAAACTTTTTGATTATCGAGGATAAGTGAATTTCGGGAACGAAATTCAATTTAAGAGTGGTAGATTGTAACGTCCCGAAAATTTGAAGGTACATGTGAACCACATACATGCAAGTTATCAAATTTCTTATGTATTTTAATTATTTTATTATAATTACATTAATTAAATGAGGTAGACATGTTTACATGTTTAAAATGTAGTTTCTACTAAAATGCATAAAAAAACTGTGTTTTAAAGGTTATTCGAGACACGATCGAAAAACGAAAACCGGAGACTATTTAAGAGAAAATATTTTTATTAAATAATATTTTAAGGAGTATTTTCAAAAATAAGATATTTTGAAATGTTTTTACGCGCCGAGTTGTATTTTAAACCGACAATAAATCTTTGACGAAAACAAGGACTTGTTGGGGGCTCTATAATTATTTTCGAAAAGCACCCTAAACAAAATATTTTAAATATTATCAATAGATCTATTATACTAGGTTAATAGGCCCAAACTTGGACAATGTATTTTATATCAAATAATCAAGCTTCCAAGCTCTTTTATTCTACACAAAACACACTCCTCTCACCCTAGAAAGCTAGAACTCTCCCATCAGCACATAAACATACACACGACACGTTTCAAGAGGAATTCACGCAAGCAAGCTTCTTCCCCCGTCTCTTCGCTAACGTCCCTCACATCGCAAGCTGATTTTCTTGTGTAATATACGCAAAGGCACGCCTTAATCTTTCTTCACTCATATTTCACACCATATTATGCATTTTGATGCATGATTGCATGAAAAACATGATACGCTTGTTTTATTTTCGTTTTTATGACATAAACATGATAAAAGAGTTTTAAACTTTTAAACCCTTGCTTATGATGCACAAAGGGACTACCATGGTAAGGTTACTAGAAGGAATGTTTTTCCACATGTTTAAGGGTTCTTAGGTGCATGTTTAAAGGCTGGACTAGATAGGGATGAACGAAAATTGGGTTTCTATGTGCTAGGGTTTGTGTTTTTCATCCTAGGAGAGGGAGATTGCTAGCTGCTATCTGGGATGTGTTAAAGGATCCTAAGGGAGTCTAGTCATGGTCCTAGAGGGGCTGTGCAAGGGCTGGAACGAGATGACATAGACTGCACGTGTGTTTGGAGTCGCTTGAGGCATGAAGGGGCGCGAGTTTAGGGCTGTGCTTGCTTGACTGTAGAGCTGGTCTAAGAAGGGTCTAAGGGGCTCGGTCAAGGTCCTAGGAGGGTTAGCCAGGGTCTGGTTGGGTCGGCTAAGGGCTAGGAACGAAAGGGCTTAAGGGTCGAGCAAGCTAGGGTTAAGGATATTAGGTGCAGAAAATTCCAGCAAGGTTCTAGGCTTGTTCAATGTTGTAATTGACTTGATTTGGGCTGTGTAGAATATGGTTATGAAACGTCTGTCTTTTTTATTGCTTTAAAAGTACTAGAAAAAAATTTAAAAAAAAAAACACGGCCATGTACATTTACCACATTAAAATAATTTTATATAAAATATTTTACCCTTTTAAAATAAAACATCATCCATCTAGCATTTTAAAAATCAAGTGCAATAGTCATAAAATGAAATCGTCAACTGTTTTACCAAGCCTAAAAAGCAACAAGTTTGAAAAGTATAGCTAATACTAAACCTCTCAAAATCTCTCAAAAGAATAAATAAATAGTCTTAAAATCTTTAACATAAATCGTGATTCATATATCGTAAATGCGGAAAAAGTAGAAGCGCTGGTCCTCGGGTTGTGTGCGTCTTAAGTCCAGTCAATTCATCCGTCAAGTCCACCCTATTCACACCTAGTGAGTCTAAAGAGTCAACACACCATAATCCTGGTAACAAGTAATACGTAATACAGTCAACATATAACAGTGAAAAATACTTGTACTTAAAATATCATTTTCAAGAAGATGCATAAACTTCAAACATGAATATTTTCGTAAACCTTTTTATGATGCATGAACCTTAAATAGAAACAATTTCATAATGACGCATCAACTTTAAGTATAAACATTTTCATGACATGCATCACATAAACCTTAACCTTTTCATTTACTTTTCCTCAACATGGCATAACATAAAACCTTTTTCATGATGATAAACATTTTCCTTTTCCTTTTCCTTTGTTGAATTCAGATCGTTAATTGTGACTTTTCTTAAACCTCAAAAGTCGATGGATCCATTTACATGAAACCGCTAGTACTGGGCGGCGGGGGACACCAGCAACACTCTCACCGGTCAACTGGGCCCTGGCCTATCCTCTTTCGAATAGAATACGATCGTCGGGACTCCCTATGGGGCCTTTTCCCATAAATGGGCTCCCTCTGGGGCCTTTTACCCTCACGACATTCTCATTCTTACTTTTACCTCATATTCGTAATAATGAAAATACGATCGTTGGGCCCCCACTGGGACCGTCACCCTCACGATATCTCAAACATTATCGAATTAGTCACAATTACTTCACTTCTTTCAACGTTTACATTCTCATTACTTTATAAAAATCATGCATAACATATAATTTTGTTTTGAAACCAAGCATGCAAATTGCTTTTAAATGTCTTCCTTAAATCATAAAAATCTCATAGACATTTAAAAAACATAATCTAATCATGAACATTTCATAAACATTTAAAATAATCATAATATCATAAAAATAGCATTTAGAGCACTGTGATGACGTTTACTAATTTTTATGTGTAAAAAGATCGTTTTACCTCTAGACGTAAAATTTCACGTTTTTTACTATTTCTTAATTCCATTTACTCTAACATGTCCCGAATAATTATTTAAGCCTACATGAATTTTCTCATATTTTTATTTAGCTTAAATCGAGGACTTTTAAATTAATCTTTTAAATGTGACGTATTAATGCGTTTTAATTCCGAATTAAACCAAACCTTAATATAAAATTCCCAAATTAAAAACGTAAACATTTAATAATTATTTAAGTTAAATATAAATTCTCGTAATTTTATTAAGCATAAAACTAGGTGTTTCAATTAACTCGTTAATTAGCGTTTCATACGGCGATTCAATCCCGAATAAATCCAAAACTTATTATTTTGATCCCAAATTTTTAACATAACATTTTTAAGATTTATTCTACCCTTCCAAGTCATGAGCCACCCTCGTGGACCCATGGATTCAATTTTACTTCTTTAATTTTTGTTTTAGACACCTTATCGAACCACCCGAGCCATCTCCCAATTTAGTTGAGCTACACCCAAGCCACCTTGAGCCAAAACCTAGCCAACCCATCTAGGGACTCTACTGTGGAAGCCCAACCCAAAAACCCGGCCTTGGCCCGCTCAAAAACTTGCTGAACAGCAGGCCCATTTGCATGTGTGTGTGCGTGAAGGGTGTTCTAGCTTGTGTTAAGTGTCCTAACTACCTTAGGACTCTACCAGCCCTTAACCACCGAGCACCCATGACCCTAATTGCCCCTAGACCAGTACCATAACCGAGCCACTCCCATCCCGAGTCCCTGAACCCAGCAGCAAGGCGCTATACATGGACAGCACATGCGCGTCCCCTCCCCCTTGCTGCCATCCTCACGTTTTCTGATGGTAGGCTTCTAACCATCGAGCCACCCCTTGAACCAGCCCCTCAAGCACCCTCCTAGGACCCTAAGGACCTAACCTAGCCCAGACCAGACCCTCTGGCCGAGCCTCTCTCTTCCCTGCACCACAGCAACAACCAGCGCTATTCCTTGTGCTTCTCGGGTGGGAGTCCTAGCTTGCTAGGACTCCTCCCCAGCTCTCCTGACTCGAGCCCTAGCATGGCTAGGACTCTTTCCTTGACCCATGACAGACACTGGCCGAGCCCTGACCCAAGCCAAGACCAAGCCAACCCCCTTCAACAAGAAACCCGATCCCCTAAACCCCATGACAGTACAACTCGATTCCAGCTTGTTCCTTTGTGGTTGCCGAGAGTTTGGTGTGTTTGTGGGACTCTAGTTCATGTAAAAACTTTGCTTGAACATAACTTAACATCGTGGCAGCCCCTTAACATGTATAGAACAAGTTTTTGGATCAAAATTCATGGATTTCATACATGTATGTGCAATATTCCGAAAATAATCAAAAGAATTTCATGTTTTTCATGCACACGATATTTAAAACGATACTATTATGTGATAGATGAGAAAAAGAGATGTATGGCGTGCCTTTGCATTTTAAACGCACGATTTTACGTTGATGATTGCGAAGAACGGCGACGACAACCTTGGCTTGAAACTCCCCTGAAATTTTCGAACCTTTCTCTTCCAATTATTGAGTGTGTGCCATGTGAAATTAGGGGAGGGATTTTTCAGAAAAGAGGTTGAGTGGGGTTTGGGGATGGTTTTATGTATTTTATAATTAATTATTCTACTAATAGGGGTTAGGCCTATTAAGCACCCAAATTACGCCCATTAGTCTTTAATAAATTAAAATAGTAAAAATTATTTCGTTTAAATAAGTTTGTGAATTTATTAGCCAGGTTGCCAAAACATTCATATTTTTGTTAAAAATCCAATACCGATAAAATTTACGTCCCGGCGTATAAAATCACCCGAAAACCCCTTATTTTCAAAAATAATAAAAGCATCACCCATATTTTAAATAATTAAAAATAATTATTTAATAAAAACATTTTCTATTTTTCAGCCCTCGGTCTCCGTTCCTCGATCGCAACTCGAATAACCTTTAAATATATATTTTAATGCAATCATGTACAAGAATATATTTTAAACATGCAAATATGCACAACATAATTAATTTATGCAATTAAAACATTTAATTAAAATACAAGATAATTTAATAATTGCATGCATCTGGTTTGCCTGGACCTTTAAATTTTCGGGACGTTACAATCTTCCCCCCTTAAATTGAATTTCTTCCTCAAAATTCGCTTATCCTTAATAACCCAAAGTTTAGTCTTAGTTCTAGTATCCCAAAAATCCACGCTTTCGATGCGCTACTCTGATAAAACTTAAATTCTAGAATGTCCTTACGTCTCCTTGATCCCAATTAAATTTTCCTTCTAAATCCTTATGGTCGAATTCTAACTTAAAAAGACCCATAATGACTTAATGATATATTATTATAACCTCGAATTTCAATTTTTCTTACAATTCTCAATATTCAAAATAGATGACCACCCTTATCGTATATTACTTTCCTTATTTTATACCCAAAATGTTCTTCAACTTATCAAATTTCAATCTTAAAATCTCAAACGTATCCGCTAACGCTTAGATTTTCAAGCTTAATATCGATCCATCCTTAAAAATATTTGATTAACATTCCTTATAACATTATAACCAAGGTATCCCAAAGTTCCAAATATTCTTAAAAGTCTAAATCATCAAAAATTCTTATCATTTAACTCATTCAATTATCACTTATTGCTAAACTAGTTCTCAAATTCCTTAATATTTGCAAAATAAATTCTTAATTTTCTCAAAAATCATCCTAATTAGTTCTTAATTTCGAAAATCATACGATCAACCCATAAGTTCTTGGCATTCTTAATTTCCTGCTACGAGTTTCCCATAACATAATTTTTGATAATTTTAAACTTATTTACCCAAAAATCAATTCTCATAATCAATCTTACCTTTCATCAAAACTTAAAATCTCAATTTATACATTTTATTATTCTCAAGTCATTGCAAATCCCCGAATCATTATTTCTTATGAGTAATTCCCAAAAATTATTTCAACTAGTAACCATGAACCAAAAATATTTTCTTAAAAAATCTGTGTGTCCCAAAAGCGTTCATAACATTCACGATTAACTTATAGCCCAAAAATAGGACGTCGATACTAAAACCCAAAAATCAACATAATCTAATTCCACCACAAAGCCAACATGCGTTGAAATCAAATAATTTCTTATTTCATATCGTATTACGTATAAAAATTATAAAGCATATAAATCATATATTATCATAAAGCTATTAAATATGTGACGTAAACATATTATTCATGTAATCATGCAGGTAACATCATAAAATCATAGAAAGCATTTAAACTTACAAGTTTGAGGCTTGACGACTGATCTTCCCGGCGCTAATGGAGGCACAACCCTTTATAGGACCTTTGCTCTGATACCAACTGAAACGTCTGCCCTTTTTATTGCTTTAAAAGTACTAGAAAAAAAAATTTTAAAAACACGGCCATGTACATTTACCACATGAAAATATTTTTATAAAATATTTTACCCTTTTAAAATAAAACATCATCCAACTAGCATTTTAAAAATCAAGTGCAATAGTCATAAAATGAAATCGTCAACTGTTTTACCAAGCCTAAAAAGCAATAAGTTTGAAAAGTTTAGCCCATACTAAACCTCTCAAAATCTCTCAAAACCATAAATAAATAGTCTTAAAATCTTTAACATAAATCATGATTCATAAATCGTAAATGCGGAAAAAATAGAAGCGCTGGTCCTCGGGTTGTGTGCGCCTTCAGTCCAGTCAAATCATCCGTCAAGCCCACCCTCAACCTCACCTGCATCCATCACACCTAGTGAGTCTAAAGACTCAACACACCATAATCCTGGTAACAAGTAATACGTAATACAGTCAACATATAACAGTGAAAAATACTTGTACTTAAAATAATGTTTTCATGAAGATGCATAAACTTCAAACATGAACATTTTCGTAAACCTTTTTATAATGCATGAACCTTAAATATAAACATTTTCATAATGATGCATCAACTTTAAGTATAAATATTTTTATGACATGCATCACATAAACCTTAACATTTTCCTTTCTTTTTCCTCAACATGGCATAACATAAAACCTTTTTCATGATCATAAACATTTTTCTTTTCCTTTTTCTTTGTTGAATTCGGATCGTTAATTGTGACTTTTCTTAAACCTCAAAAGTCGATGGATCCATCTACAAGAAACAGCAGTACTGGGCGGCAGGGAACACCAGCAACACTCTCACCGGTCAACTGGGCCCTGGCCTATCCTCTTTCGAATAGAATACGATCGTCGGGGCTCCCTCTGGGGCCTTTTTCAATAAATGGACTCCCTCTGGAGCCTTTTTCTCTCACGACATTCCCATTTTTACCGTTACCTCATACCGTTACCTCATATTCGTAATAATGGAAATATGATCGTCGGGCTCCCACTGGGACCGTCACCCTCACGATATCTCCACCATTATCGAATTAGTCACAATTACTTCACTTCCTTCAATGTTTATATTCTCATTACTTTATAAAAATCATGCATAACATATAATTTTGTTTGAAACGAAGCATGCAACATGTCTTTTAAATGTCTTCCTTAAATCATAAAAATCTCATAGACATTTAAAAATCATAATCTAGTCATGAACATTTCATACACATTTAAAAGTAATCATAATATCATAAAAACAGCATTTAGAGCACTGCCATGACGTTTACTAATTTTTAGGTGTAAAAAGATCGTTTTACCTCTGGACGTAAAATTTCACGTTTTTGACGTTTTCTTAATTCCATTGACTCTAACATGTCCGAATAATTATTTAAGTCTACATGAATTTTCTCATATTTTTATTTAGCTTAAATCGAGGACTTTTAAATTAATCTTTTAAATGTGACGTATTAATGCGTTTTAATTCCGAATTAAACCAAACCTTAATATAAAATTTCCAAATTAAAAATTTAGACTTTTAATAATTATTTAAGCTTATATCTAAATTTTTGTAATTTTATTAAGCATAAAATTAGGCGTTTCAATTAACTCGTTAATTAGCGTTTTGTGCGGCGATTAAATCCCGAATAAATCCAAAACTTATTATTTTGATCCCAAATTTTTAACATAACATTTTTAAGATTTATTCTACCCTTCCAAGTCATTAGCCACCCCCGTGGACCCATGGATTCAATTTTACTTCTTTAATTTTTGTTTTAGACACCTTATCGAACCACCCGAGCCATCTCCCAATTTACTCGAGCTACGCCCGAGCCACCTTGAGCCAAAACCTAGCCAACCCATCTAGGGACCCTACTGTGCAAGCCCAACCCAAACATCCGGCCCTGGTCCGCTCAAAAACTTGCTGAACAGCAGGCCCATTTGCATATGTGTGTGCGTGAAGGGTGTTCTAGCTTGTGTTAAGTGTCCTAGCTGCCTTAGGATTCTACCAGCCCTTAACCACCGAGCACCCATGACCCTTACTACCCCTAGACCAGTCCCATAACCGAGCCACTCCCAGCCCGAGTCCCTGAACCCAGCAGCAAGGCGCTGTACATGGACAGCACCTGCGCGCCCCCTCCCCCTTGCTGCCATCCTCACGTTTTCTGATGGTAGGCTTCTAACCATCGAGCCACCCCTAGAACCATCCCCTCAAGCACCCTCCTAGAACCCTAAGGACCTAACCTAGCCCAGCCCAGACCCCCTGGGTGAGCCTCTCTCTTCCCTGCAACACAGCAACAACCAGCGCTATTCCTTGTGCTTCTCGGGTGGGAGTCCTAGCTTGCTAGGACTCCTCCCCAGCCCTCCTGACTCGAGTCCTAGCGTGGCTAGGACTCTTTCCTTGACCCATGACAGACACTGGCCGAGCTCTGACCCAAGCCAAGACCAAGCCAACCCCCTTCAACAAGAAACCCGATCCCCTAAACCCCATGACAGTACAACTCGATTCCAGCTTGTTCCTTTGTGGTTGCCGAGAGTTTGGTGTGTTTGTGGGACTCTAGTTCATGTAAAAACTTTGCTTGAACATAACTTAACATCATGGCAGCCCCTTAACATGTATAGAACAAGTTTTTGGATCGAAATTCATGGATTTCATACATGTATGTGCAATATTCCGAAAATAATCAAAAGAATTTCATGTTTTTCATGCACACGATATTTAAAACGATACTACGATGTGATAGATGAGAAAATAAGATGTATGACGTGCCTTTGCGTTTTAAACGCACGATTTTACGTTGACGATTGCGAAGAACGGCGACGACAACCTTGGCTTGAAACTCCTCTGAAATTTTCGAACCTTTCTCTTCAAATTATTGAGTGTGTGCCGTGTGAAATTAGGGGAGGGATTTTTCAGAAAAGTGGCGTGAGGTTGAGTGGGGTTTGGGGATGGTTTTATGTATTTTATAGTTAATTATTCTACTAATAGGGCTTAGGCCTATTAAGCACCCAAATTTAGGTCCATTAGTCTTTAATAAATAAAAATAGTAAAAATTATTTCGTTTAAATAAGTTTGTGAATTTATTAGCCGAGTTGTCAAAACGTTCGTATTTTTGTTAAAAATCCAACACCGATAAAATTTACGTCCCGACGTATAAAATCACCCCAAAACCCCGTATTGTCAAAAATAATAAAAAGCATCACCCATATTATAAATAATTAAAAATAATTATTTAATAAAAACATTTTCTATTTTTCAGCCATCGGTCTCCGTTCCTCGATCGCAACTCGAATAACCTTTAAAAATATATTTTAATGCAATCATGTAGAAAAATATATTTTAAACATGCAAATATGGAAAACATAATTAATTTATCCAATTAAAATATTTAATTAAAATACAAGATAATTTAATAATTGCATGCATGTGGTTTGCGTGGACCTTTAAATTTTCGGAGCGTTACAGGTTAGGTGTTAATAAGTTATGGTTCAAGTTTAGTAAGAGTTGGTTATGTTTCGAGTTAATTCGAGTTAAAATTGATATGTACGCCTAAGTTTTAAATACGAATGAGAAAATTAGTTGAAGAGCTTAAATTTACGTCTAAGAAATATTTATGAGTATATGTTAAGGTGTTATGTTAAGTTTGGGTGAATTTGGGTTGTCGTTTTAAGATCTAAGGATAATTGGGAAAGTTAGGGTTTCAGGGGCAAAATAATCATTTTACACATGAAAAATGTTAGACGTCCTGATAGTGCCCTGAATACTGTAATAAATGTTACAATCTTTATTTTAAATGTTTATGAAATTTTATGATGAAACGTTAATGTTAAAAGACATGTAAAGAAAAATGATATATATGTGCATGAATTTTTATAATTGATGTAAATACGAAAGGTTGAAGTATGTGAATTGATTGTGACTAATACGATAATATGTAATGCCAATGCTTAGTTGACGGGTGAGAGTGTGGCTGATGTCCCCGCCGCCCAGTCACGTGATAATACGTAGATGAATCCATCAATCTATAGCTAATACGAAAGTCACGATTGAGGATTTGAATTCAATATATGATAAAAAGAAAAAAAATGTGATTAAAGGAAAAATGTTTAAGCTTAAGCTTGTCTATGAAATGTTATTTTGATTAAAAATATTTTCACTGTTGCTTGTGAATGTAATTGTATTACTTGTTATCATGATTAAGGTTTGCTGAGTAAATATATTCACTATGTGTGATCGATACAAGTGGACATGATTTTGATGGAGAACTTGATGATTGAACTAGCTGGACTAAAGATGTACATAACCCAATGACATCGATGGTTTTCCACAAAATTATGTTTATGATTTAAGATTATTTTAAAGATTTTATGATTTTTATGCTTATGAGAAGATTTAAAATGCTTATACTTTATTTTGAAACATGCTAGTTTTAAGTTTGGTTGACGTTTACGACTTTATGTTTTGAATTGTGATTTTGAGATTCTCAATTAATTTGTTTGTGAGTTTAATTTAAATGGTGCAAAAGTATTTTAAATGTATACGGATATATGGCCGAAAGCTTTAAGAAAAAAAAATAGTACATTTTAAAGAAAAACGAATAATTGACGTTCCATTACTCTCATTACAAATCCGATAGTTGAGAAGCGGCTAGATATGTTTTTTCACATGGTACTGTATGTCGAATCATTTACCTCAATGAGCTAATGTCAAGTTCAAACCCATGCGAGGGGCAGGACGTGGGCTTGCTCAATCCTCTTTCTCCATGGGATTTCAACGTTCGCCCAGTGAAGCCACTGCCACTAACTTGCTAGAAGTGGTGAAAACTTGCCAGAAGTGGTGAAAACTTGCCAAAAGAAGCACATAATTACTTGGGGGATGAGATTGATTCATGTTCTAAGTAGCCAACAATGGAGATTCCAACCCAGGAAACTGCCCTATGTCATGTCCAATAATGGGCTGAAAATTGCTGTGCAACCCAGCAGCAAAATCATCAGGGCATGTTCCACCACTTTGGAAGTAATCCGCAATCTGCATGAAAGTCCCAAAGCTAGGATGATCATATGATTAATTTAGCACAGGCTGAAAAAGCGTAGTGCAGAAAAAATAAAAGATGAACCAGAAAACTAAAAAGACTTGCATGATTAGCAAGAGCCATGCCACTTAAGGCTGCAGCTTCTATGCTCGATCCCAGTAGCCAATCACCGCATATGCCAGCTCTTCCATGTGGATCAAAGATGCAGGAGATTCCAGGAGAATTAGTGGGAAGAGCAGCACCCCTGTGAATATTGAAACATCTTGCTTCAAAATATTGCAAAAACAAAACAAAAGCTCCTGGCCTGGGTAAAGTAGGGTGTTCCAATTATGTTTCTTTGGCATATTTGTGATGCAATATTGAAAACAGCAGATCCATTTCCATATGCATACATGTTTAAATATATGGTAAAAAAAATGTACTCCTTTATTGATATGCAGAAAACTATAAGTAAAAAAAATACTCAAATTGGTCATTGCCACCGGTGGAGAGCTCAAAATTTAGGTCTGTCATATCGTGATAAATAAACAGGAACATGCATGAAATGAACAATTTCATTCTTTACATGCATGCATGCTTACATACCATAACTGTAATCGACTATAGAAAGGCCTTTTAAGAGAGCTTTTCTGCAGTCCTAATGCATTCTCAAGGCCTTCAAGCATGAGTTCCTTCACCTTTTCTGCTTTAGCAGAAGGAATACTTTCCTGACGAACAAATATAGACTATATTCACTTTCCAGCAACAAAAGAGGAATCATCAGAAAGCTTTTTTTCTTTTTTTGGACGAAAGAGAAAACCAATTAAGAAAGTCGCGAGTAACAACTTGGAAACTTCACAGGCTTTACATTTTCCATTTGTATTTCTTTCAGCTCATTCACTCATGAACTAATAGATTTATGTTGGTGCTTATTGAAGCTGATTTTCCAGTACTGTTAAGGTTCTCCAAGAGTATGAGTAGCCTTAACGGATGGCACGCAATAGCCTCCATGGAATCTAAGGTTCAATAACTGGAATACACAACACCTTTAAAGTTGTGTCGGCTGCCAGAATCTTCTGATACAAACATTATTGTGAACAGACTACATTGCCTTAATCCCCTGGGTTCCAACACAGTAAGAAAAGGTTTGAAAGAACAACAAAAACGTTCCTTTGTGATCATGTTTTTATAGCTTCAAATAAATTGAAATTTTGATCTACAGTAATTAGGTTCCACGTTGATTGTCTGGAAGGTTAAATTATCCTTCCTGAAATTTGTAGCCATATGTGTCCTTTTTTAATGCAGATTCATTACCATAAAAAAAAATATTTTTTTTAAAAAAAGACACATTCACATGGGTCTGAACTAAGTTTGACATGATTATTTACTCCAAGCACAGCTAGTTAATTCACAAGGAAACTATGTCCAATGCTGTATTTTGAGATTAGTTTTCTAATTTATACCTAAATCTTACATCCCCCCTCCCCCTCCCCCTCCCCCTCCCCCTCCCCCTTCCCCACCCCCCCAAATGAAATCTAAGTTGGGTCATGAAAATAAACATCAACAGTTTGGTCAGTATTTGACCATGTAAAAAAACAATCAAGAGGCGAAGAAAGAAAGAATTAGCGGACCTGTGGAACTTTGTTTTGCTTTCCAAATGCTGCTGTGCTCAAAATGGTCCAACAGTAAGGGCCACTGCTTTCTGGACCTAAAAGTTTCTTCGTATTATTTGCAATCCATGAGACAGAATCAACACCCGTAACAAAGGCTCCTTCGAAAGTAATTTCTTGCTCAAGGGAAGAGACAGGGAGGGGATCTTCAAATGCAGCAAGAAGGGCCCATATTGAACTCAAAGTAAGTCTCTGTATATATGAATTGATAAATGTTAAATCAGAGGAATCCTGATCACTAGGGACAAATTAATGTCAGGAGGGGGTTGAGTAAAGTGGCTCAAAATACCTTCATTTGTCTTGCAATTAGCGGTAAGCCTGATGCGGCAAGCAGTCGATTTGCACATTTTCCTGGAGTGTCACATGGCAAGTGGATGAAGACACACAACCAGTTAATCAGATATTTTATATCAAATTCATCAATGTCTGCTGTTCAAAGGAAACTCGGGGAAAACAAATTCATTTAGGCAATTATAAAATTTCAAGGATGTCCATTGTTTTTCTCGTTTAAGTAAAAGGTGAAGTAACTTGATTCAAAAGGTTTTACTCTATTTTAGCAGTTATTTTAAATTAATTGTGGATGCCTTAGGTATCATCAAACTGCAACCATCCAGCAAGATAAGGTAATGGTAATAAAGGAAACTGTCGCTTGACTGTAAAAATGTCATTTTCGAGGAGAGTAAATATCATTCCGGGTATACTTAGTTGATAGTAGGTGCAGTCACATATGAGATAATAGGCAACGAACATCTAGTTCAACCTATTTGGCCTAGGTAAGAACCAATGCACATGAACGAAACAAAAATGCTGCAGCAAACATTCATATTTTTTTGATAGGAAACAATACTTTTTTATTATAATAATAGACGTGTTACAAAGGTAGCGGATGAGTAATCCGCAAATTTTAAAAACGCTACGATACTATCATCATGACCATACATACTTCCAATCCCTAACTAAACTCTGAACGAAGTAAGAGGACTTGTAGTGGGAATGGGAAATTTAGAAATTTCGCACATCCAATTTGCGGACCATACATTGTTTTTGGTACAATCAGAGAGGCATGTGATGGCATTAGTGGAAATACTCAATTCCTTGGGGCTTAAATCGGGCTTGAAAATTAATTTTGAAAAAAGTGTTGCATGCAGAATCATAGATAAACCAAAGATTTGATTATAGACCTTTAACACAGCAACTATTTAAGGTTAAACAAAATTTGAAGGAGTAACACATAATTAGTTTGACAAGTGCCTCTTTAATTGAGAAATGTGCCAACAGCTCACATGCTTCACACAGCTTAATTATGTGCAATCCTGTACGTTGATGGAATGGCTTCTGTAAAGCAGTTAACTCAAAGTCTTCCGGCTAACACATGCAATATATCACGCAAGAGTACTGAGTTACTTGCCATTGTGTGCAATAACAATTGCATCAAAGTTTCCACAAGGCTTCCCCTTCTCGCTCAAGTGCCACATCCCATTGTATGGCTCCATTTTACTTATCCAGCAAGGACGCATCACATTCACCATAGAAGTCTGCACCATGCCAAGTTTTATTCATATAGTAAATTTTAAATTAATATATATGGGGGTTTCAACAACTTAGAAGGAAGCTCAAAGTGCAAAACACAACTTCAACCTATTTCCGATGCTAATTCCAACAAATCAAGTAGCTTCCAATTTTTTAATCTCATACCAACATTATTTGACTTGTTTCTGCAAAAATGGAAATGAAAAAAGATAAAAGGCAGAAAATAAAGCTATGACAAGATTTAGGTTACTCTAAAGTGAATCTTTTAGAAAAATACAAACAAATACTTTTTAGGCTAATGCTTAAAAAATCTCCGTAAGCATTTCTAATACAATATATGTTCTTTAACATGAAAAAGAAACTAAAATACAAAAAACTCAATGGTTTACAAAGTGAAGCATCTCTGAAATTTAAATTTGAGATAATAACACGTTCCCTACAAAGTGTGGAATGCCTTGGGAATAAATGTTCAATGATTTTGACTTCAAGAATTATTTTCAAATAAGAGTTTAGAATGATGGCTTATTTAGAAATACTGAATAACATTGAAAGGAAAATAAAAGCCTTGCTGCATAAAATCGGAGATATTAATCAGTAGGAAAATTAAATGAACCAACTCCGGTTGAAATGTGAAATGGAAAAGCAGACCACAAATGATAAAGTTGTAAACTACCACATGTAGATTGGCACTGAACTTAGACAATTAAGCTCATACCCTTTAAACTAACATTGCATCCTGAATCAATCTGTTTTCAAAAAATTGATTCACACTTAATTTTGCCCCACTGTACACCCATTTAAAACTTTTTCATTTTCTCATTACGAGAATAAAGTGATTTCATGGTGCCACTATGCATGAGAGTCTTTCAACAACTTAAATGGGTATGACAATAACCAGTTTTGTGAAGTTCTTCACCAATCAATCCACGAGCAAAAATAACAGGTATGCTGTCGCGAAGCATCAAAGTAACTACAAGAAATGTGCACCTGTGACAGTATGTGGTCTGCAAGAGGACGCATTCCATTGATACTGATATATCTAGGAGGCATGGCAGGAAGCTGAACAAAACGTCCACCAGATTCAAGCTCACCAACTGTACCTTGCCATTCACAAACAAGGCCTTCTTTTGACCACCCATCAACCATCTCGGCAAACTTGGGGTCAGTAACAGTGAAGAATTGAGCGGCATGATCAAATATTAAAGGATGAGGGTCAATGATTCTAGTTCCCATTCTTCCTCCAAACCCATGCATTCCCTAATGTAGTTAAACTGGATGAGAAGCTCCATAATTACTGACTACTTCTTACTGGTTAAAAAGCTAAACATAAAAGAGGTGACACTTTGACTAAGTTAATAATTGGCAAAACGGGACAAAAAAGAAATAAAGAACACTGAGATTTCGAACAAAATGGCACTGTTTAATGTTAATTCTATAGCTTCTCTCCCTATTCAACATCAATTTGAACACCCCTTACCTCTTTGATGGAGAAATTTTCAAATTTGGAGTAACCATATTTCTCCAATCCTCAACTTCCGGACTCCAACCAAACCCTATCCACGATTTCTTTATCTGTTTTACCATTCCTACGCTATTTAGCTCCTCTCTTCTACTTACCCACACACGTTTTTTTCTCAAACAGTCCCTAAATATTAAAATGAATGCTTACAATGACATACCGTGTCAAACACAGTGGACTTTACTCCTCTCTTTTCCAAGTAAAGAGCACAAACAAGACCGGACATTCCACCTCCGATAATCCCAACAACTGGATCGCTTGAAACCGGAGTCACAAACTCAACCTGCTCCTGGATGAAGCTTTTCTTGATAACAGACCTCCTGGAGGCTCCATGTAACCCCTTTTTCCTCTGAGCCGCAGAGGGATTGTTCATGGGTTGTTCGGCTTCCCTATGACTGTATCTATCGATCTTGCATTGGATGCAAAAATGTGGGCTGATGTGTTTGGGTTTGGTTGAATTGAAATGAGGCAGGGAGTGTATAGGGACGAGGGCGAGAGTCCGAGCAACGAGAGACATTACATTAATGAGACTGGAATGAGATCACCACTTCAGGATAAGAATAATTAGCTTCAAAAAAAAAGGATAAGAATAATTAATAATATAATATAAAATCTAAAATATTGAAATATATTTTAAAATTTTGCATGAAATTTTTATAAACTCTTGTACAGTCTGCTAGAAGTGACAATTTTCCCCATTTGTTCATGGTCTCGCCAAAAAAACTAGAAATAGGCTAGGATGAGTTTTTGATCCTCTTAATTTCGAGTTCGAGGACAAAGATAGATGGATATGAAAGTGAGGATGAAATTCGGGGACGGAACTCGCCATGCCCCATTATCATCCTTAAATCTGAAGGATCTTAATTCGTGAAAATGGTTAACTTTGTTCATATGTTAAATAAAAATTAATATTTTTTTGGCATAAAAAATTAATATCTTTTCATTAGTGACATAAATAGAATATTTGTCTCACAAAATTGACACATAAAACCATCTTATGGGAATTTTTGTAAACTAAATAACCCTTTTAAATAAATTTATACCCAACAAATAAAATATTTATTTGATTTTTTGTTTCCAGCCTTATTAAATACATTAGTCATTTTGACTAAAACATTGATTGAAATGGGAAAAAAATATAATTTTAAATATAAATTTTAAGATTCATAAGTAATGTAATTAAATTCTTATTTTAACACTAAAAAAATTTTGTATGGAATTCTCGTACATAAAAATATATTTTCCTATTCGTATAAAGAACTAAACTGTCTTTTGGTGTGTATAAAAAATTAAATGATAATTTTCATCCGAATTATATTGGCAGCAAGATATAAAACATTTTTTTTTAGTTTGTGAATTAAATTTTTATGATTCGATCTCGAACTTGATACTTTATTCTAAATTTTGGACTTTGATGTCAGATAAATAATAAGTCCTTCGTGCTTTAAGCAACTTTGTATCTATTATTATATCCTCTAAATTATACATCTTTTGTCGTTAAAATTTTGCATATTGCATTGTTGCTCATATGTATTCTTATCGTCTACCATCATCCACACTTGATGTTTCAAAATTATTTTTCCCGTGAATTACATTTGAAAATCAGGCTTATTAATAATTCTTCATTAGGTCTCAAATAAGACGTCTTCTCGTAGTTTAAAGAAGAATTACTTGAATGATTTAAAGTTCACATAACGTTTCCTAAGAGTATTAAAAATGTATAGCCTAACTCGTCTTTATATAAAAATGAGATTTTCTCTTTCCCTCTCAATATCTATATACTAGAAAACTACAATTATTGTATATTTCTGACGTAATAAGAGGTTTTAGAGATAAATGAATGATCAAATCATGTAGTAGAAGGACTATAAAACCACAAGATAAAGAAAATAATAAAACTATATGATCATTTAAAAGAGAAAAATCATTTTATTTATCTTCTATCATCATCATTCTCTTTTTATTTTACCATTTGAATGTGAGTGAAATACAAGAAACCTCAAAACATAGTAGGAACATAAGGACTTTGGCGGGGGAATAAAGGTATGGAATCTTAATCT
The DNA here is from genome assembly GCF_025594145.1 of Primulina tabacum. Taxonomy (NCBI): domain Eukaryota; kingdom Viridiplantae; phylum Streptophyta; class Magnoliopsida; order Lamiales; family Gesneriaceae; genus Primulina; species Primulina tabacum. Next base: position 15,721,486 of record NC_134557.1, on the reverse strand, counting down.
CACGTACCATTGACTTAGCTCGTGGTGCTCTGGAGTTCTGGAATTTTGGTGTTATGGAAGCTTAAAAAAAGGGTCTTACCTTTTTTCAGCCTAAGGACTACCATAGAGAAGGCCAAGGAAAGAACAGGTGTGCGTGGATGTAGAGCTTGATGTCGAAATAGATTATCGATGAGCGAAGATTCACGAGAAATATTAAGGGTTCGCTTGGTCTTTAGGATATGATAATTGAATGATTAATAATTTGATTGATATGATAAGATATATAATGTATGGTGTGAAATTAGTGAGATGGATAAAATCATGATCAAAATATTAATGACCGAAATACCCTTCATCTTAATATTTAATTTATTTCCCATTATCGTTTCTTTCTCCCAAAACTACAGCCTGTTTTCCGAAAAATCACACGCCAATTGTAAACCCTTTCCTTTTTCTTCGTCCCCGAAGATTGAAAGCCGATGTGAGATCCGTGAAAGATCTGAAGCGAATAGCCAACAGAAACCTTGTGTGAAGCTCTGTGCATCGATAAATCAGACCCGAAAACACCCCCTGATTCAGAAATTTATCCGGTTGCTTCACAAACTGAGGCAGTTCCTTCCACCACATACGCATCCAGCGCGGAAAACATAGCTCGTTTGCTCGAAAACTGGACTAAAAAGTATCCGAATACATGGAAAGCCAGTATAAATAAGAGCGATTATGGTGCTTCTTTAGCCCACAACCTTTCCATTGGATCAAGTTGGAGCCCGAGTGAAGGAACAATCTGCACAAGAATGTTGAGTTTCAAAGATATCTCTGTCTGTTTCAGCGGAGGAAGATGCTAAGTTTGATGCTGCGAATTTCACAACTCAAACACATGAGCAAAAGAAACGCAAATTCCCCTTGTTATGCTGGAGAAATGGCTGTTTGATGATGCAGCTCCGCAAGGGCAGGAAGCTGATTTCATGGACTTGGCTTTGGGGAAAACTAACAGTTGCAATTTTGATACTTGAAATCAGGGATATTTTGTTCATTAGTCTTCTTTGGTGTAGTCTGATAGTTTTTATCCTTCTTCCATGTGAGATTTCTTCTCCAACACAAACAGTAAAATTGTCAGATAAGTAGTCAATGTCAAGTTTAATAATCAAAGCAAACAAAATATTAATAAATTATCCTACCTTAATACTACTTACCAAACTAGCCCTAAATTGATCGTCTGAAAAGTACGGATTGTTGATAACTACAAATTAAATTAATAATTTATTAGTTAATAAATAAAATTTCTTTATCCAGCTAACGCACAATATCAACTTTTTGGTTTTTACATTATTTCAGTTGATATATATATTTATTTACTCATAAATTAATTTGTCCGAAAGCAAATTGAATAATAATAAAAAGAAAACAGAATAAAACCATACTCGCCCTCTTCCCCAACTCGATCATTTTCGATTTAACTTTCGAGAGTTGGCCAAAACTCACCCTAAACCTCGGGGTGCTCGAAAATGGAGGAGAATGTCATAGCTAGCAACGTGGCGCAAGCTATAGCCACCGCCCTCGACTGGACCTCCTCTCCCGATACTCGTGCTGCCGCCCACTCTTATTTAGAAACAGTAAGCACATTGATTCCAAGTAATCGGGAAAATTCGTGCTCACTATCGGAGAGAAGATGCAGTTTTTTTTGTTTCGATTTTCATAAAGTTTTTTTTTTGTTTTTGCTGAAATACACAACTCCTTTCTTTCATGATGATACTGAATGAGCAAGTTGTTTCTTTGCTTCATAAATATATACTCTGATTTTTTAAGAAGTAAATTTATCACTCTTACTGGACAAGCACGATGTGAAACATGCTTTCAAATGGGTTTCCATGGGATTATATCTGAAAACGAATTTTTGGCGAGGAATGAAAAGCGTGTGCATTTTGGTAGTTTTGATTTGCGGTTTGCTCAAGAGAACAAGGGCAAAATAACAAATCCTGAACATCTAGCTTTGATATTTCCTTTGTTACCATCAATGAACGAGAAGATTAACTGTCATTTTGTTCTATTACTGCTAGTAGATAAAAGCTGGGGATGCACGTGTACTGGCAAGTACATCATTTCTTTTGGTCAAGCGGGATTGGTCTTCTGAAATCCGTTTGCATGCTTTTAAAATGCTCCAGGTACATGGAACCATCCTATTGTCTCTGTTTCAGAATAAGTGATTGACATGAAATTTCTTCTAGTTTTGCTTGTAATATGCGAGAAACCTTGAATAGAGTGAGCTTATATAAGCATCATTAATCATTTATAATTTACTGCGAATATTCCCCTCTTGATAGATATTTTGTTTAAGTTATAAAGTTTATGTGAAATAGAAGTATTCATGTATTATTTGAGGATGAATTGACCAAATTTTGAATTATTTGAGGCCAGAAAATCTCAGTACGCAATAGTTGAGTTAATGAGAAGTTAAGCTTTTTTTGATTAAGAACTTATTATATCCATGGAGTTCTGCTCGATACGGTTAAGGTTATCATCCAAATCCTGAATTGAAAGTGGCATTATTGGATATAATTTAAAATGTATCGATCAATTGAACTTTTTAATTGGAGTGAAAATGGTTTTCTGGCCTAAAAAACAAAGAAAAAGGTTAGAACACTAGCCGGGATACTAAGAATGTCAAATGATGTACCTAGTGTAATTATTAGAAAAAAATCTGATGGCATATCAACAACATTAAGACTCAGAATTGTTGTTGGTCTATGGCTATGCACAAATGAATTTCAGCTGGGCTAATTTTAATTTAACCACCTCATATATTTCCATTAGAAAATTAGATAAGAACAACAACCAAGCAATTCTGGGATTAAAATTTACCTGATCAACTGTAATGGAGTAAGAGAAAAGTTCAAAACCTCAATTTGGAACCATATTTTCATGAAACGCAGACAATTGCCGCAAACGTATGGTCCAGGTTTAGATTCCAATGTAGCAAATAGCAATTCAATCCACATTTGACAGCTAAACAATTACAAGCATACATGTTTTTTCCTTGACAATTATCTGCTTTAGCTTTCAACTCTAGACATCGCATGGAGAGATTAGAGATCACATAGAATCCTTGCTTCTTTTTTCCTTGACAATCCATTGCAAGCATCATTCTGGCAGCCAGTGGTTGCTAAAATGTCGAGAAAATTGGCTACATGGAAGAAAGCATTCTTGTCTAGAGGGGGAAGATTAACATTGATACTATTGGTTTTGAATTCCATCCCGATATATTACATGTCTTTATTTAAGGTCCCCAAAAGTGTAGCGATTCGATGGATAAGATCTCAAGGAATTTTTTATGGGACGGAGCGGATGGAGATGGCCACATACATTTGGCCGCATGGGATCAAGTTTGTAAACCGAAGGATAGAGGGGGATTGGGAATTGCGAAAATTAACTTCAGAAATACGGCCTTGCTTGGGAAGTGGTAGTGGAGATTTTTCCAAGAAGATGGGACATTATGGAAAAAGATAATTGTTAGCAAATATGGGTTACAAGAAAATGGGTGGGATGCGGGGTTGGCAAGAAATGTCACGTTTAGATGCCCTTGGAAGTTTATTTCCCGAATATACCCAACTTTTAAACAAAAAATTTCTGTTAAGGTGAGAGGAGAGAATAAGGTTAGATTTTGGGAGGATAATTGGTTGGGGGCCTCTTCGTTCAAAGATTGTTTCCCAGCTTTGTTTCAGCTATCATCATTTCACAATTTGCCTATATCATATTTTGTACAATTTGATAATGTCACATGCAACCATTCTTGGGATTTTCATTTTAGAAGGGGGTAAGAGACGAGGAGATTGATGAGTTGTCAGAGTTATTAGAAGTCTTAGAATCGGTTAGATTAGTTGAGGGGGTAGACGATTTTATTCAGTGGAGCGGGGATTCGTCGGGTTTTTTTTCAGTTAGCTCATTCTACGAGTCTTTCTTCCCAAATCATCTTTTTCCACAATTCCAACTTTTCAATACTATTTGGAAAGTCCCGGTTCCAAACAAGATCAGCTTTTTTCTTGTACAGCCACTCTGGGTAAGCTACCTACCTCGGAGATGATCCAAAAAAGATGCCCCGGAATTGCTTTGTGCCCCAATTGGTGTGTTCTATGCAGAAATGAAATAGAGACACATGACCATATGCTCATCCATTGTCCATTCTCGTTATCATTGTGGGGTAGAGCGTTGCAAGAGCTGCGGTTGGTTTGGGTGATACCTAGGTCAACAAAAGAGTTATTCAATATGGATTTTGGGACAAACCACAGGTACTAGAGGAAGAATTTTTTGGCAAGTCGTGGTTCATTGCATATGTTGGACGGTTTGGTTGGAGAGAAATCGAAGAATCTTCGAAGGAAAAGGGGCAAATACAGACAAGTGCTGGGAAAAGATCAAGATTAACATTGCCATGTGGATTGGAACTCATAAAGATTTCAAGAGTGTTTCAATTTTCGATTTGATAAGACATTGGGAATATGTGTATCACTAAGTTAGTCATAATATTGTGTGCGAAATTATGACAGTGAACTTCTAGTCCACTGATGTAATCCATTTTACTATATTATTAATAAAATTTTGTTTCCTATAAAAAAAAAATAAGTATAGAAAATAAAATTCAGATTGATGATCCATTAGTTCATTACAATTTTTGTTCTTATATAAACATATTTTCTGCATAATAACCTCTTAAAATGTGTTTTTTTAAAAACTAATAAGTGTTCATGGTATTGTATTCTCCTAAAGCGTGAAGATTTTAGGAATATAGTTAAACAGGGAAACATATAAAATATAGATCCAAGATTAGTTCTGTTTTTCTACAATCACGCTTATAAGTTTTTATATATAAAATAGCAATGCTTTTGATGTTCTCTTTGTGTTAATGAAATTTTCTCCTTTGTAAAATGAAGATGGTATGCTAGTCATATCATCCAAAGAAGCACTAAGACCTGGAAAGCCAATATCTGTAAGTGCAGAGTTGGTTCAGAAATAACAATCAATACGCTATAGGTATCAAAGTTATATCAGTCCGTATTTCCCTGTGTTTTCTCCAGTAAGTATGGGTTGAAAATGTTTGTGAAACAAGTGATTGCACATTTATCTTTTATTTTCTAGGAAAATAATTCATCAGAGTGGTAATCATTTCATAGTTTTTCTTCCTTGTTTTTAGAATTCTCTGCAATGTGTTTTCTTTTCTGCATAAATTACCATCCTAGGAGATCCTTTGTCTCTCAGTTGTACCAGGACTATTTGGCTCCTTGGACCTCAAATCTCACTTTTTGATGGCTTCTCCAGCATGTAGTGCGATTCCGTTGGGATGAACTAAACACAGTGGACCGAAGGAACTTTGCAAATTTGGCTGTTGACTCGATTTCTGAAATTTCAAACCCTTTTGAAGAATGGGTTTTTAAAAGTCAGACAGCTGCACTCGTTGCTGAGGTTTTTTGCTATTTTCAGTTTCGACATTTTATTTACATCACTCCTGGCCTATTGTTGATAGTACTTTTGTTGATTTTTTTGAAGGTAGTAAGAAGAGAAGGTCTAAGTATATGGTCGGAACTTCTTCCAACAATAATAACTCTCTCCAACAAGGGTCCTATACAAGTAGAACACATCTTTCTTACTTGTTTCCGTGGTTTCAATCGCTTAGATTCTTAGCTCATGTCCGTGTTCTGATAAACAAACAAGGGCAAGACTTTTTTCCAGATACCATTTGGGTAATATTGAAGCTGAACTTTGTATTCTTGTCAGGCAGAGCTGGTATCAATGATGCTAAGGTGGCTTCCAGAAGATATTACTGTCCATAATGAAGATTTAGAAGGTCTGTGATAGTCATACATATAGTATTTGTTCATAGTTGTCAAAGGCGAGCGCCTAAGGCGAGAGATGCCACCAGGCGAGGACCTTGATCTTGGGGTCCCAGGCGCAACAATTCATTAAGGCGAGCCCAGACGCTTGCCTGGACTAGCCTTGGAAGTAAGCGCGTCTGAGTGAATTTTTTTTAATTACTTGTTTAAAACTAAAAGCTCAAACACAAACCCAAACTCTAGCAACCAAACCCCCAATACTGGAATCAGAAGAAGAGAGTTTTGCACAGAAGAACGAGGTGAGGACTTCTACGTCCAAGACAACCAAAAAAACCGATTTCACATCTTTTGGATGAAGAAGAAGAAAAAATTGATTATCAAGAAAATGATGAAGACCAAGAAAAATGCAAGTCTGAAAGTTCTGCGGACTCTGACGATTCGAAAGAAGAAGATAACTTGATTTGAATGATTGAAGAATTTTAATCATGTCCCTAATCACTATGAACTCATTAATTATTTTTTGTTTAGTGTGACATTGTGATTTAATTATTTCATATTTAATATATTTATTCTAAGATAAATATATTTTTTAAAAAATTTAAAATGTGCACCTTGCTTCGGTAAGGCGCACGCCTCGCCTCACGCCTCAGGCTTCATGGCCCTTGTGCGCCTTGGTGCGCCTTGCGCCCTTGACAACTATATGTTTGTTGGTGTCCATCCATTTTGAGAGCACATTTGAGTACTTTTAGCATTTGTTTTCCTTTTGGAATTGAAATATTTATTAATGATATTAATGACCTTGCATTATAAGTTTTGCTTTCCTTCGTAATCAAGGTCAAGATGTTTGTCATAGGTGATAGACGCAGGCTTTTACTACGTGGGCTAACTGAGTCTTTGCCAGAGATTTTACCTTTGCTGTACACTGTGAGTTTGATCATATCGACATCATTTTGATCTATATCACCGTCATTTGTTCATGTCCTTTTCTTTTTAAGCTGCTAGAAAGGAACTTCGGGGCAGCACTCATGGAAGCTGGTAGAGAAAACATGGATATTGCAAAATATCATGCTGCAACAGTAACAGCTACACTCAATGCTATTAACGCATATGCGGAGTGGGCTCCATTATCTGATCTAGCAAAATTCGGAATCATACATGGGTATTGTTGCTTCTAGTTCTGCAAACTCTAGCGAAATATTGGTAGCGTTCATTTTCTAACTCCTCTTTGTAACTAACAGTTGTGGATTCCTACTCACTTCTCCTGATTTTCGCCTTCATGCCTGCGAATTTTTTAAGCTTGTCTCGCCAAGGTAGACAACAAGATTCTTTATTTTGTGGTATTTGCTAGAAGATTTATGCACTGGAAAAACTCAATTCACGTGGCCATCCTTGTGTATTCTTTTGTGTAGGAAAAGACCTATAGATGCCACTTCTGAATTTGATTCCGCAATGAGGAATGTTTTTGAGATCTTAATGAATGTTTCCAAGCAATATTTGGATGAATCTAGCTCTAATTCTAGCTGCAATGACAGTGAACTTGAGTTTGCGGAGTATACATGTGAAAGTTTGGTTTCATTGGGTTCAACAAACTTGCATTGTATTTCCGGTGATGCAACTATTCTCTCATTTTACCTCCAACAGGTCTTTTTTCTATTTTTCCTTTTTTAAATTCATAATTATGCGTTAGTTGTCACAAGCTCACAAGTTTGTGATGATGATTGAATTAAAAATATATTTCAGGTGGTTTGGTTGGTTTAATTTGGAGAAATCAGTTTATTTACGCTGTCGTATGTGTCAGTTTTTTTAGTTTTTCACTCATCCTTATCTTTCCATCGCCTGTTGTTCACTGCATCTACGATTATAGACAAGTAACATGCATTACTAATTTATTGTGGAAATATTATTTGTTTATCACGATAGTCAGTATGAAATCAGTGGCTTCTTTATGATCATCATGGAGCTGGACAGTCATTTTAAGCTAATTTAGGCGAAAATTGTTCGATTATCAATATGCAATATTTTTGGGTAGTTAATAGTGAGAATTTGTGTAGTTACTATGTGACTTGCCGGCTGCCGCTGGTGATCGGTCAGTGGATGTTGGCATTCATTGTTGAGTGATCGACTTCTTTATGATTATTGAAATTTTAAAATATTGATTCTAAGTTTTGTAAAATATTTTATGCTTCAACTTGAGTGCGAGGGTTGGAAATATGGACAATGTTTTCTTATTTTTTCCGGGAAATGTTTCCATTTCCAAAAACGCAAACATGCCGACATAATTCCTCAAGAAGAGAAATTTTACTTCACTTTCATATTCATCAATACAATCATTAATTTAAATTTAAGTTTTCATCGCCCCCGAAAATATTGTTGTATTATATTCTAAACCAATTTATAATTTTTTTAAAAATTCAAATAACACAATATATTAAAAAATTAACTATCTCAACAATTTCTGAGGTCACATGGCATAATTTTTTTATATCTAAAAATATAACCAAACAATCATCATGTTCCCCAATTTAACTTCATACTTTTTCAAGCTTTGAAAATATATTATCTTAATTTTGTTAGACTTGGGATTTTAGATTGATATTTTTGTTATAATTTTAAGTATGTAAGCTTGTATAAACAATATTGTTTTCTATTTTATATCAAGAACCCATATATCATTTGCACTTCTCTTAATTATTTATATTTCATATGGCACAAGCTCAGATAATTTTTTGTAAGCTTGAAGAATTAATACAGAACATACTGGGTGATGGAGATTTTGTTAGCTATCTTAGCTAATATCTACTGTATATTATCTTGTGCTTTAGTATGAAGGCATTGTTCAGGTTTAAAGACTATGGATGTGTGTAGTTGTGGGAAACAATTTATTTTGAGTCAAAGCCTGATCGTCATGCATTTAGAACTGAAGTTAAAATTTACTCCTGAACCAATATAACCTGTGCCTCTGTTATTAGCATATCAAGATGAAAATTACAATTAAAGAATTGTGTACTTATAAAAAATTGTCCTTTAGATTTGATTCCTTTAGTATGTTTCTTAACTTTGCAGATGCTGGGCTTTTTCCGACATTTTAAACTGGTGCTTCACTATGAATCTCTCCGCTTTTGGCTGGTATTATCTGCAAAACACATAGTGGTGACTTTTGAAGTTTCATGGACTCTAAGTTTCTGAATAATTGTCTTTTCTTCTTGCTATGATAGGCCTTGCTTCGTGACTTGATGTTCAAATCCAAGACTGCTGGCGTTCAAGATCTTTCCGCTGATAGTTTGAATGCTTGCCCGACCAATGCTGATGGTGAAAAGAGAAAGATGTTAGCTTTAGTAAATGATGAAGTATGTAGTGCTATATTAGACATATCTTTTCAAAGAATGCTGAGAAAAGAAAAAGTTCATCCTGGGTTGGCTCTGACTGATAGATCCTTGGAGTTGTGGAGTGATGATTTTGACAGCAAAGTGGATTTCAGTCAATATCGTTCAAGACTTGTATGTTTAACATGGTGACTCTTTGTTGTCAATTTTTTTTCACTTAGTAACTCCTTTTATAGCTGTACTAACCTTTTATTGAAGTTTCGATCCAGCATTTTTAAATTTGGCAATCCATCCGTTCACCATCTTATTGATGGAACTTGATGTTTGGAAACGGTGTGATTTGTAGATGGAGTAGCATAAGCATACTACGTGTGTCTAGTAACTTTTGCGTCAAACTTCACTTAAACAGTTGAAACAAATTTTCTAGCTTCCATAAATGAAAATTTGTTGCACCCAAAGGAAACTCTTTCACCCGGTTCATTCTCGGAATATATAGGCATTTCAAAATTCCTAATAAGCTTATGGATCAACTTTCTGAAGTCCTTTTCTATCGTACATGTTTTCCTAATCTCTCTCGTTTTCACCAGTCTTAATATTTAGAGAACATCAAAGGCTGTTTGCTTAGAGAAGGTGAAAGACCGATTTAGTGGGTATCCTTATCTTAATAGTTGCATTTGGAAAGGCATTTAAATCTGAGAACTTTTGTGCGGGATGTTGCTTCCTTTACTTTACCTAGATAGCCACTGTCATTTTTTGAGGGACTACAAGGGTTTACGTTAATGGATTCAAGTGTCAATGCTCTAGTTCGCTCAAAATTTTTATGTCAAGATTGCTTGGTTGGTTTCCTTTTCAGCAGGAACTGGCATTGTGATATCTTCTTGCTTTTTCTATTACTAGTTAATGTATATTTATATTGTATGGTGGGTCGGATCATTAGTTTCTTTGTAGTAGTAGTTTTTTAGATTTTTCTTGTATTGGAAAAGCTGATCTGATGAGAGGTTGAACTAAAAATCTAAGGACAATATATCATTGTTAGCTGTCTAAAATTTTCTTTCTAGGCAAGTGGAGATAATATATCCTGTTGATCTGCACTGGTGTTCACTGCTTATGACTTTTTAGCATTGAAGGCATCAGACTGTCCTATTTTACTCAAAGTTCCGGCATAAAATTTTAACAGTTATTCTTTGATGGGGGGACAGTATATTGTAATAATTGCTCTTACCTAGTGAATTATTACATTTAGTAAACAAGGAGAACTTGGCTGCTACATGGAAGATTATTGCATAAATATCACATCAAATTAATATCTATAAGAATGCAATTTGATATGGAATATTATGACATGTGAGATTGGAGTTGTAAGAGGAGGAGAGTCTGCTTGTGAGCCCAACGAGCCAAACCGATTCAAGCTCAATAGATCTTAACATTTTTTGAGTTCGAGCTCAAAAGGTATTCATGAGCTCACAAGCTCGCTCTCCATCTCAAAATAAATTCAAAATATTCTTTTATATTTTAATAATATGAAAGGAAATTTTTTTTGTACTGTTGTATATATTAATAATATTATTATGTAAATATCAATATGAATTTTACATATAGATGTATCTCTAAGCTTGAAATCATGCTCATGAACAAGTCTTACAAAGAAGATCTGAGCTTGCAAGCCAGTTCATAGGCCACGCTTGAGAGACTCGAGCTCTTGTATTTTGAGCTTGATTTCTTTATTCTTCTATGAGAGAACTTTTGTAAGGAAAAGTTTATCTCAAGTTTGATTTGTTGGAAGATGTCTTGTATAATTCAAATAATGGCCTTTCTTTGTCCATACAGTTGGAGTTGATCCGTTTGATTGCATCTGAAAAGCCACTAGTTACCGCCACTAAAGCTTCTAATAGAATAACTGAGATTATAAGGAGTCTTTTGCTTGTGCCTGCACCTACTAAAGTAAGTCTTATGGACACTTCCGTACTCTTTCCCTCTGTTTGATCTTCACTTTCTCTAATTTGTTGATAATCACGTTCTGTGATCACATTCTAATGATTTTCATTTCACAATTGTCAAAATTTCATGGCCGTGTATACAGCATTTGGCTGTAATCGAAAGCATGCATTTGGCTTTAGAAAATGTTGTGGGTACAATTTTTGATGGATCAAATGAGTATGGAAAGATCAAAACTGAGGCTCAGCTTTCATTGCACCAAGTATTTGAAGGTTTGGTAATTATGAGCTGGTATATTTGAAGACTAATATTGGTTTTCTAATTTCTTCTGATATTCTTACTGTCAACTGAAGGCCTGCTTCAACAACTTATCTCATTGAAATGGTCTGAACCGGAATTGGTGGAAGTTCTTGGTCACTATTTAGACGCATTTGGTCCTTTCTTGAGGTATTATCCAGATGCTGTTGGCAGTGTAATCAATAAATTGTTCGAGCTTTTAAACTCCCTGCCTTTCATGGTTAAGGTAATCCTTTTACCTTGTTTCAAATATTGTATACATCCTATGGTTCATTCACTCGTGCTGAGCCCCAACCAATATCTGTAGGATCCATCTACAAGCTCAGCTCGTCGTGCAAGATTGCAAATATGTACATCTTTCATTCGAATTGCTAAAGCTGCTAATGAAAGCCTTTTGCCTCACATGAAGGTACTTATTTTGTGAATTCACTTAGTCAGGAGCAAAATTACTATGCTTGTAAGTGGTAAAATATCTTAAGAGACAAAATTACAATGGTTTATTTTGTGGCAAAAAGTTAATCATCTCATATCACACTTCACAACATTAGAACTCTTTCTTTCATGTCTTATAAATATTTGAATTTTGGAGTAGAAAGGGGAAGGAAAGCATGTAGGGGCTGAATGCTTATTACAGTACTTAACGTGAATATATCACGTGTGCTCAGCTGTCAGTGTTAAATACCATTGAAGATATGTTGCTTGACTTTTGTTATTTAAAAACTATCTAAGAAAGAATGAGACATGAAAAAGTTAATGCTAACTCATATTTTGATGCTTAATTTCGCCTACAAGCAGCAAATCCTAGTTTCACCCTGGTCCTTTAAACTCTCATCCTCAAGTGAGTTGTGAATTTATGTTCAATTGTGATTCTGAGTTTTCTTCCTAATTAGGGCTGTTAGGGATTTTAATATTGGTGTGGATACTCGACAGAAAGTATGGCAATCATGAGAATTTTCATCGCTAAAACTTGCAGTGATAAATTAAAACGTTCATTTATATAGAGTTCTTTTACAGGGAATTGCAAGCACTATGACATATTTGCGAAATGAAGGTGTTCTGCTTCGTGCTGAGCAAAATCTTCTAGGCGAAGCATTTCTTGTTATGGCTGCTTCTGCTGGGTAATCACTTCAGTGAATTTTTTTTCTTTATCTATTCCTTGATAAAGCTTATACAATCCAGTTAATTTATGTCTTTAAACTGTTCAGAGATCAACAGCAACACGAAGTTTTGCTCTGGTTGCTTGAGCCATTAAGCAAACAGTGGATTCAGGCAGAATGGCAAGATGCATACTTGTCTAACCCAACCGGCTTAGTTCAACTTTGTGCTGAAACACAGTATATGTGGTCAATATTTCATATGGTAACGTTCTTTGAGAAGGCACTTAAAAGGAGTGGGTTTAGAAAAGGCAGCTCGAGTTCAGACAATAGTTCAAAAACAAATTCTCCTACTGCGCACCCAATGGCCTCCCATCTTTTATGGTTGTTACCTCCACTTCTTAAAGTAAGGAAGATATATCTGATCCTTCTGCTTTTTTTTATCAGAATTTAAAATTATGATTGAATCCTTTTGGTACTGATAATTCACTGATTATTGCTTTTTTTTTTTAATCTCCAGCTACTTCGATCAATACATTCTCTTTGGTCTCCCTCTGTATCTCAAGCTCTCCCCAGTGAAATTAAGGCCGCAATGATAATGAGTGACGTCGAAAGAATCAGTCTTCTTGGAGAAGGAAAGCACAAATTGCCACACAAGGCTGGAATAACTTTTACTGATGGATCTCAGTTTGATATCGGGAAGGAAGCTTGTTCAGAATCAAATGAAGCTGACATACGAAATTGGTTGAGAGGGATAAGAGATAGCGGGTACGTGATTTTACTTTTCATGTGAGCATGGCATACCAAAGTTTTAAAACGTTGAAAACTGCCCCTGTCAAGATTGAACTTCTTTCATTCAGATGTCTAATTCTCTGATTGAACACCAGGTCATTTGAAATACATTAAACACGGTTGACTAAGTACTGGGTTAATTATAGGCGATGACTACATGCTGTTGAATATAAGGATGCTTAACGGGGTGGGTTCAACCGGAATCGGTTTGGAATCTCTACAGTTAATTCAAAACCGGAACCGGTCCGACTGGATCTGGAACCACCCCGAATCTATATAAAATATAGGCTCGAGGTGGTTCCGTGTATTTGTACCAGGAATTGGACCGGTTCCGGGACATTGCCATATCTCTTATTTTTTTAATAATAAGATAAAATATACTTTGGCAACGGCTCAAATTAGATCCGAAACTGGATTGATCCAACACGAAACCAGTTTCATGCCGCGGATTGTTGATCCAACACGAAACCGTTCATTTTTAAATAACAAAGAAGAAGTTTAAAACAGAGGGGAAGTTCGATGCCAAAAAGTCAAAAATCAGAAGAAAAAAAGAAGAGAAGACAGAAGGAAATAGAGTAGAATATTACCAAAGTCCGGCGGTGCAAAAAGATGTCCGGCGAGAGAGCGGTTGAGAGTTGAAGGTTACGTAAGCTTAAAAAGTGGAGAAAAGGCGATATGCAGCAGAAAATAATTCTAGGGCTAGTTATTGTGCAAAATGGGCCAAAAGATTTAGCAAAACGGGCCTAAAGATTGGGTAGTATTTTAAAAAAAGTGCAATGGGTTTTTCTTTCTGGAAGCGCGCCATTGCCTTGCTATCGTCATAACGAAATAGCGTGGTTAACGACGATAGCGCTCGCTATGTGGAAGTGTCGTGCGCTTCGTCCCTGTAGCTACGGGTCTTCGCTTCGCATCGCTACGCGCTATAGCGAGCGCTACAATCGCTTTTGACAACTATGCTCCATGGGACAGCATTTCAAGAGATTATTTCAAGTTCGAAACGAAAGATGTATATCATCAATTTGAGGGGGAGTGAAAGAATATATATTATTCTGGTATATCTTTGAATATTTTCTGATCATATCAGATTGTTTAGTTGAGAATCCTACTCATCTAGTGTTTCTGTTTTTCTGGATTGGATCTGCCCCAAGGTCGTAAATGGCGGGAGGCGGTGCCCAGGAGGTTGAATTTTTTTAAGTAATTTTTTTATAGGTAATCATATATAATCATGCAATATAATCATTTTTATATAAAATGTGCAATTAAATAATGTTTAAGCACAAAATATAATATCATCTAGATAATTTATAAGATAATATGCAATTAATAAAGATTCATCATCATATTAAAGCTATTATGCTAACAATGTAATATAATTATTTTTACCAAAAAACTAAGTTTAAATTTCAAAGTTTCAATCAATTATCCATCATTAGAACAAGTAGTAGACTAAACATAACTAATATTCCAAATCATCTACGTATGCACTATCTACTACATCCATGATCCTCTCATCATCGGACTCAAAATCAACATTTTCTTCATTCTCCTCCTCCGACGTATCTAAATCTTCGTCCAGTTCTCTAATGGGGATGTTCCTTGCACTCCTCCTTGGATGTAGCACTTCATCCGCTCCCGAGGCCTCCGCTACCATTCTCCAAGTAAGTCCTGAACCCGGCTCGACCTCATCTTCATCACCATCATCGACAAGCCAACCTTGAGCTTCACTAGCTTGAGAGGATAGAAACAAATCTCCACTCATTTCTCTTTTACTCTTCTTCTTCATAAGATTAGCATTGAATTTGACATATACAAGATCATTCAATCTTGATGTCTCAAGCCTATTCCTCTTTTTAGTATGTATCTAAAAATTTAAAACCATTGTTAAAAAAAATGATAGATAACATAATTTATAAATTAGTTCTCAATATTTACCCATTCAAATTGACTCCAATTTCTTTCACATCCCGATGAACTACTTGTGAAAGAGAGAAATCTCAATTCCATTTTTTGTAAGTTTGGAGTGTCACCACCATAATTGGACCACCATCCATCTTAAAAAAGCAAAGAGGAAAAAATAATTAAACCAAAGACGGGTAAAAAAAATACATGTACCGACATGAATAAAAATAAAGGAAAAAAGATTTACCCGGGTCAAAGTCATGGTACACATCCATCTTCTAACATGACGCGACCGCCATTTTTCTTCCGAAGTTTCCAGATTTACTCTTATACTTCAGCAATTCATCATTAGCAATGGTAGATTGCATGTCCTCGTCAGTGGAAAAAATTATCTCAACACAATTCAAAAACTCATTCATGACATTGGTGTCATTTGATATGCTTGAATCTTTGAAGTAAAAAAACGGATTCAATAAATAAGCGGCATAATGCAAAGGACTATCAAGTCTACCCTTAGATTTCTCATCAATAATCTTCAAAATAGGGATGGCATTTTCCTCTTTTTTGAAACACTTTTTAACGTCTTCTTTGGGTTGTTTAAGAGCACCCAGTAAGAATGCCATGGAGGGCTTCTTATCACCGTCAACAAGACGTAAAACTTTCACTAAAGGGGTGAAGACATTCAAAGCCAAAGAAACACCATTCCAAAAAGATATACTTGTTACCGTGGCTTCGCCACTTTCCCCTTCACACTACTCAACTTTGTTTTACTCCATTCATCGGATGTAAACATGAATCTCAATTGATCTTTCTTGTCTTTGAGACTTTCCGAAGTAAAAAATGAAGTAGCAAATCTAGTCACCCGGGCCTCACAATATCACTCTTCTTGGTATATTTTCTCATAATAGCCAAAGTTCTATGATGTGCATAGATGAATATAGTCAAGGCCTTTGCTTTCTCAAGTATTCCGCTAAACTTGAGTAGTTTTCCAATTGTTTCAAGCATGAGGTTGATTGTATGAGTCGTACAAGAGGTCCAAAAAATTTGAGGTTGTGTAACCTTCAATAAATCTGCCGCCGCCATATTGTTTGTGGCATTGTCCGTCACTACTTGAACAATATGTTGCGGGCCAATCTCAATGATATATTTTTCAACAAACTCAAAAATATAAACCTCGGTGTGTGCCTCCATGGATTCTTCAATAGAACCAAGGAATGAAGTGCCTAGCTTGCAATTAACACATATATTCATAATGCTTCTCCTCTTGCGATCGGTCCATGCGTCAGTCATTATTGAACATCCATTTTTCATCCATTCTTCATGTTTTTTTAGAGAAAATTTGGTCCTCTCAACTTCTTGCTTCAAAAGTGGCTCTCTTAAAAGATATTGACTTGGAGGTTTGTAGCCCGGACCGAATTGGCCAATCGCCTCTACAAGTTGTCTAAAGCTTTGATTGTCAATTGAATGAAAAGGAATCCCCGTTTCGTATATCCATCTAGCAACATACTCATGCACATCATTTGTAAACTTTAACTTCAAGGCATCATTTATGTTTTGTTGTCTTGCCTTCGTTGGATCGATTGCAAATGTCCACTTATCAATAGGCTCGAGATTCTTTGGTTTTTTTTGAGTTATCTCCCATCACTTAGACAATCACCATCCTCTTCATCAACACATATGTTTACCTCCGCCCTTTCGTCTTTTAATTCTTCCACCCTTTGACGCTTTTTATTCTTGCTATTTTCAAGACAGTCTCTCACTCTTTTTTTGTCCTCATCGGATGCTTTAGGACATACTTCAACTTGTCCTATAATACCCGCAATATGATGCTTCATCCTATAAACTCCTCTTTTAATAAGCCTCTTACACAACTTGCATGTGATCCAATCTCTTTTCTCTCTATTATACAACACCCCATATTCCCAATACAATATCATTAGACTTTGGCTTAAATTCCAACTCCGGTTTATCTTTTTCCGCCATTAATCTTCAACAATAAATCAATAATAAAATAATAAATTAATAATAGGAAAAAAAATTGATTTTTGAAATCACAAAATCTGAAATATTATAAAAAAAATATGTTAAATAATAAATATGCAATGCCTAACCTAAATATTCTGACTTCTGGCGGCAGTAGGCGGCGGCGGAGGTCGGCGGGCGGTGGCAGGCGGATTGTGTGTGGTGGTCGAGAGTTAAGAGTTGAGAGTGAAAACCAAAAATAAAATAAAGAAAGTGAGGTGTGTTAGGGTTTTAATATTTAAAATTAGTTGACTTTGACTAGGTTTTTAAAATTGTTGACTAGGTTTTTAAAATTGTTGACTACAACTTAAAAATCTTGACTGCCTACCTCGCCGCCTCGACCCGCCTCCCCAACGCCGTATAGCTTGGGACGCCTAAAACACCCGCCTCATGCATAGGCGGTGCGGTCGAGGGCCGCCTACCGCCTATGTGAAAGGCCCGAAAATTCTTACTTTGAAAATTTGCGGAAAATTAATTTTTTTTTTAAATAAATGGAGTGCCTCATTCATAAAATCAACTGATGAATCAAGTTCAATGTTTAAAAAATATAGCAGCCGAAGAAAATAAAGTTTGCCAAAAATAACAATTCAAAGAATGTCCAACAACTGGTAAAAATGTTTGAGCATAAAATGACATGTGCTGAAACTGAGGTCCTCGGGTGCCACTACTGCCGACCCAAGCTGGCTCACTGGTCCCCGCCCTCGGCCCTGGCCTCATCAGTACCTACAACAATCAAGTCTAGTGAGCCTAAAGACTCAGCATGCAAATATCGTAGGTAACGAGAAAATGTAATTTGCATGGATAAAATATCATGTCATGAGGCATACTTAAAATAACTTGTACTGAGCAATTATAATACGTGCATAAGTGAACTGAAAGTCATAGTAAATAGAATGTTTGCTCCTTGGAGCCCTGTACTGAAATAACTGATAAAAATTTTCTGTTGAGATTATGGTCTACGCCTGTGGCCCCTGCACTGAACTGAACTGATCGGTAACTGGCTACCGGGGAGTATCAAACTGAACTGAGCTGACCGGTCACTGGCGACCGGGTGGTACCAAACTGAACTGATCGGTCACTGGCGACCGTATAAAATAATGCTCCCATAATAGTGAATTGACCACAAGCAATATCGCATAAATCTCAAAAATAAGTATTTTCTATTTTCATGCACGTAATATAATTAAATGGCATAATGAAAATATCCTGTATATTTTACCAACTGGATTGGATCGTTCTCAGGCTCGCTGCAACCTAAATATGCCATGAAAAATATGCAATAGCTTATACTTGACCAAACTATGCAATTAAGTTTGAAAATGCGACAATTACGTCTAACGACTTCGTATTTAATCATGACTCCGAACCAACCCGAACCAACACTGAACCGACGTATAGTCATGATTAAAATACGCTTAAAATTATGAACTAATACTCCTAAAATGATGAGGGTCGAAATCTAGGTGAAATGGAGGCCAAAACAAGAAACGCTCTTTCGAGAGTCAATTTGGCACATCGCACCGTAAATTCTCGTACGACCTCAAAAATGATCCGAATCACGAACGGTCAAAAACGCGACCTTCCTAACTCGATGGGGCACTGTCCAGTCCAAGGCCATAGGCTAAAAGCCGACCGAGAACTCGAACGAGCCTCCGAACCGACACAGCAACTTGCTGTAAATTTCCAGCAGCTGTACCATCGCGTGTCTTGTGTTGTTTTCGAGACTACCGGCCATTGGGGCGTGAACCACCGACTAGAGACTCTTACCAACATCCCAAGGAATGATTTGAACCATGGCTAAGGGCCCTAGGCCAGCCACAATCCTCACCATTCCAGCAACCAACCAAAAGCTCTTACCGAGGGCCCTCATGCGTGCGTGTGTGGTGTTGTGCTTCGCTTGCTGTCTCGACTCGTTCCAGTGGCCATTGATTGACCATGGCACGATCTAGACATCTAGGGGCATGGTATGAACCGTGGCTAAGGGCCATAGGCCAACCAAGATCCATACCATTCCACAAAACTCGAACACACACATGCTGTCAAAAACCGAAGGATCCGAGAGGGGAGGGGCTGTTCTTGCATTTGATTTAAAAACCGATGCACCATGGACCGAGCCACCAAAAGGGCGACTTAGTCACGTCTTAGACATGCTAGGGAAGTGATCCAACCATGGCTATGGGCCTTGTGGCAGCCATGATCAGATCCATCTCCATTATGACAGCAACCTGAATTTTCGAACACAAATCTGCACCTATGGGGAGCTTGCTGTGATTTCGGTTTTCCAGCAAGCATGGGGACTGAATGAATGGACCAACATGGTCCTAATGCATCCTATTACATGTCTAGGAGCCGCCTTGGGAGCCTGGAATCGAACCATCCACCTGAAACCACAAAACAAGAGGAAGCCGTGAACTGCACAAGAAAACCGAAATCTGCATGTGATGTTTTCTGAAAATTCTTTGATGTATTTCGGTTCATACATGAAATGATGATCATAAAACATAAAAAAATAATGATAGTATGACTTGATTGAAGAGTCAAGGAAGAATATATGCATGCCTGGTTTCGTTTGAAAGAAAAACGAAAAGAAGAGACGATCCGGCGCGGAGGAGTGGAGCGCTTTGCTACCTAGCTTGTTACTGAATTTTTTCCTATTGTGTCTAGCTATGCAACCCACGGTTTTCTACTCTGAAATGGCTCTGAATTTCGAGATTAGGGAGATGGGGAAATGGTTAGGGGAGTGAGGGAGATGGGTGCAAAATATAAGGGACAAATCAAGACCAAGTCTCTCTCATTTTGAAATTTTGAATTCTTGTTTGATATCAAATGATTTGTTGGTGCTTGTTGGGGTGAGGTGGCCGATCATAATACCATCTAGACTAGGTGAGGATAAGATTGATCATTAATTAAATGGTGCTCCCAAAAATAAAAGAATTATCCTCCTAATTAAATACAAAGAAAGGGTCAAAGGTGTTGAGTTGGCAAGGTAATGCTTAGTCATCTAAGGGGGCCGAAAATTCATCTAATAAATGGAAGGAAATATTGTTTAGTTGATAAATTTTAATACCTTAAGAGCCTTACCTATCCCTAAATAATTTAGTGAACTAACCCCTTAATTATGGAACTTAAATGAATTTATTTCCTACTCACCTCAAGTAATTTAAATAATTCCTTGAACTTCCTTATTAACTTAAATTAACTTACTTGCTAGCTAAAATAAATTCTGGAAATGATTTCTAAATCTTAAATTTTATCTCAAAACTCCAACTCCAGTCCGGCCTCACTGAAATAACTGAAAATCAAACTACTGCATGAAATAATAAAATAATTAACTTCAAAGAAAAGCATTAAAATAATCATGCAATGAAGTCAATTTAATTTAAAATACTAGAATTATGCATGGCTTATACGTAGACTGATTTACGGGTTCTACAATCCTTCCCCCCTAAAAGAAATTTCTTCCTCGAAATTAGAACTTCACCGAATAACTCGGGGTATCGATCTCTCATCTTTGGCTCAGACTCCCACGTAGCTTCCTCCTCAGAATGGTTGAGCCATTTGACTTTGACTCGCTTAACCAGCTTGTTCCGAAGCTTCTTCTCCTGCCTGTCTAGGATCTGCACTGGCCTCTCCTCATAAGACAAGTTCGGATTAAGCTGCAACGGCTCGAAATTCAGCACATGCGAAGGATTTGCCATATACTTCCTCAGCATGGAGACGTGGAACACATTGTGTACTCCGGCCAGATTCGGCGGAAGAGCCACACGATAAGCTAGCGTCCCAACTCTGTCGAGGATCTGAAACGGTCCAATGAATCTCGGACTGAGCTTCCCTTTCTTCCCAAATCTCATGACACCCTTCATAGGTGCCACTTTCACAAAGACATGATCGCCCACTGCAAACTCTAAATCTCTCCTCCGCTGATCGGCATAACTCTTCTGTCGGCTCTGAGCAGTCCTCATCCTATCACGGATCTTGACTACTACATCTGCTGCCTGCTGAACAATATCTGAACCCAACTCTGCTCTCTCTCCTACTTCATCCCAATGAACAGGAGATCTGCACTTGCGGCCATACAGTGCTTCATACGGAGCCATACCAATAGAAGACTGGAAGCTGTTGTTATAGGTGAACTCAATCAATGGTAAGTTCGACTCCCAACTCCCGGAGAAATCAATGACGCAAGCACGGAGAAGATCCTCTAAGATCTGAATAACTCGCTCTGACTGCCCATCTGTCTGCGGATGGAAAGCTGTGCTAAACAGCAACTTCGTACCCATAGTCGAATGCAAACTCTTCCAAAACGAGGAAGTAAATCTGGGATCTCTGTCAGATACGATAGAAACTGGGACACCATGAAGTCGGACTATCTCCCGGATATACAGCTCTGCATACTGAACCATGGTGAAAGTCGTCTTAATAGGCAAGAAGTGCGCTGACTTGGTAAGACGATCTACAATCACCCAGATAGCATTCGATCCTCTGGCGGACCTCGGGAATCCGGTCACAAAGTCCATGGTAACATTCTCCCATTTCCACTCGGGAATGGGAAGAGGCTTGAGCAAACCTGCTAGTCTCTGATGCTCCGCCTTCACTAACTGGCAAGTCAGACACTCGGACACAAATCGTCTGATGTCCTTCTTCATACCAGGCCACCAATACAATAGCTGCAGATCTTTGTACATCTTCGTACTCCCAGGGTGAATGGAGTACGGGGACATATGGGCCTCTGACAAGATGTCTGCTCGGATAGAATCACTGCTAGGAACCCATATCCTGTCTCGGTATCTCACAATACCGTCGCTGACTGTATACAAGACACTGCCCTTGGCTTCATCTCTCTTCTTCCACTGTGCCAATTGCTCATCTGCTGACTGACCACTGCTAATACGGTCCATAAGGGAAGACTGAATGGTCAAGGTAGATAGACGAGGAACTCTACCTCGAGGATAAGTCTCGAGATCAAACCTCTGTATCTCAAACTGAAGAGGTTTCTGAATCGTCAAATGAGCCATCACTGCGACTTTTCTGCTCAATGCATCCGCAACTACATTAGCTTTACCCGGGTGGTAGCTAATGTCACAATCGTAGTCTTTCACAAGCTCCAACCAACGCCTCTGACGCATGTTCAGCTCCTTCTGCGTAAAGAAATACTTGAGGCTCTTGTGGTCGGTAAAGATCTGGCATTTCTCTCCATACAGATAGTGCCTCCAAATCTTCAAGGCAAAAACTACGGCCGCCAATTCTAGATCATGGGTAGGGTAGTTCTTCTCGTGGATTTTCAGCTGTCGAGAAGCATACGCTATCACTCTCCCATGCTGCATCAGAACTGCACCTAAACCAAGCTTCGAAGCATCTGTATAAAGGACAAACTCGCCGGGCCCTGATGGCATGGCCAAAACTGGTGCTGAGATAAGAGCTTGCTTCAAAGTATCGAAGCTCTTCTGACACTCCTCGCTCCAAACAAATTTCACATTTTTCTTGGCCAGTGCTGTGAGTGGAACGGCAATGGAGGAGAATCCCTGAATGAACTTTCTGTAATATCCTGCTAGCCCAAGAAAACTGCGGATCTCGGATGCATTCTGAGGCACAACCCAATCTCTGACTGCTGCAACTTTTGCTGGGTCTACGTCAATACCACTGCTAGAAACGATGTGGTCTAAGAACGCCACCTTCTCTAACCAGAATTCGCATTATTGAACTTTGCGAATAATTTGTGCTTCTGCAATGTCTGCAACACTGTGGTCAGATGTCTGCTGTGCTCCTCCCGACTCTTGGAGTAGACGAGAATGTCATCTATGAACACTATCACAAACTGGTCAAGATACGGCTGAAATACGCGATTCGTGAGATCCATGAAGATCGCTGGCGCATTCGTCAGTCCGAACGGCATCACAAGGAACTCGTAGTGGCCATAACGAGTCCTAAAAGCAGTCTTGGAAACATCAGCATCTTTCACCCTCAACTGGTGATAACCAGAGCGCAGATCAATCTTGGAGAAAATCGAAGCTCCCTGCAACTGGTCAAACAGATCCTCAATCCTCGGAAGTGGGTATTTATTCTTCACTGTAACCCTGTTCAACTCCCGATAGTCAATACAAAGTCTCATAGAGCCATCCTTCTTCTTAACAAACAAGACTGGCGCGCCCCAAGGTGAGAAGCTAGGGCGAATGAACTTCTTGTCCAGAAGTTCCTGTATCTGCTTCTTAACCTCTGCCATCTCTGTCGGTGCTAGTTGGTACGGCGCTTTGGATATCGGAGCCGTACCTGGCATAAGCTCAATGGAAAACTCCACCTCTCTCTCGGGTGGCATACCAGAGACGTCTTTGGGAAAAACGTCTTAGAAATCTCTGACGATCGGAACATCTGAGGCTGACTGGCTGGGTTCCTTGGGGACACATAAAAAGGTCGCTAGAAATGCCCGACACCCTCTATGCATGAGCTTCCTAGCCTGAACATAAGGAATAATGCGCGGTAAAGGAAAGTACCTGTCCGGCTCAAATAAGAACTGCTCCATTCCAGGCGGTCGGACAAGAACAGATCTCCGCTGGAAGTCTATCAACACTCTGTTCCTCAATAGCCAGTCCATCCCCAGGATGATGTCAAATTTTGGCATCGGTAGCACGATCAGATCCGCATAAACAAGATTACCGTGCAGCTCAAGGTCTATATCTCGGATAACATTGGTGGCTGCCATCTTCTCGCCTGACGGCAACACTACTGAAAAGGCTGTGTCTAGCCCAATGGTCTTGATCTTGAGAAAGTTTGCAAATACCTCCGAAATAAACGAGTGAGTGGCCCCTGAATCTATCAAGGCCTTGGTGGCGGAACCAGATATAAAAATTCTCCCTGAAAGATTGGAACTCTAAGTTGAATCCAATAGCTACAAGAACCAAACTTATAGACATGCAAAGGCCAGAGTTCTTCTAACTTAAATCCCCAAAATACTACTGAGTAGAGCATGCAATCCTATCACAGTTCTAAGTTCAATCTTAATCCCTATTCCCAAAACACGGAAATTCAAATAATAACTTAAAGTTTAAAGGTACCTGTCAACAACATAGTCTCCGGGTTGGTTTCCGCGGCATGGAGAGCAAAAACTCTGCCTTGGGTAGGCAGATTCCTCTGAGGGCACTGCAGCAACATGTGGTCTGGACTGCCACACTTAAAACACTTTCCTGAGCCAGACATACATGCTCCAGGATGGCGGCGTGAGCACCTGGGGCAGACTGGGTGCTCATAAGTCCTCGGGGCTGGGCGTCCCCGCTGCTGCTGCTGCTGGCCTCTGTTTCTAGGCGGTCCATGAAAAGGCTTCTTGTTCTGCTGCTGATGCTGATGAGGAGGAGGGCGGTGTGGTACCTGGACTGGGCGCTTGCCCTGGCGATCCCTGTCGATATCCCGCAGATCCTGCTCTGCGGCTAGGGCCTTGGAGACAACAATCTCATAAGTAGCAGGGTCAGACACCCTAACATCCCGGCGCAAGATCGGCCGTAGACCCACTAGGAAATGCATCAACTTGGCTCTGGCATCATTCGCTATCAGGGGTACAAAATGACAGCCCCTCTCGAACTTACAGATGAACTCCGTAACCGTCATGTCTCCCTGTCTCAGGCTCATGAACTCGGTGGTCAACCTGGTGCGAACTTCCTCAGCAAAATATTTGGAGTAGAAAACCTCCGTGAAGCGTGTCCATGAAAGTGTAGCCAAGGTCAGGGCTACTGACGCTCCTTCCCACCATAAGCGGGCATCTCCACTGAACAGATAGGTGGCACAACAGACTCTGTCTGCATCTCCCAGCTCCATGAACTCGAAGATAACCTCGAGGGATTTGATCCATCCCTCGGCAATCATGGGGTCAGACGTCCCAGAAAACTCCTTTGGACGCATCGTCATGAATCGCTCGTAAACAGCCTCTGGCCCTGTCGGCCTAGTCACCACCGCATTGTTCCCCGCAAACTGTGCGAAGAACTGTGTCATCCCAGCTAGCATCTGGGCACTCATGTCAGGTGGGGGCGGTGGTGGAGGTGGAGGAGGAGGAGGAGGTGTCTGCCTCTCTTGTCCCTGATCGTCATCGTCCTCGCGACGGTGCTCGCCACTACCTCTCGGGCGTCCTACTTGACGTCTAGGGGGCATACTGTTCCAACATAACCCATACGTAACTAACATGCATAATTCCATAATTTATTTTAAATGAACACTGAAATGCTGAAAATCTGGTCGAAATTATTTTATGGAAGCATGCTGTCAAAATAATTCATGCTTTAAATAAAATGCTGAAATGTAAAACTTACAGACCGAAGATGTGGCTTCGTGAGCTTCTCGTGGTCAGTAGTAGTGTAACTCTTTACAAGAACATAGGCTCTGATACCAACTGTGAAAGGCCCGAAAATTCTTACTTTGAAAATTTGCGGAAAATTAATTTTTTTTTTAAATAAATGGAGTGCCTCATTCCATAAAATCAACTGATGAATCAAGTTCAATGTTTAAAAAATATAGCAGCCGAAGAAAATAAAGTTTGCCAAAAATAACAATTCAAAGAATGTCCAATTGGTAAAAATGTTTGAGCATAAAATGACATGTGCTGAAACTGAGGTCCTCGGGTGCCACTACTGCCGACCCAAGCTGGCTCACTGGTCCCCGCCCTCGGCCCTGGCCTCATCAGTACCTACAACAATCAAGTCTAGTGAGCCTAAAGACTCAGCATGCAAATATCGTAGGTAACGAGAAAATGTAATTTGCATGGATAAAATATCATGTCAAGAGGCATACTTAAAATAACTTGTACTGAGCAATTATAATACGTGCATAAGTGAACTGAAAGTCATAGTAAATAGAATGTTTGCTCCTTGGAGCCCTGTACTGAAATAACTGATAAAAATTTTCTGTTGAGATTATGGTCTACGCCTGTGGCCCCTGCACTGAACTGAACTGATCGGTAACTGGCTACCGGGGAGTATCAAACTGAACTGAGCTGACCGGTCACTGGCGACCGGGTGGTACCAAACTGAACTGATCGGTCACTGGCGACCGTATAAAATAATGCTCCCATAATAGTGAATTGACCACAAGCAATATCGCATAAATCTCAAAAATAAGTATTTTCTATTTTCATGCACGTAATATAATTAAATGGCATAATGAAAATATCCTGTATATTTTACCAACTGGATTGGATCGTTCTCAGGCTCGCTGCAACCTAAATATGCCATGAAAAATATGCAATAGCTTATACTTGACCAAACTATGCAATTAAGTTTGAAAATGCGACAATTACGTCTAACGACTTCGTATTTAATCATGACTCCGAACCAACCCGAACCAACACTGAACCGACGTATAGTCATGATTAAAATACGCTTAAAATTATGAACTAATACTCCTAAAATGATGAGGGTCGAAATCTAGGTGAAATGGAGGCCAAAACAAGAAACGCTCTTTCGAGAGTCAATTTGGCACATCGCACCGTAAATTCTCGTACGACCTCAAAAATGATCCGAATCACGAACGGTCAAAAACGCGACCTTCCTAACTCGATGGGGCACTGTCCAGTCCAAGGCCATAGGCTAAAAGCCGACCGAGAACTCGAACGAGCCTCCGAACCGACACAGCAACTTGCTGTAAATTTCCAGCAGCTGTACCATCGCGTGTCTTGTGTTGTTTTCGAGACTACCGGCCATTGGGGCGTGAACCACCGACTAGAGACTCTTACCAACATCCCAAGGAATGATTTGAACCATGGCTAAGGGCCCTAGGCCAGCCACAATCCTCACCATTCCAGCAACCAACCAAAAGCTCTTACCGAGGGCCCTCATGCGTGCGTGTGTGGTGTTGTGCTTCGCTTGCTGTCTCGACTCGTTCCAGTGGCCATTGATTGACCATGGCACGATCTAGACATCTAGGGGCATGGTATGAACCGTGGCTAAGGGCCATAGGCCAACCAAGATCCATACCATTCCACAAAACTCGAACACACACATGCTGTCAAAAACCGAAGGATCCGAGAGGGGAGGGGCTGTTCTTGCATTTGATTTAAAAACCGATGCACCATGGACCGAGCCACCAAAAGGGCGACTTAGTCACGTCTTAGACATGCTAGGGAAGTGATCCAACCATGGCTATGGGCCTTGTGGCAGCCATGATCAGATCCATCTCCATTATGACAGCAACCTGAATTTTCGAACACAAATCTGCACCTATGGGGAGCTTGCTGTGATTTCGGTTTTCCAGCAAGCATGGGGACTGAATGAATGGACCAACATGGTCCTAATGCATCCTATTACATGTCTAGGAGCCGCCTTGGGAGCCTGGAATCGAACCATCCACCTGAAACCACAAAACAAGAGGAAGCCGTGAACTGCACAAGAAAACCGAAATCTGCATGTGATGTTTTCTGAAAATTCTTTGATGTATTTCGGTTCATACATGAAATGATGATCATAAAACATAAAAAAATAATGATAGTATGACTTGATTGAAGAGTCAAGGAAGAATATATGCATGCCTGGTTTCGTTTGAAAGAAAAACGAAAAGAAGAGACGATCCGGCGCGGAGGAGTGGAGCGCTTTGCTACCTAGCTTGTTACTGAATTTTTTCCTATTGTGTCTAGCTACGCAACCCACGGTTTTCTACTCTGAAATGGCTCTGAATTTCGAGATTAGGGAGATGGGGAAATGGTTAGGGGAGTGAGGGAGATGGGTGCAAAATATAAGGGACAAATCAAGACCAAGTCTCCCTCATTTTGAAATTTTGAATTCTTGTTTGATATCAAATGATTTGTTGGTGCTTGTTGGGGTGAGGTGGCCGATCATAATACCATCTAGACTAGGTGAGGATAAGATTGATCATTAATTAAATGGTGCTCCCAAAAATAAAAGAATTATCCTCCTAATTAAATACAAAGAAAGGGTCAAAGGTGTTGAGTTGGCAAGGTAATGCTTAGTTATCTAAGGGGGCCGAAAATTCATCTAATAAATGGAAGGAAATATTGTTTAGTTGATAAATTTTAATACCTTAAGTGCCTTACCTATCCCTAATTAATTTAGTGAACTAACCCCTTAATTATGGAACTTAAATGAATTTATTTCCTACTCACCTCAAGTAATTTAAATAATTCCTTGAACTTCCTTATTAACTTAAATTAACTTACTTGCTAGCTAAAATAAATTCTGGAAATAATTTCTAAATCTTAAATTCTATCTCAAAACTCCAACTCCAGTCCGGCCTCACTGAAATAACTGAAAATCAAACTACTGCATGAAATAATAAAATAATTAACTTCAAAGAAAAGCATTAAAATAATCATGCAATGAAGTCAATTTAATTTAAAATACTAGAATTATGCATGGCTTATACGTAGACTGATTTACGGGTTCTACAGCCTAGGCGGCCGCCTCGACCGCAATTTAGATTACTGATCTGCCCTATAAAATGTATAAATACCCATGCATATTCTTGAGAAACACACAGGATTTTATTGCCCAATTTTATCACAGTTCCGTTATTAGAGAGCATCTAAGAGCAAGGAAACTGTAGGTTTTGAAAAATCAGTTTTGCCTAGTTAAATACCATCTTACTCCACCTGTTTCTCTTTTATGTTCACGACACTTTAATGTTATTATTACATTTTTGTAGCGAGGAAAAATCGTTTTTTGGCCTTTATGCCAACTTGCTGCAACTTTTTTTGGGAAACACAGAAAGAACATTATCTTTTCAAAGATCTCATTGCCCTAACATGACCTTCGTTTCTCAAATAAAGCCCAAGGCTTTTAAGCAACAAAGTATGTTCATCCTATGACACTTTAATTTCTTGTGTGCCATGATATGCAAACTATGCCGACCACTTTACTCGTGTCGTTTTAAGTTTATTTTCTGTATGAAATTTTTCATGCTCCAGGTACAGCATATTAGGTTTATCGACAACTCTTGGCGATTCGTTTTTTAGATGCATAGAGTCACATTCTGTTATTTTATCATTGATGGAGAACATTCAGTACATGGAGTTCAGGCATATAAAGCAGCTGGTACACTTGGTTTTGGTTCCGCTGGTTAAATGCTGCCCCCAAGATTTGTGGGAGATGTGGCTGGAAAATATCCTGCATCCATTACTTCTCCATGCTTGGCAGGCTCTTAGCTGTTCATGGTCTAGCCTTTTACTAGAGGGGATAGCTAAAGTTCCAGATCTTCATGGAATACTTGCTGGGTCAGACTTAAAAGTGGAAGTCATGGAAGAGAAGCTGCTCAGGGATCTGACTCGTGAGATTTGTTCTCTTTTCTCGGTTCTTGCTGCTCCTGGACTTAATACCACACTTCCTTCATTGGAACAGGCTGCTCAGATTAGTCACATGGATGATTCTTCAATGCATGACTTGAATGCATTTGCTTGCAGTTCTATGGCTGGGTAGGATCATTGTTCAAACAATCAATTTTTTCTTTATGGTTACTAGTTAATATTTAAGGGCCTTATTTCAAGTGTTATGTGTTTGCAGATTTGTACTGAACAACAAAAGTGTTGCAATTCCAGCTTTGAAAATATGCTTGGGAGCATTTGGCTGGACAGATAGTGAAGCTGTGTCAAAAGTTTCTTCTTTCTGTGGAGTAGTTGTTCTCCTTGCAATTTCGACAAATAATGTGGAGCTCAGAGAATTTGTATGCAAAGATTTGTTTGCTGCTATGATCCAAGGCTTATCTCTCGAGTCAAATGCTTTTATAAGTTCTGATTTAGTTGGATACTGTCGAGAAATCTTTATTTACTTGTCTAAGAGAGACCCAACACCCAGGCAGGTTAGCAACACCCCTAAAGTTGTTGATGGCAAAGATATTATCTTCTAATAAATGTAGCATTATATGTGTGTGTAATAAAGTTGTTGATGGCAAAGATATTATCTTCTAACCCCATCGAATTAAACTAGTTAATTTTTTTTGCAGATTTTGCTCTCACTTCCCTACATCACCCTCCAAGATCTGTTAACTTTCGAAGAAGCTTTAACAAAGACAGGCAGTCCCAAAGAGCAAAAACAACATTTGAAAAGTCTCTTAATAATGGCAACAGGAAACAACTTGAAGGCTCTTGCTGCTCAAAAGAGTGTAAATGTAATTACGAATGTCTCAAGTAAGTTATATTTATGCAAAGTTGCAATCCTTTTCGATACGCCTATCCAATGTTCAGAGAAAGAGGAAAAGGAACTCATAATTATAAAAAATAAAAACTAGATTCTCCAGCCAGAATAGGGGAGGGGTGGCAATACTTTGGTGTAAGAAAAACTGATACATCTTGTATATTTTATTAAAATAAAAAGTAACTTTAAGTCTTGACTACATAGTTTGAGTGTTGAACATCTTTTAATTTCGAACTGATGAAACTGTATCGGACCTGTTTTTGTTCATCTACCATTTTGTTTCACGTTTGTTTGAACTGCATATGTTGCACTTCATGCTGCTCTAAACAACGAGTCTGTATAATTTCAAAAGCTGGAATTGAGGTGTTATTCTCGCTGTAGCTATTCTTGCACAGTTGTAATTCCGACAATTGCTCGTTTTCTTTTTTCTTTTTTCCAATCCTGATAATTAATATACATAAACATTAACTTTTCAGTGAGGTCTCGGAATGTCGGTACTGCCCCTGAACAGAGTCGTGAAGATGGGGATCCTATTGGATTGGCTGCAATCTTGTGAAGAGAATTTGTTGGGCGTACTGAAGTTTTTTACGGGTAAAAAAGTGTATCTAATGCAAAGAGACAAAGTTAGCAGCAGGAAGCAAGGGGTGGCCTTTTTGTTTTTTGCTTGGAGGCTTAAACTGGACGCGTCTGTAAAATTGGTTGAACATATTTATTGCAGCTGCATTATATAAATGTATTATTGGTTACAACTAGACTTGTTTCGGTTTACTCTAATCCACCTACGGCAGTAGTTTGCCAGTCAAGAATTAATTCAAACAACAAAATGAAATCAGTAAGAAAAGCAAAATAGCTTAAACCTTGCAATTATGGCAGCACAGTTTGGCTAGCACAATAGAATTTATTTACGTTTTCTTTGAAGATGATTTCCTAACCTCTTTGATAGTGATTCTCCATGTCGTTTCGGAGTAATTTTTGGCTTGGAAACTCATGTGTTTGCTTTGTTTATCTATGATTACTAACATAAAAGTGTATGTGATGCTCGTAGATACCAACTAATGTTTAAACCATTATTTACATTAGTATATGTTAAAGCCATAATTTTATGGATGGAACAAACATAATGATAACTAATGATAAAACTAAAATTCTCACTACTTTGAGTGATAAAATACCAAATTGAACCACCAATAAAAGTATTTGATTTAAATAATATTTAATATTGATTTTTCTAAAATATTTAACCACTTCTGTTAGATTCTATACTAAGATAATTATTTTGATATTATAATGAATTTGTGAAAGGAATATAAATTATTGTACATGACTCTGTAAATAATTTTTTTAAAATAATAAGTCAAATATATATAAAATTTCATAATAAATACTTCACATATAACTAATAAAATAAATTTTTCGTAAAATAATAGATGAAATAATAGCTTAAATTAAATGCTTTTAAGACTAATGATTTATAACTTTAACCATTTATAATAATATATTAAATTCTTAAATTGATAATATGATATTTGTTAGGATCAGAGATGTGTTTAGATGGGTGAATAAGCACTTTAAAATTTTCTCTAAACACTGCCAAATAATACAACCGGTCTTGATAGGGTTAGTTACACAAGACCTGATTTTTTCAACACTTTAAGAAACGATCAGACTACAAATAGTGTGAAAAACAGTCCAATGATTCTTATGAGGATTGAATACTCAAATATGATAAATCAACAAAATAAGAAACAACAATAGAGAAAATAACACAATGATTTATGGATGTTCGGAGCCTCAAGCTCCAACGTCATTCCTTCTATTTAAGAATGATTTTATTAGAAAATTTTGGTTTTACAGCACTTTGTGACAACTCGTTTTAACCTTATGACTTATCCACTACATAAGTCGAAACTCTTAGTTCAATTCTTATCACCGATTGAGATATACAGTCAAACAATCAAAACAACATTGATGTAACAACATAATGAATCATCATATTCAAACTTTCGTTTAACTCTTCAAATGTTCTAGGCATAAATGGCTGAGTAGTTTAGATAAGAGCCATTGATGATCATTGATGATCCGATAAATGTTGTTTGAAGTGAGGACTGTTGAGTAGTAGTTGATGAGAGTTAAATGTGCTCAAAAATCTCCTAGAAAATGAAAGCTTAAATTTTTGTTGTTTGCATGTAAGATCTCGTTGTTGAAGCACTTTAATTGTTCTTGGCAATATCTATTTATAGTACTTTTTGTATTTTCCCATTCAACGTTCGACTGTAGCTCAATAAATGAGCATTAATGCAATAATACTGTTGTCGACATTCTTTCCTGATTTATCGTACATTTAATTAATGAGCAATTTGACATTTATCAAATGTGAGAAGAAAAGGTCACTGACATCAAAAAATAACTAGCTATCCGCTATGTTTTTTCAGGGGAACAATTTGATCTTCTGATATCGTGTTTGTCGTACATGATCAGTCTATGAAATTTTTTGATAAAGTAAATGAGATCCTTATAAGATGTGTGACTTGTATATGAAGATATCTTACTCAACCGTTTATAAATGTAATTCTATAAGTTGAACGGATGAGTATGCCAAAGACTTGAATGCTTGAGCGGTTGGGTATATCAAATATGTTGCCGATGATAAAGTGGTTTGGATAGAGTTGAATCTTGAAGCAAGTTCAATGAATTTTTCTGAATCTTTAATAAGGCGGCCAAGTACCTCTAGTACATTCATAATGCAGCTTGATCTAGTACAATGAATAATTGTTCGTTGAAGGATCGAGTGTGCTAGTGCCTTGGAAGGCATTTTGAACACTATATTCTCCAATGAGCTACAATAGCTCGTGTTCTAAGAATGTTAAAACCAAGCGGAAGAAACTCGAAGTATTTGTTGGGCGTACTGAAGTTTTTTACGGGTAAAAAAGTGTATCTAATGCAAAGAGACAAAGTTAGCAGCAGGAAGCAAGGGGTGGCCTTTTTGTTTTTTGCTTGGAGGCTTAAACTGGACGCGTCTGTAAAATTGGTTGAACATATTTATTGCAGCTGCATTATATAAATGTATTATTGGTTACAACTAGACTTGTTTCGGTTTACTCTAATCCACCTACGGCAGTAGTTTGCCAGTCAAGAATTAATTCAAACAACAAAATGAAATCAGTAAGAAAAGCAAAATAGCTTAAACCTTGCAATTATGGCAGCACAGTTTGGCTAGCACAATAGAATTTATTTACGTTTTCTTTGAAGATGATTTCCTAACCTCTTTGATAGTGATTCTCCATGTCGTTTCGGAGTAATTTTTGGCTTGGAAACTCATGTGTTTGCTTTGTTTATCTATGATTACTAACATAAAAGTGTATGTGATGCTCGTAGATACCAACTAATGTTTAAACCATTATTTACATTAGTATATGTTAAAGCCATAATTTTATGGATGGAACAAACATAATGATAACTAATGATAAAACTAAAATTCTCACTACTTTGAGTGATAAAATACCAAATTGAACCACCAATAAAAGTATTTGATTTAAATAATATTTAATATTGATTTTTCTAAAATATTTAACCACTTCTGTTAGATTCTATACTAAGATAATTATTTTGATATTATAATGAATTTGTGAAAGGAATATAAATTATTGTACATGACTCTGTAAATAATTTTTTTAAAATAATAAGTCAAATATATATAAAATCTCATAATAAATACTTCACATATAACTAATAAAATAAATTTTTCGTAAAATAATAGATGAAATAATAGCTTAAATTAAATGCTTTTAAGACTAATGATTTATAACTTTAACCATTTATAATAATATATTAAATTCTTAAATTGATAATATGATATTTGTTAGGATCAGAGATGTGTTTAGATGGGTGAATAAGCACTTTAAAATTTTCTCTAAACACTGCCAAATAATACAACCGGTCTTGATAGGGTTAGTTACACAAGACCTGATTTTTTCAACACTTTAAGAAACGATCAGACTACAAATAGTGTGAAAAACAGTCCAATGATTCTTATGAGGATTGAATACTCAAATATGATAAATCAACAAAATAAGAAACAACAATAGAGAAAATAACACAATGATTTATGGATGTTCGGAGCCTCAAGCTCCAACGTCATTCCTTCTATTTAAGAATGATTTTATTAGAAAATTTTGGTTTTACAGCACTTTGTGACAACTCGTTTTAACCTTATGACTTATCCACTACATAAGTCGAAACTCTTAGTTCAATTCTTATCACCGATTGAGATATACAGTCAAACAATCAAAACAACATTGATGTAACAACATAATGAATCATCATATTCAAACTTTCGTTTAACTCTTCAAATGTTCTAGGCATACATGGCTGAGTAGTTTAGATAAGAGCCATTGATGATCATTGATGATCCGATAAATGTTGTTTGAAGTGAGGACTGTTGAGTAGTAGTTGATGAGAGTTAAATGTGCTCAAAAATCTCCTAGAAAATGAAAGCTTAAATTTTTGTTGTTTGCATGTAAGATCTCGTTGTTGAAGCACTTTAATTGTTCTTGGCAATATCTATTTATAGTACTTTTTGTATTTTCCCATTCAACGTTCGACTGTAGCTCAATAAATGAGCATTAATGCAATAATACTGTTGTCGACATTCTTTCCTGATTTATCGTACGTTTAATTAATGAGCAATTTGACATTTATCAAATGTGAGAAGAAAAGGTCACTGACATCAAAAAATAACTAGCTATCCGCTATGTTTTTTCAGGGGAACAATTTGATCTTCTGATATCGTGTTTGTCGTACATGATCAGTCTATGAAATTTTTTGATAAAGTAAATGAGATCCTTATAAGATGTGTGACTTGTATATGAAGATATCTTACTCAACCGTTTATAAATGTAATTCTATAAGTTGAACGGATGAGTATGCCAAAGACTTGAATGCTTGAGCGGTTGGGTATATCAAATATGTTGCCGATGATAAAGTGGTTTGGATAGAGTTGAATCTTGAAGCAAGTTCAATGAATTTTTCTGAATCTTTAATAAGGCGGCCAAGTACCTCTAGTACATTCATAATGCAGCTTGATCTAGTACAATGAATAATTGTTCGTTGAAGGATCGAGTGTGCTAGTGCCTTGGAAGGCATTTTGAACACTATATTCTCCAATGAGCTACAATAGCTCGTGTTCTAAGAATGTTAAAACCAAGCGGAAGAAACTCGAAGTAATCCTTCGTGAAGAAGACTGTATATAAGAAAACATTTTATCTCATGTAAACTGAATAACCGAAAAATGGTAGATTAGTTTTTGCATTCATCAGTTCAGTTATGGTGACAACTGAACTGACAGATACTTTAACTGATCCAAACAGTTTGAAAACATTAGTTAATCAGTTAAATACACAAGATATGTTTATGGATGTTCGAAGACTTCAACTGCTCCTACGTCACCCCTTCTACCGCCTCGGATAGGATCCACTAGAAGACTTTGATTTATAAAACACTTTGTACAAACCCACTCAGCTAGGACTTACACTACTGCCTAAACTGAACTCCTAGTTACGACTGAAGGCAGCACCTTCCAGCCAACACTTCTTTAATGTCTATGTGTCAAAGACTATATACACAAGTTTAACGTCTATGTGCAAGACTGTATTTGAGGGGTTGAGAGTGTGTGTGAGAACTGAACAAGGATGTTCTCACACACTGAAGGAAATAAGCTTATAAACTAACCAGATAACACGTTAAAATGTCCCTCTGGGCTGATTGCTTCTGAAAGCTAATGTGCAATGTGCGCGCCTTTTCTTTTCTCTCTTAATTGCGTTGAAGCTTTTTCTCTATGTATCGTTCTTATTTTTATGTTCTTGTTATTGTTGAGTGTTCACTGATCTTCTCTTTATATAGGCGGGAAAACTGAACGTACAGTGAGACTCATTTATTGTATCCGTTGCATCTTGAATTCGTTTCTTGGACTTTGTGTCTCGACTTTCCGACTACCCTTCTGAAACATTTTTTCTTTAATGCTCTGATGCAACGTTTATTATTGTCCTTTGACTGGACAATGGCTCTGTACCTTTGTGTATAGCTTGAATCCTCATAAAGAGTTTGTCTTCATCTACAACTGAAAGATTCTGACTGATGCTCCGAACTGGTCAGCTGAACCAATCTTCAGTTGGGCTAGTGAAATCAGTTGACTCGTCAGTTGAACTGATTTCACTCTCGTTCAGTTGAACTGATCATCTGGGTTTCTTCATCAGTTGAACACTCCTTCGGCTGGCCAGGCTTTTGAGGTTCTCCTGCTGAACCACCTATCAACTGGACAATGAGCTGAACTGCTGAATTGACGTAACAGTTAGACTGATTCAGTTTGTGCGATCAGTTGAGTCTTCAGTTTGCGATATAAACAACTCGTGACTGATCCTAGATTCTGCACACTAAGTTAGATTATTGGGAACACAAATTAAGAGTTTTGTTAACATCAAATCAAGATTGCGAACTGGAAAAGTTCCAACAATCTCCCCCTTTTTTATGATCACAAAACTGGAGCAGTTAAGCACAATATATTCAGTTTAAGGGTTAGTACATTCAAACATCGTTAAAAGCTCCCCCTCAAGAACTCAATTAAAGAAGTTTTAAAAATCATTTAGAGATAGAGGTTAAGGGAAAAACTCCTCCTCCAAAACTGAATTGAAAACCTCTTTGAGCAATAAACGGAATTAAGAAAACACTTTTCAATTGATGAAAAAAGAAGAATTCTTCTCAACAACTGAATTTTTAAAAACTGATTGAAAAACAATTTTTCAATTTGAGGATAAAAGTAAAAAAAAAAAATTCCCCTCAGAGCCAAAAAAAAGACCCGTATTTGAAAGATATTTATTTAATCATTCATTTAGAGGTTATAATCAATCAAGCAATGTAGACAAGAAATCTGGAAATATCCATTCTGTCACAACGAAACACAGCTGAACAAACATGATGTTTATTTAAATAAATTTTCTTGTATTTACATCTGAGAACATACATCAGCTAAACAAGAAAAATTACTACAACAGTAGCATATTTTAAACAACATCAGATATCAGTTGGTTTATGCGACATAATTGGATATACCATGAACTGGTTGATTGACTGCTTGAAATGCTGCATCGGTTGTGAGTTCAATTTG
Organism: Primulina tabacum; assembly: GCF_025594145.1. Lineage (NCBI taxonomy): Eukaryota > Viridiplantae > Streptophyta > Magnoliopsida > Lamiales > Gesneriaceae > Primulina > Primulina tabacum. The sequence goes on along the minus strand of NC_134557.1, from coordinate 15,684,052 downwards.
CTAGAGAAACGAGTTAAACTCCTTGAACTTGACTCCTTTGCAGACTAACTGGTCGAGCAGACTCTGACTAGGCTCAACTAGAATACAGCGGGAGATTTTGTAGAGGCCTAAGAAATCCGTGTTTGAATATTTGCGAAAAATTTAAAATTTTCTCTTTAAAATAATTAAAATTGCCTCATTCATAAATGAACTGGTAAATAAAGTTTGATGTTCAAAATGGCAGCGGAAGAAATTAACATTTTCGAAATAACAGTAAAAGTTTATCCAACTATAATTAAAATGTTTGAGAAATCAAATAATAATAAATGCTGAACTGAGGTCCTCGGGTCCTACTACTGCCGACTCGAGCTGGCTCACTGGTCCCCGCCCTCGATCCCGACATCATCAGCACCTACAACAATCAAGTCTAGTGAGTCTAAAGACTCAACATGCATATATCGTAAATAACAAGTAAATAAATAGTAAAATTGCACGCAAGTGAAAATATCATGTCATGAGGCATATCGTAAAAATGTCGTGTCATGATTAATTATAATACGTGCATCACTGAACTGGGAAATCATAAATGAAAATGGTTGCTCATTGGAACCCTGTCATGAAATAACTTGTAATAATTTTCTGGTGAGATTATGGTCTACGCAAGTGGTCCCTGAACTGAACTGAACTGAGCTGACCGGTAACTGGCGACCGGACCGGTAACTGGCGACCGAGTTTAATAATGTTTGTCTGATCAGACTATTGCCACAGTATACTGGGTGGTACAACTGAACTGACCGGTAACTGACGACCGGGTGAAGTACTGATAGTAAAGTGACCACAAGCAATATCGCATAAATCTCAAAATGAATATTTTTGCACGTAATATAATTAATTAACATAATTAAATATCCTGTAATAATTTTACTGATTGGATTGAATCGCTCCCAGGATCGCTGCAACCTAAATATGCCATAAAAAATATGCAATAGCTTTTACTTGACCAACTATGCAATTAAATCCGAAAACTGAGACAATTGCGCCTAACGACTTCGTATTTAATCATGACTCCGTGCCAACCCGAACCAACATCGAACCATCAAGTAGTCATGATTAAAATACGCCTAAAATGATGAAATAATGCTCCTAAAATAGTGAGGGCCGAAATCTAGGTGAATGGAGGCCAAAACATGAAACGCTCTTTCGAGAGTCAATTTGGCACATCGCACCGTAAATTCTCGTACGACCTCAAAAATGATCCGAATCACGAACGGCCAAAAACATGACCTTAGTAACTTGATGAGGCACTGTCCAGTCCAAGGACATAGGCTAAAAGCCAAACGAGAACTTGAACGAGGCACTGAACCAACGCATCACTTGTTGTCCACAAAATACAGCAGCATGCTTGCGTTTCCTTATGTCGTTTTCAAGACTACCGGCCATTGGGGCTTGAACCACCGACCAGAGGCTCTTACCAACATCCCAAGGAATGATTTGAACCATGGCTAAGGGCCCTAGACCAGCCACCATTCGCACCATTCCAGAAGTAACCCTAAAGTTCCAACCGAGAACACCCTTGCATGCGTGTGTGGTGTTGTGCTTCGTTTGCTATCTTGTGTCGTTCCAGTGGCCATTTGATTGACCATGGCACGATCTAGACATCTAGGGGTATGGTATGAACCATGGCTAAGGGCCATAGGCCAACCGAGATTCACACCATTCCACAAAATCGAAAAACCACATGCTGTCAAAATGAGAAGCCGAAGGGGTGATGGGGCTGTTCTTGCTTTTTTAATTAAAAACCGATTCACCATGGACCAAGCCTCCAAAATGGCGACTTAGTCACGTCTTAGACATGCTAGGGAGATGTTCTAACCATGGCTATAGCCCTCATGGCAGCCAAGATCAGATCCATTCCCTTGTTGACAGCAAAACAGAAACTTTCGAAAACTCAAGTGGCCAAAATGGGGTGTTGCTGTCATTCCTTGATTTCGGCTAGCATGGAACTCGAACCAATGGACAAATATGTCCCTAACATGTCCTAGTACATGCCTAGGAGCAGCCTTGGGGAGCCTGGAATCGAACCGATACCTGAAACCATCAAAACAAGTGAACCCGTGAAGAGCATCATGAAGGCCGAAATCTGTATCTTTTATTTTCTGAAATTTCCTTGGTATGATTCGGTTTTTGCATGGAAATGATGATCATGTAATGTAAAAATAATGATAATAGGACTTGATTGAAGAGTCAAGGAAGAACATATGCATGCCTGGTTCGTTTTGAAAGAAAAACGAATGAATAAGACGACTCGGCGCGGAGGATATGGAGCGCTTTTGCTACCTAGCTTCTACTCGATTTTTCCCTCTTGTTTCTAGCTATGAAACTCACGATTTCCTACTCTGAAATGGCTCTCAGATTTCGGTGGAGAGGGGGGAGAAATGGTGGTTAGGGGAGTGAGGGAAAGGTTGCAATATAAGGGGAAACATGCAAGACCAAGTCTCCTATTTGAAATTTGAATTTTGGTTTGATATCAAATATGATTTGTTGGGGTGTTTGTTGGGTGAAGATGGCCGATTCCTACATGTATACAAGGCTAGGATGTTTGTTATTAATTAATTAATTAAGGTTGATAAGATTATCATGTTAAGGAGTGACAAGGAATGGGTCAAAGGGTGAGTTGGCATAGAAATTTTGCTTAATCATCTAAAGGCCAAAAATTAGCAATAAAATGAAGGGGAAAATGTTGTTTATTTAGTAAATTTTTAAACCTTTAAAGCCTTATCTATCCTTTAAATAATTTAGTGCATTAACCCCTTAATTATGGAACTTAAAGGAACTTATTTCCTACTCACCTCAAGTTGCTTAAATAATTCCTTAAACCTCCTTTTAACTTAAATTAACTTACTTGCTAGCTAAAATAATTCTGGAAATATTTTCTGAATCTTAAATTTTATCTCAAAACTCCAACTCCAGTCCGGCCTCACTGAATTAACTGAAATGCTAAAAATTTAAACTGCTACGGAAAATAATTAAATTTAAATACTCATGCAATAAAATCATTTTAATTTAAATACTAGAATTATGCATGACTTATACGTAGTCTAAGTTACGGGTTCTACAATCCTTCCTCCCTTAAAAGAAATTTCGTCCTCGAAATTAAAACTCACAGAATAACTCGGGGTACCGACTCCTCATCTCTGGCTCAGACTCCCACGTAGCTTCCTCCTCTGAATGGTTAAGCCCTTGGACTTTAACTCGCTTAACCATCTTGTTCCGAAGCTTCTTCTCCTGTCTGTCTAAGATCTGCACTGGTCTCTCCTCATAAGATAAGTTCGGAGTGAGCTGCAACGTCTCAAAATTCAGCACATGCGAAGGATTTGCCATATACTTCCTCAGCATAGAGACGTGGAACACATTGTGTACTCCGGCCAGATTCGGCGGAAGAGCAACACGATAAGATAGCGTCCCAACTCTGTCGAGGATCTCAAATGGTCCAATGAATCTAAGGACTGAGCTTCCCTTTCTTCCCAAATCTCATGACACCCTTCATAGGTGCCACCTTCACAAAGACATGGTTGCCGACAGCAAACTCTAAATCTCTCCTCCTCTGATCTGCATAACTCTTCTGTCGACTCTAAGCAGTCCTCATCCTATCACGGATCTTGACTACTACATCGGCAGTCTGCTGAATAATCTCTGAACCCAAATCTGCTCTCTCTCCTACTTCATCCCAATGAACAGGAGATCTGCACTTTCGACCATACAAAGCTTCATACGGAGCCATTCCTATAGACGACTGAAATCTGTTGTTATAGGTGAACTCAACCAATGGCAAGTTCGACTCCCAACTCCCTTAGAAATCAATGATGCAAGCACGGAGAAGATCCTCCAAAATCTGAATGACTCGCTCTGACTGCCCATCTGTCTGCGGATGGAAAGCTGTGCTAAACAGCAACTTCGTCCCCATAGTCGAATGCAAACTCTTCCAAAACGAGGAAGTAAATCTGGGATCTCTGTCAGATACGATAGAAACTGGAATACCATGGAGTCGGACTATCTCCCGGATGTACAACTCTGCATACCGAACCATGGTGAAATTCGTCTTAATAGGCAAGAAGTGCGCTGATTTGGTAAGACGATCTACAATCACCCAAATAGCATTCGATCCTCTGAGTGATTTCGGTAAACCGGTCACGAAGTTCATGGTAACATTCTCCCACTTCCACTCGGGAATAGGAAGAGGCTTGAGCAAACCTGCTGGTCTCTGATGCTCTGACTTCACTAACTGACAAGTCAGACACTCGGATACAAACCGTCTGATGTCCTTCTTCATACCAGGCCATCAATACAATAGCTGCAGGTCTTTGTACATCTTCGTACTCCCTGAATGAATAGAGTATGGCGACATATGGGCTTCTGATAAGATATCTGCTCGGATAGAATCACTGCAATACCATCGCTGACTGAATACAAGACACTGCCCTTGGCCCCATCTCTCTGCTTCCACTTGGCCAACTGCTCATCTGCTGACTGACCACTGCGAATACAGTCCAGAAGGGAAGACTGAATGGTCAAGGTAGATAGACGGGGAACTCTACCTCGAGGATAAGTCTCAAGATCAAACCTCTGCATCTCAAACTGAAGAGGTTTCGAAACTGTCAAATGGGCCATCGCTGCAACTTTCCTGCTCAATGCATCCGCAACTACATTAGCTTTACCCGGGTGGTAGCTAATGTCACAATCTTAGTCCTTCACAAGCTCCAACCAACGCCTCTGACGCATATTCAGCTCCTTCTGCGTAAAGAAATACTTGAGGCTCTTGTGGTCGGTAAAGATTTTGCATTTCTCTCCATACAGATAGTGCCTCCAAATCTTCAAGGCAAAAACTACTGCGGCCAACTCTAGATCATGGGTAGGGTAGTTCTTCTCATGGGTTTTCAACTGTCGAGAAGCATACGCTATCACCTTCCCATGCTGCATCAATACTGCGTCCAAACCGAGCTTCAAAGCATCGGTATACAGAACAAACTTATCGGGCCCTGACGGCATGGCCTAAACTGGTGCTGAGATAAGAGCTTGCTTCAAAGTATCGAAGCTCTTCTGACACTCCTCGCTCCAAACAAATTTCACATTCTTCTTTGTCAATGCTGTGAGTGGAACTGCAATCGAGGAGAATCCCTTAATGAACTTCCGACAATCCTGCTAAGCCAAGAAAACTGCGGATCTCTGATGCATTCTGCGGCACAACCCAATCTCTGACTGCTGCAACTTTCGCTGGGTCTACCTCAATGCCACTGCTGGAAACAATGTGGCCTAAGAACGCCACCTTCTCTAACCAGAATTCGCATTTACTGAACTTTGCGAATAATTTGTGCTTCTGCAATGTCTGCAACACTGTGGTCAGATGCCTGCTGTGATCCTCCCGATTCTTGGAGTAGACGAGAATGTCGTCTATGAACACTATCACAAACTGGTCGAGTTACGGCCGAAATACGCAATTCATGAGATCCATGAAGATCGCTGGCGCATTCGTCAAACCGAACGGCATCACAAGGAACTCGTAGTGACCATAACGAGTCCTGAAAGCTGTCTTTGAAACATCGGCGTCTCTCACCCTCAACTGGTGATAACCTGAACGCAGATCAATCTTAGAGAAAATCGAAGCTCCCTGCAACTGGTCAAACAGATCCTCAATCCTCGGAAGTGGGTATTTATTCTTCACTGTAACCCTGTTCAACTCCCTGATAGTCAATACAAAGCCTCATCGTGCCATCTTTCTTCTTAACAAACAAGACTGGCGCGCCCCAAGGTGAGAAACTAGGGCGAATGAATTCCTTGTTAAGAAGTTCCTGAATCTGCTTCTTAAGCTCTGCCATCTCTGTCGGTGCAAGTCGGTACGGTGCTTTTGAGATCGGAGCCGTACTTGGCATAAGCTCGATAGAAAACTCCACCTCTCTCTCAGGTGGCAGACCAGAGACGTCCTCAGGAAAAACGTCTAAGAAGTCTCTAACAGTCGGAACATCTGAAGCTGACTGACTGGGTGCCTCGGGGACAGATATAAAAGTTGCTAAAAATGTCCGACACCCTCTATGCATGAGCTTCCTAGCCTGAACATAAGGAATAATACGCGGTAAAGGAAAGTACCTGTCCGGCTCAAATAAGAACTGCGTCATTCCAGGCGGTCAAACTAGAATAGATCTCCGCTGAAATTCGATCAAAACTCTGTTCCGCAATAGCCAGTCCATCCCCAGAATGATGTCAAACTCTGGCATCGGCAATAAGATAAGATCCGCATAAACAAGATTTCCATGCAGCTCAAGGTCTATGTCTCGGATCACATTGGTGGCTGTTATCTCCTCTCCAGAAGGCAATGATACTGAATAGGCTACATCTAACCCGATGGTCTTAACTTTGAGAAAATTCGCAAAGACCTCTGAAATAAATGAGTGGGTAGCCCCTGAATCTATCAGGGCTTTGGTAGCTGAGCCAGCTATGAAAATTCTCCCTAAAAGTTCGGAACACTAAGCTGAACCCAAATAATCACAAGAGCTAAGCTTATAGACATGCAAAGGTCACAGTTCTCCTAACTAAATCCCGAAAATAATACTAAGTAGAGCATGCAATCCTATCGCCATTATAAGTTCAAAATATTAATCCCGATTCCCAAAACATTGGAATGCAAATGTAAACTTAAAGCTGTAAGGTACCTGTCATGAGAATGGTATCGAGATTCGTCTCTGCAGCATGGAGAGCAAAAACTCTGCCTTGGGTAGGCAGATTCTTCCGGGGGCACTGCTGCAGCACGTGGTCTGTGCTGCCACACTTATAACATTTCCCTGAGCCATACATGTATACTCCAGGATGACGGCGTGAGCACTTGGGACAGACTGAGTGCTCAAAGGTCCTCGGGAGGACACGTCCCTGCTGCTGCTGCTGAGGTCCTCCTCTGTTTCTGGGCGGGCCGTGATGCGGCCTCTTATGTTGATGTTGATGCTGCTGAGGAGGAGGAGGACGGTGTGGTACCTGAACTGGTCGCTTTCCCAAGCGATCCCTCTCTATATCAATCAGATCTTGCTCTGCAGCTAGAGCCCTAGAAACAGCAACCTCAAAGGTAGTAGGGCCAGCAACCCTAACATCGCGGCGTAAGATCGGCCGCAGACCATCCAAAAAGTGCCTCAGCTTGGCACTGGCATCGTTCGCAATCAAGGGCACAAAGTGACAGCCCCTCTCAAATTTACGGATGAACTCCGCAACAGTCAGCTCCCCTTGCCTCAGGGTCATGAACTCCCTGGTCAAACGCGAACGCACCTCATCCGTAAAGTACTTGGAGTAAAACACCTCCGTGAAGCGCACCCAAGACAGTGTAGCCAAGTTAAGGGCTACTGAAGCTCCTTCCCACCATAAGCGGGCATCTCCTCCGAACAGATAAGAGGCACAACGAACTCGATCTGAATCCCCAAGCTCCATAAACTCGAAGATAACCTCGAGGGACTTGATCCAGCCCTCGGCAATCATGGGGTCCGACGTCCCTAAAAACTCCTTCGGACGCATCTTCATAAATCTCTCATATACTGCCTCGGGCTCTGTCGGCCTGGTCGCCACGGCATTGTTCCCCACAAACTGTGCGAAGAACTGCGTCATCCCAGCTAGCATCTGGGCATTCATGTCAGGTGGAGGGGGTGGAGGTCCGTACCTCTCCTACCTCTGCTCCTCCCGGCCCTCCTTGCGAGGCTCGTCAACTCTCGAACGCTCAAGGATGCGTCTAGCGGCCATACTGTTCCATACATATCCCATACGTAACTAACATGCATAATTCCATCATTTATTTAAATTTAAATACTGAGCAATAAAAATCTGGGCGTAACATATCTCATGAAATCATGCTGTTGAAAATAATTCATGCTTTAAATAAAATGCGTAAATGTAAACTTACAGACCGAAGACGTGACTTCGTGAGCTTCTCGAGATCAGTAGTAGTGCAACCCTATACAGAACCATTGCTCTGATACCAGCTGTAGAGGCCTAAGAAATCCGTGTTTGAAAATTTGCGAAAAATTTAAAATTTTATCTTTAAAATAATTAAAATTGGCTCATTCATAAATGAACTGGTAAATAAAGTTTGATGTTTAAAATGGCAGCGGAAGAAATTAACATTTTCGAAATAACAGTAAAAGTTTATCCAACTATAATTAAAATGTTTGAGAAATCAAATAATAATAAATGCTGAACTGAGGTTCTCGGGTCCTACTACTGCCGACTCGAGCTGGCTCACTGGTCCCCGCCCTCGATCCCGACATCATCAGCACCTACAACAATCAAGTCTAGTAAGTCTAAAGACTCAACATGCATATATCGTAAATAAATAGTAAAATTGCATGCAAGTGAAAATATCATGTCATGAGGCATATCGTAAAAATGTCGTGTCATGATTAATTATAATACGTGCATCACTGAACTGGGAAATCATAAATGAAAATGGTTGCTCCTTGGAACCCTGTCATGAAATAACTTGTAATAATTTTCTGGTGAGATTATGGTCTACGCAAGTGGTCCCTGAACTGAACTGAACTGAACTGAGCTGACCGGTAACTGGCGACCGGACCGGTAACTGGCGACCGGGTTTAATAATGTTTGTCTGATCAGACTAATGCCACAGTATACTGGGTGGTACAACTGAACTGACCGGTAACTGGCTACCGAAACCGGTAACTGGCGACCGGGTGAAGTACTGATAGTAAAGTGACCACAAGCAATATCACATAAATCTCAAAATGAATATTTTTGCACGTAATATAATTAATTAACATAATTAAATATCCTGTAATAATTTTACTGATTGGATTGGATCGCTCCCAGGCTCGCTGCAACCTAAATATGCCATGAAAAATATGCAATAGCTTTTACTTGACCAACTATGCAATTAAATCCGAAAACTGAGACAATTGCGCCTAACGACTTCGTATTTAATCATGACTCCGTGCCAACCCGAACCAACATCGAACCATCAAGTAGTCATGATTAAAATACACCTAAAATGATGAAATAATGCTCCTAAAATAGTGAGGGCCGAAATCTAGGTGAATGGAGGCCAAAACATGAAACGCTCTTTCGAGAGTCAATTTGGCACATCGCACCATAAATTCTCGTACGACCTCAAAAATGATCCGAATCACAAACGGCCAAAAACATGACCTTAGTAACTTGATGAGGCACTGTCCAGTCCAAGGACATAGGCTAAAAGCGAAACGAGAACTTGAACGAGCCACTGAACCAACACATCACTTGCTGTCCACAAAATACAGCAGCATGCTTGCGTTTCCTTATGTCGTTTTCGAGACTACCGGCCATTGGGGCTTGAACCACTGACCAGAGGCTCTTACCAACATCCCAAGGAATGATTTGAACCATGGCTAAGGGCCCTAGACCAGCCACCATTCGCACCATTCCAGAAGTAACCCGAAAGTTCCAACTGAGAACACCCTTGCATGCGTGTGTGGTGTTGTGCTTCGTTTGCTGTCTCGTGTCTTTCTAGTGGCCATTTGATTGACCATGGCACAATCTAGACATCTAGGGGTATGGTATGAACCGTGGCCAAGGGCCATAGGCCAACCAAGATTCACACCATTCCACAAAATCGAAACAACACATGCTGTCAAAATGAGAAGCCGAAGGGGTGATGGGGGCTGTTCTTGCGTTTTTAATTAAAAACCGATTCACCATGGACCAAGCCTCCAAAAGGGCGACTTAGTCACGTCTTATACATGCTAGGGAGATGTTCTAACCATGGATATAGCCTTCATGGCAGCCATGATCAGATCCATTCCCTTGTTGACAGCAAAACAGAAACTTTCGAAAACTCAAGTGGCCAAAATGGGGTGTTGCTGTCATTCCTTGATTTTGGCTAGCATGGGACTCGAACCAATGGACAAATATGTCCCTAACATGTCCTAGTACATGCCTAGGAGCAGCCGTGGGGAGTCTGGAATCGAACCAATTCGTGAAACCATCAAAACAAGTGAACCCGTGAAGAGTATCATGAAGGCCGAAATCTGTATCTTTTATTTTCTGAAATTTCCTTGGTATGATTCGGTTTTTCAATGGAAATGATGATCATGTAATGTAAAAATAATGATAATAGGACTTGATTGAAGAGTCAAGGAAGAACATATGCATGCCTGGTTCGTTTTGAAAGAAAAACGAATGAATAAGACGACTCGACGCGGAGGATATGGAGCGCTTTTGTTACCTTGCTTCTACTCGATTTTTCCCTCTTGTTTCTAGCTATGAAACTCACGATTTCCTACTCTGAAATGGCTCTCAGATTTCGGTGGAGAGGGGGGAGAAATGGTGGTTAGGGGAGTGAGGGAAAGGTTGCAATATAAGGGGAAACATGCAAGACCAAGTCTCCTATTTGAAATTTGAATTTTGGTTTGATATCAAATATGATTTGTTGGGGTGTTTGTTGGGTGAAGATGGCCGATTCCTAAATGTATACAAGGCTAGAATGTTGGTTATTAATTAATTAATTAAGGTTGATAAGATTATCATGTTAAGGAGTGACAAGGAATGTGTCAATGGGTGAGTTGGCATAGAAATGTTGCTTAATCATCTAAAGGCCAAAAATTAGCAATAAAATGAAGGGGAAAATGTTGTTTATTCAGTAAATTTTTAAACCTTTAAAGCCTTAAATATCCTTTAAATAATTTAGTGCATTAACCCCTTAATTATGGAACTTAAATGAACTTATTTCCTACTCACCTCAAGTTGCTTAAATAATTCCTTAAACCTCCTTTTAACTTAAATTAACTTAATTGCTAGCTAAAATAAATTTTGGAAATGTTTTCTGAATCTTAAGTTTTATCTCAAAACTCCAACTCCAGTCCGGCCTCACTGAATTGACTGAAATGCTAAAAATTTAAACTGCTACGGAAAATAATTAAATTTAAATACTCATGCAATAAAATAATTTTAATTTAAATACTAGAATTATGCATGGCTTATACGTAGTCTAAGTTACGGGTTCTACAGATTTAATCAACCAACGTCCCAGCATGTAAGAGTGTCTTCTGAAGAACAGCTGACCTGGTAGGCTTGCAACTGAAAACTTGTTCAACGAGCAGTTTAGCTGTGCATCTTTGCGGATGATCCTCAGTCCCCTGCAGGCTGATTAAAACCCCAAAACTAAGAATCTAGAGAAGTCGCTACAACGTTAGTTGCGGAACCAATCCTCTCAACTTTTTTCTAAAGAGCGACATATAAATATTTTCAAATAATTTTGAAAATAGTTTGAAATACTTTTAAATAGCTTTTAACACTATTTTAAAGTAGTAAAATTTAAAAACACAGTTTTCCTCAAATGTTCTTCTTCGAACAACCTGCTCTGATATTAATTGAAGGATCGAGTGTGCTAGTGCCTTGGAAGGCATTTCGAACAATATATTCTCCAATGAGCTGCAATAGCTCATGTTCTAAGAATGTTAACACCGGTGAATTAAATCGAGTTTGATTTAAAACCAAGCGGAAGAAACTCGAAGTAATCCTTCGTGAAGAAGACTGTTATATTATAAAACATTTTATCTCATGTAAACTGAATAACCGAAAAATGGTAGATTATTTTTTACATTCATCAGTTCAGTTATGGTGACAACTGAACTGACGGATACTTTAACTGATCCAAACAGTTTGAAAACATTAGTTAATCAGTTAAATACACAAGATATGTTTATGGATGTTCGAAGACTTCAACTGCTCCTACGTCACCCCTTCTACCGCCTCGGATAGGATCCACTAGAAGACTTTGATTTATAAAACACTTTGTACAAACCCACTCAGCTAAGACTTACACGACTGCCTAAACTGAACTCCTAGTTACGACTGAAGGCAGCACCTTCCAGCCAACACTTCTTTAATGTCTATGTGTCAAAGACTACATACACAAGTTTAACGTATTTGTGTAGGACTGTATTTGAGTGGTTGAGAGTGTTTGTGTGTGGTAACTGAACAAGGTAGTTCTCACACACTGAGGGAAATAAGCTTTTAAACTAAGCAGATAACACGTTGAAGTGTCCCTCTGGGCTGATTGCTTCTGAAAGCTGATGTGCAATGTGCATGCCCTTTCTTTTCTCTATTATTTGTGTTGAAGTTCGTTCTCCGTATATCGTTCTTCTTTTCATGTTCTTGTTATTGTTGAGTGTTCACTGATCTTCTCTTTATATAGGCAGGAAAACTGAACGTACAGTGAGACTCATTTATTGTATCCGTTGCATCTTGAATTCGTTTCTTGGACTTTGTGTCTCGACTTTCCGACTGCCCTTCTGAAACGTTTTGTCTTTAATGCTATGATGCAACATCCATTATTGTTCTTTGAGTGGACAATGGCTTTGTACCTTCACGTAAAGCTGGAATCCACTGAAAGAGTTTGTCTTCATCTACGAATGAAAGATTATGACTGATGCTCCGAACTAGTCAGCTGAACTGATCTTCAATTGGGCTGGTGAAATCAGTTGACTCGTCAGTTGAACTGATTTCACTCTCGTTCAGTTGAACTGATCATCTGGGTTTCTTCATCAGTTGAACACTCCTTCGGCTGGCCAGGCTTTTGAGGTTCTCCTGCTGAACCACCTATCAATTGGACAATCAGCTGGACTGCTCAATTGATGTAATAGTTAGACTGATTCAGTTTGTGTGATGAGTTGAGTCTTCAGTTTGCGATGTAAACAACTCGTGACTGATCCTAGATTCTGCACACTAAGGTAGATTATTAGCAACACAAATTAACAATTTGTTAACATCAAATTCAAGATTGCGAACTTGAAAAGTTCCAACAATCTCCCCCTTTTTGTTGATCACAAAACTGGAGCAGTTAAGCACAATATATTCAGTTTAAGGGTTAGTACATTCAAACATCGTTAAAAGATCCCCCTCAAGAACTGAATTAAAGAAGTTATAAAAATCATTTAGAGATAGAGGATAAGAGAAAAACTCCCCCTCCAAAACTGAATTGAAAACCTCTTTGAACAATAAACAGAATTAAGAAAACACTTTTCAATTGATGAAAAAAGAATTCTTCTCAACAACTGAATTTTTAAAAACTGATTGAAAAACAATTTTTCAATTTGAGGATAAAAGTAAAAAAAAAAAAACTCCCCCTCAGAGCCTAAATAAAGACCCGTATTTGAAAGATATTTATTTAATCATTCATTTAGAGGTTATAATCAATCAAGCAATGTAGACAAGAAATCTGGAAATATCCATTCTGTCACAACGAAACAAAGCTGAACAAACATGATTTTTATTTAAATAAATTTCTTTGTATTTACATCTGAGTACATACATCACCTGAACAAGAAAAATTACTACAACAGTAGAATATTTTAAACAACATTAGATATCAGTTGGTTTCTACGACAGAATTGGATATACCATCAACTGGTTGCTTGACTGCTTGAAATGCTGCATCGGTTGTGAGTTCAATTTCATAGAGAAACGAGTTAAACTGCTTGAACTTGACTCCTTTGTAGACTAACTGATCGAGCAGACTCTGACTATGCTCAACTGGAATACAGCTGGTGATTTAATCAACCAACGTCCCAGCATGGATGAGTTTCTTCTGAAGAACAGCTGACCTGGTAGGCTTGCAACTGAAAAATTGTTCAACGAGCAGTTTAGCTGTGCATATTTGCAGATGATCCTCAGTCCCCTGCAGGATGATTAAAACCCCAAAGCTATGAATCTAGAGAAGTGGCTACAATGTTAGTTGCGGAACCAATCCTCTCAACACTTTTTTAAAGAGTGACATATAAATATTATCAAATAGTTTTGAAAATAGTATGAAATACTTTTAAATAGCTTTAACACTATTTTAAAGTAGTAAATTTTAAAAACACAGTTTTCTTAAAATGTTCTTCTTAGAACAACCTGCTCTGATACCAATTGAAGGATCGAGTGTGTTAGTGCCTTGGAAGGCATTTCGAACACTATATTCTCTAATGAGCTGCAATAGCTCGTGTTTTAAGAATGTTAACACTGATGAATTAAATCGAGTTTGGTTTAAAAGCAAGCGGAACAAAATCGAAGTAATCCTTCATGAAGAAGACTGTATATTAGAAAAAAATTTATCTCATGTAAACTGAATAACCGAAAAAGGGTAGATTAGTTTTTGCATTAATCGATTCAGTTATGGTGACAACTGAACTGACGGATACTCTAACTGATCCAAACAGTTTGAAAACATTAGTTAATCAGTTAAATACACAAGATATGTTTATGGATGTTCGGAGACTTCAACTGCTCCTACATCACCCCTTCTATCGCCTCGGGTATAATCCACTAGAAGACTTTGATTTATACAACACTTTGTACAAACCCACTCAGCTAAGACTTACACTACTGCCCTAACTGAACTCCTAGTCTAGACTGAAGGCAGCACCTTCCAGCCAACACTTCTTTAACGTCTATGTGTCAAAGACTACATACACAAGTTTAACGTCTTTGTGCAAGACTGTATTTGAGTGGTTGAGAGTGTTTGTGTGTGAGAACTGAACAAGGATTTTCTCACACACTGAGGGAAATAAGCCTCTAAACTAACCAGATAACACGTTAAAGTGGCTGATTGCTTCTAAAAGCTGATGTGTAATGTGCTTGCCCTTTATTTTCTCTCTTATTTGCGTTGAAGCTTTTTCTCTGTATATCGTTCTTCTTTTTATGTTCTTGTTATTGTTGAGTGTTCACTGATCTTCTCTTTATAGAGGCGGAAAAACTGAACGTACAGTGAGACTCATTTATTGTATCTGTTGCATCTTGAATTCGTTTTTTGGACTATGTGTCTCGACTTTCCGACTGACATTCTGAAACGTTTTCTCTTTAATGCTTTGATGCAACGTCCATTATTGTCCTTTGAATGGACAATGACTTTGTACCTTCACGTACAGCTGGAATCCACTGAAAGAGTTTGTCTTATCTACAACTAAAAGATTCTGACTGATGCTCCGAACTGGTCAGCTAAACCGATCTTCAGTTGGGGGCTGGTGAAATCTGTTGACTCGTCAGTTGAATTGATTTCACTCTCGTTCAGTTGAACTGATCATCTGGGTTTCTTCATTAATTGAACACTCTTTCGGCTGGCCAGGCTTCTGAGGTTCTCCTGCTGAACCACCTATCAACTAGACAATCCGCTGGACTGCTCAATTGACGTAACAGTTAGACTAATTCAGTTTGTGCGATGTGTTGAGTCTTCAGTTTGCGATGTAAACAGCTCGTGACTGATCCTAGCTTCTGCACACTAAGGTAGATTATTAGTAACACAAATTAACAAGTTTTGTTAACATCAAAATCAAGATTGCGAACTTGAGAGTTTCAACATTTGTTATCACCAAAACTAAGGGATTTAACAATTTCCTCTTTTTTGGTGATGAAAAAACTAAGCTCCTGAATAGTAAGCTACAAGAAAAATGAATTTCATTTAGATAATGAATTTCATTGTACAATGTAAGAGGAAAGCACTAAATCCTAATATACCTACGTGCATAAAAATTATTAACACCTATACTACCTCCTAAACACCTATACTACCTCCTAAACTAGGAACTTACACCACCTCTCTTATGTTGATCTATCTTTCTCTTCTCCTCTTCAGATGCTCTTCTCCCAGCTTCATGTTGTCTCCGTCTGGCCTCTTCTTGACTTTGCTCTTCTTTATCCCTCTTTCTGACATCACCTTTCTGAAAATGATCCAGCATTTATTGTAGTTGGGTGTCAAGGGTAGCCTGAAGACCGTCAATATGAGCCCCAAGTTTTTGTCCAATTTGGGTTAACTATCCAGACAAGGTGACTATGACATCATGGTGTGCTTCTTTGAACTCTTGAATTCATTCATACAATTTTTTATGTCCGATTTAAGTTCAGACACATTCGCATTACATCTTGGTGAAGATTTGAGATTACCGAAATTGGAGCCCATCAGACGAACATCAAAGTCGACCATGAGGAATTGGACCTTTTCAAGATAGAATTGACATATGCAAAGTGTGCATCAGCCGCAATATGATCAGTTTTCCGCTAAGGGTCAGTCTAACTGTAACTAAGTTCCGATCGATCGTCTTCATTACCAGTACCCATTTCAACATTCTACATATTATCAGCTCCAGACGTGCCTTTGAAATTGGAAAGAAAGGAGATGAATATTTTGGTATGTCGGACTCGACTGGTAGAAGAGAATGAGCCGGAGATTTTGCTTGTTCAGCTATCTTTTGAGAGGGTGGGGACTTAGGAAGTTCTTCTTCAAATATAGTATTAGGAGATGCACTTTTGGGACCGCTGTCTTGATCAGTGTTCATGCTAGTGGACCGATCACCATAGAGGTCAAAGTCAATAATAGACTTCACCATATCACCCACCGAGGTCAGAGGGATCTCAGGCTGTGGTGCATCCATCGCAGAAACCATGGAAGAACCTATTTCATGGTTTGTAAAAGTGGAGGAAGAGAAAGGTACCTCTGGTTGGGTTTCTCCAATGGTTGTAGCAGGATCAACTGTTGCATTGTTTGTAGTGGTTGAAGAGGGTTCTTCTTCTTCAATTGTTGTTTGATCATCTTTAGAGACAATGGCGGGGCCACCGACGATATGCGACCGATTGAAGCGAGTGATGTCTGGGACAACCATTTCATCCCCTTTGGCTTTCTCTTCTTTATCATCCTCTTCTTCTTCTTCCTCTACTCCCGTTTCATTGAGCATGGAAAGGGCTTCACCGGTGTAGACTTCAATTGTCTTGGCAAGCGGTTGCTTGTGCATCTCAAACTCCCTCCGCTTGTTCGGAATCTTGGAGGCGATGAACACAACATCAAACTCGAGTTGTGAGATGACTGCGGCATCATCGAAAGCTGTGTGGGCATAAAAATTTGTCTGCCTCTAAATAATTATTAGCCACAAGAGGCTCCCCCTCAATTGGAAATCAATGAAGTACCACCGGCCGAGAGCTGCTTCAATTTCATCAATCTCTGCCCAGTCTAGCATCTGGTCTTTAAGAGTGGCAAACTTCTCCAATAGATCATCCTCCAGGATGGTCTTGAACAGGACAGAGGTGCAATGTTCAAACCATCTATCGAAGATCTTTATTTTCTTGGCCACAACCTTCAACACTTGAGACAGTGTCAAAGTGATATCTATCTGAACATCTATAGGATTTTTGGATGGAGGTTGCATCTTCCCCTTTCTCTTATCCTTGGGGTCCATTGGGCGAAAAACAGATGTAGTTGAAGGAACAACTGCTTAAAATATGTGAATGCTAGCCACCAGTCGAGTGGGCTAGACTTGTGGGACCGATCCCTCTTTTGGTTAGCAGCATCCGACAATTTGGATGCAACAGTCAGAGTTTTGGGCTTGGTGAAGAATTTTTTTATAGGGACGTTCTCCTTATTTTCCTCTTCATCGGTCTAGGAATATACCATCTTTCTCTTCACCAGTGCCTTGTTCTCCTTCTCTGACTCTTGCTTAACACCTTTCACCACTTTGATCTTCACTGAATCAGCAGCGCTAGTAGTATTCCTCTTCAAAAATTCTGCCACGGTCAAAACATTGAACCATTTCTTGTGATACAGTGGTTCAGTAATGCCAAACGTAACCTTCAACAGTCCAAGTAGATAGCAGATCTGTAGAATGAATCCTTTAGATTGACACCCTTTGACTTGGTCATTTCGCAGAGAGTCCCAAAAAATATGCCAGAACAGTTGACAACCGATCTTTGATGCAATCGCCACCATGTATTGCAACTTCTCTTGGGTGATGTTGTCATCAGCCCTAGCTTTGGACAGTAGGGCTTTGGATATGATGGTGGCCAAAAAAAAGAATTTCACCTTCAGATCATGCTTCTCTACCAGAATAGAAAGAGAGTACCCATCACTCCAAATATCGGCGTTCACTCGTGGAAGATCTGAAACTTTCACCAAACCAGTTGTAGGCATTTCTAGGACATCTTCAAAGAAGTGTTTGGAGATTATGTAGTTCGACCCACCAATGGTGCAGATGATCAATGCATATAATAATGAAGATAAATATAAACCATTTTTTCCTCAAATTAATATTTAAATATAATAATGAAGATATTACGTATCAGCGGTCGGATAAAGTCAAAACTTCCAAAAGTCATTCAACCATTTTGATTGAAAACTTATGTACCGGGTGAATAATTGTTTTATCAATATTGACATATTTATAGTTAATTATAATTCAATTAAATTTCAAGGAGTATTCTCCCTAAACATATGCACTAAGATAAATCTACCAAACCAAGAATATTTCTGAAATAAGAAAATTTACCATCCGGTAGCAGTTTGGTAAGAATATCTGCCGATTGTTGATGATTGAGATGTATTCCAGTCGAATCTCCTTCTTCATGTCATGATCCCTTATGAAGTGATGTCTAATATCAATATGATTTGTTCTGAAATGCATCAAGGGATTGTATGTTATGACAATATCACTTGTGTTGTCACAGAAGATGAGAGCTTCATTCTACCGGATCTCATAGTCTCTGAGCTATTGTTGAAATCCATAGGATTGTGCGCAACAACTTCTAGCTGCGTTATATTCTGCTTCAGCGGCTTAAGTGTCTATGGATTTCTGTTTCTTTTTTAACCAGAAAATCAGTTTGTCTCCAAGGAATTGACATGATCCGTTGGTGATTTTCCAGTCAATCTTGCAACCTACGTAATCTGCATCAGAATATCCAATAAGGTTAAAACTTGAATCTTTGGGATACTAAAACCACATTGATTGTGCCTTTAAGATATTTAAGGATACACTTAGTTGCAGTGTAATGGGATTGTTTGGGAGCAACTTCGAATCTAGCATAAATACAAACTGCAAAATAATATCCAATCGACTAGCGGCTAGATATAACACTGATCCTATGTGACCACGATACATTGTTACCTCGACAGTAATTCTCCCTTCATCTTTATCTAACTTGATTGATGTGCTCATATGTTTGCTTGGAATCTTGTTCAACAATGTCATTTGGGTTTATGTATATTAGATATCAAGAAAACCTCGCTTTGATACCACTCATTAGGATTGGGGATGTGTTTAGAGGGCAGGTGAATAAACATTTTAAAATTTTCTTTAAAACACTGCCAAATAATGCGACCGGTCTTGTTGACAGGGTTAGCTATACAAGTGATCGAACAAAACTTGCGCTGTGAAATCCTCGATAAAAAGTCAATAAAATTCAAGCTCGATATAATCGCAAGTGCACGATGTCAAATACTAATATAGTGTACACGAGTACGAGTGAAACGTCCACTACTCGTTTTTCTTAAAAAGTATTAGAAGTTTTTTTTCTTTCTAATTTATTCGGTCCAAACACTAAACATTTAAAATATGAATATTTTGCACCGTTTAAAAATAAATCAACCAACAATTATTTGAAAATCCAAAAGAAAGCAATTTAAGCATAAAGTCATAAAACATCAACCAAACTAAACTAACATTATTTAAAAAATAAATGTAACTCTAACATCCTCACAAAACCTCTTAAAAGCATCATAATTCATAAAAATCTTTAAGTAATCTCATAATTCATAAACATAGTTTTATTTGTTAAAAACTAGCAACGGTCCTTGGGTTTTGTGCACCTTCAGTCCAGAAAGATTGTGCACCTTCAGTCCAGAAAGATCAATCATCAAGACCTCCATTAACATCAATCTCATGCTCAACTGCATCGATCACACCTAGTGAGCTTACTGACTCAACAAACCTTAATTATGATAGTGAGTAATACATATACATTCACAAGCAACAATGAAAATAATTTTAATAAAATACCTTTTCATGAACATAAACTTTAACATTTTCCTTTCAACATATCATATCATATTTCCTTTCATCATATACATATATGTTTCCCTTTTAATTGAATTTAGATCCTCAATTGTGACTTTCGTATTAGCTGAAGGTCGATGGATTCATCTACGTATTATCACGGTACCGGGCGGCGGGGATATCAGCGATACTCTCACCCGTCAACTGAGCCTTGGCCTTACATGTAAGGTCAAGGAAATTTAATCTACGTAACCTGAATGCATGCAATTTAAGGTTTTATTTAAATTATGCGTTTATTTATTTTTATGCATTTAATGCATAATTATTGCATGAATATGATTTATTTCACGATTATTTTATAAGTTCACGCATTAGAGTTTTTAGATGCATTTCGCGCTCGATCGAGGAACAGAGACCGGGGATTATCAGGAAAATTATTTTTGTTACATGTTTAAAAATTTATTAATTAATAAGATGTGTTTTAAGTGTATTTTTCAAGAAATTGGCCTATTTTTAAGCTTAGTGGGATCAAAACTCTTTTTAAACTTTTTAAATTATAATTAAGGTCCCAATTGTGTTGTGTTTTCTATTTAATTATTACTTAAGCCTACCCTAAACCTAACCCTACCCTCATCAGCCATCCTTCCCCTCTCCACCAGCCTCATTCACGTGGGAAAACAATAGCAAACTCTCGGCCATAGCTGGTGCTTTCAAGAAGACATTTTCCCGCTCCTCCGGCGCCTCTCCTGTAGAGACCAAAATCAGTACACGTAAAATCCATGCATTTATTTAAATTGTTACTTATTTAATTAATTTTAAAATGAATTTTAGCAACGCATGATTTATGAAATTACATTATTTTGAATTATTAAAAGTTTATGTGATGCGCGTTAAAATATTTTTCGAGTTTAATGTTTCAGGCGAATATTCGATGCGGGATCGAGGAAAGGAGATCGACGACGATTTGGGCGATTTGTAAAATGTGGTATTTTATTTCAAGTCAAGAAAGTGTCATTTTAAATGATTTATGAAGTTTTAAGTATTTTAAAGCCTAATGTAATTATTAGGTGATTTTTAAGATTTTAAAGTTTCAAAGTTTATGACTTGAGTATTTTATTCTAAATTATGGGATTTTTAGTAAAGTTAATAGTGGGTTAGTAGTCTTAATAGCAAGTTAATTATTAATTAAAGCCCTTAATCCCCACTAACCCACTAACCCACAAACTCACACACACATACACGTTACACTCACACATACATGCACATGCACACACACACTTGGCCTTTGCACACACACACACACATCTCTTGCACCCTTTCATTTTTTTTTGGAAAGAATTTGGAGTGTTCTTAGGCATCTTTCTTCAGCAGCCCCATCTCCACCTTTCTCCTTCAAAATTTCAGCAACTACACATTGATTTTTGTAGAAAAATCGTTCCTCAAGTCGCCAGGATCGTTTCCCGCACCGCGTCGCTTCGTTATTCGCCGTATCGTGAGTTTTAAAGATCAAAAGCATGTATATTCTTTCGTTTTTGCATCGATCTTGTCATAGTAATTATTTTGCTGTATATGGTATGAAAAACATGTATATGTTATGCAAAAGTTTGAGCAAAAATGTTAGAAACGATTTTGGATCAAAATTTTGGATCTCAAAAACCGAGTCTTCTGTATTTTCGAATAATGGAAATTTTGGTCGATTTTCTGGAAAAAATTTTAACATATAAAACATAGGACTTTTTGATATATTCGATTTGACAGTAAATTCGTAATTTTTTTATAAGAAACGAGAGAGTTATGATCATTTTTGTGGGACTGCACAAGCTGTGAAATTTCTGTGTCATAAAATCCGTCACCCTCAGGTATTTCAAATTCTGCGACTTATAGGGTGTTTTTCTTGAAATGTTTTCGAATTATGATTTGTATTACATCATGTTATCTTTGATTTGACAGTAAATTCGTATTTTTCTAATAAGAAATGAGGGAGATATGATTTTTACCGTGACATCTCTCAAGCTGCGAAAATTTGTGCATGTTCTTCTTTTTTTCTCAAGTTTTGGTTGCAGGCTTCATTAGGATCTTCTGAATCCTTGCTGCTTTGGTTAGGGCAGCATGTCGAGAGCATTCCAACGAAGCCCTTGACGTTTTTAAGTATGTTCGACGTGCAAAAGAAAATGTTTTATTTTTGAGGTATGTTAAATGACTTGTGACCAAATATGAACGGGTTTGGAAGTCAGTGAACGTGGCCGAGGACCTCTCCAACCCGATAAGTACGGGTTTGATCAGGATTGGAAAGCGGTAAAGTATGACCAGGGACCAATCCACCCGGTAAAATATGATCGAGGATCTTATGTATGTGGTAATGGACATCCCTGCCAGCCCAGTACTTGTGGTTTAATCTGATCAGGCGCATTTATATATGGGTCACTTACTTTGAAACATATCTGTACGCAAAATGATGTTATGTATGTTCAAGTATGTATGATGCAAGTATGTTAATGTAAAGTTTTACGATATGATGGCACGTCTACGTTTATGTAAGTACGTTAATGTTCAAGTATGTATGTCCTACTTTAAAATGCATGTGGTTTTATTATGTATTACTTGTTATTCTCAGTTTATACATGTTGAGTCTTTAGACTCACTAGACTTGATCGGTGCAGGTAAGGACGAGGTTGAGGAGACGAGAGGTGGGGACCAATGAGCCGGCTCGGACTACGCAGAGGCTAAACCCGAGGACCGCCTATGTTTCAAGAATTTCTTTATGCATTTTAAACTCATTTATTCTGATGTTTTGGAAAACAAATTTTATGTTGTTAAAAACAAGTACTTTTGCAAGCTCGTTTACATTCCAAAAATTTTGTCAAACATTTTATTTGTGATGCATTTTGAAAGATGATTTTCTTATTTAAGAAAATTTTTATTTTTCCGCAAATTTATGTAGTTCAAAATACGATACGTTACAGTTGGTATCAGAGCCGTGTTCTTGTAAAGGGTTATGCCTACTGCCAGTTGCGAGAATCTCACGAAGTCACACATCAAGTCTGTAAGTTTTAAAGTTTTAAATTCTTTCATGTAGTAAGCATCAAGTCATGATTTTAACATGTGCATGTTTAAGTTCAAATTACGTACATCTTATGATATTGTTATATGTTCATGCATATTGGGTTTACGTTTTGGGTAAATATTGGATCAGTATGCCTCCTAGACGTATGATTGCCCGTGGAGCCAAGGATGAGGATAGAGAGGCTCGGGATGAGGAAAGGGCCACTCCTCCTCGCCCACCGCCAGATATGCAGGCTCAGATGCTTGCAGGGATGACTCAGTTCTTCGCACAGCTTGCGGGGAACAATGCTGCATTGAATACAGGGGCGAGGCCCAGGCCAGAGGTAGTTTATGAGAGTTTCAGTAGAATGAACCCAAAAGAGTTCTCGGGGACCAGTGACTCGATGATTGCTGATGGATGGATTAAGTCCATCGAAGTAATATTTACTTTTATGGAGCTGCAGGATGCAGACAAGGTCAGGTGTTCCACATTCCTACTGACAAGGGACGCCAGACTGCGGTGGGAAAACGCATTAGTGTCAATGAACTTGCAAACACTGACTTGGGATGGTTTCAAGGAGGTCTTCTACTCCAAGTACTTCACTGAGGAAGTATGCTCCCGCCTGACTAAGGAGTTCATGACACTGCGACAAGGAGACAGCAGTGTTGCAGAGTTTGTCAGGAAGTTTGAGAGGGGGTATCACCTTGTGCCCCTAATTTTTAATGATGCCCGGGAGAAGCTGAGGTATTTCATTGATGGGTTACGGCCGATCTTGCGCCGTGATGTGAAAGTTGCTAGTCCTACTACCTACACTATGGCCGTGTCGAGAGCTTTTGCGGCGGAACATGACCAGAGAGACATTGAGTTGGACAGGCAGGGCAAGAGGCCTTATCAAGCACCCCAGCAGCAGCAGCCTCAATTTAAGAGGCCTTTCCAAGGACCGCAAGGGAAGAGGCCATTTCAGGGACCGCCAAAAGGCAAAGGCCTAATTCCACAACAGAAAGCTCCTTAGAAGCCTGAGTACCCAGTGTGTCCGAAATGCAACCGCAGCATGTGGGCCAGTGTTTATGGGGTTCTGGAAAATGCTTCAAGTGTGGAGCCATTGATCATATGTTGAGGGACTGCTCGCAGTGGAGGCAGCCAATCTAGGGAAGAGTGTTTTCCATGCAAGCTGAGGAGGCAAACCCAGACACGACTCTTCTGACTGGTAAATTCTATAATACAGTTCAGTATTAATTTTTTGGTGCATGTTTCGAATTTGATTTGGGATTATTAGTGTGCTAGTTAGTATTTTTGGTGACGTTGTGTAGAGATTTTCAACTATGCTTGAGGTTAAGATTAGTATCTTGGGATATAAGTTTTGTGTGTTGTGCTATCGTCTCTTAGGAAATATCTTTATAAAGAGAGTAGCCACAAAGGCCTTGTTAGATTCCGGGGCCACTAATTATTTCATCTCAGAGACATTCGCTAATCATTTAGATGTCAATTCCATTGGACTCGACATGAACTCCTCAGTGACAGTCCCATCAGGGAAAGAGCTATTAGCTACTAGCGTGGTCAGAAACATCGATCTCGAACTACATGGCCACCTAGTTTATGCCGATTTGATTGTATTACCAATGCCAGAATTTGATATTATCTTGGGAATGGACTGGCTGACGAAGAACAGAGTTCTGATTGAATTTCAGAAAAGGTCAATGTTAGTAAGACCGTTGGGCATGGAGCAATTTCTCTTTGATCCGGGTAGATGGAGGAGTTTTCCTCGCATGATCTCTTACATGCAAGCAACGAGTTTTTTTCTTAAGGGGTGTCAGGCTTTCTTGGCCAGTGTTATTTCAGCACCTGACGCACCCACTCCGTCAATATCTGACATAGCAGTTGTCAGAGATTTTCCTGACTTTTTTCTTGACAACGTCACAGGCCTTCTACGAGAGAGAGAGGTGGAGTTTGCTCTCGACCTTGTGCCAGGCACTGTGCCAATCTCTAAGGCACCGTACCAGTTTAGCTCCAGCTGAGATGTTAGAGCTCAAACAGAAAATTCAGGAGCTCTTAGACAAGGAATTCATCCGCCCTAATTTCTCTCCATGGGGTGCACCAGTGCTCTTCGTAAAGAAGAAAGACGGGAGCACGAGGTTGTGTATCGATTACTGAGAACTGAATAAGGTAACGATCAAGAACAAATACCCATTTCCAAGGATCGAGGACTTATTCGATCAGTTTCAGGGAGTTACAATGTTCTCTAACATAGATCTGTGATCTGAGTATCATCAACTGAAGGTGAAAGATGCAGATGTTCATAAGAGAGCCTTCAGAACCAGATATGGACACTACGAGTTCTTAGTAATGCCGTTTGGACTGAAAAATTCTCCAGCAATATTTATGGACTTGATGAATCGAGTATTTCAGCCCTACCTAGATCAGTTCGTCGTAATATTCATTGACGACATTCTTATCTACTCGAAGAGCCATGAGGAGCACAGTCAACATTTGGGTACAATCTTGCAGAGTCGCAAGTTGTACGCAAAATTCAGTAAGTGTGAATTCTGGTTCGAGAAAGTAGCATTTTTGGGTCATATAATTTCTAGCAGTGGTATCGAGGTGGATCCAGCTAAGATGGCAGCAGTTAAATAATGGATTTAGCCGAAGAATGCGTCAGAGATCCGCAGTTTCCTAGTCTTAGCAGGCTACTACAAGAAATTTATTCAGAGATTTTTCTCGATTGCAGTGCCACTCACTTCATTGACTAAGAAGAATGCTAAGTTCGTTTGGAGTGGAGAGTGCTAGAAGAGCTTTGATACTTTGAAGCAAGCTCTTATCACAGCGCCAGTGTTATCCATGCCAGCAGGGCAAGGCAATTTTGTGATATACACCGATGCTTCTAAGCTCGGTTTAGACGCAATGTTGGTGCACCATGGTCGAGTTATAGCTTATGCCTCCAAACAATTGAAGGTGCATGAGAAGAACTACTCGACTCATGATCTTGAGTTAGCTGCCATTGTCTTTGTGTTGAATATATGGAGACATTATTTGTACGACGAGAAATGACATATATTCACTGATCACAAGAGACTCAAGTATTTTTTTTCACAGAAAGAACTGAACATGAGACAAAGACGGTAGTTAGAGTTGGTAAAAGACTACGATTGTGAAATTTGCTATCATCCAGGGAAAGCTAATGTTGTGGCAGATGCTATGAGCAGAAAGGTACATTCGTAGCACAGGTGTTAGTACAGAGAACTCTTCAGTTAGAGATTCAGAGTTTCGGTCCAGAAATTTATCCCAAGAGCAGAGCCCCTAAGCTGTCTGATATGACAGTCCAGTCTTCTTTGTTAGACCGAATCCGTAGTGGTCAAATTTCGGATGAGCAGTTGCAGAAATGGAGACTGAAAGATGAGGCCAAGGGCAGTGTACTCTACACAGTATCCGATTGTATTGTGAAATACAGAGGAAGAATGTGGGTGCCTAGTGTTGATTCGATCAGAGAGGATATTCTGATAGAGGCACATGCATCTCCGTATTCCATTCATCCAGGGGATACCAAGATGTACAAGGATTTGCAGATGCGGTATTGGTTGTCAGGTATGAAGCGAGACATCCGCCAATTTGTATCTGAATGTCTCACTTGTCAGCAAGTAAAAGCAGAGCATCAGAGGCCAGCAGGAATGCTTAAGCCGCTCCCTATTCTCGAGTGGAAATGAGAGAATATTACCATGTATTTTGTTGTGGGTTCACCGAGGTCAGTCAGAGGATCCAATGCCATTTGGGTTATAGTGGATCGACTAACTAAGTCAGCAGATTTTTACTGGTGAAGACAACTTTCTCCATGACTCAGTATGCAGAACTCTATATCAGGGATATAGTTCGATTGCACGGGATCCCAGTTTCTATTGTGTCCGACAGGGACCCGAGATTCACATCGTCCTTTTTGAAGAGTTTACATGCAGCCATGGGAATGAAGTTTCTATTTAGTACGACATTCCACCCTCAGACAGATGGCCAGTCTGAGCGGGTAATTCAGGTATTGGAGGACTTGCTGCGAGCTTGGGTGATAGATTTCCACGGAAATTGGGAATCAAAATTACATCTAGTGGAGTTTACCTATTGGAGGATGATAATGAAAAAGAGAATCACATTAATCGAAATATCCTTCAAATACCAGAACCAGAAGTACTGGATCAATTAGTTAAACAAGAAGTTGTTACTGATAATCAGATGGTGGAGCAGAATGCTAATACTCAGTTACCAACTGATACAGCAGCAACTGAAACTGAAGAAAATATTCAGTTGACAACCGAAGCAGTTGCTGAGATGGATGCAACAAATGCTGAGTACGGATGGAAGAAATCACATCCACTAGAATTTGTAATAGGTAATCCATCTGATCCGGTAAGAACTTGAAATCAAATGTTTAATTTATTTATTCATTCAGCTTTCGTTTTCCAACTAGAACCTAAGAAAACTGATGAAGCTCTTACTGATCTTAACTGGATAAATTCCACGCAAGAAGAGCTAAATCAGTTTACCCATAACAATGTCTGGAACTTAGTTCCAAGACCAGTTTCTAAAACCATCGTAGATACAAAGTGGGTATATAGAAACAAACTGAACGAAGATGGTTCAGTTGTGCACAACAAAGTGAGGCTTGTAGCACAAGGATATAGGCAAGAAGAAGGAATAGATTACGATGAAACTTATGCACCAGTTGCAAGATTGGAAGCAATCAGAATGTTCCTTGCTTATGCCTCATTCAAGAACTTTAAAGTCTACCAGATGGACGTGAAGAGTGCATTTCTGAATGGTCAGTTGCAGAAAGAAGTATATGTTGAACAACCACCAGGTTTTATTAATTACTCTCTTACTGATCATGTTTATCATTTGAACAAAGCCTTATATGGTCTTAAACAAGCTCCAAGAGCTTGGTATGAAACTCTTTCAAAATTCCTAACTGATCATGATTTTACTGTTGGATCAGTTGATAAGACTCTGTTCAAATTTTCAAAGAATGATCACATGTTACTTGCAAATATATGTTGATATTATTTTTGGGTCAACTAACCCCAAATTATGTGAGAAATTTGTCAAGTTAATGCAGAAAAAATTCGAGATGAGTATGATGGTGAACTGACATTTTTCCTCGGTCTGCAAATGAAGCAACTGAAAAC
The DNA here is from genome assembly GCF_025594145.1 of Primulina tabacum. Classification (NCBI taxonomy): domain Eukaryota; kingdom Viridiplantae; phylum Streptophyta; class Magnoliopsida; order Lamiales; family Gesneriaceae; genus Primulina; species Primulina tabacum. The sequence goes on along the minus strand of NC_134557.1, from coordinate 15,656,057 downwards.
TGGTACTTTTATCAGTCAGACCAAATATACAAAGGAATTGCTTAAGAAATTTGGCATGGAAACATGTTCAGCTGCAAATACTCCCATGAGTTCATCAATCAAACTAAAAAATGATCAAGGGGGAATATTAGTTGAGACGAAACTTTACAGAGGTTTAATAGGTTCATTATTGTACCTAACTGCTAGTCGTTCTGGTATTGTATTTGTTGTTTGTATGTGTGCTAGATTTCAGGCAGATCCTAAGCAATTGCATTTTTCAGCTGCCGAATGCATTTTAAAATATCTTAAAGGCACACAAAATGTGGGCTTATGGTATGCTAAGGATTCTTCTTTCAATTTAGTTTGATATTCAGATGCAGATTATGCAGGATGTAAGCTAGATCGTAAAAGCACCAGTGGATAATGTCAGCTTCTAGGAGACAGACTGACTTCATGGTTCAGCAAGAAGCAAACATCCATAGAAACTTCCACAACTGAAGCAGAATATCTTGCTGCTGAAAGCTGCTGTGCACAACCGATCTGGATTCAGCAACAACTGAAGACTATGGAGTCATTGCAAAAGAATCACCAGTATTTTGTGATAATACAAGCACGATTGCAATTACATACAATCCAGTTCTTCACTCTAGTACCAAGCATATCGATTTCAGGCATCACTCATAAGAGATCATGCTCTGAAGAAAGCAATAAGTCTGGAATACATATCAACTGAACAACAAGCAGCTGACATCTTCACCAAACCATTACCAGAGACTAAGTTTTCTCATTTTCGCAATATTCTTGGTTTAATTGATCTGTCTTATTTATATCAATGATAATATTGTTATGTCAGTTGTTAATTTTTTATTCAGTTAGTCAAATATCAGTTAGTAATTGTTCAGTTAGCCATTATCAGTTAGTTAACTATTTGTCAACTGATACCAGTTCATATGCAAATAAGGAAACAACAATGAATCGAAACTACAATTTTATTGATAAAATCTCATCCAGATTACACGATTCAGTTCCCTTTCAGTGGCATCTTGCCAAAGGGACATCCAATTAGATAATTCATGACAGTTAACTCTTCTGAAGCTTTCTGGAGAAGAAATCTTTTCCAGCACCTTCCACTCCTTCATAAGCATCAGCTGAATAAGACCTTCATCAGTGGCAAGATCTGAAGTATGGATGACTTCAAGACGCCTCTTAAATTTTCTTGCAGTTGCCCTGTGCTTATCAGTAGCAACTAATCCATCACGTTGAATGGCCTGGAGCTCATGTATCTTGGTCCAAGTGGACATGACCTTTAACCAAACGAGTTCTTCGATAGCTTCCTTCAAACTCTCCAAACGGCGAAGTGTTAATGCAGAAAGAGGGACGTTGGAATTGCTTGAACTATCCATCGGTGTTCAACTGTTATTATCTAATGACTTTGCTCTTATTTAAAGACAGACTGATATTAAAGAAATAAAAGAAGACGAAGAGACACTAGTCAATTGCAAGCCCTTGACTTATTCAGATTGAGTTTATCTTACCCTTTCTTTTATTTATATTCATTTATTGAGGGCGAATATCGTATATAAAAGGTTAAATGAAAAGTCAATAGTCAGTCAGTCTTCAACTGAAATGATTCAGCTTAAAACTATTCACTCAGTTGCTGACCTAACTGATCTTCTCCAATAAGTTAACTAATTAATCAATAAATATTCCATAATAAGTGATGTGACTGATAATTATGCAATTAATGGACGTCTATCAATGAATAGTATTTTTAAAACGTGGCCCCTCGTAGTCCATTTAAATTCTACACACGTTTTCATCACACGTACACACGATTTTATTCAATTTATCTTGAACTGACAAGTGTCCAAAGATTTGAACAGTCACATACATAAGTATTTGTCCCAGCCTCATTTCAGTTTTTTTTCTTTATGCGTATTTCAGTTGACAGAGCAAATCAAATACACAGAACTTTCTCTCTCGCAGATAACCAATCTTTCAGCAATGGCAAATAAAGTTCCAGCATACATGTTGAACGCAATGACAATTGATTTTGATTCAGTTCTGACTACCCAAGACGAGGATATCAAGAATGTATTTCTCAAACTGTAGGCTGCTGGATTGAAAAAATTTCTGGGACTATCTTCCCAAGAAATTTATCCAAAAGAGATTCAGGATCAATATGCAAATGGATTTATCTCTACTGAAGACAACATCACTACCAATGTCAACAATCAGTTGCTGATAATCAATGAAGACTCTTTCAGCAACATCTTTCAACTGCCTACTGATGGACTGGCCAATATCTCTGAGGTGAAAACATCTGATGTTGAGGAGATGCAGACTCTCCTATCTGCTGATTGACGAAAAATCAAGGTTTCTGATCCTAAGAATGAAATGAAGCCATAAATCCAGTTACTGGCTGACATCGTGGCCAAAGGGCTACTCGCCAAAGCAGGATCTTTTGATGCTCTCACATTGGAAAAATATCAAGTCATGACTGCTATCATGGCTTGAAAAAGACTGCAATGGAAAAGGATCATCTTCAACCTTCTCAAAAACATGTTTCAATCATCGAAACAATCAAAGGGATTTGCAATGCCGCTCAGCTATTTGCTGAAAAGCAAGGGTTTGGTGGGTGATTCCTCTGAGAGGTCATCCAAGTTCAAGATTTTCAATGTCAAGAGTGTTCAGCTGCCGAAGCTCAAGAAGGACATCTCTCCTGAACAGCTCATCGAGGTGAAAAAGGATATTGGGACGTAGGAGGCTCCCAAGTCAGTCAAGAAAGCCAAGAAAACAATTCAGAAAAATACAATCAAACGCAAACTGATTGTCAATGAAACTTACTCTGAGAAAACTCCCTCTGCCAAAATCACCAAGTAGCCCAGAACTCTCAAGACAAAACCAGCAGTTGTTCTGAGCATCATCCCAACTGACAGGCTGATACAATCTGGAGTTTAACAACCGATCAAGGCTACTCCTTTGAGAGCAATACCATTTGCATCTTCAACTGAAGATCAGTTACCTCCTCCTGCTGCACAACACAAGAAGACTATCACCGAATCTGGTGATAAGAAGAAACTTGCTGGAGTTAAAGCTTCACTAATCACTATCTCTGGCCCAACTACTTTGCCATTTGCCGGACCCAAAGGGGTAGTGATTAGAGAAAGGATTGATGCAACTGCATCAGGACTGAGTATCCCTCATGTTCTGACTGACTCAAAGGGAAATAACAAGATGACAGAAGAGCCCAGATCTACAAACACAATTCAAACCCACATTGACCTAATTTGGAAAGAGGTCAATGAATTTTCTGAGACTAAGCTAAAAGCTTATGATGAATGGGTCAGGTTTAGAACTGAAGTGTTTGCCAGGCAACTACAGAAGAAATCAGTTTTGAAGAAATTTATTGCCCTGGAAACTATAGTTATGAAAATGGTCAAACCGACCTCAGTTGTTCAAGTGTTTCAGAGGAAGAAGTACTTATTTGATCTAGTACGTGCAAGGAAGTTAAGCCAAATGATTGATCAACTACGCAAAAATTATGATCCCACTAGTCCAACTGCCTTTAACGACAAAGCAGTACATGATCAACTGGATTCGGATCTTATATTAATGTGGATGGAGATTAAATATTGGGAACTTGATCTAGAGCTAACTATTCCAACTATTATAGCAGATTCCCAAAATCTTTCATCAGAAGAGCAAGCTAAACAATCAGTTCAAGTGCAAGAGCCATCCCAGGAACCAGTTGATGAATCTTCAAGGCAAGTAACTGCTTCTTCTTCAATGGATGCACAACCGTCAACTTCTGTTCCTCCATCTTCAACTGCAAAACTTCAACTATATACCGATGCTGAATTATCATTGGCGAACATTGACGAAGTTATTAAATCAGTTGCCACTGATATTCAACTGATCACTACAGAAGCAGTTGAAGAACTAATCGCAATTGAAGAGCAAGTTCAGTCGTGTAACGTACCGTATTTTAAACTATTTTAAAGTTTGCGGAAAATTAAAAATTTTCTTAAATAAATAGTAATCATTCAAAATGCGTTAAAATAATCTGCTCGTCTAAAATATTTGAAATAAAAACAATTACAACAGAAGTTTGCAAAAAGGTAAACGTTTAAACATCGTAAACAATATCCTGAAAATCTGAGTATTTAAAACATGTATAAAGTTCTTAAAACATAGGCGGTACTCGGGTTTAGCCTCCTACGCAGTCCGAGCCGGCTCATTGGTCCCCACCCCTCGTCTCCTTATACTCGTCCTCACCTGCATCGATCAAGTCTAGTGAGTCTAAAGACTCAACATGTATAAACTTGAAGTAACAAGTAATACATAATAAAACAACATGCATCTTCAAAGTAGAACGTACATATTTAAACTTGAACGTGATACATAATAAAACAACATGCATCTTCAGTCCAGCTGATTGTCCAGTTGATAGGTGGTTCAGCAGGAGAACCTCAAAAACCTGGCCAGCCGAAGGAGTGTTCAACTGATGAATAGCCCAACTGAGATCAGTTCAACTGAACAAGAGTGAAATCAGCTCAACTGACGAGTCAACTGATTTCACCAGCCCAACTGAAGATCAGTTCAACTGGACAGTTCGAAGCATCAGTCAGAATCTTTCAGTTATGGATGAGGACAAACTCTTTCAGTGGAATCCAGCTGTACGTGAAGGTACAAAGCCATTGTCTAGTCAAAAGACAATAATGCACGTTGCATCAGAGCATTAAAGACAAAAAGTTTTAGAAGGGCAGTCGAAAAGTCGAGACACAAAGTCCAAGAAACGAATTCAAGATGCAACAGATACAACAAATGAGTCTCACTGTACGTTCAGTTCTCCCGCCTATATAAAGAGAAGATCAGTGAAGACTCAACAAGAAGTAGAGCAACAACAAGAAAGAGAGTGAGCAAAAAGAAGCTTTTAAGCATATATGAGAGAAAAGAAAGGGCACGCTCATTGCACATCAGCTTTAAGAAGCAATCAGCCCAGAGGGAACTCTTCACAGTTTTATCAGCTTATATTAGAAGCTTATTTCCCTCAGTGTGTGATAACATCCTTGTTCAGTTTTAACACACATAAACACTCTCAATCACTCAAATACAGTCTTCCACAAAGACGTTAAACTTGTGTATGCAGTCTTTCTCACATAGACATTAAAGAAGTGTTGACTGGAAGGTGCTGTCTTCAGTCTAGTCTAGGAGTTCAGTTTAGGCAGTGGTGTAAGTCATAGCTGAGTGGGTTTGTACAAGGTGTTGTATAAATAAAAATCTTCTAGTGGATCCTACCCGAGGCAGTAGAAGGGGTGACGTAGGAGCAGTTGAAGTCTCCGAACATCCATAAACATATCTTGTGTATTTAACTATTTAACTATTTTTTTCAATCTGTTTGGATCAGTTAGAGTATCCGTCAGTCCAGTTGTCACGAAGGATTACTTCGTGTTTCTTCCGCTTGGTTTTAAACCTAACTCGATTTAATTAATCGGTGTTAATATTCTTAGAACACGAGCTATTGCAGCTCATTGGAGAATATTTTGTTTGAAGCATGCGAAAGATGCTCAGCAAACGATCCTTCATAAACCATTACAACAAACCCCGAAACAAATCCTAAAATGATGTGTGAACATTTCTCAAAACATAGAAGACATGGGCCTAAAATAGTGATTGAAAAGTCATGGACAAGTGCCTAGGCGCTGGACAGCGCTGCACTGCGGCACTGCCTAGCGCCTTGCCTAGAGCCGCAACGCTAACCAGGCCGCAGGTCTAGCACTGCAGCGCCACAAGGGCAGCGCCGGAGCGCTAGACTTTCCCTAAATGGGCGCTGCAGCGCTTCCTGGTGAGCGCTGCGGCGCTAACCCTGCGCACAACCAACCAAAAGAACACATTTTGATGCAATTTTAAAACTCACGCTCAAACGACTCAAACCGATGCAACAAGGCTCATCCTAGGACGCTATGGCGATGATTCAAACTCACACAACGCCTCAAAACAACGACACACAACGAACAACGCAACCCAACCCAACCCGTGAACACAACATATTGACACCAAATGTTTCCTACGACTTCTAATGCTACCAAATGCCTATCGACACGAAACGAAGTACCAAAAATAATCCCAACCTCATACTCAAGATACCTAAATGCAGCAGCGATCACCCAACATTCTCCAACGAAGCCTGCAACAAATAAACTTCAAGAACACGTCAAGAACGCATTTTCAATAAATCGCAGTTTTAGCAGTCCCACAAAAACGATCATAACTCACTCGTTTCTTGTCCAAAAATTAAGAATTTACTGTCAAATCGAAGGTATCCAAATGTAATATGTATTATATGTTGAAAACTTTTCCAGAAAATTGACCGAATTTTCACAATAATCAAAATGACAGCAGACACGTTTTTAGATCTAAAAAATTTGATCCAAAAATCATTTCAAACGTTTTTGCTCAAACTCTTTCACAACATACATGGATTTTCACTCATAATAAACATCACAACACATAATATAACGAGATCTATGCAGAAACAACAGAATATACATACCTTTGATCTTTAAAAATTCTAAAACGACGATACCGAAGTGGGGAAGGTGCGAGGGTTGATCCGGGACGAACGTGGCACGATTTTTCTTGAAGAAAAGTGGACGAGAATTGCTGGAAAAATGAAGAGGAAGGGGGCGGCTGCTTCTAGTGCTGAGAACCCAAATTTTATTTAAAAAATGAAATGGGCAGGTGATGAAATGTGTGTGTGTGTGTAAACGTGAATATGTGTGTGAGTTTTAATATAATTAAGTGTATAAAATAGCTTAATTACCCAATTAACATGCTAATTAAACATGCTAACCCCCTACTAACTTTAATAAAATATCTTAATTTAAAATAAATTGCACAAGTGAAAAATCTTTAAAAGTTTAAAATCATAAAATCACCTAATAATTAAATTAGGATTTAAACTTCTTAAAATTAAATAAATCATTTAAAATGTCACATTCCTAACTTAAAATAAAACACCACATTTTAAAATCGCCAAAATCGTCGACTGTCTCTTTTCCTCGATCCCGCATCGAATAATCGCCTGAAACATGAAACTCAAGAAAACATTTTAACATGCATCACGTAAACATAAATAATTTAAAATAATGCAAATTCATGAATCACGCATCACCAAAATCGTTTTAAATTTAAATAAATAGTTTAACCTTTTAAATAAATGCATGGGTTTTATGTGTACTTATTTTGGGCTCTACAATTCCTCCCCCACTTAAATAAATTTCGTCCTTGAAATTAAATCTTACCAAACAGCTCCGGGTATCGGTTCTTCATATGTGCCTTGGCTTCCCAAGTGGCCTCCTCCACTGCTTCATTCAACCACAAGATCTTGACATTCTTGGTCACTTTGTTCTGAAGTCTCTGCTCCTGTCTGTCTAAGATTTGGACGGGTCTCTCCTCACACGACAGATTTGGAGCCAACTGCAATGGCTCAAACCTCAAGACATGAAAAGGATTTGCTAGGTACTTCCTCAACATTGAGACGTGGAACACATTTTGTACACCGGCCAGATTCGACGGTAGGGCTACACGATAAGCTAGCGTCCCAACCCTGTCAAGTATCTCGAACGGTCCATTAAATCTTGGACTGAGCTTGCCTCTCTTCCCAAACCTCATAATACCCTTAATAGGTGCGCACATCTTCACAAAACTTGATCACCTAAAACAAACTCAAGATCTATCCTCCTCTTATCAGCATAACTCTTTTGACGACTATGTGCGGTCTTCATCCTGTCTCGGATCTTGACCACTACATCTGCAGTCTGCTGAACAATCTCTGGGCCAAATTCTAATCTCTCACCAACCTCATCCCAATGAATCGGCGATCTGTATTTCCTTCCATACAATGCCTCGTTGGGAGCCATACCTATAGGTGATTGGAAACTGTTATTGTAGGTAAACTCTACTAGAGGTAACTTTGATTCCCAATTCCCATGGAAATCGATCTCACAAGCTCACAACAGATCTTCCAATATCTGAATCACTCGCTCAGACTGGCCATCTGTTTGAGGGTGGAATGCAGTACTGAATAGTAAATTCGTCCCCATGGCTGCATGTAAACTCTTCCAGAAGGACGATGTGAATCTCGGGTCCCTGTCAGACACGATAGAAACGGGGATCCCGTGCAATCAAACTATCTCCCTGATATAGAGCTCTGCATACTGAGTCATGGAGAAAGTCGTCTTCACCGGTAAGAAATGTGCCGACTTAGTAAGTCGATCAACTACAACCCAAATGGCATTGGATCCTCTGACTGACCTCGGTAAACCAACAACGAAATCCATGGTAATATTCTCCCATTTCTACTCGGGGATAAGGAGCGGCTTAAGCATTCCTTCTGGCCTCTAATGCTCTGCTTTCACTTGCTGACAAGTGAGACACAAATCGGCGGATGTCTCGCTTCATACCTAGCTACCAATACAAAATTTGCAAATCCTTGTACATCTTGGTACCTCCTGGATGGATGGAATATGGAGATGTGTGTGCCTCTATCAGAATATCCTTCCTGATCGAATCAACACTAGGCACCCACATCCTTCCTCTGTATCTCACAATACCACCGGATACTGTGTAGAGTACACTGCCCTTGACCTCATCCTTCAGTCTCCATTTCTGTAACTGCTCATCCGAAGACTGACCTCTACGGATTCGGTTTAGCGAAGAAGACTGGAATGTCAGATTCGACAGCTTAGGAGCCCTGCCCTTGGGATAAACCTCTAAACCAAAACTCTGAATATCTGACCGAAGAGATCTGTAACGTCTGAAAAACCAACCTACGTAGACCGCATGCATGCAAAATTATTTTAATGGCTTAATTTCTTTATTTAATTGCCTTGAAATGCTAGCATGATAATTATATTATGATTAAATATGTGATGGCATGATTTAAATGATAATATGATATGATTTCATGAAATTAAGGATTTTACGCGAATATTCGATAATAGGCACGGGAAAGAAGACCAGAGACGACCAAGACAAGAATATGTATTTTTAATTAAATAATGGAAAGGCTTCCTAATATGATTTAAAAATGATTTAATTTTCCTAAAAATGTTGAAGTTCGTATTATTTTACGAGTCAAGCTCGATTTTTTTCGGGAAGCCGGTTTTGGGCAAACAAGGAGTTCTAAAAGATCAAAAATATTATTTTTGGGAAACTTATTTTATAAACTTTTATGTTTTAATTAAATAAGTGTTATTGGGCTCAATTTAATGATTTAAAGAAGGCCCAATTACCCTTAAGCTTGCAAGCCCAAAACCAAAGCCCATTTAAATTGTTAATTTAATTATAAATATGCTACCTAGGTTTGCAAACCCCATAATTCCTTCACCATCAGCAGCTGAAAACACCCTCACACACTCACAAGTATTTTCAAAAATTTGGGAAGGAAAGAAGATTGTGTTCTTTGTCGTTTGGTCGTCTAACATCGCACCCTCGCCAACGATCGAATAATCGAGCGTTATAAATGCAAAGGCACGTTTCCTAAACCTTTTCAACATCATACAAATCATAATATGTGTGTTTTAATTGATTATGCATGAAAAATACGCGGGTTCGATTATTTTACGGTATGATGCGTATTTTCAATGTTTTTACGATTTTACGCTTATTTTAAAAGAATCGTTATGAACCCAACATACACGCTGTCAGTGCATGATAAAATATGATTGATTATGATCAAAACATGATAAATTAAAAAAAAAAAGAAAATAAGCTGGAACCGTAGGATTTTTTTTTAAAAGAAGGACCGAGAGTTGGTGAATTCTTGTGTGCTTGTTATGGCTCAAAGGGTTCGATTGTTTTGCATGGGGTCATGAGGCTGGCCAGGGCTGGTTGGGGGCTTGTCCAGGGTCATGTTTGAAGGCTAGGTAGGGTCATAGGGTGGCTAGGGTCGAGGGAGGCGGCTAAGGAAGAGTCCTAGTTAACTAGGGCTCTCCCATGCGCATGTAATTTCGCAGCCGAGGGAAGGAGGGGGTGCGGCTCGCTAAGGGGCTGGATAGGTGGTCCATCAGGGTCCTAATATGATGGGCAGGCACTGCCGCCTGGTTCTCCGCAAACTGTGCGAAGAACTGAGTCATACCTGCAAGCATATGTGCCTGCATATCTGGCGGTGGAGAAGGAGGAGCGTCTCTCCCCTCCTCTCGAGCCTCTCTATCCTCATCCTTTGCTTCCCGGTTAATCATGCGTCTAGGAGGCATACTGTTCCAACAATTTACCCAACACGTAACCCAATGTGCATGAATATAATATCAACAGCATAAGATGCACGTAATTTGAACTTAAAACATGCACATGCTGAAATTATGACTTAATGCTTAATACATGGAATAATTCAAAACCTTAAAACTTACAGACTTGAGGTGTGGCTTCTTGAGCTTCTCGCAACTGGCAGTAGGCATAACCCCTTACAAGAACACCGCTCTGATACCAATTGTAACGTACCGTACTATTGAACTACTTTAAAATTTGCGGAAAATAAAAATTTTCTTACGTAAGAAATTAACTCTCAAATTTCGATTTGAAATAAAATGTTAATCCCAAAAATAATTGCAATAAAAAGATCTTGAATGAAGTTTGCTAAAAACACTTGTTTAACGTCGTGACCCAGAACATAAAATCAGAGTAATTTAATCATTGCATAAAAACTATAAAAAAACATGGGCAGTCCTTGGATTTAGCCTCCCACTCAGTCCAAGCCAGCTCACTGGTCCGCACCTCTCGTGTCCTCAACGTCATCCTTACCTGCATCGATCAAGACCAGTGAGTCTAAAGACTCAACATGCATAAACTTGAAATAACAAGTAGTACGTAATAAAACCACATACAATCTTTAAAATAGGGCATACATACTCGAAACTTGAACATACATGTAAAAGCTTGAACTCGCATACATACATAGACGTGTCATAACGTGAAACTTTTCTGAAACATGCTTGCAACATGCATACTTGAACATACGTGAACTTCATCATTTTGCGTAGAGATATGTTTCAAAACAAGTGACCCATACATAAATATGCCTGATCAGACTAAACCACAGTACTGAGCTAGCAGGAAAAGTCCACTACCACATACATGAGATCCCCGTTCATGCTTTAGTGGGTAGATTGATCCCTGGTCATGCTTTACCGCTTTCCAATCCTGATCTAAACCCGGTCATGCTTTACCGGGGTGGAGAGGTCCTCGGCCACGTTCGCCGACTTCCAAACCCATACATAATTTGGTCACAAGACATTTAGCATACCTCAAAAACTTAAAAATATTTTTTTTGCACGTCGAACATACTTACTTGGCAGTTGAGGGATTCGTTGGATTTTGCTTGGGGCCACTACTGCACATAATAACATGAGTTCAAACCCTTATCTTACATAGCTTAGACGTATGTACTCGTGCTCACCATCGAAGTAAATAAATGGCTTATGACATTTTAGACCACTCGGGACTTGACCTCGTTTAATCATCGTACTAAATAATGACACCAAAACCCCAAAACAATCAACATAATTTTTCCCAAAAAGGAAGTACACGGACCCCATGCACAAGTCTGGCTACGGGTCCGTGTAGGCTCTGTAAAATTATGCCCGAAGAGAAGTAAGGACACGGACCCCGTGTCAAGGTCCGTCTAAGGGTCCGTGCAGGCTCTGTGTGTTAACACTTTGAAGGAAACAAGGGCACGGACCCTATGTAAGGGTCCGGCCCCGGGTCCGTGTACCTGCGGGAGAAGCAAAACAACGAGAATTCTTTCTTGTGCACGTGACTTAGTCTCCCTAACTCGATCATTTCGACCATTCATACGACTTCTAATTCAACCAAGTGCCTAACGACACAAAACAAAACGCCAAAAATCATCCCAACATCATTCTCGATATACCTAAACGCAGCATTGATCACCCGTTGATCCCCAACGAAGCCTGCAACAATAAAACTTCAAGAATACATCAAGACGTATTTTTCAGAAAACTCATTTTGAACAGTCCCATAAAAAAGATCATAACCCACTCAATTCTTATCCAAATATCTCGAATTTTATATCAAATCGAAGTTATCAAAAAGTTCTACATTTCATATGTTGAAATTCTTTCCAGAAAACCGACCGAAAAATCGCAGTAATTAAAGTGACAGCAAATTTGAGTTTTGAGATCCAAAATCAGTTTCAAAAGTGATCCAACCACATTTGCTCAAACTTATACATAACATACACATGTTTTTCATACAATAAACATCAAAATTATTACTATGACAAGATCGATGCAGAAACAAAAGAATATACATGCCTTTTGATGATTTGAAATACCGAAACGAAGATACCGAGGCGGTAGTGATACGAGAGACGATCCAGGACGAACATGGCACGATTTTCTTGAAGGAAAGTGGCGAGAATTGTTGAAATCTATGAAGGGAGGGGCGGCTGCTGAGTTTCCTATGAACCCTAGGTTTTATTTTGCTCTCCAAAAATTTGAAGTGAGATGGAATGAAATGTGTGTGCTTATGGTGTGTGTAGGCGTGTATTAGTGTGTGTAAAAGTGTATGTGTGCCTGTGTTTTTGTGGTTAATAAGGGGTAGGGTGCTTAATTAAAAATTTAAAAATGTTCAATAAAAGTTAATCAACACTAACTTCTACAAATCTCCTAATTAAAATAAAATGCACAAGTGCTACACTTTTAAAAGTTTAAAAAAATCATAAAATCACCTAATAATTAAATTAGGCTTTTAGACTTAAAATAAAATACGACATTTTAAAAATCGCCAAAATCGTCGCGGTCTCTTTTCCTCGATCCCGCATCGAATAATCGCTTGAAACATGAAACTCAAGAAAACATTTAACGTGCATTACATAAACATAAATAATTTGAAATAATGCAATTATACAAATTATGCATCACTAAAAATCATTTTAAATTTGATTAAATAATTTAACAATTAAATAAATGCATGAGTTTTACGTGTACTGATTTTTGGGCTCTACAGGAGGTATAAGCTATAACCCGACCAAGTTGCATCAATACTGCGCCTAACCCGAGCTTAAAAGCATCGATGTACAACACGAAATTACCTTGCTCTGATGGCATGGCTAACAATGGCGCTGTGATAAGAGCTTGCTTCAAAGTATCAAAGCTCTTCTAACATCCTTCACTCCATACGATCGAAGACAATCCCTAAATAAATTTCATGTAGTAGCCTGCTAAGCCTAGGAAATTGCGGATCTCTGAAGCATTATTCGGCTCAACCCATTCTTTAGATGCTGCTACCTTAGCTGGATCCACCTCGATACCACTGCTAGATATTATATGACCCAAAAATGCTACTTTCTCCAACCAGAATTCAGACCTTTTCTGAAAGTCAATAAGAACTATGTTCTTCGTCAACCAGTCCATTCCTAAGATGATATCAAATTCTGGCATCGGCAACACAATCAGATCGTCATACACTAGGTGGCCATGCAGTTCCAGATCAATGTCTTTGACCACGCTAGTAGCTGATAACTCTTCCCTGATGGGACTGTCACTGAATAGCTCACGTCGAGTCCAATAGACTGGACGTCCAGATGATTAGCGAACGTCTCCAAAATAAAAGAGTGAGTGGCCCCGGAATCTATCAAGGCCTTCGTGGCAACTCTCTTTATGAAAATATTTCTTGAGAGACGTTAGCGCAACACACAAAACTTATATCCCTAAAATTCTAATCTTAACCTGATGCATAGTAGAAAATCTCTACACAAATCACAAAAAATAATAACTAGCACACTAATAATCTCAAATAAAATTTGAAACATGCATAGCAAAGATAATATGGTGCTAAATTAAATAAGTTACCGGTCAACAAGGTCGTGTCTAGGTTCGCCTCCTCTGACTGCATGGCGAACACTCTCCCCTAATTCGGCTGCCTCCACACTGAGCAGTCCTTCAGCACATGATCGCTGGCTCCGCATTTGAAGCATTTGCCCGATCCCCATAGACACTGTCCGGGATGCTGGAGCTGGCACTTCGGGCACACCGGGTGCTCACCCGGCCTGTGAGGAGCCTTCTGCTGATGAATAGGACCCTTGCCTTTTGGCGGTCCCTGAAATGGCCTCTTCCCCGGCTGTCCCTGGAAAGGCCTCTTAAACTGAGGTCGCTGCTGTTGCTGCTGCTGAGGTGCCTGATAGGGCCTCTTGCCCTGCCTATCACTCTCGATGTCCCTTTGGTCCTGCTCTGCCGCCAAGGCTCTAGACACGGCAATGGCATAGGTGGTTGGACCAACCACACTCACATCACGGTGCAAGATCAGCCGCAACCCATTAATAAAATGCCTCAGCTTCTCCCGGACATCATTTGCAATCAGAGGCACACAGTGACACCCCATCTCGAACTTCCTGAACTCTACCACACTGCTATCTCCCTGTCGCAGAGTCATGAACTCCCTGGTCAGTCTGGATCGTACTTCCTCAGTGAAGTACTTGGAGTAGAAGACCTCTTTAAAGCCATCCCAAGTTAGTGTTTGCAGGTTCACTTACACAGGTGCGCTTTCCCACCACAGTCTGGCGTCTCCCGTCAGAAAGAATGTGGCACACCTGACACTGTATGCATCCTGCAGCTCCATAAACGCAAAAATTACCTCGATGGACTTAATACATCCTTCAGATATCATCGGGTCAGTAGTCCCCGAGAACTTCTTTGGATCCATCCTCCTAAATCTCTCGTCGACTGCCTTCGGTCTGGGCCTCATCCCTGTGTCTACTGCAGTCTGGTTCCCTGCAAACTGTGTGAAGCACTGACTCATCCCTACAAGCATCTGAGCCTGCATATCTGGGGGTGGGAGAGGAGGAGTGGCCTTCTCTCCATCATGAGCTTCTCTATTCTCATCGCCTGCTTCACGCACAATCCTACGTGTGGGAGGCATAATGTTCCAAATTTTACCCAACATGTAAAGCCAACATGCATGAACATAATATCAATATCATAATATGCACGTAATTTGAACTTAAACATGTACATTCTGAAATCATGATTTGATGCTTATTACATAAAAGAATTTAAAACGTTAAAACTTACAGACTTGAGGTGTGGATTCGTGAGCTATTCGCAACTGACAGTAGGCATAACCCTTTACAAGAACACCGCTTTTATACCAACTGTAACATACCGTACTTTTAAACTATTTTAAAATTTGTGGAAAAATAAAAATTTTCTTAAATAAATAGTAATCATTCAAAATGCGTTAAAATAATCTGCTCGTCTAAAATATTTGAAAAAATAATAATTACAATCGAAGTTTGCAAAAAGGTAAATGTTTACATCGTAAACAATATCCTGAAAATCAGACTATTTAAAACATGCATAAAGTTCTTAAAACATAGGCGGTCCTCTGGTTTAGCCTCCTGCGCAGTCTGAGCCGGCTCATTGGTCCCCATCCCTCATTTTCTCATACTAGTCCTCACCTACATCGATCAAGTATAGTGAGTCTAAAGACTCAACATGTATAAACTGGAAGTAACAAGTAATACATAATAAAACCACATGCATCTTTAAAGTAGAACGTACATACATTAAACTTGAATGTGATAACATAAACTTAGACGTGCCATCATCATCAAACTTTTCATAAGCATACTTCAAACATACATACTTGAACATGCATGAACATCATCATTTTGCGTATAGATATGTTTCAAAGCAAGTTACTCATACATAAATGCGCATAATCAGACTAAACCACAGTACTGGGCTTGCAGGGATGTCCACTACACATACATGATATCCCCGGTCATGCTTTTACCGGGTGGATTGGTCCCTGGTCATGCTTTACCGCTTTCCAATTTCAATCTAAACCCGATCATGCTTTACCGGGGCGGAGAGGTCACCGGCCACGTTCACCGGCTTCCAAAAATGTTCAAGTTTGGTCACAAGACATTTAGCATACCTCAAAAATAAAAAATTTTCTTTTGCACGTCGAACATACTTACATGACGTTGAGGGATTCGTTGGATCTCACTTGGGGGGCCACTGCTGCACATACTAACACAATTTTCATGCACTTAATTTTCATAACTTAACCGGAACGGTCATGCTCGTCACCCGAAATGGCATTTTACTTATGACATTTTAAATCACTCGGGACTTGACCTCGTTTAATCAACGTACTAAACCATGACATCAACCCCCGAAACAAATCCTAAAATGATGTGTTAACATTTCCCAAAACATAGAAAATATGGGCCTAAAATAGTGATTTAAAATTTATGGACAAGCGCCTAGGCGCTGGACAGCACTGTGCTACGGCACTGGGCGCTAGCCAGGTCACAGGTCTAGCGCTGTGGCGCCACAAGTGCAGCGCTGGGGCACTAGACTTGCGCAGAACGGGCGTTGTGGCACTCCCTAGTGAGCGCTCACTACAAAAAAAGGCAAAAGACAACGGTTTTCAAATAAAACCGTTCTTAAAGCCCATGTGGTTAAAGGGTGCGCTCATAGGCAACGGTGAAAAACTGTTGTCGTAGACGTCAAAGATGACGGTGAAAAACCGTTGTCGTATGTCTTGTAAAACCGTTGTTAAAGGCCCTGTGGTTAAATGGTGCACTCAAAGACAACAGTGAAAAACCGTTGTTGTAGACGTCTAAAGACGACGGTGAAAAAAACCGTCGCTATTAGCGACTGTTTTTCATATGATTTCCGTCGCAACATAGCGACGGTTAATCCTGTTCCGTCGCTAATTAGCGACGGTGATTAATATTAGAGACGGTTTTTCATATGATTTCCATCGCTATATTTTTCCGTAAAATAAAAAAAATTTACTGTTATAATTTAATAAACCAAACAAAAAAACCTTACAATCTTACTAAATTAATAATATTTATAATCTTACACTTAGAATTGAAAATATTTTTTTTTAAACAAGAATTGAAAATAGTTGAAGAGAGAAGAATTTGTTGTGGGAAAAAATGACTAAGGATGCGAATATTTATAGGCAATTTGCTATTAGCGACGGTTTTTGAATAAAACGTCGCTAAAAACAAAGGATATAATAAAACCGTCGCTATGAGCGACGGTTCAGCTAAAACCGTCGCTTTGAACGACGGTTTTATATATAAACGTCGCAAATTTTAAATTAGCGACAATTGTTTCGTCGCTAATTTAAAATTGCGACGATTTTATTGAAAGTGTCGCTAAATGAAGCGACGTGTTTTTTTTAAAACGTCACGAATTTAACAATGCGACGGTTTCATGAACCGTCGCTAATTTAACTTTGCGACGGATATTTAGACAACCGTCACTAAATATAGCGACGCTTTTTTTAAAACCGTCGCGGCTTTTAAATTATCGACGGCTTTTCTTAAACCGTCGCTGAATTTAGCCGATTTTTTTTAAAAAAATTAGAAACTACGACAACGTTTTTTCAAAAACCGTTGTCGTTAACCAAATAAAACACTAAAAAACGACAACGTTTTAAAAAACCGTTGTCGTAGTTAAAAAACCATCCGAAAGACAACGGTTTACACAAACCGTTATCTTTGACCCTTGACAGAATCTTATATAGACAACGATTTTTGAAAAAAACGTTGTTTTAAAAACCGTTGTCTATCAACGGGTTTTTTAGGCTACGACAATGGTTTTAACAAAAACCGTTGTCTATCAGCGGGTTTTTTAGGCTACGACAACGGTTTTTGTTAAAACCGTTGTTAAAAGAAAAAACACAACGGTTTTAATATTATTAAAACCGTTGTCGTATGAGTGTTGTTGATTTGTATTTTTCTTGTAATGGTTGTGGCGCTAACCCTGCGCACAACCAACCAAAAGAACACATTTTGAGGCAATTTTAAAAGTCAAGCTCAAACGACTCGAATCGATGCAACAAGGCTCATCCTAGGACGCTATGGTGATGATTCAAAGTCACACGATGCCTCAAAACAACAACGCACAACGGACAACACAACCCAACCCGTGAACACAACATATTGACACCAAACGTTTCCTACGAATTCTAATGCAACCAAGTGCCTATCGACACGAAACGAAGCACCAAAAATCACCCAACCTCATACTCAAAATACCTAAACGCAGTAACGATCACCCAACGGTCCCCAACGAAGCCTGCAACTAATAAACTTCAAGAACACGTCAAGAACGCATTTGCAATAAATCGCAGTTTGAGCAGTCCCACAAAAACGATCATAACTCACTCGTTTCTTGTCCAAAAATTACGAATTTACTGTCAAATCGAAGGTATCCAAAATTACTACATTTTAAATTTTGAAAACCCTTCCAGAAAACCGACAAAATTTTCACATTAATCAAAATGACAGCAGACACGTTTTTAGATCTAAAAATTTTGATTCAAAAATCATTTCAAACATTTTTGCTCAAACTTTTTCACAACATACATGGATATTCACACATAATAAACATCACAACACATAATATAACGAGATCGATGCAGAAGCAATAGAATATACATGCCTTTGATCTTTAAAAATTCTGAAATGACGATACCGAAGCGGGGAAGGTGCGAGGGTTGATCCGGGACTAACGTGGCACGATTTTTCTTGAAGAAAATTGGACGAGAATTGCTGGAAAAATGAAGAGGAAAGGGCAGCTGTTTATAGTGATAAGAACCCTAATTTCGCTTCTAGTGATAAGAACCCTAATTTTCTTTAAAAAAATAAAATGAGAAGGTGATGAAATGTGTGTGCGTGTAAACGTGAATGTGTGTGTGAGTTTTAATATAATTATGGGTATAAAATAGCTTAATTACCCAATTAACATGCTAAATAAAAAATTTTAATTAAAATGCTAACCCCCTACTAACTTTAATAAATATCTTAGTTTAAAATAAAATGCACAAGTGACAAATCTTTAAAAGTTTAAAATCATAAAATCACCTGATAATTAAATTAGGTTTTTAAATTTCTTAAAATTAAATAAATCATTTAAAATGTCACATTCCTAACTTAAAATAAAATACCACATTTTAAAATCGTCAAAATCGTCGTCGGTCTCTTTTCCTCGATCTCGTATCGAATAATCGCCTGGAACATGAAACTCAAGAAAATATTTTAACGTCCATCACATAAACATAAATAATTTAAAATAATGCAAATTCATGAATCACGCACCACCAAAATCGTTTTAAATTTAAATAAATTGTTTAACACTTTAAATAAATGAATGGGTTTTACGTGTACTGATTTTAGGCTCTATAAGTCGACTGCCACGACTGAACAGGCAGTTTTCACAGAAACTGAAGAGCCAGTTCAGTCATCTACCATGACTGAACAAATCATTCTCATAGTAACTGAAGAGGCTCAGCTGCACTTGGTACAATCTAAAGAGGTGCCAGCTGAAAAGCCAACCTCAGTTTCAGTTGTTCAAACCACTGAAGAACCAATTTCTGAATCAGCTGATCAACCGACGGAAGAACCAATTGCTGATTCAGCTGATCAACCAAAAATTGTGCCTTCAAGTTCTACTGCTGCTCCGAATCTCTCTTCTCCTCCACAGCTTCAGCAGGAAGTTATACCAGACGATACTTCAGAAATGGTCAGTCTACAAACTGAACAAACGACAGGGCCTTGGTGATCTTTAATCAAGAAAACATGGACCAGGAACCAGAAACCTCTAGAGCCATGTCTCCTGGTATATCAGTTGAAACTGAATCAATGTTCGAAGAAATTAAGGCTATTCTGACCAACCTTGTCGGTGTAATGACTTCCATTTCAGACATCAAGTCAACCCTATTTTTGCACACTATGAAGCTCGACTCTGCAAAGGAGAACACTATGGGAAGACTACAGCAAATTCACAAACGATGTATCTTCACTATTTTTTCAAATGGAAGAACTTCGAAAGACAGAATGTCAGCTGAAGCGCATTTCCAAACTCAAGCCTTGTTCTCAAGACGTCTTGAATTCTTGGAAAACACTGTCTCAAAAAGAATGGATTTGATGCAAGAAATCCTGATGAATGCAGTATCAAACCTCTCATTGGATGTTCGTATGCTATCCAAGAAGGTTGATGGGTTTGACAAAAAGGGAAAGAAGAAGGAAAAGATCAGCAGGAGCAATCAACAAAGAGAGAATCTACAACAAACTGATCGATAAGAAATATAAGATATTTGGCAGATTTTGAAGATTATTTTAGTCAGTTAGAATATTCTTTTATTCCTTCATTCTTTGTACGAATCTGTACATTGAAAGAGTTGTTAATAAAAAGTTATTTTATCTACAATGAGTTCAGTTGATCAGTTCATATTTTCTAAATTTTGTCAAACACAAAAAAGGATGAAATTTTTGGAAACTGAATTTCGGAAGTTTGACAAACTGATCATTTAATAGATTGAACTAACTAATTAAGAAGACTGATAGAAACTGATCTAAAATACGCAAATTATCGGTTGCCCTTAAGTGAAGATTTGTACGCAGATTTAAGGCAACTGGACTAGCAAACTGAACTACGTAGACAACTTACTGATCAGTTGGAACTGATCAGTTACTTCAAACAGTTGTGAGCTTATTAGCTGCATTCTATCAGCTGATCTTTCAGTAGTACATGTCGTCAGTTAAGGAAAATGACATTCAACTGACAAAAGCTGACTACAACTAGTAGTGGGATCGCCGCATTTCAGAAAAGTTGCAGTGTACGACTGTCAGAAGAATGTTGACGTGGAAAACAACGGATAGAGAGTTTTGTTGAAACTTTTCAAGTTCGCAATCTTGATTTTGATGTTAACATAACTTTTTAATTTGTGTTACTAATAATCTACCTTAGTGTACAGAAGCTAGGATCAGTCACGGGATGTTTACATCGCAAACTGAGACTCAACTGATCACACAAACTGAATCAGTCTAACTGTTACGTCAGTTGAGCAGTTCAGCTGATTGTCCAGTTGATAGGTGGTTCAGCAGGAGAACCTCATAAGCCTGGCCAGCCAAACGAGTGTTCAACTGATGAAGAAACCCAGCTGATCAGTTCAACTGAACGAGAGTGAAATCAGTTCAACTGACGAGTCAATTGATTTCACCAGCCCAACTGAAGATCAGTTCAGCTGACTAGTTCGAAGCATCAGTTAGAATCTTTCAGTTGTAGATGAAGACAAACTCTTTATGAGGATTCAAGCTATACACAAAGGTACAAAGTAATTGTTCAGTCAAAGGACAATAATGGACGTTGCATCAGAGCATTAAAGACAAAACGTATCAGAAGGACAGTCGGAAAGTCGAGACACAAAATCCAAGAAACGAATTCAAGATGCAACAGATACAAATTGAGTCCACTGTACGATCAGTTTTCCCGCCTATATAAAGAGAAGATCAGTGAAGACTCAACATACAGAGAAAAGAAGCTTCAACGAAAATACGAGAGAAAAGAAAGGGCACGCACATTGCACATCAGATTTCAGAAGCAGTCTGCCCAGAGGGACCTCTTCACAATCATATCATCTTAAATTATAAGCTTATTTCTCTCAGTGTGTGAGAACATATTTGTTCAGTTCTCACACACATAAACACTCTCACCACCACTCAAATACAGTCTTGCACAAAGACGTTAAACTTGTGTATGTAGTCTTTCTCACATAGACTTAAAATAAGTGTTGGCTGGAAGGTGCCGCCTTCAGTCTAGACTAGAAGTTCAGTTAGGCAGTAGGTAAGTCCTAAGCTGAGTGGTTTGTACAAGTAATTGTATAAATCAAATTCTTCTAGTGGATCATACCCGAGGTGGTAGAGGGGTAACGTAGAAGCAGTTGAAGTCTCTGAACATCCATAAACATATCTTATGTATTTAACTGATTAACAGCTGTTTTCAAACTGTTTGGATCAGTTAGAGTATCCGTCAGTTCAGTTGTCACCATAACTGAACTGATGAACGCAAAAAATAATCTACCCTTTTTCAGTTATTTAGTTTACATGAGTTAAAATGTTTTATAATATAACAGTCTTCTTCACGAAGGATTACTTCGAGTTTCTTCCGTTTGGTTTTGAAACCAAACTCGATTTAATTCATCAGTATTAACATTCTTAGAACACGAGCTATTGCAGCTCATTGGAGAATGTAGTGTTTGAAATGCCTTCGAAGGCACTAGCACACTCGATCTTTCAGTTGGTATCAGAGCTAGTTGTTCTAAGAAGAATATTTGAAAAAAACTGTGTTTTAAAATTTATTACTTTAAAATGGTATTAAAAGCTATTTAAAAGTATTTCATACAATTTTCAAAATTATTTGAAAATATTTATATGTTGCTCTTTAGCAAAGAGTTAGAGATTTGGTTTGCATCTAGCGTTGTAGCCACTTCTCTAGATTCTTAGCTTTGGGGTTTTAATCAGCCTGCAGGGGACTGAGAATCATCTGCAAAGATGCACAACTAAATTGCTCAATGAACAAGATTTCAGTTGCAAGCCTACCAGATCAGCTGTTCTTCAGACGAAACTCATCCATGTTGGGATGTTGGTCGATTTAATCACCAGCTGAATTCCACGTGAGCCTAGTCAGAGTCTGCTCGACCAGTTGGGTAAGCACATGGGTCAAGTTCAAAGCAGTTTAACTCGTTTCTCTAGCAAATTGAACTCATCACTGATGCAGCATTTCAAGCAATCAAGCAACCAGTTGATGGTATATCCAGTTCTGTTACATAAACTGACTTATATCTGATGTTGTTTAAAATATGCTATTGTTGTAGCAATATTTTCTTTTTCAACTGATGTATGTACTCATATGTAAATACAATGAAATCTATTTAAATAAACATCATGTTTATTCAGCTGTGTTTCGTTGTGACTGAATGGATATTTTCAGATTTCTTGTCTACGATGCTTGAATGATTATAACCTCTGGATGAATGATTTGATAAGTATTTTTCAAATACGAGCTTTTAATCAGTCTCTGAGGAGGAGTTTTTCTTTTACCTTCAAACTGAAAAATTGTTTTTTAATCAGTTTTTAAATTTCAGTTGTTGAGAAGAATTCTTCCTTTTTCATCAACTGAAAAGTGTTTTCTTAATTCTGTTTATTTTTCAAAGAGGTTTTCAATTCAGTTTTGGAGGAGGAGTTTTTCTTTATCCTCTATCTCTAAATGGTTTTCCAAACTTCTTTAATTTAGTTCTTGATGGGGATCTTTTAACGATGTTTGAATGTACTAACCCTTAAACTGAATATATTGTGCTTAACTGCTCAAGTTTTGTAATCATCAAAAAGGGGGAGATTGTTGGAACTTTTCAAGTTCGCAATCTTGATTTTGATGTTAACAAAACTTGTTAATTTGTGTTACTAATAATCTACCTTAGTGTGCAGAAGCTAGGATCAGTCACGAGTTGTTTACATCGCAAATTGAGGACTCAACTGATCGCACAAACTGAATCAGTCTAACTGTTACATCAATTGAGCAGTCCAGATGATTGTCCAGTTGATAGGTGGTTCAGCAGGAGAACCTCAGAAGCCTAGCCAGCCGAATGAGTGTTCAACTGATAAAGAAACCCAGCTGATCAATTCAACTTAACGAGAATGAAATCAGTTCAACTGACGAGTCAACTGATTTCAGCAGCCCAACTGAAGATCAGTACAGCTGACTAGTTCGAAGCATCAGTCAGAATCTTTCAGTTGTAGATGAAGACAAACTCTTTATGAGGATTCTAGCTATACACAAAGGTACAAATTAATTGTCCAGTCAAAGGACAATAATGGACGTTTCATCAGAGCATTAAAGACAAAACGTTTCAGAAGGACAATCGGAAAGTCGAGACACAAATTCCAAGAAACAAATTCAAGATGCAACAGATACAATAATTGAGTCCACTGTACGATCAGTTTTCCCGTCTATATAAAGAGAAGATCAGTAAAGACACAACATACAGAGACAAGAAGCTTCAACAAAAATATGAGAGAAAAGAAAGGGCACTCACATTGCACATAAGCTTTCGGAAGCAATCAGCCCAGAGGAAACTCTTCACAGTCATATCAGCTTAGATTAGAAGCTCATTTCCCTCAATGTGTGAGAACATATTTGTTCAGTTCTCACACACAAACACTTTCACCACCACCCAAATACAGTCTTGCACAAAGACGTTAAACTTGTGTATGTAGTCTTTCTAACATAGACGTAAAATAAGTGTTGGCTGGAAGGTGCTGCCTTCAGTCTAGACTAGGAGTTCAGTTAGGTTGTGGGTAAGTCCTAAGCTGAGTGATTTGTACAAGAAGTTGTATAAATCAAAGTCTTCTAGTGGATCTTAACCGAGGTGGTAGAAGGGGTGACGTAGGAGCAGTTGAAGTCTCTGAACATCCGTAAACATATCTTGTGTATTTAATTGATTAACTACTGTTTTCAAACTGTTTGAATCAGTTAAAGTATCCGTTAGTTCAGTTGACACCATAACTGAACTGATGAATGCAAAAACTAATCTACTTTTTTTCAGTTATTCAGTTTACGTAAGTTAAAATGTTTTCTAATATAACAGTCTTCTTCACGAAGAATTACTTCGAATTTCTTCTGCTTGGTTTTAAAACCAAACTCGATTTAATTCACCGGTGTTAACATTCTTAGAACACGAGCTATTGCAGCTCATTGGAGAATGTAGTGTTTGAAATGCCTTCGAAGGCACTAGCACACTCGATCCTTCAAGTTTCAAATCGCATTTAATATTACCGTTGGAGACAAAGCCTATAAATAGCAGAGAAGAGCAGCTGAGAAAGAGTTACAGTTACAAAAATCAGAATACCAACTAAGCTGTTACACTGCTGAAATATTTACATATTTCAAAGCTCACGATTATTGTATACATTCATAGCATTCAAGGCTATACTTCGAGCTTACAAGCATAAACTGTTACTGTTTTAATACTTGATCTTTAAGAGATCAGTTGTGCTAAATTATTTTAGTTCTGTTGAGTACTGTAAACTAGTTCATAACTAAGAGTTTCAGTTTGGCATTGTTAAGTCCAAAACTGAAGTAGGTCTGTACAACTTTTTGTATCGATCAAAGTCTTTTAGTGAATATCCTATCTTTGTGATAGAAGGGGTGACGTAGGAGTGCATGAAATATCCGAACATCCATAAAATCTTGTGTTCTCTTATTTCAATTTTATTTTATCTATCAGTCAGTTTATTTTCCCACTTTTATTGTTAACTGATTGATATCGACTTACAAGATTCCCGAGTATCAGTTTATCACTAAACTGACTCATAAATCGAAAATGTTGTGAAAATTGTTAGTTTTTATTCAACACCCCCCCCACTAAACACTATTAAGGGTAGTTTTTAAGATTACATGGAAATGACAATATTAATTGATGCTAGTATAATTTCTATAGCCTAGGATCAAGCAAATCATTCCAACAACTGTTGTGAAGCTTTGAGAGTAAGTTGAGTTTATTCTCTGATGTAATATATGAGCATAATATGAATTTCATCATGATTTGCAAATGATTCATGTTATTTGAAGATTTATGTACTTGTATTATGCATTTCTATAAAGATTCATAGTACAACTATCATTGTTATATTGATAGAAATACATCTTGCAAGTAAATGGTATGCATGACCCCAGATTCGACGACATATCATATATTTTAAGCCCTTCTCAACTTCACAGTCCCATACCTGAACAGTTTTGGGATCCCTTTCTTTCCAGTGTAAGATTGGTTCATTCATGTTCCCTCCGCCTAGAAGCCTGCCAGGAGCCACTCATTGTCCGTGCAATCTCATGGTACTGGCGATCACCCCCCGCCCTCTTCGGCCCTGAGCCTCACATGCCCACCAGCTTCCGCTTGGTTCGTCCCCGAACCACACCATACTAGGAGAGGTCGGCTCTGATACCAATTGTGACGCCCCAGATTCGACGAATGTCCTCACTCTACCAAGAAGAGTCTTTCCAGCGTGCTTATGTTCTCACTCACACGCATCCTAAGAAACTTCCCAGGGGTCACCCATCCCAAAATTTTCCCAAGTCAAGCACGCTTAACTTTGGAGTTCTTATGTGATGAGCTACCGAAAATAAGATGCACCTTCTTGATATGAGTAATACATATCAAATCTTTTAAGTCATCTTCAACTGCATAGTTCCATATCTGAACAGTTTTGGGATCCCTTTCCTTCCGGTGTAAGATTGGTTTATTCATGTTCCCTCCACCTAAAAGCCTGCCAGGAGCCGCTCATTGTCCGTGCAACCTCATGACATCGACGATCACCACCACCACCCCCCCCCCCCCCCCCCCCCCCCCCCCCCCCCCCTGCGCCCTCTTCGGCCCCAAGCCTCACAAAAATGAAAGCAAGTTATATGATAAAATGATCTTGTTGATGAATGAATATGGTGGTTAATACCTAAAATATAGAAACCCCACCGAATCTATTGGCCAATCACGATTATAAAAATGGATCGTACGGCCCATCACACTAGTCTATAAGCATTATGGATCGTTTCATCAATCACAATAGTATATGATCAACCACAGTAGCTTATTAATATCATATTACTTGATCATGTTATAAATGTCATTTTCAAACCTACAAACATATCCTGAAGTTCCACTCTTTCAAATCCTTGTATTCTCTCGTTGCGATGGTTTTTACATCTCATTCTTTGGGCAGTTATCTCATGACTTTAAGGGCAATTTCTCGATTGGTGTATTCCTTGCCAAGAGGAACCAATTCAATTACTACGCTACTAAATCTTTCATCGAAGTCATTTGAAGATTCTTCTGGCTTCGTCTTCAATTTTTTGAATTTTTGCATAGCTACATTGAGTTTGTTATTTTTTGTTTGATCATTTACTTCACACAATTGAGTTTACATTTTCTATATTTCTTTGGTCGTGGAACACATTTTGATTTTACTTAATGTAATCTTATCAAGAGTTTTATACAGAATGTCATAGGCTACATTGTTAAAATTTGCCTTTTTCTTGTCTTCTGAAGTCTATTCACATTGGGTTTTTTTAAATAATCTAAGGTTCTCCACGAGTAAAGGAAACATCGGATTTATTTTCATGATCTCCTTCAGTCAATTAGTAATAACATAAGACATATCATCATGTTTAGCTGCAAGGCGATCTTGCATTTTGTTATTCAAATCATCGAATTCTTCCTTGGAGAACACCGGAATCTTGCTCAATGATGCCATAGATATTGACTATTCAGAGATCGAGATAAACCCGTTCTAATACCATTTGTTATAATCGGTGGATGTGTTTAGATAAGATGAATAAATATCTCACAAAATTTTCTTCTTGTGAGTTGAATGAATCTCAACTGGTGTTAGCAGTAAGTTTAAATCTCGATCTTTTGAATGCAGTAGACAACTTGAATAATCAGTGCAAAAAAATTATAATTGAACTTAGTGAACCAAGGCTCTCAATATCATCATACCAGAAACAATTAGACAACAAAAACGAATGAAATGCATAAATATAATTGCACGGAGACTTGTTTATGGAAGTTTGAAGGACAAATTCCTTCTGCTTTTTCTCTTTTTTGTTTCCAGAAAGATTTCACTAAAAGACATTGATAATTAAAAAGATTGCAACTGTTTATTTTAGCAGGATTTACCAACTGCCTTATTGAAATTCTTAATACACAACTTAAACATTTTTGAATAAATCTACATATAAAGACTATTTCCATCGGTTACGAAAGTCACATTATAATAATAAATATTTTGTTATTGAAATCAGACAAAGCTTGAAGCGTGTGCTTGATAATATATCAGTGGAGCTTGAATCTCGTATAACAGATATATGCAATTGGCAGAGTATGTAGAGAGTATTTTGTTTCTTGAATTCGGCCGTATATAGAGAGATTGCAACGTTCAGATTCCAACGGCTATAATCCAATCGTATTGAGATCATAACATAAATAGTACTAGATGTCATGTGTTATTTGTCTTTTTTCCAAAATGGAATATGACAATAAACATTTGAATTACTTATATAAACGATCATAATAAATTTTTCTTTATGACCAAAACATTCCATGAAACATGTGATTGTTGATTATTGAGTTTGTACGGATAAGAAAAACTTTAAGAGTTAAGCGGATACCAAGATTCAGTAGGGCCAAAATATATAAATTCAAATTCAGTGACAGCTTCTCATACTAAAATCGGTAGACCTATAGAGATGCCTTCGGAAATAAGTTTTTACTGAATTTTACTTATTTGCTGAATTTTATATATTTTCGGTTAACATTGCATCAGCAAAACTTATAATTTCCTACATATATGTTTTAGTTTTAGTTATATATTAATTAGTAACATAATGAATCTAATAATGCATCTCCACATAACTTAATTTTTATCTAATTTATTAATTTTAGCATGTAATAAAAGAATGGGATTGTATAATTAATATTCTAATTACTAATTTAATTGATCTAGTAATTCATATCCACAATTAAAAAACGTTTCCATTGAATTCACCCAGTCACAATTTTTCCGTTGCAAATCATTTCTTAATTCATTTCCTATAACTCTTCCATCCCATTTTAATTTAAATTAATTTTATTTTATATAGCATAATTAATTCATGTCTTCATCCGATTCAATTTTTATTTAGTAATGTTAAATTCACTTCTTTCAACATTCACTTAATTTTAATTTTTATAATAATATTAAACCAAATTTATATTTACTAACGATAATAATTTTCTTTTCTGATGTCGTAATTTTAAACTATTTGGTTGGAAATGCTATTTGTCAAATAGTTGGTTAATACATTGTCATGAAAATTAACAAGTCTTAACTCAATTAAGTAGGGAGGCAGTGGGAGTTATATGTAACTTATAAGAGATATCACACCTAATTAAATCCATTAATTTTTTTCATTTATGCCCCTATGAATATTTTTTGTGTTCACGTTTATATCTATGACTTTTATCAAGTCTATATTCAATTACCTAAAATTGGAGGGCTGAATGATCAATTCACAATATGAAAACTGTGTCTTGCATCCAAAATCACCCTAGTCATGGCCTAATTAAACATCTTGCTTCA
The DNA here is from genome assembly GCF_025594145.1 of Primulina tabacum. NCBI lineage: Eukaryota > Viridiplantae > Streptophyta > Magnoliopsida > Lamiales > Gesneriaceae > Primulina > Primulina tabacum. The sequence continues at coordinate 15,627,076 of NC_134557.1, read as the reverse complement.
AGGAAATATAACTGATAGTAAGGAAAATACAACAGGAAGTTACCAACTCAGACGGCACAAGGGACATTCATTTTATAAAAAACCATAACTAAAAAAAAAAAAAAAAACAGAATAAATGTTGATTATTGTCCATATGAGAGTGGACTAGTTATGCAAGACTTCAATGACTCCACAGGCCATTACCCATTTTTCCCCGCTACCATTAACAAAAGGATTTACTGCAGAGACAAACAATATGGACCTTTCGGTAATTATATAAAACCCAAAGAGGTGCACTCTCCCAAAAATAGAAAGGTCCCAATTACACCGAGCATACAGAAGAATCCAGGTTTAAGTAGCAAGGGAAGATAACCATTGATCAATATAGAACCACAATTGTGGCAAAATTTACATTCACCATCCTGTAAAGAAGCTGGAAAAATAAAGAGCTGTAAATATAATTACATGCACAAATCTTTTTAACTTAAAATACACTTTGTGCACTTGTATATCAACTCAAAAATAACAGCAAAATCACATATTCACATCTGACGAGGATCACAGCAACAAAATTCTGTTTCATAGAAGCATTGACATTTGGGGAACATATTCATTCATTTCTAGTTCTAGGTAGAATTTAATGTGCTTTGTTGTGGCAGAGCTGCAGTGGGATGCTCCACATGTGAAGGCACAACTAGTCTCTGCAAATGCTTTAATCCGACAGAGAGCTGTGCAAAAGACGGACGTAAATTGGGCTCACTGGTAACAAGGCAAGTAGCAGTTAGTTAAAGATAAACCAGAAAAAATAGGAACATTTGAAAATTATAAGTATGTATATACACGTACGTTTGCCAACATTCACATATTATCCTTGTCACGAGAGGATCAACTTCTTTGGGGATTTCAAGTCGGCGATTTTGAAAACCAACAGCACCCACAACTTGTATCGGGTTCATCTCATTCCAAGGCAATTTGAGTGTCGCAAGTTCCCACAGAATAACACCAAAGCTATATACATCACACCTGCGTAGTTCACAAAGAGAACGGAACAATTTTCACAAAAAATAGCAATCTGTCATATTATTATCCTCAACAAAGCTAGACAGGTGAATGGTCCCCCTTTACACGCCAAAATAAAAGGATTGAAATCCCCTGATGCACGGTTAAATTAGCCACGAATTGTTTTTCACTTCATCGACGTCTCTGAAATTGAAACACAGCTTTCATACCCTAACACAACAAATAAAAGTTCGGGCAATGCTCATAAACTCCTAAAATAGAATTAATGAACAGGTAAATTTTAAGAGAAATATCAAGGAAATAATAAAGAGGTTGAAAAGGAAATGCAGAGCAGTTATTTCTTGGGATAACATCAGGACCAAATAAGAAATCAGAACAAAAAAAATGTCTCTAGAGTGACTTTCTCGAATAAAAGAGTTAGAGCATATAACACCACATTTAGAAATGGCTCCATGCCCCACATGTGTTTATTTTTTATTTTTTTAAAATAGTTTGCTATATATTATATTTTATATTTTAATTAAATAATAAATTTTATAAATTTTTTATTTTTTTTTGTAATTATAAATAAATATTAAATTAATTTATCTGAAAATTATAAAATTTTAATACTTTGAATTGAAATTAATTAACTATAAAACTATAAATTTAACAAACAAACAAATTAAATTACTAATGTGTTAAAAAAATGTATAAATTACGAGTAACAAACAACAAATATTACGAAACAACAACTAATAAACAACAAAATTACGAAACATAAAAATAAAATTATGAATTATGAATATAAATAGATTTTTAATAATAAGGTAAACCGGATCCCAATCCTATAATATCTCAAAAATAAGATCCAAATTTGTCATTATCTCGACGTTCAGCTTTAAGTCTTTTTTGCCAAATTTTATTTTGTTGAGTTTCAGTGTACTCAAGCATATTTGGATCGGTCATTTGTGTATGTGTAGTATTATTTATTTAATATAAAATGCTCGTCTTTTCCTTCAAATTTATGTTTTTTAATTAAAGAATATTTTTATTAAAAATAATAAATGATCAAATAATTAATTCAAATTTTAATATATAAATTATAAGATTTAATTATTATCGTGTTGTAAACCATAAATAGTTATTAAGAAATAAAAATATTAATGCTGAAACAAAGAAGAATATTATGAGAATATTATATTATAAAGCAGAATGTAGGGGAAAATGGTTGGAGATGATTTTATGTAGTACCAATGTAATGCAAAATGTAGTGCAAAATGTTGGAGATGACCTTGTATTGTTTAAGGCATGAATATACCCCCTAAATGCTACATAAATAATTTATTGTGAAAACAATAAATATATCGCAATAACTCTTTTAAAATTTCTCTTCATAGACACCAGCATCACCTATGGATTCCATAAATTTAAATGGTGCAAAATAGCGGAAATGGTTCTAGTAGCCATCCACCACAACAAAAAGGATTCGATTTTCTATGTTACACACAAAGTATCGAACAATAAGAGGGCATAAATTGTTTAGAAAATAGATTATAGGAAAGTAACACGAACACGGATTAATATCATGGCGCACGCATATCACAAAAGTAGTAAGCAATTAGACTCACTTCTCATTTGAAGGTTCATTTCGGAGAATTTCTGGGGCCATCCACTCGGGCTATAGACCACCAGAGCCACCAAAAAGAAAAGAATGTCAAAAGGTTAAAGATAAAAAGGATCAACGATCTCTAAGATTTATGTTTAGCATCTGCGCATAGAGAAATCACTTGTAGCTTAAATATCATGCTCACCGTTCCTGCGGTTGACTTGGATGACAAAAATGTATTGTGCTTCAAGCGTGATAATCCGAAGTCACACACCTACATAATATTCATGTGCAAATGGTGAATACAAACACAAAATAAACAAAAAAATATATCCCAGGTACTGATAATAATTGTGCTCAGTAAAACTTTAGTTTATAGCAATAGCGGCAACACTTCCTTTGAAGAGGATGAACTTAGAGAACCCATTGAAGATTATAGCTAAAAACGGTAAATCGTGGTTGAAATTCTCTTATTTCAAATGAATATTTGTTGTCATTAAGTTGCTTCTATAATTTTCTTTATTTTTTAGTTGAATTATAATTTTCTTTATTTTTTTATTGAATTTGTTCTTCGGGATTGGGATTTGCTTATGTAATACTTTGAGAGGTTATTATTTCTTTGTATCTGTGAGAGGAGAGAGCGTATTTCTCCAAGAATTTTTTTAAATTTGCTGCAAAAGGAAAATAAAAGATTTCTGAAGAGATAAAAATTGCTCTTTGGGAATTACCTTCAACATTGCATATATTAACTTTAGATAAAATCCCACATCATGCTTATCTGAGATGCATAGATAATACGACATATGAATGCTCTAGATACTTAAAGGAGGATACAACTAAAAGTAATATGTACAGAAGAAAATTATACTTTTAATCACGATGATGAAAAGTAAGAAGTGTATGTACGAAGTTATTCTGTTTAGCTGCATCAAACGCCCCATGCATTTTGAGGGGTTATTTTTTTTCTCATATCTTGAGGACAGCACTTTATTTTTCTAAAATTATTTAACTAAAATATGATTTTGTAGTACCCCCATCGGAAATTGGAAATAATCTGCCAAAAGGCCCAAAACTCTAAGAACCAACATGAATAGTCTCTTTCATCTTAGCAATCCTACTGTATTTAAAGCGCTAAATAATAAAAAGAAAAAACACGAAGTTGTGGTAGGAAGAAACACTTCAATTTTTTCAAATCAATGATCACCTGATTTGGATTTGAATGCAGTCTATTTGCCCATATGCCAAATAAATATATTTTCAGCATAGGAACAAAAGCATTGAGGAATGGACTTGAGCCTTAGTCTACGAATTCTCAATAATAAACCCTCTACCAAATGCAAGTTTCTAATTGCTATACATAGGCCATAACCTTTTATTGTCGCAGTAGAATATTAGTGCAGAAGATAAAATCCTAGAAAGAATTCATGTTGTTCAAATTACCTAAAGATATAGATAAGAGAATAAAATTAAAACCTCATTAAATGCACCACCTCATGCTCCTGGACAAGGCATGTCCATCCAATCTAATGCAACGTGATATAACATTGAAATTATTTATTTAATTTTCTAAAAAACCTAACAAAGGTAAGACGAAAAATTGTACATCATAGAAAGTATTGACAGAAGCTCAAATTTTCCTCTCTCCCAGGAAGCTTGTTAGCATAAGGCTCTAATCTAGTAAAAACGTTTTCCCAATGGCAAGCACGCACATACTCTAGCATGGATTTCCTTGCATCATTTTCAACTGAATGTATATCTTAACATTGAGTTCTATGCGGAAACGGAAAATAAAGAAAGATAAAAAAAAGTCGTATTCTCAGGTAAGTATCTTAGTGCAAAAATCCATGATAAGATGTACCTTGACATTCCAATTGTTGTCTACAAGAAGATTATGGGATTTCAAATCACGATGAACAATTGTCGGCGTGCTAGTATGTAAGCAGTTCATGCCTTTTGCCTGCAAATATGGCATCTATAACATGAGATAAACAATAAGAGGTGGCAGTGTCTTGGGGATGCATCCAAAATAAGCATAGATACCACATCAAGAGCCATCTTAATTCTCCTTTCTTCATCAATTTGACAATGAGGACGGTGTATAATCCGGAATAAGCTTCCTCTGAAAAATCACATTGGATGAGTTGAGACTCACTAATTGCAAGACAAGCAAACATAGCTATAGCAGGTAATTATCTATAAGTTTAGATTTTTAAGACTGGCCAAAAGTTTATAAAGCAGAATAAATTGAATCATATACATGTTACAAAATAACTCTTTCAAACAAAATGATTAAAGTAATGCGGAAAAAATCGGAACATTAAGAAAACCTAAAAAAGCAACAACAAAAAAACCACAACAAAGTTACATGGTCCACTCAAACTCCATTTAGACTGCATCCACGAAACTCTCACAAATATTTCACTTTATGGACAAAAAGAAAATCATTTCACAAGGGTTTACAAATACCCGCTCTCTCACAACTCTCACCCCAAGTAAACCCACTCAAAACCTCAGCCCGGAGTACACCCAAAAGAATAATTTTCTAGCTCTCACAAGAGAACCTCACTATTACGCTCAAATTCTTGGGAGTAACTCTACTTCTAAATTCAAAAAAAAAAATGTTACTTCTCTCTCAAGCCTGGTGTGAATGAAACGAAGAGCGGAGACTCTATTTATAGGCTCCTATGGTAATGGCACAAAATTACCCCCCTTTATTGTGGTATATCAATTAGTCAATTCCTCCAATTGTTCGCATGGTAGGATTGCACATGGTTTACCGTGTTTAGCATGCTAATTTGACGATATAGAGAGTCATAGAGAAATAAACAACTTCGTTCTAATTTTTATAATAACTTTCATGCCCGAGGAACTCTCTTTTGGATTCAAGAAACAAATCTCATAGTCCACCAGACCTTTGAACTAAAAACTGACCTCCTAGTTTAGATATCCAAGCATTGTTGAGTACATGAAAACCTTGCCAGGCATGAAACCTGAAACTATCCAGTAGATGCTACTAAAACTTCAATAAGTGCTCTTATAATAGCACTGCCATATGAAAGCTAACACAACACAAAAAATGATATCTCATTTGACAGCAAAATAGCAAGTTTCCCACCGAAAAAATCAAGTTAGTTAGCAAAATTATATGTAAATATAAACTTTTTCACCATCTCTATTAAAAGAATAACAAAAAATCGCTAATGAAAAGGATGGAAAAACATGCCGTGGCAGAAACTCGGAGACAATAGAAAGATTTGGTGGGCGAGTCACCGCACCCATAAAAAGCACAATATTTGGATGCCGTAACCTGCGCATGATCCGTACCTAAAACCATAAACAGCTACTAATCACCTCTAAGAGAAACAAAAAAATTTAGACAGTAGCTACAACAAAAAGATAAAACAGGGGCTACAAACCATCTTTAAGGTGTGTATATAATATTCTACAATTTGGGTTGACCGTTGACGCCAAACTGTTTAAAGAATTTAAGGAAAAGAAACTCTTACACATGCAACGGATTAGCCACATTCAATTATAAGGTGAAATGACAAATTACATGCAAAATTAAAACGCACAACTCATGGTAAGTTGGTAACAAACTAATAGACATTATTGTCGGGGGCCTTTTTTATTTTCCTTTTCGTGGGTGGGTCGGGGTGAGTGCATGCTGACAAAAGAGGATAAAAATAACTTTTTTGTTTTGGATCTCCTTAAGTGAATTCACAGGAACATCATATATCTTCTCAAGACCTTTCATTGATAGATGCAGCAAAAAAATTATATATATCTTTGTACAAAGGATATCAATGCATTACCTCATAAAATAAAATCAGAGTTTTACACACAAGATCAAGATATTTCAAATAAAATGACTCGCAGTTATGCAATGAATGGAAAGATTCTTACTTCTCTTTTGAACTCATCCAGAGCAGCGCCTGAGAAATCTTGGTCAAGAAACTTCTTCACAGCAACCTCCTGTGACCAAATTAAAGAGTTAAATCTAATAATAATATCTTGCAGATAAAAAGTGATCCCCTTCAAATGCATGAATCATCTACATCAAAACCGAGAGGCAGTATTACAAGTTATAATCCCATAAAACGCGAAATTACGAACTATACACCATTTTAAGACAACAAATAATATAGAAATGTATATAAAACTACTGCAATGTCACATGGACAGAAACACATGTTCATATACATAGTACATAAATCCGTTCACATATAGATGTAGCTTGTAGATGGAGGGATGAGAGACAGATAAAAATCCAAGCAAAACACATCTCTTCATGGAAGAAAATGGAGTTCCTTCAACGACGAACTTTTGAAGTGGTGGGTTCACGTTAAAAATTAGCTATAAACTGAAATGACAAAATAGAGAAACACGTGGTTCCTCACAAAAACCCCAACAGGATCCGTCTAAACAAATACAGTTCACATAGTTTCTGCTTTAACAATAGAAGTTATAAGACAAACGAAAGAACTTACAGTATCATTCCACTCAGCATGGTAGACCTCCCCATACGAACCTGCAAAATACAAAGTGCCCATGAAATGAAAACTCGTAGACATGAGGAGTAATGAAAAGCAATCCTATACATCTCTGTAGTAATTGTGACAAAAGCTAAATAGCTCTGACAGGCCCAAAATAATTTTTTAAATACATCCACTCATTTTCTGGTAGTATGAACAATGGCAAGCTGACAAGCACAAATAATCAGTCATGACCGCTGAGTCAGTCATTGAAAATGTGCACAAAATCTATTTCAAGGAAAAACACCGGCAGTAACATGCAAACATTAGGCATTAAAATATAGTAAAAGCTAAAGATCTTTAACAGCCAGTAGTGTTACCTAGTCCAATCCTTTCACCGATAACAAGATTTTCCCAAAGAATTTCACATTCACCAACATCATCAATCACTGTAGCAACATACTTAGCACTTAAATCAACTGCACGGCCAGCAACTTCAGTTTCCCTCAGTTTCTTACTGCTCTCAGTTAATATGTGTTGCATACTTTCGTCTTGAGGTCTGGTAAAGTTATCTGTGTGGTCTTTTGCTCCCGGTTCTTCACTTAGTGTGCCCTTAACATTCTCCCCGTGATCTGTTTCCTTATTAACCAAATTAGAAGCTTCCCCAAAGCGCAGTGGACTGATTTTGGTTTCACCAGCTGCAAATTTTAAACCATTACTAGACATAGGAAGAGCATCCTCATCTGTATCGGAATCAAATGATTTTTCAGAAATTTTAAAAGCTTTGGATTGAACATTAGCGCTTCTTGAAATAATAGATGGCATATTGTTGTTATCATGTCCTTGCGTGTCCAAAAATATACCTTCCACAATACTGAATTCATTTCTCTTAGAGACCTCACTCTGTGCATTGAGATTATTCCGCATAGGCGCAGGAAGCCGGCTATTATCAATCTTGTTGTTTGGCAATTGTAGTCTGTCAAATCCATTAGCAAGATTATTCATCATTGACTTGTCAGATCCTTTTACTTGGAAAGGATTGAGATCAGCAAAAAGATTTTTCGAGGCTTCGGAAGTCTTAGGACTGTATGGAACCACATTTAACTTCATTTTTGAGCCATCACCAGCTGGTTTAGTTCCACTACTCCCTTTAACAAATGAACTCCCATTCACCTGAGATGAGATATGATCCATCGATTTAGCACAAGGAAACTTGTCATTTAGTCCAGAAAAGCCAGCTCTATTATCAACACTAGTATCATAGATCTTATGTAATGCTTCTGGCTCTACAGAAACAGCACCAGACGACCAGTGATTTCCACCATTGGAATTCTGATCGGGTTTTTGAGAAGAAACTTTGCCAACTTTATTTGTATGAAGAATAGGAAGTTTGCTTTGTTGAGGATTGAATGAATTCAATGGGGTATCTTTTGCAGAAACATCAACTGGAATTAGTGTCCCTGGGGCTCCCATAAGATCAACCAAGCACTCGCTGAAAAAAAAGTAACTCATTTAGCTGATGCTTGATGCTATATAAAGAACTACACAAAAATACAAAATTAATTCATAAGATCTACACCACATTCTGCATATTATGAGAAGATGTATCATACAAGTAAAAGGAGAAGTTGAGTTGGAAATTTTAGCATGATAGCGGTTCTTTAGTTAAGATAAAAACTCACACAATCGTTGGCAACATTCACGCAAATCAAACTAGCCAAAATTCTAAAAGTAAGAATAAAAGATGGCAGGACAAAAACCACCAAAGACAACTAATTTGATGAAGCATCTTAGTTGAAACAGCAAATACGTGATTTCATGTTTCAGGACTTCAACAACTAACTAGCCACCAAAAACAAACTTCGCTAGCTTAGCAACTTTATCCAGTTGATTATCAATCAACCTGCGCAAGAAATCTAAGTATTTTCACATTCAAGAGTGCGAGCTCACAGAGGTCCTTGATCCTCTTTCTGCTACAATAGGGCTATTAACGTTTAGAAGAACAGTTAATCAAACCCATGGCTAACAGTTGTATTAAAATTTAGAGAGTCAAACGTAAAATAAAGAGAGGTTGAAAGCTAATGGAACTCCTGTAACGTGTTAAAGATAAGCCATGGATATAGAAAATTCTATAATTTAGTCATCAATGAAGGGAAGAAAGAAGTTTGAAATAAACTTCCATACATCTCTATTGCCAAATTTTCCAAAAGAATTCCCTTAGACAATATGCAATAATGCACACTACTCACTTGCATCTCATCTAACAACAAACAAATGCGCACACACATTAACTCTTGATCTTTCTCCATGTTAAAATAGTTGATAGAGTCATCAATCTGATGTAATTTACCTCCAGACAGTATATTGCTTATCTTGTATTATATTTACATCAGCCTGCATTTTAACTAGACAGAAATTCCAGTGTCCTAATCAAAAACTGTGTTATACCAAGAGAATATCTTTATCTTCCACAGCAACTGCAGCATCTTCTAGAAGACTAGAACTACATCATTCATCTCATATTTTCACAACAGACGAGGCTTTGTTTGCGAATATTTTCCAAAACATTTATATTTTTTAAAACAAGAACAGCATACAACCTCGCTTTCATTTTCTTTCTAAATACTAATTTTCATATTTCCCTGAATAAGCATTTCTTTATTTCAACTTTTCACCCGATAGAGATGAAAAAGGAACTCCAACCTGCATGCACTAAGGTTATGCTTGGATTGATGATTTGAAATGACTGTTTTGAATTTCAAAACCAGATTCAATTTAAATTTAAACCCATTTCATATCATGTAAATCAATTTCAATAGTAACTTAGATGAATTTCAAATAACGTAAGATAGGTGACATTTTAATAAATTCTTCCCCAAATTAAATTTATCAATCCAAGCACAACCAGAAATTCTTCAAATGGCAATATAGTGGGGAAAAATTTATCCACCAAAGTAAAATTTAGGGCTACAATTCCAAATAACCTGTCATCTTGAAGCTTTACGATGTTAACAGCATCATCCTCAAAACCCGTGTAATGGCTTCCCTTCACTAGTCTACAAGGTATCCCAACACTATCACACAGTACCTGCATGAAAGGAAACAAAAATTGCAGAACAGCACTGGTGCAACAGAACTTGATGGCAAGAACATTTGAAAGCATATATACAGGGGTCAAGATGTAAATTTGTTTATAATTAGGCAGATCAAACTAATATGTTCCAAACAGTAAAAAACCATATCATGCACACTTAGCATCTTCATTGGCATTACCAGAGAAAATGGATGCTTGGCAATGGATATGATGAGAAAATTGTAATAGCGAACAAGCTCCATGATATTGACTAAATTGTAAATTTCGAATAAAAAGTAGCAGAAAACCAAAACAGACGAGGAAAAAAATATGAGCACGCAATACAAAAAAAATGATATTGTGATGGTTTCAAAAAAGAACAATTCTTATGAAGAAAAGTAACTCCCATCAATTACAGGAAGAACACGAATATTTAATCATTATTGTCTGTCTCCTTATTCAAACCACATTTCCGCAAATATAAAAGTCTTTCAGAACCTTGAGATCCAATGGTTCGAACAAGTTCTACAAATCAAGCTTCAACTAAATTAGACCAAAGGCTCAAAGAATTAGTTTGCAATTGAGTCAGATGATTATTTGTTTCCTAGCTCACAATGACCCAAAGCCAGGAAAACCACATCAACATAATGCTTCCTAAGCATGAAAGGAAGCAACGTTAAGCTCCAATGTCTCAGATGGGAAAGCTCTATTGATGTAAAAGTCACCTCTTGCTACACCTCACTTCCCTCTTGCCTAACATTTTCCATTTTCAAAGCTGCAGAAGCTATCAAATGAGGAAAGCAACCTCACCAATTCATTTGGCTGATATTCAAGTTATTCATTAAATTAATATTTCACCAGTGTCACAACAGCTTCATCAAATTTCCTAAGAGACCGGCATTTTTTTTAAAGTTCTCAGTATAGTAAGTTGGTCTAGAAGAAGTCCCCAATGCATGCATAATGCATATGGAGTCGAACTCATCTAACCAAAAGTGTGAGGCTCCCTAAAATGATCAGTTACATATCACTGCAGCTCAGCACTAAAATATATTGAATAGATTTCTTTCAATTTCATCTTTTTACTGCCTACGCAAAGTTGTATCATACATATGTTGGAAGGCAAAGAAGTAGTCATTGGTATCCTCCTACCGAGGTTACCTTGAAAAGCAGTGCGCGGTGCCGTGAAAGGCCAACTTGTAGGGATCCAATAGGAAGCACTGTGGTATGAAGAGATGTCCTCAACTCGATGCTTCTTTCCATCCATTTAGACAAAATAAGATTTGCATCGGGTACTGGGCCTCCTAGGTGCTCTGTGACAAGTTCAGCTAGTCTTTGTATAAGCAAACCAATTTCAGTAGTACGGCAGTCAAACATGATGCATTGTGATATTTGCATCAACTCTTCCAAAGCAGGGTCCAATTTTCTGCTAACTAAAACAACCTCATAATCATAACCTCCATCACTGTTTTCAAGATCTGTAAGAGATGGCATGTTCCCTCGAGCTGCTGAATCTGTAGAAAGATTATATAAATCATAGAAACCATCCACCACTTTCTCCTCGAAGTCTAGAACTCCATAATTCTGACGGATGGCAAACAGGTAAGAAACCATGTTAGGAATATAATTTTATCGTGAACACCTGATATCAACAGAGAATTTTTAAAAATTCACAGCACTAAATTTTGGCATCCAAATGACCTCTTATATAACATGGCCAGCAGTCTCAGTCCAACACCAATAGAGATAAATCTAGATTGAGGGCAAGCACAATCTGGAATTCATGAGTTTGTAGTTTTGTTGTGTAGGGAATCTATTTACATTAAGACCTCAGTATGTGCAACATTCAGAAGTATTTTGAGTTCTTTTACATTATATGTGCAAAAAATCTACAATTTTTCACATGGAAGAGACTCAAAAAGTTAGTCCACTTTCCATAAAAGCAGCAAATCTGAGACCCTGAGTTTCAAGGGGGTCCAACCTGACCATAAGTTTGTTCCCATTTCAGACCCAAAAAAGCAGCATCCTAATCACACTATTTCCCAGCTAGGTAATTCCAATTTTCTTTGTTGTGACACTTAGAAGTTATGAAATTATTTTGATGATTCCACACACTAACTTTCAACAACAGCTTAAAAAATAAAGAAAGAAAGACCCCCAATAACTGGAACCAGGTAGGCAAGCAATGCATTGAAGTAATTCCATCAAATCACCTTGCCTTCGAATTAAACAAAAAAGGAATCATGGAAACCAAATGCTCTTGACAGCCTTTCTGGCAAATCTAACCAAAAGTCCATCAAAGATAAAACCGAAAACTTTCTTTTATTAAGAGTTTCAGTGGATAAATCTTGTAGACAAGTATCGCATCATGGTCAGAGCCAGTTGGACAAACGAGTCCGAGAAAAAAAAATTTGCAAAACTAGGCCTCTATTTATATTAAACAAGCAAAACTGACACACGCGATGTTGTATAACACATTTTTATATTTCAAATGTATGGTTAAATTATGATATTTTTCTAAAATTATATAAAAAATCAATTTTTAAGGCATAAGATTTAATATTATAATATTTTAAAATTATGAAATAATATAGTAGCTATTATTTGAATACATATTATTGCCAAGAAAAACATGAAAATCACAACTGCAAAGTTCAGCCTAAAATCCACGGAGAGAAAAAGAGAAAATGGGGAAGTTATTTTACCCACGTTTGTAAAATTTCGATTTTGTGAAGTGAAGAATTTTTTCATCAGTTTTTGACCTTTTTTGACCTTGCTCCGCATGTAGTTTCACTTAAATTGCAAAGTTACAAAAGTAAATTTATTTTGTTCATTAGGTGTAACAAGGACATACCAAAGCAGGTAGTATAGGTGTCTCACACTTAATAAAATAGTATAAATACATTGTAAACAAGGTTCTAAAATTCGTCAGATGCTAGTCGAGTGTCAGACCAATGCCTAGTGCCTGTGTAGGCTGCCTAGACGGGGACTAGACGCTGATAAGCAGATTCCATGATATCAAGATACTTGTAATGATTCTTAGAATAAATTTCAGCCCAAATTTTGTTAAAATCCATTTGACACTTGGTCCATTCCTCCTGCTTCTGCTTAAGGCGGTTCAGGATAACAGGCAATCCAAGAGAAATAAAAATAAAGAAAAAAATTACCTTTAAAACCCGGTTCGATTTTCTCGAGTACGCGGAAGTATGTAGATGAAGAAGATGAAAGTGGTGCATGAGGTTAAGCGCAAGCCAACAAATAGTATTTTTAATTGGGCTTTCAATCCCAAAAAAAATAAAAGCAGAAACCTATAATTTTTTCTTATGTCATGTTATGGTTTTGATTGGGCTTCCAAAAAAAAAATCCCAAAAAATCCCTAAACGCCTAGGCCCGCCTTGGCCTGCCTAAGACCGCCTAGGTGCCCTGCCCACCTAGCAGCTTTTTGGTGCGGTCGAGAGGCACCTAGGTGACCACCTAGCCTGAGTTTTAGACACTAACTGTAAAAGCCTAGTTTTGCAAAAATAAAATAAAATAAAATTGCACAGACCCATTTGTGCAAATCCCCCTCATGGTCATGGACTAGATTGACAACATCATGGTAATGGGCTATTGTTGATGAAACTTTTAATCAGCCAACTTTTATTATTATCATTATTACTATAATTCGGTATCTAGTTTCCTATTACTGCATCACCTTTGTATAGTAGAAATATATATTGATAAAGAAAACATCACTTCTTTTCTTTTCAGGCTTAACTGAGCTGACCAAATATTTGTGCTAGACCCAATCTTATATGTGTTTATGTTTTTCACAAACCATCCAGTGACAGTGGTTGAGGCAGACCCCCAACATTTCTATAATATAAGGGATCAAGCCTACCTCCAGCAATCAGCCATCTTTTCCCCACACTTGACCAAAAAGATTGGAATAACAGATCAAAAACCATATGCATATAAACATAAGAGAAATATAGAAATAATGACACGATCAAAATCATAAAGAGGGAAGATTTTGGTTGACAATTAACAATAAGGTACACGGACTCACGTGATTTAGAACTAAAGAATATCAAGCACTGAATTATACTAAAGGCAGCATTCATCACATGAATACTGTAATTACATATGTCGGAAGGAGTATTCATGAGATACATAGAATTGGACTATAAAATGCAAATTACTGACTGCTATGAATCAAAGAAAACATTTCTCATCATTCATGGAAGACCACAAAGGACGCGCATCTCAAGATTAAGCAATGGAATCACTCAAAACACTAATATAACGAATAAATGCATTAAAATTAAAAAAAATTGCATAAAATCTCATAAACAATAATGGAGCTCCAGAACATGTAAAAGGAGATATTTTCATAAAGAGCAAAAAGCAAGCAAATGGAACTGACCCAATAGCGGCGTGACAGCATTTCGGCAGCAGTGATGGCGTTGTCTGCGGCTCCCACGCTACGTATCAGGGCCTTCTCTCGGAAGGCAGACACCTGACCCGAAGACGAGGCGCTCAGGGCTAAGGCCAACTGCACTTGGTACTCCTCCTCCGAAGAATAATAATCTTGCTGCGGACGATTAGTATCACCAGAGGAATCATGACTGGCAGATGAACCTACGGCAACGGCAACGGCAGCGGTAGTTGGAGCGTTGGAGGAAGAAGAGGTGGTGGCCCGGCTATCGGAGGAGGAGGACGTCGGCGACTGCGGAGGGAGTGGTGGTGGGGTCTCATTAGAACGGTTTGGCTGGTGATGAAGCTTCTTGAAAATGTGTTTCATCCGTCTTCTTCTTGCCTTTTCTCGCTAGTCAAATTTCTTTATTCACGCGTATGAGCAGATCAGCTCAACTTATATTCTAAGCCAGAAATAAGGAGGAGACCAAATTCAAGACGAAAAATCTTTTTTTAGCTTATTTTCGAGTAATAATAATATGAATTTTTATCATCGAAAAAATTCAGAAGAAAATTTTGAGATAGTTGGTACAATTTCGTGCAAGTGCGTGACTTGGGTATGGTGTATGTACATGTCATACTTTTCGTGGAATTTGGCTATGCACAAGGTAAACAACCGAAATAGATTGAGACTGCTCCAACAGTGGGAAGTGTCACACCCCGTGTCCGAAGCATCGGTGACATCCGGCATTGTTTAACAATTTCTTGAAAACAATTAAGCCTCGTATCGAAATGCCAAAAACCAGACTTTTTCATAATTAAAACATTGTCTTTACATTGACAATAGAATAAAATACATCAGAGTTGCAAATGCAGAACAAAACAAAGAAAAAATAAAATTCTTGAATCTTGATCTCGATCCTTGATTCACCATCTCCAAAAAGCATCTTGCTCTTCCTCATTCAGTTGCTTCTCGTTTTTATCTGAAATTTGTAAGGGGTGAGTGTTTTGGGAAACACTCAGCAAGTGGGGGTCGATCGATTTCCAATGATACATATAGAACTTAATCTTTAAAACACTTCTTTAACAAACTTTCAAATCTTATTACTTTTAACTCATCATAACGGAAACGAAATAAATATGAGACAGAGGTTATCAGACGATTAAGAGCAGTTCAGAAACAGATCAGAACAATTTAGAACAGAACAGATCGGAACAGACAGAACACTGTTACTCATCTCATTTCCATGGTCAAATTGTCCCCAATATGTTAGTCCTCTAAGGTATGAGGCCATAACACGGTTTTATATCCACCGATGGGGGCCTGACTGAACATGGTTTTATACCCACCAATGGGGGCCAGACAGAATCACAATTCTCGTCTCATTTCAAATTGAATAGTAACAGTGTAACAAAGATTTCAGATTTTTATCGAACAGAACTTATTAGAATTTTCAGATATCAGATTTTCAAACGAATTCAACAGAATCAACGAATTTCGAAGTATAGAAGAAACATATAATCGATCGAAAGTTTAAACAAACAGACATCATTTTTTTCGAAAATGAAGACACACATATATGCATGTCATGATATACATATTCAAGTTTAAAAATACAAACGAATATATATCAAAAGCCCACTTACAAAATGTGAAGGTGTACTTTGAGTTACTCAAACTTGGACGTACGAAACTTGCCGAATTCGTACCAGATGCTGACCGAAATTTGGAAAGAGCCTCCCCTCAGTGTTGACAATAATTTCCAGCACTAAAATAACGACACAAGCTTTCCCTTCCTCTTTCTTGCTTTCGGCCGAGTTTTGGAGGGTTCATGGAGTGAAGGAGCCGAATTTTCTTATGGCTTTGTAGGTGTGGTTTCTTCAACTCCTTGAGGTGGTATTTATAGGAAAAATATGGCTTTTCAACACCATATGGCCGAAATCTTGGGCTCCAAGAAGTGCCATCAATGTGGTCAAAGCATCTCAAGCACCAAGAGTCATTTCCTGCACCATAAATGTGTCCTAGCCTCTTAACTCCTCCCTTAGCTCCTTCATTGGTTTTCTCAATAGTCATTTCTTGCATAATAAGTTTGTCCAAACCTTTAGCTCATTTAGCACCTTCCTTGGTTAACTCAATGGTCATCTCTTGCACAATAAGTTTGTCCAAACCTTTAGCTCCTTTAGCTCCTCTTCTTGGTTAACTCAAAGGTCATTTCTTACACATTAAATTTGTCCAATCCTTTAGTTCTTCTCCTAGCTCCATTTTGGTTCTTTTAGGACAAGACACGATGAGTTTCTTTGAGCTAGGATATTGAATTCATGAGCTAGGGATTTCCTCCCCGGCAATCAATGAGCTTCCTTGAGCTGAGGGTTTTAGCTTATGAGCTGAGGGTTTCTTTTCCAAGTGACGTACCCTAAATTCTCAAGGTTTTGCATTGCCTCGGTTTCTTTTTGAGCTACTTTCCGAGCTTTTTGAGGTGATTTGCTTCAAAAAATCCGGGTTCTCACATCCCACCCTCCTTATTGGAAGTTTCGTCCTCGAAACTTGAGTTAGCTAAATCTTTAAAGAGGTGAGGGTGCCGAGTGCGCATACGTTCTTCAAATTCCCAAGTTGCTTCTCGTTCCCTATGATTTGACTATTGTATCTTGACATATGGAATTGTTCGGCGTCTCAGCACTTGGTATTTGGTGTCCATTACTCCAAAAGGGACTTCTTCATATTTCATTTCCTCGTTCCCATTTCCTTTGATTAGTAGCGGTTCAACTTCAAGAATGCTACTTGGATATGAGACATACTTCCTTAGCTGTGAGACGTGGAAGACGTTGTCAATCCTTGACATGCCTGGTGGTAAAGCCCACTCATAAGCTAGGTTTCCCATTTTTCTCAGTATTTCGAAGGGTCCGACATATCTTGGAGTTATCTTTCTAGATTTGCTGAATCGAACCACTCCTTTCATAGGGGAAACTTTATCGTAAGCTTTTTCACCGATTTCAAATTCAAACGGTTTTCACTTTAAATCAGTCCAGCTCTTTTGTCGATCATGAGTTGCCTTGTGTTTTTCCTTGATAATAGCTACTTTATCAACAATTCAAGTACCATGATAGCTTTCTCTCTGATTTCAATACTTCCATGATAATTATTGTTATCAGCAAATTCAATCAAGGGGAGGGGGTGTTTATTTAATTCCTGCGAGGTCCATGGCACACGCCCTAAAATATCTTCAATAGTTCGATCCACCGTCTTTGCCTCATGTTTAATTTCTTTTGTGTGAACAGTATTTGAGGCTTTGATGATCGATAAATTTCACACATTTGACACTAAAGAAATTGATTCTCTGGATCTTTGTCTCAAATATAATTTTGGCTAATTCACTATCATGTGTTGGATAATTTTGCTCACATGGTTTTAATTTCATCGATGCATAGGCAAGTACTTGCCCTCTTGAATGAGAACACATCACAATCCTCTTTTGATGCATCATTGTAAATTGTGAAATTCTTGCCTTCTTTGGGAAGTACTAATACTAGCGTAGAAACGAGTTTCTTTTTCAAGATCTAAAAACTCCTCCCACATTCTTCACTCTAATTGAATTGAGACTTCTTCTGAGTGAGCTTGGTGAGCGGAAGAAAATCCTTCAACACATTTTCTTAATAGCCAACTAATCCCAAAAACTTCAAATTTCTTTTCCAGTATTTGATCAAGGCCAGTCTATGATTGCCTCCACCTTATTGGTGATCCACTGATATGCCCATTTCAGAGATTATATGACCGAAGAATGTGACAATTTTTAATCAAAATTCACATTTCTTAAATTTAGTATTTAGTTATTTTCCTCTGAGCATCGGTAGAGCAAGACGAAGATCTTCCTTGCGGTCTTACTCACTTGTTGAATATGCATGAATGTCATCAATAAATGCTACCACAAACTTGTCGAGGAATTTTCTTGAACACTCTGTTCATGAGTTCTATGAATGTTGCTGGAGCATTGGTCAGGCTAAAAGGTACTATCGTGAACTCATAGTGTCCATACATTTTTCCTTTTAAGGCTGTTTTAGGAATATTCTCTGCTTTGGCCTTCAATTGTGGTAGTCTGACCTTAGATAGAGCTTTGAAAAGATCTTAGCCCCTTTTAACTGATAGAAAATGTCATCTATTCTTGAAAGATGACATTTGTTCTTGATCCTATTGAGTTCTTTGAAGATCGACACACTATCTTGTGCTTTCACCATTCTTTTGTGTCAATAAGACTGAAGCTCCCCAAGGAGAGGCACTTAGTCTGATTTGTTTTTGACTAACCAATCTTGGAATTGATCTTTTAGCTTCTTGAGTTAAACTGAAGCCATTTGCTAGGGTTCCTTAGATTTTAGTGTAGCACGAGCTATCAAGTTACTTTCGAATTCTACTTCACAGTCTGAGATAATTCAAAGTAACCTTTCCGAAGCTTGCTACCACAGGAATATTTTATGTGGGGCCCTTAGCTCCTAATCGTTATTACAATGCAATCTGATTAGGGTTAACTAATTACAGCGGAAAACGAGTTTAAAATTTCTTTACAATGAGCCCAAATCATTTTATTTGAATACTAAAATAGTATTTCATCTCACGTCATAAACATGCCCACACGTAATCAAAACCAATCATATACAAACAACTCATATCCTCAGGACATGCCCCGGTATATAGATACATATACATATATACTGGGAACAAAACATAAACCTCAACTCAAACTGTGACTCCCTCCAGAAATACCCTCTCCGGCCTCCTGATATCTTGGAGTACCTGCCATTGTCCACACACAAAGACAACAACAGCCCCCTTGGGGGTGAGCAAAGCTCCGTATGGAACAACCAATCATATATACCACAAGTATCTAAACAATGATATATGGTATGCAATGCATGTATGTCGTGGAGGTATCAAGTCAAATGCCCATCCACTGAGCACATGTCAGAATCAATCGAATCGCTATCAAATCAATGCTCGAGCTGGAACACCGGCCAATATGGGATACTCGTATGATAGCGTCGGCAAAGTGCCATCAAATCCCAAATCTCATATCCAATCATATGGGGCCACAATTGTCTATGCTTTACGGGTCATATAATACCGGCATAGCGATTGTGTTCACAAACCCCGGAATCCAATCCAATCATATCAAGGTATCCAAGGATTATAGCTCTACGTGCATGTCATGTATCGATGTATGCATAAAATGATGTGTGTTAACAAAACATTTATTTTATACATCGATATCTCAATCTCAATGTCATATATGCCACATCAATCAACAAATAAGGCATATAGACACATAATCTCATTCCAATCAATCAAATCAATCCGAAATATATATCATATAATATAGATACCTGTCGTATGTTACCCGGTCGCAACATACCTCAATTCTTCGTTTCCAGTTGATGTAGCCTGAAGATATTGATATTACACTTTATCTACATCAATAACATACTCCAAAATCATTAATATGAGTTTCAAATATCATTTGAAACTTCAAAAATTCATATCAAATCATAATCATATCATAATTCAATTCCGACTTCGAATATGAGTTTCTTGTCGGTTATTCTATCACATATCATAAATTCAACTTCAAATACATGTTATTCCAGCACTTTGATATTTAGAGCTGCTGGAATTAGAAGAAAATTACCTCAGTCAGAAGCCCTCAACGCGACGATCACAAATATATAATTTGTTTCGCGTTTAGACAGCGTTTCGAAGTCGATTTGGACGAAGAAAATCGGAATTCTCTCGTGTCTCTCTCGAAGCCG
Organism: Primulina tabacum; assembly: GCF_025594145.1. Lineage (NCBI taxonomy): Eukaryota > Viridiplantae > Streptophyta > Magnoliopsida > Lamiales > Gesneriaceae > Primulina > Primulina tabacum. The sequence continues at coordinate 15,606,756 of NC_134557.1, read as the reverse complement.
TTGAAAACAAATGAAGAAAACGTACAGCAAACTCGTACTTATCTTCCACCGCTTACCGCGCTCGGGCAGTAGAATTCTCGCGCCCGAGCGCGAGACATTCTGTCCCCGGCTAACAAGTGCACCGCGCTCGGGCGGTCACAAATTATCGCTCGGGCGCGGCATGTTCTGCCCGAACATAAATGTCACATACCCTAGCGCTCGGGCGGTCATTTTCTACCGCCCGGGCACAACACGTTCTGTACAATTATTTTTTTTTGTACTAAATTGGCGTCCGGCCTCTCCACTCGAGCTCTTACAACGTCAATTCATATTCAATATTCATTTTCTCAATTTTCTTGTCACGATATACATCAAATACATAATCACATGACAATTACATACATTATCGATAATCACATAGGATTTACGATAATACAATACACGGTCCTTACATTTTATATCTTGAGCTTAATTCGTTCTTTTGCTTCTCTCATTATTGCTAGTTAGACTTCTTCGCCATACTCCATGCCTTTCTAGATCTGAGAAGCAGAAAGGAAGGATTTCTGTTCCTCATCCTTGCCATAAAATATGATTTATTCTTGGATTGGATTTTGGCATTCTTACCCCAACCATCTACCATTGCATGATTCTTTTCCAACCAACCAATTCTCAGAATGATGTTGAAATTTACCATAGTACACTAAATAAAATCGGCACTGAATATATGCATATCCATACTTATTTTATTCTATCTTAAAATTATCACGATTAATATCTCAAAACTTAAAACCAATATAGAATCTTAGAACATAACTCCTTATCAGCCTATTGACTTAAGTCCCAATAACCTAGTTAAATTTTCTTTCAACCTTGTACGGAAGAAACTAATTCCTCAAACAATTCTTCTTTTACTAAATCTGTATTTATTCAAAACTATGAGCCTAACATGCTTTAATACAAACAAGTTTCGTTGTATGTCTTTCTCCACAAATCTTTCCCCTATTTTTCTTTTTATTATAAGAAGAGTCAGAACCTATTATGCATGATACATTTTCCTCGATGTCCACCAATATCCCATAACTCTTTTTATTTACTTAAGGTAATGACCTTAATTTCTTAACTTAGTTATTGTTTCTTACCTATATTAATTAAATATTCCAAAATCTTACATATTTATATTTATCGCTTAATATCCCAAATTTAAATGTCCATAAAAATCAAATTTTATATTTGACTATCAAAACTTATATAATTCTTATCTCATATTTTAATAAATAATTTATTATTCCCAAATCAAACATTTCATCTTAAGTCCGAAGCTTATCTTCGATAAGTAAATTCCCAAATGTAAGTCAACTTATATCAGAGTATTTGTATTCCCAAAAATATAAGTCAAATTATCTCTGATAGGTATGTTCCCGAAAATATAATTCAACTTATCTCTGTACATTCTCAAAGAAATGTTACACTTCTTTCTTTCATATCATTTAACCATAATACCAGTCCAGCCTACCTTATCATCTCTTCATCATCACTGTTCTTTTTCCACTACTTCCATAGGTGCTTCTTCTTCTTCTTCTTCCATGTTTTCCATGACAAGGTGCATATAGTTATGTTGTTCTTGCATTCTATCCATATCACCATGAAGCTTGGAGATGTAACGTTCTTGCTTGCTAGAAAGGTCTTCATGTTGATAAAGAGAGTGGTTAGCAAGATCCTTCTCAGTTGCAATCTTTACTATCAACTTTCGATTAGGGGTCGTATCACGTAAGATGGGTTACGTAGTGTTAGGGTGAGCTGGCTCTTTGATCTATCAAGGCGATAGGTGAGACGTTGTATATCAGTTTGAAGTAGGTTCTTAATCTTCACGAGTTCTTGTTCTCTTATTTTTCTATAGCGAGTTGATCCTTTAGGGTTGCAATCTCTCGTGTTTGGTTTTCAATGGTATGTTGACGCTTGCGAAGGACGGATTGAGCACGAGCACGAAGGCATCCGTTGAGGTAAAATTTCAGAATCGAATAAAGGATAGAAAGGCACAAACAATGTTGTCGTGGGATTTTGGATACTAAGAGTTTCCAGAACAATTGAAGGAAAAAGATTTCGAATTTCTCAAAGAATTTTGGAAAGAATGAGAGTTTGTTATAGAATGTACTAGGCTTTTGCCAAAATTTGACTTCTTCAAATTTTGTCTGTCAAAATCCCAGCGGGATTATGAACCTGGCGGCTCTGATACCACTTAAATGTCACGCCCCGTGTCCGAAGCGTCGGTGACATCCGGCATTGTTTAACAATTTTTTGAAAACAATTAAGCCTCGTATCGAAATGCCAAAAACCAGTCTTTTTCATAATTAAAACATTGTCTTTACATTGACAATAGAATAAAATACATCAGAGTTGCAAATGCGGAACAAAACAAAGAAAAAATAAAATTCTTGAATCTTGATCTCGATCCTTGATTCACCATCCCCAAAAATCATCTTGTTCTTCCTCATTCAGTTGCTCCTCGTTTTTATCTGAAATTTGTAAGGGGTGAATGTTTTGGGAAACACTCAGCAAGTGGGGGTCGATCGATTTCCAATGATACATATAGAACTTAATCTTTAAAACACTTCTTTAACAAACTTTCAAATCTTATTACTTTTAACTCATCATAACAGAAACGAAACAAATATGAGACAGAGGTTATCAGACGATTAAGAGCAGTTCAGAACAGATCAGAACAATTTAGAACAGAACAGATCGGAACAGACAGAACACTGTTACTCATCTCATTTCCATGGTCAAATTGTCCCCAATATGTTAGTCCTCTATGGGGTGAGGCCAGAACACGGTTTTATACCCACCGATGGGGGCCTGACAGAACATGGTTTTATACCCACCAATAGGGGCCAGACAGAATCACAATTCTCGTCCCATTTCAAATTGAATAGTAACAGTGTAACAAAGATTTCAGATTTTTATCGAACAAAACTTATTAGAATTTTCAGATATCAGATTTTCAGACGAATTCAGCGGAATCAACGAATTTCGAAGTATAGAAGAAACATATAATCGATCGAAAGTTTAAACAAACAGACATCATTTTTTTTCGAAAATGAAGACACACATATATGCATGTCATGATATACATATTCAAGTTTAAAAATACAAACGAATATATATCAAAAGCCCACTTACAAAATGTGAAGGTGTACTTTGAGTTACTCAAACTTGGACATACGAAACTTGCCGAATTCGTACCAAATGCTGACCGAAATTTGGAAAGAGTCTCCCCTCAGTGTTGAGAATAATTTCCAGCACTAAAATAACGACACAAGCTTTCCCTTCCTCTTTCTTGCTTTCGGCCGAGTTTTGGAGGGTTTATGGAGTGAAGGAGCCGAATTTTCTTGTGGCTTTGTAGGTGTGGTTTCTTCAACACCTTGAGGTGGTATTTATAGGAAAAATATGGCTTTTCAACACCCTATGGCCGAAATCTTGGGCTCCAAGAAGTGCCATCAATGTGGTCAAAGCATCTCAAGCACCAAGAGTCATTTCCTGCACCATAAATGTGTCCTAGCCTCTTAACTCCTCCCTTAGCTCCTTCATTTGTTTTCTCAATAGTCATTTCTTGCATAATAAGTTTGTCCAAACCTTTAGCTCATTTAGCACCTTCCTCGATTAACTCAATGATCATCTCTTGCACAATAATTTTGTCCAAACCTTTATCTCCTTTAGCTTCTCTTCTTGGTTAACTCAAAGGTCATTTCTTGCACATTAAATTTGTCCAATCCTTTAGCTCTTCTCCTAGCTCCATTTTGGTTCTTTTAGGACAAGAAAGGATGAGCTTCTTTGAGCCAGGATATTGAATTCATGAGATAGGGATTTCCTCCCCGGCAATCAATGAGCTTCCTTGAGCTGAGGGTTTTAGCTTATGAGCTGAGGGTTTCTTTTCCAAGTGACATACCCTAAATTCTCAAGGTTTTGCATTGCCTCGGTTTCTTTTTGAGCTACTTTCCGAGCTTTTTGAGGTGATTTGCTTCGAAAAATCCGGGTTCTCACAGGAAGTCAAGCACTTGCATCGAAAAATGAGAGTGTTTTTGAAACGTCTGCTTAATCGTTTTCTTAAAACGTGCTGGAAAATTTTTTTTCTCTCCTTAATTAAAATTATAAATATATATAAATACTTTAAAATATCTTGTCACCATTTTAATAATAAACATCCAACTACCATTTAAAAATCCAAAGAAAAATATTTTAAAGCATAAAATCGTTAAACGTTTTACCATCCTAAAAACATTATTTGAAAATTATAGCACATACTATAACCTCTCAGAAATCTCTCATTACCTAAATAAAAGTCATAAAAATAACTTTAACATAACTTAAAATCATAAATCATATCTAGTGCGGAAAACTAGCGTCGGTCCTCGGGTTATGTGCACCTTCAGTCCAGCAAAGTCAACCATCGAGACCTCCATAATCATTATTATCATAATCACCTGCATCAATCACACCTAGTGAGTCTAAAGACTCAACACGTCATATTCTTGATGAGTAATACGTAATACAGTTAACATATAACAGTAAAAAATACTTGTACTTAAAATATCGTTTTCATGAAGATGCATAAACATAAACATAACATTTTCGTAAACATTTTCATGATGCATAAACTTTAAATAAAAACATTTTCATAACGATGCATGAACTTTAAACATAAACATTTTCATAAACTTAATCATATCATCCTCAACATATTCATCTACGTGTTGGGCGATGGATCCATCTACATGTAACCACAGTACTGGGCGGCGGGGACACCAGCAACACTCTCACCGGTCAACTGGGCCTTGGCCTTACGTATTAACATATCATCGTATACATCTACATGTCCGTATCCAAGGAAACACGATCGTCGGGCTCCCACTGGGACCATAACCCTCACGAAATTTCCAACATATCATCGTATTAGTCACAATTACTTCACTTCCTTCAACGTTTCATATTCTCATCACTTTATAAATTTTAAACATGCATATAATGTTTTTTCTTTTAAACCAAGCATGCAACATGTCTTTTAAATGTCTAATTAAACCATAAAATCCATAAACGATTTAAAAATAACATTTTAACATATAAAAATTCAATCAACATCCATAACCATTGAAAATAATCATATTAGCACATAAAACAGTATTCAGGGCACTGCCATGACGTTTACTAATTTTTAGATGTAAAAAGACCGTTTTACCCCTGGACGTATAAATTCACGTTTTTGACTTTTTCTTAATTTCCTTGACTCTAACATGTTCCAAATAATTATTTAAGCCTACATGAATTTTCTCATTATTTTATTTAGCTTAATTCGATGAGTTTTAAGTTACTTTTTTAAATGTGACGTATTAATGCGTTTTAATCCCGAATTAAACCAAACATTAATATAAAATTCCCAAATTAAAAACCTAGACTTCTAATAATTATTTGAGCTTAAACCCAATTTTTCATAATTTTATAAAGCTTAAACTAGGCGTTTCAATTAATTCGTTAATTAACGTTTTGTGCGGCGATTAAATCCCGGAAAATTCCAAAACTAGTTATTTTGATCCCAAATTTTAAACATAATATTTTTATGATTTATCCTACCCTTCCAAGTCATGAGCCACCCCCGTGAACCCTTGGATTTAATTTTAGCTTCATTATTTTCGTTTTTGACACCTTATCGAACACAACGAGCCATCTCCTAATTTACTCGAGCCACATCCAAGCCACATTGAGCCAAAACCTAACCAACCCATCTAGGGACCCTACTGACCAAGCCCAGCCCGTAAAACAAGCCCTAGTCCGACCAAAAACCTCCTGGAACTCGACCCATGTTCTGTACGTGTGTGTGAGTGTGCTTCCTTGCATGTTTAGGACTCCTAACCCAACTAGGACTCTCCCAGCCGAGCCACCACCGAGCCAACCTATCCCTAACCTTCCCTGGACCACGCCCAGGCCATATCCAGACCTGCCCAACCCCTAGAACCCAGCAGCAAAGCCACTGAACCTTGACAGCAACCTCACGCTCAACTTGCTGCCAAATTCTTCTCCCTCATGTTTTCTGTGTTTGGCTCGAGCCCCATCGAGCCACACTGCACCAACTCATGACCAGACCCTCTAGGCACCCTCCTGGACCCTTAGAACCCATAGGACGCGAGCCCCAATTGAAAACCGAAGCCATACATCCCAGCAACACAAACTGGCCGAGAAAACCCACTTAGACCAGGACTCCATGTTTTCTTGCTTAGCCACTTGACCCCCGAACCAGACCTTGAACCAGCCCCTTGTGCACCTTCTTAGGACCCTAAGGACCTATCCCAGCCCAGCCAAATCCCCTGACCGAGCACCTTAATCATCTGCACGCTGCTGCACCCCCTAGCCTGCACTTATGCTAAATTCTCGGGTGGAGTCCTTGTTGACAAGGACTCCTCCTAGCCCCTGAGTTTCGAGTCCTAACATGGCTAGGACTCCACCCCTGACCCAAGCACATCCCTAGCCAGCCATGGCTGCAACCGAGCCAAGTCATAGCCCTTAAACCCTTGTACCCGAGTCCATCAACCCCATGACAGCAAATTAGCTTCAGCGGGTGTTCTTTGTTTTTGTGCAGCGTTTCCTTGTGTATCTAGAACTCTAAAGCTTCATATAAACACTCTTGATCATATTCCTAACATGGCAGGCCTCTTAAACATATAATTATCATGTTTTTAAATTAAAACACAAGTTTTAAACATCATATAATATGCATGTGCGAAAATCTTCAAAGGTGCTCCATGTTTCATGCAATTTCGTACAAAAATAAATAATATGGTGTGATGATGAGTAAAAGGAGAATATGGCGTGCCTTTGCGTTTTAAACGCACGAAAAATCGTTGACGATTGCGAAGAACGGAGCAAGAACCGTGGCTTGAAATCTCCTTGAAGCTTCCACCGTTTCTTCTTCTAATTTGTGCGTGTGTGTTCGTGACTTTGGTGAGCAGATTTCAGAAAGTAGGCGTGAAGAATTGTGGGGTTTGGGGAGGGTTTTAAATATATTATATACTAATTAAACACTAATAAGGCTTTAGGCCCATCAAGCCAACACTTTATGCCCATTAGTTTTAATTAGGATTTAATTAAATATTAAAATAGTTTTGGTGAAAATAAGTTCGTGAATTTAATAGTCGGGTTGCCAAAAAGTTCGTATTTTTGTTGAAAAACCAACACCGATAAAAATTACGTCCCGGCGTATAAAATCACCTCAAAACCCCTTATTTTCAAAAACAAGAAAAAGCATCACCCTTAATTTAAATAATTAAAAACAATTAACCAATAAAAATATTTTCTATTTTTCAGCCTCGGTCTCCGTTCCTCGATCGCAACTCGAATAACCTTTAAAAATACATTTTAATGCAATCATGTAAAAAAATATAGTTTAAACATGCAAGTATGCACAACATAATTAATTCATGCAATTAAAATAATTAATTAAAACACAAAATAATTTAATAATTGCATGCATGTGGTTCGCGCGGACTTTTAAATTTTCGGGGCGTTACAATCTTCCCCCCTTAAATTGAATTTCGTCCTCGAAATTCGCTTACCCTTAATAACCCAAAGTTTAGACTTAGTTCTAGTATCCTAAAAATTCACGCTTCCGCTGCGCTACTTTGATAAAATTTAAGTTCTAGAATGTCCTTACGTCTCCTTGATCCCAATTAATTTTTCCTTCTAAATCCCTATTTTCAAATCGCAACTTAAAGAGACCCAAATGACTTAGTACTATACTATTATAACCTCGAATTTCAATTTTTCTTAGAATTCCCAATATTAAAAGATGGAGTGTCATACTTATCGTAGATTATTTTCCTTATTTTATACCCAAAATATTCATCGACTTATCAAATTTCAACATTAAAATACCAAACACATCCTCTAACGCTTAGATTTTCAAGCCTATTATCGATTCATTCTTAAAAACCCTTGATTAACATTCCTTATAACATTATAACCCAAGATATCCCAATGTTCTAAATATTTTTAAAAGTCTAAATCCTCAAAATTCTCATCGTTTAAACCATTTAATTATCGCTTAATGCTAAACTAGTCCCCAAATTCCCTAATATTTACAAAATTAATTCTTAATTTCCTCAAAAATCATCCTAATTGGTCCTTATTTTCAAAAATCCTACGATTAGCCCATAAATTCTTGGCATTCTTAATTTCTTCTATAGGTTTCCCATAGCAAAATTTCAAAAATTTACACTTATTTACCCAAAAATCAATTCCTAAAACCAATCTTACCTTTCATCAAACTTAAAATATCAATTTATATATTTTCTTACTTCCCAAGATAATCGCAGTCCTCGAATAATTATTACTTACGAGTAATTCCAAAAATTAATTCGACTAGTAACCATGAATCATAAATATTTTCTTAGAAAATCTACGTGTTCCGAAGCATTCATAATATTCATGATTAACTTATAGCTCAAAAAGTAAAATGTCCATACTAAAACCCAAAAAGTTAACATAGTCCAATTCCACCACAAAACCAACATGCGTTTAAATCAAATAATTTCTTATTTCATATCGTATCACGTATAAAAATTCTAGAGCATATAAAACATTTATCATCATAATGCTATTAAACATGTGACGTGAACATATAAACCATGTACTTATGCAGGTAACATCATAAAATCATATAAAGCATTTAAACTTACAAATTGAGGCTTGACGACTGATCTTTCCGGCGCTGATGGTGGCACAACCCTTTACAGAATCATTGCTCTGATACCAACTGAAATGTCTGCTTAATCATTTTCTTAAAACGTGCTGGAAAATTTTTTTCTCTCCTTAATTAAAAATATAAATATATATAAATACTTTAAAATATCTTGTCACCATTTTAAAAATGAACATCCAAATACCATTTAAAAATCCAAAGAAAAATATTTTAAAGCATAAAATCGTTAAACGTTTTACCATCCTAAAAACATTATTTGAAAATTATAGCATATACTATAACCTCTCAGAAATCTCTCATTACCTAAATAAAAGTCATAAAAATAACTTTAACATAACTTAAAATCATAAATCATATCTAGTGCGGAAAACTAGCGTCGGTCCTCGGGTTATGTGCACCTTCATTCAAGCAAAGTCAACCATCAAGACTTCCATAATCATTATTATCATAATCACCTGCATCAATCACACCTAGTGAGTCTAAAGACTCAACATGTCATATTCTTGATAACGAGTAATACGTAATACAGTTAACATATAACAGTAAAAAATACTTGTACTTAAAATATCGTTTTCATGAAGATGCATAAACATAAACATAACATTTTCGTAAACATTTTCATGATGCATAAACTTTAAATAAAAACATTTTCATAACGATGCATTAACTTTAAACATAAACATTTTCATAAACTTAATCATATCATCCTCAACATATTCATATTCATATTATCATCAACATATACATATTCCTTTTTCCTTTCGTTGAATTCAGATCGTTAATTGTGACTTTCGTGTTCATCTACGTCTACGTCTACGTGTTGGGCGATAGATTCATCTACATGTAACCACAGTACTGGGCGGCGAGGACACGAGCAACACTCTCACCGGTCAACTGGGCCTTGACCTTACGTATTAACATATCATCGTATACATCTACATGTCCGTATCCAAGGAAACACGATCGTCGGGCTCCCACTGGGACCATAACCCTCACGAAATTTCCAACATATCATCGTATTAGTCACAATTACTTCACTTCCTTCAATGTTTCATATTCTCATCACTTTATAAATTTTAAACATGCATATAACGTTTTTTCTTTTAAACCAAGCATGCAACATGTCTTTTAAATGTCCAATTAAATCATAAAATCCATAAATGATTTAAAAATAACATTTTAACATATAAAAATTCAATCAACATTCATAACCATTGAAAATAATCATATTAGCACATAAAACAGTATTCAGGGCACTGCCATGACGTTTACTAATTTTTAGGTGTAAAAAGATCGTTTTACCCCTGGACGTATAAATTCACGTTTTTGACTTTTTCTTAATTTCCTTGACTCTAACATGTTCCAAATAATTATTTAAGCCTACATGAATTTTATCATTATTTTATTTAGCTTAATTCGATGAGTTTTAAGCTACTCTTTTAAATGTGACGTATTAATGCGTTTTAATCCCGAATTAAACCAAATCTTAATATAAAATTCACAAATTAAAAACTTAGACTTCTAATAATTATTTGAGCTTAAACCCAATTTTTCAAAATTTTATAAAGCATAAAACTAGGCGTTTCAATTAATTCGTTAATTAACGTTTTGTGCGGCGATTAAATCCCGGAAAATTCCAAAACTAGTTATTTTGATCCCAAATTTTAAACATAACGTTTTTATGATTTATCCTACCCTTCCAAGTCATGAGCCACCCCCGTGGACCCTTGGATTTAATTTTAGCTTTATTATTTTCGTTTTTGACACCTTATCGAACACACCGAGCCATCTCCTAATTTACTCGAGCCACGTCCGAGCCACATTTAGCCAAAACCTAACCAACCCATCTAGGGACCCTAATGACCAAGCCCAGCCCGTAAAACAAGCTCTGGTTCGACCAAAAACCTCCTGGAACTCGACCCATGTTCTGTACGTGTGTGTGAGTGTGCTTCCTTGCATGTTTAGGACTCCTAACCCAACTAGGACTCTCCCAGCCAAGCCACCACCGAGCCAACCTATCCCTAACCTTCCCTGGACCACGCCCAGGCCATATCCAGACCTGCCCAACCCCTAGAACCCAGCAGCAAAGCCACTGAACCTTGACAGCAACTTCACGCTCAACTTGCTGCCAAATTCTTCTCCCTCGTGTTTTCTGTGTTTGGCACGAGCCCCATCAAGCCACACTACACCAACTCATGACCAGACCCTCTAGGCACCCTCCTGGACCCTTAGAACCCATAGGACTCGAGCCCCAGTTGAAAACCGAAGCCATACATCACAGCAACACAAACTGGCCGAGAAAACCCACTTAGACCAGGACTCCATGTTTTCTTGCTTAGCCACTTGACCCCCGAACCAGACCTTGAACCAGCCCCTTGTGCACCTTCTTAGGACCCTAAGGACCTATCCCAGCCCAGCCAAATCCCCTGACCGAGCCCCTTAATCATTTGCACGCTGATGCACCCCCAGCCTGCACTTATGCTAAATTCTCGGGTGGAGTCCTTGTTGACAAGGACTCCTCCTAGCCCCTGAGTTTCGAGTCCTAGCATGGCTAGGACTCCACCCCTGACCCAAGCACGTCCCTAGCCCAGCCCTAGCTGCAACCGAGCCAAGCCATAGCCCTTAAACCCTTGTACCCGAGTCCATCAACCCCATGACAGCAAATTAGCTTCAGCGGGTGTTCTTTGTTTTTGTGCAGCGTTTTCTTGTGTATCTAGGACTCTAAAGCTTCGTATAAACACTCTTGATCATATTCCTAACATGGCAGGCCTCTTAAACATATAATTATCATGTTTTTAAATTAAAACACAAGTTTTAAACATCATATAATATGCATGTGCGAAAATCTTCAAAGGTGCTCCATGTTTCATGCAATTTCGTACAAAAATAAATAATATGGTGTGATGATGAGTAAAAGGAGAATATGGCGTGCCTTTGCGTTTTAAACGCACGAAAAATTGTTGACGATTGCGAAGAACGGAGCAAGAACCGTGGCTTGAAATCTCCTTGAAGCTTCCACCGTTTCTTCTTCTAATTTGTGCGTGTGTGTTCGTGACTTTGGTGAGCAGATTTCAGAAAGTAGGCGTGAAGAATTGTGGGGTTTGGGGAGGGTTTTAAATATATTATATACTAATTAAACACTAACAAGGCTTTAGGCCCATCAAGCCAACACTTTATGCCCATTAGTTTTAATTAGGATTTAATTAAATATTAAAATAGTTTTGGTGAAAATAAGTTCGTGAATTTAATAGTCGGGTTGCCAAAAAGTTCGTATTTTTGTTGAAAAACCAACACCGATAAAAATTACGTCCCGGCGTATAAAATCACCTCAAAACCCCTTATTTTCAAAAACAAGAAAAAGCATCACCCTTAATTTAAATAATTAAAAACAATTAACCAATAAAAATATTTTCTATTTTTCAGCCTCGGTCTCCGTTCCTCGATCGCAACTCGAATAACCTTTAAAAATACATTTTAATGCAATCATGTAAAAAAATATAGTTTAAACATGCAAGTATGCACAACATAATTAATTCATGCAATTAAAATAATTAATTAAAACACAAAATAATTTAATAATTGCATGCATGTGGTTCGCGCGGACTTTTAAATTTTCGGAGCGTTACAGTTTTGATCGAGGAAAATGAAATACCTCAAAATAAGAATTTAGATGCTGAAATTATGGGAGCAGATGATGGTGGAAATAAAAGAAAATTTAGATCTCCTGCAAGGGATCATTTTGAGAGGAAGCTAATCAGAGGAAAATGGAAAGCGATATGCAATGATTGTAAGAAGTCTTTTGGTGGTGAAAGTAAGAATGGTACCAGCCATTTACTTGACCACATAAAAACATGTTTGCACAAAAAACAGAAAACTATAAAACAATCTCAATTGCAACCAACAAAATCCAATAACGAGACAATGATGCTCGGGACATGCCATTTCAACCAAGATCATGGGAGGGAAGAGCTTGCGAATATGATTATATTGCATGAGTATCTGCTATCTATGGTTTGATCATGTGGGCTTTAGAAGGTACTCTTTTACCTTACAACCGTTATTTAAAGTTGTTTCTCACACGGTTAAGAACGATATCATGAAGATATTTGAGCATGAAAGAAATAAAACAATGAAATTATTAGATTCAAATGTTAGTCGGATTGCATTGACTACTGATATGTGGACGTCAAATAATCAAAAAAGAGGATTCATGGCAATCAATTCACACTTCATCGATGCTTCATGGAAATTACAAAGTTGTCTTCTGATGTAATATTTGTACTTTTATTTACCCTTAATAATATTATTGTTGTTAAAATTTATTATATTTCTTTTTTTACTAGGTTTATATATGTGATGTGTCCACATACTACTGAGGTCCTTGCAAATTCCCTTGTTGATTGCCTCTTGAATTGGAATTTGGATCGTAAGTTATCTACTTTAATTATTGATAATTGCACAACTAATGATGCTATGATTGAGCTTATTATAGATAAGCTTCCTCCGAGTTCACTTATTTTAGAAGGTAAATTATTTCACATGCGTTTTTGTGATCATATTTTGAATTTGGTTGTGAGGAATGACTACAATTAATCAGTGGTAGTATTGAAACAATTCGATATAGTGTCGGATTTTGGACAGCAACACCGAAAAGAGATGAAAAATTTATTGAAACAGCTCGATAGTTGAAGGTTCCAAGCACTATAAAATTAGAACTTGATTGCAAAACACGTTGGAACTCTACATATTTGATGCTTAACACTGCATTAAATATAAAGATGTGTTTGCTCGTTTGAGACACCGTGAGAGTTTGTATAAAAGAGTTCTCACAAAAGATGATTGGTCAAAAGTGAGAGAGATTTCTTCTAAATTGGAGATTTTTATGATGCCACAAAGTTGCTTTCGGGGACCAAGTATTCCACTATAAATATTTTTTCCTCAACTATTTGCGACATTAAGTTGGCAATTGATGATTGGCTTCTTTTGGATGATAATGTAGTGAATACAATGGCAACAAATACGAAATTAAAGTTTGAAAAGTATTGGGAGGTGATGAATTGTTAATTGACAGTTGGGAGCATTTTAGATCTAGAGTCATGCACTAACTGTAGAACCCGTAAATTAGACTACGTACGAGCCATGCATAATTCTAATATTTTGAATTTAATTGACTTTATTGCATGATTATTTAAATGTTTTTCTTTGAAAGTTAATTATTTTAGCCAGCAGTTTAATTTTATTCTTTCAGTTATTTCAGTGAGGCCGGACTGGAGTTGGAGTTTAGAGATAAATTTAAGATTTAGAAAATATTTCCAGGATTTATTTTAGCTAGCAAGTAAGTTAATTTAAGTTAATAAAGAAGTTTAAGGAATTATTTAAGCTACTTGAGGTGAGTAGAAAATAAATTCATTTAAGTTCCATAATTAAGGGGTTAGTTCACTAAATTAATTACGGCATAGGTAAGGCTCTTAAGGTATTAAAATTTATCAACTAAACAACATTCCCCCTTCATTTTTATTGTGTAATTTCGACCACCCTTAGTTGATTAAGCATTGATATGCAAACTCACCCTTTGACTCATTCTTTGTTATTTTAGCATGCTAACCCTTTTAATTATTAATCAACCTTAATTAATTAATTATTAAGCATTATCCTAGTCTAGATTAACATGAGGAATCGGCCATTCATTCTAGATCCATCCAATAAGATTTGATAGCAAACCAAATTCAAATTTCAAAAGAGGAGACTTGGTCATACCTTGGTATCCCTTTATTTTTGGATCTCCATCACACTCCTAACCATTTCACCTCCCCCCACCACCGAAATCTTGAGAGAGTTCAGAGCATTTTCGTGGGTTTAGTGAGAAAAAATCGATAGCTCATTAAGGAAAAATCGAGTGAAGAACGAGGTTGCAAGAACGCTCCACCTCCTCCGCGCCGAGTCGTCGTATTCTTTCGTTTTTCATTCAAACGAAAACCAAGGCATGTCTAGATTTCTTTCAAACCTCAATCAAGTCCTACTATTATTTTAAACATCACTTTTACATGATTTTTACACAAGAAAACCGAAATTTACATCAAGCATTTTCGAAATGCATGTGCAGAATTCTTTTTGACTTTCATGATGCTCTTCACGGTTTTCTTTTGTTTCAGTTGCTACAGGTTATGGTTCGACTCCAGGCTCACTAGGCTACATCTAGACACATACTAGGGTGTGTCAAGACCATGATGGTCCATTCAAATCAGCCCCATGCATGAAAGAAACCGAAATTGACAGCAGCTTCTCATTCATAGCCATTTGTGTTTTTCGAAAATTCTGTTTTGAGGTCAAGGGAAAGGATATGATCTTGGCTGGCCTAAGGGCCTATAGCCATGGTTAGATCAATTCCCTAGCATGTCTAAGACGTGACTAAGTCACCGCTTGGTCCATGGTGAATCGGTTTTTACTTAAAACAACAAGAACAGCCCCTCTCCTCTCGGCCCCTTTGGTTTTTGACAGCATGTGTGTGTTCGAGTTTTGTGGAATGGTATGAATCTTGGTTGGCCTATGGCCCTTATCCACGGTTCATACCATGCCCCTAGATGTCTAGATCGTGCCATGGTCAATCAATGGCCAACCGAACGAGTCGAGACAGCAAGCGAAGCACAACACCACACACGCACGCATGAGGGCCCTCGGTAAGAGCTTTTGGTTGGTTGCTGGAATGGTGAGGATTGTGGCTGACCTAGGGCCCTTAGCCATGGTTCAAATCATTACTTGGGATGTTGGTAAGAGTCTCTGGTCGGTGGTTCACACCCCAATGGCCGGTAGTCTCGAAAACAACACAAGACACGCGATTGCACAGCTGCTGGAATTTGACAGCAACTTGCTGTGACGGTTCGGAGGCTCGTTTGAGTTCTTGGTTGGCTTTTAGCCTATGGCCTTGGACTGGACAGTGCCTCATTGAGTTAGGAAAGTTGTGTTTTTGACCGTTCGTGATTCGGATCATTTTTGAGGTCGTACGAGAATTTACGGTGCGATGTGCCAAATTGACTCTCGAAAGAGCGTTTCTTGTTTTGGCCTCCATTTCACCTAGATTTCGACCCTCATCATTTTAAGAGCATTAGTTCATAATTTTAAGCGTATTTTAATCATGACTATACGTCGGTTCAGTGTCGGTTCGGGTTGGTTCGGAGTCATGATTAAATACGAAGTCGTTAGACGTAATTGTCGCATTTTCAAACTTAATTGCATAGTTTGGTCAAGTATAAGCTATTGCATATTTTTCATGGCATATTTAGGTTGCAGCGAGCCTGAGAACGATCCAATCCAGTTGGTAAAATATACAGGATATTTTCATTATGCCATTTAATTATATTACGTGCATGAAAATAGAAAATACTTATTTTTGAGATTTATGCGATATTGCTTGTGGTCAATTCACTATTATGGGAGCATTATTTTATACGATCGCCAGTGACCGATCAGTTCAGTTTGGTACCACCCGGTCGCCAGTGACCGGTCAGCTCAGTTCAGTTTGATACTCCCCGGTAGCCAGTTACCGATCAGTTCAGTTCAGTGCAGGGGCCACAGGCGTAGACCATAATCTCAACAGAAAATTTTTATCAGTTATTTCAGTACAGAGCTCCAAGGAGCAAACATTCTATTTACTATGACTTTCTGTTCAGTTATGCACGTATTATTATTGCTCAGTACAAGTTATTTTAAGTATGCCTCATGACATGATATTTTATCCATGCAAATTACATTTTCTCGTTACCTATGATATTTGCATGCTGAGTCTTTAGGCTCACTAGACTTGATTGTTGTAGGTACTGATGAGGCCAGGGTCGAGGGCGGGGACCAGTGAGTCAGCTTAGGTCGGCACTAGTGGCACCCGAGGACCTCAGTTTCAGCACATGTCATTTTATGCTCAAACATTTTTACCAGTTGTTGGACATTCTTTGAATTGTTATTTTTGGCAAATTTTATTTTCTTCCGCTGCTATATTGTTTTAAACATTGAACTTGATTCATCAGTTGATTTTATGGATGAGGCACTCCATTTATTTTAAAAGAAAAATTTTTAATTTTCCGCAAATTTTCAAAGTAAGAATTTTCGGGCCTTCACAGTTGGTATCAGAGCGGTGGTTCTGTATAGGGTTACACTACTACTGACCACGAGAAGCTCACGAAGCCACGCCTTCGGTCTGTAAGTTTTACAGTTCAGCATTTTATTTAAAGCATGAATTATTTGACAGCATGCTTCCATGAAATAAATTCGACCAGATTTTCAGCATTTCAGTGTTTATTTAAAATAAATTATGGAATTATGCATGTTAGTTACGTATGGGTTATGTTTGGAACAGTATGCCCCCTAGACGTCAAGTAGGACGCTCGAGAGGTAGTGGCGAGCACCGTCGAGAGGACGATGACGATCAGAGACAAGAGAGGCAGACACCTCCTCCTCCTCCTCCACCTCCACCACCGCCCCCACCTGACATGAGTGCCCAGATGCTAGCTGGGATGACACAGTTCTTCGCACAGTTTGCGGGGAACAATGCCGCAGCCGCAGCCAAGCCGACAGGGCCCGAGGCTGTTTATGAGAGGTTTATGAAGATGCGCTCGAAGGAGTTTTCTGGGACGTCTGACCCCATGATTGCCGAGGGATGGATCAAATCCCTCGAGGTTATCTTCGAGTTCATGGAGCTGGGAGACGCAGACCGAGTCCGATGTGCCACCTATCTGTTCACTGGAGACGCCCGCTTATGGTGGGAAGGAGCGTCAGTAGCCCTGACCTTGGCTACACTTTCATGGACACGCTTCACGGAGGTTTTCTACTCCAAATATTTTGCTGAGGAAGTTCGCACCAGGTTGACCACTGAGTTCATGAGCCTGAGATAGGGAGACATGACGGTTACGGAGTTCATCCGTAAGTTCGAGAGGGGCTGTCATTTTGTGCCCCTGATCGCGAATGATGCCAAAGCCAAGTTGATGCATTTCCTGGTGGGTCTACGGCCGATCTTGCGCCGGGATGTTAGGGTGTCTGACCCTGCTACTTATGAGATTGCTGTCTCCAAGGCCCTAGCCGCAGAGCAGGATCTGCGGGATATCGAGAGGGATCGCCAGGGCAAGCGCCCAGTCCAGGTACCACACCGCCCTCCTCCTCATCATCATCAGTAGCAGAACAAGAGGCCTTTTCACGGACCGCCTAGAAAAAGAGGCCAGCAGCAGCAGCAGCAGCGGGGACGCCCAGCCCCGAGGACTTATGAGCACCCAGTCTGTCCCAGGTGCTCACGCCACCATCCTGGAGCATGTATGTCTGGCTCAGGAAAGTGTTTTAAGTGTGGCAGTCCAGACCACATGTTGCTGCAGTGCCCTCAGAGGAATCTGCCTACCCAAGGCAGAGTTTTTGCTCTCCATGCCGCGGAAACCAACCCGGAGACTATGTTGTTGACAGGTACCTTTAAACTTTAAGTTATTATTTGAATTTTCGTGTTTTGGGAATAAGGATTAAGATTGAACTTAGAACTGTGATAGGATTGCATGCTACTCAGTAGTATTTTGGAGATTTAAGTTAGAAGAACTTTGACCATTGCATGTCTATAAGTTTAGTTCTTGTAGCTATTGGATTCAACTTAGAGTTCCGCTCTTTCAGGGAGAATTTTTATATCTGGTTCCGCTACCAAGGCCTTGATAGATTCAGGGGCCACTCACTCGTTTATTTCGGAGGTCTTTGCAAACTTTCTGAATATCAAGACCATTGGGCTAGACATAGCCTTTTCAGTAGTTTTGCCGTCAGGCGAGGAGATGGCAGCTACCAATGTTATCCGAGATATAGACCTTGAGCTGCACGGTAATCTTGTTTATGCGGATCTGATCATGCTACCGATGCCAGAATTTGACATCATCCTCGGGTGCCACTACAGCCGACCCAAGCTGGCTCACTGGTCCCCGCCCTCGGCCCTGGCCTCATCAGTACCTACAACAATCAAGTCTAGTGAGCCTAAAGACTCAGCATGCAAATATCATAGGTAACGAGAAAATGTAATTTGCATGGATAAAATATCATGTCATGAGGCATACTTAAAATAACTTGTACTGAGCAATTGTAATACGTGCATAACTGAACAGAAAGTCATAGTAAATAGAATGTTTGCTCCTTGGAGCTCTGTACTGAAATAACTGATAAAAATTTTCTGTTGAGATTATGGTCTACGCCTGTGGCCCCTGCACTGAACTGAACTGATCGGTAACTGGCTACCGGGAAATATCAAACTGAACTGAGCTGACCAGTCACTGGCGACCGGGCGGTACCAAACTGAACTGATCGGTCACTGGCGACCGTATAAAATAATGCTCCCATAATAGTGAATTGACCACAAGCAATATCGCATAAATCTCAAAAATAAGTATTTTCTATTTTCATGCACGTAATATAATTAAATGGCATAATGAAAATATCCTGTATATTTTACCTACTGGATTGGATCGCTCCCAGGCTCGCTGCAACCTAAATATGCCATGAAAAATATGCAATAGCTTATACTTGACCAAACTATGCAATTAAGTTTGAAAATGCGACAATTACGTCTAACGACTTCGTATTTAATCATGACTCCGAACCAACCCGAACCGAGACTGAACCGACGTATAGTCATGATTAAAATACGCTTAAAATTATGAACTTATGCTCCTAAAATGATGAGGGTCGAAATCTAGGTGAAATGGAGGCCAAAACAAGAAACGCTCTTTCGAGAGTCAATTTGGCACATCGCACCGTAAATTCTCGTACGACCTCAAAAATGATCTGAATCACAAACGGTCAAAAACACGACCTTCCTAACTCGATGAGGCACTGTCTAGTCCAAGGCCATAGGCTAAAGGCCAACCAAGAACTCAAACAAGCCTCCGAACCGTCACAGCAAGTTGCTGTCATATTCCAGCAGCTGTGCAATCGCGTGTCTTGTGTTGTTTTCGAGACTACCGGCCATTGGGGCGTGAACCACCGACCAGAGACTCTTACCAACATCCCAAGGAATGATTTGAACCATGGCTAAGGGCCCTAGGCCAGCCACAATCCTCACCATTCCAGCAACCAACCAAAAGCTCTTACCGAGGGCCCTCATGCGTGCGTGTGTGGTGTTGTGCTTCGCTTGCTGTCTCGACTCGTTCCAGTGGCCATTGATTGACCATGGCACGATCTAGACATCTAGCGGTATGGTATGAACCGTGGATAAGGGCCATAGGCCAACCAAGATTCATACCATTCCACAAAACTCGAACACACACATGCTGTCAAAAACCAAAGGGGCCGAGAGGGGAGGGGCTGTTCTTGTTGTTTTAAGTAAAAACCGATTCACCATGGACCAAGCGGTGACTTAGTCACGTCTTATACATGCTAGGGAAGTGATCTAACCATGGCTATAGGCCTTAGGCCAGCCAAGATCATATCCTTTCCCTTGACCTCAAAACAGAATTTTCGAAAAACACAAATGGCTATGAATGAGAAGCTGCTGTCAATTTCGGTTTCTTTCATGCATGGGGCTGGTTTGAATGGACCATCATGGTCTTGACACACCCTAGTATGTGTCTAGATGTAGCCTAGTGAGCCTGGAGTCGAACCATAACCTGTAGCAACTGAAACAAAAGAAAACCGTGAAGAGCATCATGAAAGTCAAAAAAAATTCTGCACATGCATTTCGAAAATGCTTGATGTAAATTTCAGTTTTCTTGT
Source organism: Primulina tabacum (assembly GCF_025594145.1). NCBI lineage: Eukaryota > Viridiplantae > Streptophyta > Magnoliopsida > Lamiales > Gesneriaceae > Primulina > Primulina tabacum. The sequence goes on along the minus strand of NC_134557.1, from coordinate 15,586,319 downwards.
GTAAAAATCATGTAAAAGTGATGTTTAAAATAATAGTAGGACTTGATTGAGGTTTGAAAGAAATCTAGACATGCCTTGGTTTTCGTTTGAATGAAAAACGAAAGAATACGACGACTCGGCGCGGAGGAGGTGGAGCGTTCTTGCGACCTCGTTCTTCATTCGATTTTTCCTTAATGAGCTATCAATTTTTCCTCACTAAACCCACGAAAATGCTCTGAACTCTCTCAAGATTTTGGTGGTGGGGGGAGGTGAAATGGTTAGGAGTGTGATGGAGATCCAAAAATAAAGGGATACCAAGGTATGACCAAGTCTCCTCTTTTGAAATTTGAATTTGGTTTGCTATCAAATCTTCTTGGATGGATCTAGAATGAGTGGCCGATTCCTCATGTTAATCTAGACTAGGATAATGCTTAATAATTAATTAATTAAGGTTGATTAATAATTAAAAGGGTTAGCATGCTAAAATAACAAAGAATGGGTCAAAGGGTGAGTTGGCATATCAATGCTTAATCAACTAAGGGTGGCCGAAATTACACAATAAAAATGAAGGGGGAATGTTGTTTAGTTGATAAATTTTAATACCTTAAGAGCCTTACCTATCCCTTAATTAATTTAGTGAACTAACCCCTTAATTATGGAACTTAAATGAATTTATTTTTTACTCACCTCAAGTAGCTTAAATAATTCCTTAAACTTCTTTATTAACTTAAATTAACTTACTTGCTAGCTAAAATAAATCCTGGAAATATTTTCTAAATCTTAAATTTATCTCTAAACTCCAACTCCAGTCCGGCCTCACTGAAATAACTGAAAGAATAAAATTAAACTACTAGCTAAAATAATTAACTTCAAAGAAAAACATTTAAATAATCATGCAATAAAGTCAATTAAATTCAAAATATTAGAATTATGCATGGCTCGTACGTAGTCTAATTTACGGGTTCTACAATCCTTCCCCCCTTAAAAGAAATTTCGACCTCGAAATTAGAACTCACCGAATAATTCTGGGTACCGACTCCTCATTTCTGGCTCAGACTCCCATGTAGCTTACTCCTCTGAATGATTGAGCCATTTGACTTTGACTCGCTTAACCAACTTGTTCCGAAGTTTCTTCTCCTGACGGTCTAGGATCTGCACTGGTCTCTCCTCATAAAACAGGTTCGGGGTAAGCTGCAACGGCTCAAAGTTCAGCACATGCGAAGGATTCGCCATGTACTTTCTCAGCATGGAGACGTGGGACACATTGTGTACTCCGGCCAAATTCGGCGGAAGAGCAACACGATAAGCTAGCGTCCCAACTCTGTCAAGGATCTCAAAGGGTCCAATGAATCTCGGACTGAGCTTCCCTTTCTTCCCAAATCTCATGACACCCTTCATAGGTGCCACCTTCACAAAGACATGATCGCCCACTGCAAACTCTAACTCTCTCCTCCGCTGATCGGCATAACTCTTCTGTCGACTCTGAGCAGTCCTCATCCTATCACGGATCTTGACTACTACATCTGCCGCCTGCTGAACAATCTCAAGACCCAACTCTGCTCTCTCTCCTACTTCATCCCAATGAACAGGAGATCTGCACTTGCGGCCATACAGTGCTTCATACGGAGCCATACCAACAGAAGACTGGAAGCTGTTGTTATAGGTGAACTCAACCAATGGTAATTTCGACTTCCAACTCCCGGAGAAATCAATGACGCAAGCACGGAGAAGATCCTCTAAGATCTGAATAACTCGCTCTGACTGCCCATCTGTCTGCGGATGGAAAGCTGTGCTAAACAGCAACTTCGTACCCATAGTCGAATGCAAACTCTTCCAAAACGAGGAAGTAAATCTGGGATCTCTGTCAGATACGATAGAAACTGGGACACCATGAAGTCGGACTATCTCCCGGATATACAGCTCTGCATACTGAACCATGGTGAAAGTCGTCTTAATAGGCAAGAAGTGCGCTGACTTGGTAAGACGATCTACAATCACCCAGATAGCATTCGATCATCTGGCTGACCTCGGCAATCCGGTCACAAAGTCCATGGTAACATTCTCCCACTTAATGTCTCATATGCAAATATCACATACACAAGTTTATTGTCTTTGTGCAAGACTCACTCAACTAATCTTTGAAGGTCAACTCTCTTGTATATGTGTGAGTGATTGTGTGTGTGAAAATTTTTTATCCTTTACAGTATACATCTCAAATGTATCCTCACACAAGGGCTTGTGCTCTCAACTAGCAGATTTCTTCATGGTAACTGCCCATGCTTTGAATCCTCTTCAAAAGCTCTTGTTTGATCTTCAAGATGTTATATTTATAGACCCCAACAATGATATATACGTTATATACAAGAATACGACTCTTTGGAAAGTTTCTGTACTGTTTCTGAAATTCCAACGGTCAAATTCGCCTTACTGGACTTTTTCTGAGCTTACATTGGTCAACTCTGGTCAACTGGTTCAGTTTCAGCTGGTCCGGTTCAGTTCAGTTCTGGTCTGGTTCAGTTCAACTGGTCTGGTTCAGTTCAGCTGGTTCTGTTCAGTTGGTCTGGTTCAGTTCAGCTGGTTAGGTTTGGTTCAGTTCAACTGGTCTGCTTCAGTTCACCAGGTTCGGTTCAATTTCAACTGGTCTGGTTCCGTTCAACTTGTCTGGTTCAGTTCAGTTTCAGCTCGTCTGGTTCAATTCAACTGGTTCAGTTTTAGCTGGTGTGCTGAAATCAGTTAGGCTGATTTCTGTTTGTGCAGAATCAGTAGATTCATCGTCATTTATCAGAATTTTTAAGCTTCGATTCTGTAACGCCCCGAAAATTGAGGGTCCACGCGAACCACATGCATACAAATTATTAAATTTTTTTGTATTTTAATTAAATGTTTTAATTACATTAATTAATTATGTTATGCTTATTTACACGTTTAAAATATATTTTTCTACATGGTTGCATTAAAATGTATTTTTAAAGGTTATTCGAGTTGCAATCGAGAAACGGAGACTGAGGGCTGAAAAATAGAAAATGTTTTTTTTAAATAATTGTTTTTAATTATTTAAATTAAGGGGGATGCTTTTTCTTATTTTTGAAGATAAGGGGTTTTGAGGTGATTTTATACGTCGGAGCGTAATTTTTATCGGTGTTGGATTTTCAACAAAAATACGAATGTTTTGGCAACCCGGCTAATAAATTCACAAACTTATTTAAACAAAACTATTTTTAAAATTCTAATTAAGCACTAATAGGCCTAAATTACCTACTTAATGGGCCTAAGCCTAATTGGTGATTAATTAAACTATAAAATATCCAAAACCCTTCCCATTAATTCATAAACTCACGCCACTTTCTCAAATCTCCCCAACAATTTGCAAACCCTCCCCCACCAAGCAAAACACACGCACACACAAGGAAAATTAAGGGGAAAAACATCAAGTTTGCAAGGCTTTCAAGCCATCGTCTTTGTGTCGTCGTTCTTCACAATTGTCAACGTATATTTGTGCGTTCAAAACGCAAAGACACACATATTCTTTCCTTCAAAACATCATCACGCCATATTATGATTTTATGCATGTTTTGTATGGAAATCAAGTGGCATGAAACTTATTTTCGTTTTTCACATGAGTATGGGTTTTAAAAGCTCAAGTTTGTTGCAAATTCACATTTATTATGATCTGAAAAGGGCTGCCATGATTAGGACATACCCAAGCACGGTTTTACAGGAGTCTAGAGTCCTAATATCACCCTAGAAACGCTGCATATCAAGAAACAACAAGCTGGAAGCTAGGTTGCTGTCATCTGTGGTCAAAGGTTCGGTTTTTGTTCTTCATGGCTCGGCTGGGCTTTGGCTGGGACCAGGGGCTAGCCAGGGCCGTGGGGGAGTCAGGGGTAGAGTCCTTGCCATGCCAGGACTCGAGTTAGTGGGCTGGGAAGGACTCCTCCTCGAGAGTTGAAGGTGAGATGCACATGTTCTATTGTAGAGCCCAAAATTCAGTACATGTAAAACACATGTATTTATTAAATTGTCAAATTGTTTATTTAAGTTTAAATGGATTTTTAGCGATGCATAATTTATTCAAATGCATTATTTTAAATTATTTATGTTTATGTGATGCACGTTAAAATATTTTCTTTAGTTTCATGTTTCAGGCAATTGTTCGATGCGGGATCGAGAAAAAGAGACCGACGACGAGTTTGGCAATTTTAAAACGTGGTATTTTATTTTAAGTTAAGAATGGGGCATTTTAAATAATTTATTAAGTTTTTAGCATTTTAAAGCCTAAATTATCTATTTAGCTATTTTATGATTTATAAACTTTTAAAAGTTTTGACACTTGTGCAAGTTATTTTAAATTTAGAGATTTTATTATAATTATGGGAGAGTTAGTATTTTAAATTAGCTTGTTAATTATTAATTAAACAAATTTTCCTCCTAATTAACACTAATCACACGCACACACATTTTTACACACAATAAAAATCGGCTAACACACACACACTTCATTATTCAGATTTTTTATATTTTTGAAAGAGAAAACCTATGGTTCTTAGTCTAGAGAACAGCCGCCCCCTTCCTCTAAATTTCCAGCAAGTTTTCGTCACTTTTGTTGTAAGAAAATCGTGCCATGTTTGTCCCGGATCATCTCTCGCATCCTTCCCACTTCGGTGTCGTCGTTCGGTAACGTTAAAGATTTAAAGGCATGTATATTATATTTTTCCTGCATCAATCTCGTCATATTATGCGTTGTGTTGTTCATTATGCGTAAAAATCCATGTGTGATGTGCAAAGTTGAGCAGGAAAATGTTGGATCAATTTTTGAAACGTTTTTAGATCTAAAAATCAAAATTTACTGTTCTTTTAAATACTGTGATTTTTCGGTCGCTTTTCTAGAAAAACTTTCAACATATAAAACGTAGAACCTTTCGATACCTTCGATTTGATATAAAATTTGAAAAATCCAATCGACAAAAATTGAGTGAGTTATGATTATTTTCATGGGACTGCTCAAACTGCGTTTTTCTGAAAAATATGTTATTGATGAATTCTTGAAGTGTTTGAGTTGCAGGCTTCGTTGGGCATCGCCGGGCCAGTAGTACTGAGTTTAGACATGCTTTGGGATGTGTTTAGGCACCATTTGTTGTGTCATTTCGAGTCGGGCTTGGCTTGGGAGACAATAGAAGTCGTAGGAAAATGATGATGTCGAATTTTGGAATTTGTCGTTTTGTTGGGTTGGAGTCAATACCGTAGCGTCCTAGGATGGGTCTCGAGGTATCGATTCTTAGTCTATTCGGTTGAGTTGGGAGAAATAAGCACAATATAAGAATTTCCGCAGGTTTGTTTTCAACCGAGGCTAGCCGCACCCCTACACGGACCCCGTGCCCTTGTTTCTTCCGAAGTGCCATTTTCCAGTGCCTACACGGACCCTAGCACGGAATCCGTGTCCTTCCTTCTTTTCGGTGTGTCTTTCCAGAACCTACACGGACCCAGAGCCGGACCTGGGCACGGGGTCCGTGTACCTCCTGTTTGGGAATAGTTTAGGCTTCCTTTTGAGATTTGTTTTGCGGATTCTATATCATGGTGTAGTACGATTAAACGAGATCAAGTCCCGAGTGATCTAGAATGTCATAAGCTATTTATTTGCTTCGGTAGTGAGCATGAGTACCTACGTCTAAGTTAAGAAAGATAAGAGTTTGAACTCACGTTAGTATGTGCAGCAGTGGCCCCAATCGAGATCCAACGAATCCCGCAACGCCAAGTAAGTATGTTCGACGTGCAAAGAAAATACTTTTAAGTTTTTGAGATATGCTAATTGTCTTGTGACCAAATTATGTATGGGTTGGAAAGCGGTAAAGCATGACCAGGGACCAATCCACCCCGTTAAATTATGAACGGGTTTAGATCATGATTGGAAAGCGGTAAAGTATGACCAGGGACCAATCTACCCATTAAATTATGAATGGGGATCTCATGTATGTGGCAGTAGATCTTCCCTGTCAGCCTAGTACTGTGGTTTAGTCTGATTAGGCGTATTTATGTATTGGTCACTTGCTTTGAAACATGCCTCTACGCAAAATGATGAAGTTCATGTATGTATGATGCAAGCATTTTTAAAAAAAGTTTTACGTTTATGGCACGTCTATGATATGTATGTATGTTCAAGCTTTTTTTATGCAAGTTCAAGTATGTACGTTCTATTTTAAAGTTGCATGTGATTTTATTACGTATTACTCGTTACTTCCAGTTTTTACATGTTGAGTCTTTAGACTCACTAGACTTGATCGATGCAGGTGAGGATGAATTTGAGGAGACGAGGGGTGAGGACCAATGAGCTGGCTTAGACTGAGCAGGAGGCTAAACCCAAGGACCGTCATATTTTAAGTTTTTATGCAATGTTCAAAATACTTTGATTCCACGTTTTGGTTTACGATGTTTTTAAACAAGTATTTTTCTTTAACAACATTACTGGACATCTTTTGTCGCATATATTTTGGGATGAACAGTTTATTTTTAAATCGAAAATTGAGAGTTTATTTCTTATTTAAGAAAATTTTTATTTTTCCGCAAATTTCAAGTAGTTCAAAATACGGTACGTTACAGTTGGTATCAGAGCGGTGTTCTTGTAAAGGGTTATGCCTACTGCCAGTTGTGAGAAGCTCACGAAGCCACTCTTCAAGTCTGTAAGTTTTAAGGTTTTGAATTATTCCATGTATTAAGCATTAAGTCATGATTTCAGCATGTTCATGTTTCAAGTTCAAATTCATGTGCATCTTATGCTATTTGATATTACGTTCATGCATGCATATTGGGTTTACGTGTTGGGTAAATTGTTGGATCAGTATGCCTCCTAGACGTATGATTGACTGGGAAGCAAGGGATGAGGACAGAGAGGCTCGAGAGGAGGGGAGAGACGCTCCTCCTCCTCCACCGCCAGATATGCAGGCACAGATGCTTGCAGGAATGACTCAGTTCTTCGCACAGTTTGTGGGGAACCAGGCGACAGTGGATGCGGGGGCTAGGCCCAGACCAGAGGCGGTGTATGAAAGGTTTAGGAGGATGAATCCTAAGGAGTTCTCGGGGAATACTGACCCAATGAAAGCTGAAGGATGTATTAAGTCCATCGAGGTGATTTTCGCATTTATTGAGCTGCAAGATGCTGATAGGGTCAGATGTGCAACATTCTTTCTGACAGGGAACGCCAGAATGTGGTGGGACAGTGCGTCTGTGTCGGTTAATTTACAGACTTTGACTTGGAACGGTTTCAAGGAGGTATTCTACTCCAAGTACTTCACTGAGGAAGTACGCTCCAGATTGACAAGAGAATTCATGACGCTGCGTCAGGGAGACAACAGCGTGGCAGACTTCGTCAAGAAGTTCGAAAGGGGTGTCACTTTGTGCCCCTGATAGCTATTGATGCCCAGGGGAAGCTGAGGCACTTTATGGATGGTTTGCGGCCGATCTTGCGCCGTGATGTCAGGGTTGCTGGTCCTACTACCTATGTCGTTGCCGTATCTAGAGTCTTGGCGGCAGAGCAGGACCAAAGGGATATCGAGAGTGATAGGCAAGGCAAGAGGCCCTATCAGGCACCGCAGCAGCAGCGACCTCAGTTCAAGAGGCCATTCCAGGGACAGCCAGGGAAAAAGCCGTTTCAAGGACCGCCGAAAGGCAAGGGTCTTGTTCCCCAGCAGAGGGCTCCTCAGAGGTCGGTTGGGAACCCAGTGTGCCCGAAATACCACCGCCAACATCCGAGGCAGTGCTTATATGGATCAGGCAAGTGCTTTAAATGTGGAGCCAACAATCACATGTTAAAGGAGTGCCCACAGTGGAGACAGCCGACCCAGGAAAGAGTGTTCGCCATGCATGCTCAGGAGGCGAACCCAGACACGACCCTATTGACCGGTAAACTTATTTATTTAGGCACCGCAGTATTCTTGCTATGCATGTTTTGGATTTTATTTGTGATTATTAGGGTGCTAGTTAATACTTTAGTGACTTGGGATAGAAATTTGCTGCTATGCTTGAAGTTAAGATTAGAGGTTTGGGATATAATTTTTGTATTGTGCTATCGTCTCTCAGGCAACATTTTCATAAAGAGAGTATCCACGAAGGCCCTGATAGGCTCAGGAGCCACTCACTCTTTTATTTCAGAGATGTTCGCTAGTCACCTGGACGTCAAGTCTATTGGACTCGACGTGAGATATTCAATGACACAACGTGAGCTATTCAGTGACAGTCCCATCGGGGGAAGAATTGTCAGCTACTAGTGTGGTCAGAGACATCGATCTCGAGCTGCAGGGTCACCTAGTGTACGCCGATCTAATCGTGTTATCGATGCAAGAGTTTGATATCATTTTGGGAATGGACTAGCTGACAAAGAATAGAGTTCTTATTGATTTCAGAAAAGTTCAGTGTTAGTAAGTCCTTTGGGTATGGAGCAGTTCCTCTTTGAGCCAGCTAGATGGAGGAGTTTCCCTCGCATGATCTCATGCATGCAGGCGCGGAGACTCATTCACAAAGGGTGTCAGGCTTTCTTGGCCAGTGTTATTTCTGCACATGACGTACCCACTCCGTCACTAACTGATGTGCCAGTAGTCAGAGATTTTGCTGAAGTCTTTCTAGATGACGTCATAGGCCTTCTACCAGAGAGAGAGGTGGAGTTTTCAATTGATCTTTTGCCAGGCACTGTGCCAATCTCTAAGGCACCGTACCGGTTAGCTCCAGCTGAGATGTTAGAGCCCAAACAGCAGATTCAGGAGCTGCTTGACAAAGAATTCATCCGCCCTAGTTTCTCACCATGGAGCGCACCAGTGCTCTTTGTGAAGAAGAAAGACGGGAGCATGAGGCTGTGTATCGATTACAGAGAACTGAACAAGGTAACGATCAAGAATAAATACCAACTTCCAAAGATCGAGGACTTGTTCGATCAGTTGCAGGGAGCTACATTGTTCTCTAAGATAGATCTTCGATCGGGGTATCATCAGCTGAAGGTGAAAGATGCAGATGTTCATAAGACAGCTTTTAGAACCATATATGGGCATTACGAATTTTTAGTGATGCCGTTTGGACTGACGAATGCTCCAGTAATTTTTATGGACTTGATGAATCGAGTATTTCAACCCTATCTAGACTAGTTCGTCATAGTGTTCATTGACGATATTCTCATTTACTCGAAGACCCGCGAGGAGCACAGTCAACACCTGAGTACAGTTTTGTAGGTTTTGCAGAGTTGCAAGTTGTTTGCGAAATTCAGTAAGTGTGAATTCTGGTTGGAGAAAATAGCGTTTTTTGGGCATATAATATCTAGCAGTGATATTGAGGTAGATCCCGCTAAGGTAGCAGCAGTTAAGGAATGGGTTGAGCCGAAGAATGCGATTCGCAGTTTTCTAGGCCTAGCAGGCTACTACAGGAAATTTATTCAGGGATTTTCTTCGATTGCAGTGCCACTCACTTCATAGACAAAGAAGAATGCTAAATTCGTGTGGAGTGATGAATGTTAGAAGAGCTTTGATACTTTGAAGCAAGCTCTTATTTCAGCGCCAGTGTTAGCCATGCCATCAGGACAAGGAGAATTTATGTTATACACTGATGCATCTAAGCTCGGGTTAGGCGCAGTGTTGATGCAGCATGGTCGGGTTATAGCTTATGCTTCCAGGCAGCTGAAAGTGCATGAGAAGAACTACCCGAGTCATGATCTTGAGTTAGCCGTCGTTGTCTTTGCGTTGAAGATATGGAGACATTACTTGTACGACGAGAAATGCCAGATATTCACTGATCACAAGAGTCTCAAGTATTTCTTTACATAGAAAGAATTGAATATGAGACAAAGACGGTTGTTGGAGTTGGTAAAATACTATGATTGCAAAATTAGCTACCATCCAGGGAAAGTTAATGTTGTGGCAGATGCCTTGAGCCGAAAGGTTACAGTCGTAGGACAGTTGTCAGTGCAGGGATCTCTTCAATCAGAGATTCAGAGATTCAGGTTAGAGGTTTATCATAAGGGCATGGCTCCTAAACTGTCTATTTGACAGTCCAGTCTTCCTTGCTAGACCGAATCCGTGCAGGTCAGCCTTCAGATGAGCAGTTACAGAAATGGAGACTGAAGGATGAGACCAAGGTCAGTGTACTCTACTCAGTGTCTGATGGTATTGTGAGATACAGAGGTAGAATGTGGGTACCTAGTGTTGATTCGATCAGAGAGGATATTCTGACAGAGGCACATGCATCTCCGTATTTTATTCATCCAGAAGGTACCGAGATGTACAAGGATTTGTAGATTCTGTATTGGTGGCCAGGTATGAAAAGAGACATCCGCCGATTTGTGTCTGAATGTCTCACTTGTCAGCAGGTGAAGTAAGAGCATCAGAGGCCAGCAGGAATGCTCAAGCCACTCCCTATCCCGGAGTGGAAATGGGAGAATATCACCATGGACTTCGTTGTTGGATTGCCGAGGTCAATCAGGGGATCCAATGCTATTTGGGTTATAGAAATATAAGTTGTTGTGTAATTATAAGTTTTTACTATTTTTTATAGGTTCCATAAAACAAGAATAACCTTGGCGTTGCAAATGAGATTAAGATGATTCTTGGACCTGTAGAAAGTTGATGTTAATATCTACAATATTGGTGGCAAGCATGAGATAAAAATCTTCCCACAAGTGGGATCAAATTAAGCAACAAATAAAGTTATCAAAAAAGTGGCAGTTTTACCATGCTCTAGCATTTTGACCATATCTCTCAAATTGCTTGGTCAAATGGTTAAAAAAAATACCACAATTCAAACAACTCAGATATCTACATGTTTTGTTTTATGTGGAGAAGAAAATTCGGATGGGAAGATTTTCAAAAGTGATGTGTATTAAAATATTAATTTTTTGGAACACCAATGAAGACTTATGTGTAAAAAATAATATTTTATTTGTGGTTGTCTCCCCAAATTTGGCTATAAATAGGGGTGCATTGTAATGTATTGAGATATCCCTCATTTTATGAACAAACCTTTGAGTTCATAATATTTCTCTCTTTGTTTTTTCTTTATTTCTTCATTTAAATATAATTAGCATGTTAAATTCATATTCAAATTTTTACACTTTGAATAATGAGTAGCTAACTTCCCAAAGTTGAGATGAAAAGGTGAAACTCTTGGCATGATAATAAGGTTATTAAAAAGTAAGAATCTATGTTTTATATTATTTAATCATTATTTATTGTTAATGTTATTTTTATTTCTTTAAGTATTATTATACCCTACTTATAAGTGGGAGTTTTGATTTATTGTTGCTATATGTTACACTAAATTCTTGGAACCATTTAAATGTTAGTTTGGTATTACCAACCATTTAAAGTGGATGCCTTGATTTATTATATATGATTATATCATAATATTAATTTCTTGGAACCATTTAAATGTTAGTTTGATATTACCAACCATTTAAAGTGGATGCCTTGATTTATTATATATGAATATATCATAATATTAATTTCTTGGTATCATTTAAATGTTTGTTTGGTTTTACCAACCATTTAAAATGGATGCCTTGATTTATTATATATTAATATCATAATATTAATTTCTTGGTACCATTTAAATGTTTGTTTGGTTTTGCCAACCATTTAAAGTGGGAACCTTGATTTAGTGTTTACAAATATATATATAGCACAATTAATACTTAACAACATTTACAAGTTTTGGTTATATACTTATAAGATAATAATATATAACATAATATAAATATGATTATTTAATATATATTGGAACCATTTTATTAAGTGGATTTCAATAATGTTCATTAATGATAACTTTATTAAAATACCAAGAGTGGATCCTTTAATCTCAACTACTTAAATTAAAATTTGAACAATTAAAAATTACCAATTAAAGATTCAAACCATTAAAAGAAAAAAAAAACAAACAAAAAGATATTGTAGTGGACTTGTAATTACCTTAGCTTCCCTGTGGATATTTATTTGCTTCGGTAGTGAGCACGAGTACCTACGTCTAAGTTATGAAAGATAAAGGTTTGAACTCACGTTAGTATGTGCAGCAGTGGCCCCAATCGAGATCCAACGAATCCCGCAACGCCAAGTAAGTATGTTCGACGTGCAAAGAAAATACTTTTAAGTTTTTGAGATATGCTAATTGTCTTGTGACCAAATTATGTATGGGTTGGAAAGCGGTAAAGCATGACCAGGGACCAATCCACCCCGTTAAATTATGAACGGGTTTAGATCATGATTGGAAAGCGGTAAAGTATGACCAGGGACCAATCTACCCATTAAATTATGAATGGGGATCTCATGTATGTGGCAGTGGATCTTCCCTGTCAGCCCAGTACTTTGGTTTAGTCTGATCAGGTGTATTTATGTATAGGTCACTTGCTTTGAAACATGCCTCTACGCAAAATGATGAAGTTCATGTATGTACGATGCAAGCATGTTTAAGAAAAGTTTTACGTTTATGGCACGTCTATGATATGTATGTATGTTCAAGATTTTTTATGCAAGTTCAAGTTCAAGTATGTACGTTCTATTTTAAAGTTGCATGTGATTTTATTACGTATTACTCGTTACTTCTAGATTATACATGTTGAATTTTTAGACTCACTAGACTTGATCGATGCAGGTGAGGATGAATTTGAGGAGACGAGGGGTGAGGACCAGTGAGCTGGCTTGGACTGAGCGGGAGGCTAAACCCGAGGACCGCCATATTTTAAGTTTTTATGCAATGTTCAAAATACTTTGATTCCACGTTTTGGTTTACGATGTTTAAACAAGTATTTTTCTTTAGCAACATTACTGAACATCTTTTGTCGCATATATTTTGGGATGAACAGTTCATTTTTAAATCGAAATTTGAGATTTTATTTTTTATTTAAGAAAATTTTTATTTTTCCGCAAATTTCAAGTAGTTCAAAATACGGTACGTTACATCTATGGTCTGCACAGGGATGTGGGCTCGGCCAAGGGGGTGCTTAGGCTGGGCTAGGTTGACTCTTTGGGGTCCTAGGTGAGTACACAACAAGGTAGTTCAAGGGTTGCTAGGCCGGCTAGAGTCCTAGGAGTGCGAACATGAGTCCTTGTCCACATGGGTTTCTCGACCACTTCATGTGAAAGCTGGTGTGGTTCGGTTATGGGGCTAGGGGCGGTTTCTGTGAGTTCCTAGGGTCCAATGGGGTGCCTAAGGGTGTTGATCAGGGTTTGGTTCAACATGGCTCGAGGGTGGCTCGAGGAATTCGAGACATGGCTCGGGTGGAACCTTCAAGGGTCAAGTTAGGATTTTAATTCCTAATTTAAGCGAAACACGGCTCACGGGGGTTGAGTCGTGGTTCACAAAGGTTAAAATAATATAAAAAGACTAAGTTTTGAATTTAGGAAGTTTATATTAAAGTTTGGAATTTTTCGGGATTAAAACACCGTCAAAACGACTAATTACAAATTAATTAAAAGGCCTAGTATTTAAGCTAAATAAAATTATGAGAATTTTAATTTAGGCTTAAATAAATATTTGGGATATGTTAGAGTCAAATTTAAAAAAAAAAAGTCAAAAGCGTGAAATTTTACGTTCAGGGTTAAAACGGTCTTTTTACACCTAAAAATTAGTAAACGTAATGGCAGTGTCCTAAATGCTATTTAATATACTAATGTGATTATTTTCAATGATTACGGATGTTTATGAATTTTTATATGTTAAATCGTGATTTTTAAATGTTTATGGATTTTTATGGATTAATTATTGAGCATTTAGAAGAAATGTTGCATGCTTGGTTTCAAAAATAAAAATGAAACGTATATGCAAGATTTTTATTAAGTGATGATAATACTTTGAAGGACGTGAAGGGATTGTGACTAAGACGATGATATGTTGGAGATATCTTGAGGGTTATAGTCTCAGTGGGAGTCCGACGATCGTATTTCCTTGGATACGGATATGAACACGTTTACGATGATATGTTAATACGTAAGGCCAAGGCCCAGTTGACCGGTGAGAGTGTCGTTGGTGTCCCTGCCGCCCAGTACTGTGGTTACATGTAAATGGATCCATCGTCCAACACGTATACGATTACGAAAGTCACAATCAACGATCTGAATTCAACAAACACGAATATGAATATGAATATGTTGATACGAATATGGATATGGATATGAATATGAATATGTTTATGTTGATATGAGATTGTTTATGAAAATATTTTTATTTAAAGTTTATTCATCATGAAAATGTTTACGAAAATGCTATTGTTTAAAGTTTATGCATCTTCGTGAAAACGATATTTTAAGTACAAGTATTTTAACTGTTGTGTGTGATCTGTATATGTATTATTTGATATCAAGAATATGATGTGTTGAGTCTTTAGACTCACAAGGTGTGATTGATGCAGGTGATTATGATAATAATGATTATGGAGGTCTTGAGGTTGACTTTTCTGGACTGAAAGTGCACATAACCCGAGGACTGACGCTAGTTTTCCGCACTAGTTATAATTTATGATTTTAAGTGATGTTAAAGATATTTTTACGACGATTTATTTATGAGTGATTTTTGAGAGGTTATAGTATGAGCTATACTTTTCAAATAATGTTTATAAGTTTGATAAAAAGTTTAACGATTTTATATTTTAAACTATTTCCTTTGGATTTTTAAATTTTAGTTGTATTTTTATTTTTAAAATGATGTCAAAAATATTTTATACAAATATGTATGGTTCGGCCGATGCTATGTAAGGTTTAAAAAAAATTCTAGTACTTTTTAAGCAATAAGAAAGACATACGTTTCAGTAGTAGCTCAACTGGTACCAACACTTTAAGAATCTAGGTACTTATGCCTAGAGGTACTTGGTTCAAGTGTTGGGGAAGGCGAAAGAAACCACTTTCCAGGAGTGAGATATTCTATGAGTGGCGGTGCATGGCCCCATGCTGGACTATCCTAACGACCCATGATCAGTAGTGGTGCATGGGTATGGCCGAGGCCCATTTTGGTTCAGCCTAATGGCCCATGATCATTACAGATTCAGACTTTGACTTCTGAATATGATTTTTAGATCGTCGTCTTATCTTTCCAATGCATATTGAATCGCTTCATTCCAATACCTGAGCTGAGAGATATGACCAAAATACCGCAACTGCTCATACTCAACTGATTGTTGTTTTCGTGCAATCAGTTCGGTAATTCAGAGATCCGTTAGACCCTGATGACATCCGATTTTACCCAACTGACGTGAAATATGACTAGTTCCAAATTGAATTTTCTGATCAGCCAAGTTTGCGGATTGCCATTTGAATCATCCATCGGAGAGATATCATCTAAACACCGAAACTCACCAGAAATTCAGTTTGACTAAATTCAGTTTCAGTTTGCTTCTTGTGTTTGCAACTTTTCACGTTAGTAAATATGTTAAAAATACAATAAAAATTTTTGTTAATATCAAAATCAAGATTGCGAACATGAAATGTTCTAACAAGTATTATCAAAATCCATATTAACAACTAGTAATAACTTAATCCAGATGTGTGACATCTAACACACCTTTTCAACCATAGGAATAAACAACTGAAGTGTGGAGTTTACAAAACATTATGAGGTGAATCATAGTTATAATATTAATATGATATCAGAGTTTGGACCCACTATTATGTATTGGACTGTCATATTAGCCACCGGCTAATGTCTTGTGTTAGAGTGCAACAATTGTCCTTTTTTGGAGAGTGATCAAACCGTTGCGCTTGATCTACTATACAGTTTAAAATATTTGAGTTGCACAATTACCATTAGCTATAACTTTTGCTAAAGTGACAAGCGATTGATCCTATAATTGGTATCAGAGTCAATGTCACGAGTTCGATTCCCATTGATTGCAATAGTGCAATTATTTGGAGGGATACTATTGGGGTGGACTAATTGTGAAACGTCTACTACTTAAAATACTGCTAGAAATTTTTAAAAAAAATTAATTTTCGAAAATAACTCAACACATGCATTTAAAAATAGTCATGCACTACTGAATAAAAATATTGAATTTAAATATCTTTAAACATGACAAATTCCTAAACTACTGTTCAAAAGAGTTCACACAAATAACATGCAAAGTCTTGACAACCATCAAAAGATAAAAACGAAAGTATATAAAAATATTCATGGTTCCTCCTAATTCATAAATGTAATGTGCGGAAAAAATATGGTCATTGGTTTAGCGTGCGCACATCTAGCCCCGCCTACTCAGTCTTTAGCACCTCCAGTGTCCTCGTCAATATACTCACCTGCATCAATCACGCCTAGTGAGTTTAAAGAATCAACACACCTGAACCGTTATAACAAGTACATGTACATAACATGCAACGGTGAAACGTACTTGATAGATCGTGTGATGGCACCAAAACTGGTTCTTCGAATACAATAAATCAATGAGCTACAATAGCTCGTGTTCTAAGAATATATACACCGATGAATTAGAACGGGTTTGGTTTAAAACCAAGCGAAAAATACCCAAAATAATCATTCGTTAAGAAACACTGATATATTTTATATCT
Source organism: Primulina tabacum (assembly GCF_025594145.1). NCBI lineage: Eukaryota > Viridiplantae > Streptophyta > Magnoliopsida > Lamiales > Gesneriaceae > Primulina > Primulina tabacum. Next base: position 15,569,826 of record NC_134557.1, on the reverse strand, counting down.
TTTGTGTCAAAGACTACATACACATGTTTTACGTTTGTTTGTCAGACGAAATTTTAGTGGTGATGTTTGTGTGTGTGTGAGAAATGATCTCTGAAACTACCCGAAAGTGTTCTCACACACTGAGTGAAATATACTTATAATCTAAGCTGATAACACATTGAAGTGTTCCCTCTGGGCTAATTGCTTCTTGTAAGCTGATGTGCAATAAGTGTGTCATCTGTTTTTCCACACTTGTTATCTCTCCTCTCATTGTTGTAGTTGGTATTCACTGATGTTCTATTTATAAGCCGGAAACTTCACCGTACTGTGAGACTCAACTATTGTATCCGTTGCAACTTGAATGTGTTCTTTGAGATTCGTTCCGGAACTTTTGGCTTTACGCTTTTGATACAACGTCCATTATTGTACCTTGATCGTATAATAGCTTTTGTACCTTTGTGCGTAACTGGAATCCAATTAGATAAGCTTGTCGTGATCTGCAACTGATTGGTTCTAACTGATGCTCTGAACTGGTCATCTCAACTGATCTTCAGTTGGGCTGGTGAAATCAGTTGACTCGTCAGTTGAACTAATTTCACTCTTTTAGTTGAACTGGTCAGCTAGGCTCTTCATCAGTTGAACTCTTAATCAGCTGGCCAGGCTTCTGAAGATCTCCTGCTGAACCACCTATCAGCTGGACAATCCATGGAACTGTTTGTCTACATTTCAGCTCGACTGGTTCAGTTTGTGCAATCAGTTTGATGTCTTCAGTTTGCGATTTTTGATAGATTCAGTTATGTTCAGTTTGCTGCACACTTATGTAAATTCATTATAAACAAAATAATAAATTTTGTTAACATCAAAATTAAGTAAGATTGCGAACATGAAAAGTTCCAACAGTACTGTAATCAACATACGTTTCATGATCTTAAAAATATGAACTTAAACGTATCGTGTCAAAGTATAATGTGTCCAAAACATGTCTCATCATATCAACATATATGTGTTCATTTTATTTATTTGAATTCAGATCGTTAGTTGTGACTTTCGTATCAGCTCTATTCGATAGATCCATCTACGTATAACCGTGGTACCTGGCGACGGGGACATCAGCGACAATATTACCCATCCACTGAGACTTGGCCTTACATGTTCTTGTTTGTATTCGTGTTCATATTAGTCACAACCAACTCTCATCCTTCAAAGCATATCATCATGTTCATCAGTTATAAAAATCATGCATATACATAAATTTCCTTAAAATCAAGCATGTAAGGTCCAGGAAATTTAAAGTACGTAACTTGAATGCATGCAATCTAGAGTTTTAATTTAAAATTTGTGTTTTATGATTTTTATTCATTTAATGCATGGCTATTGCATGAGTAGTGTTTATTTCATGTTTATTTTAAATTTTCATGCATTAAGGATTAAGTTGCAATTTGCGCTTGATCAATGAACGGAGACCAGGGATATTCAGGAAAAATATTTTTATTTAATAATTAATTTTAATTATTTAATATGAGTTGTTTTTAAATATGATTTTTGAAATTGGGCATTGGTTGGGTATTTTTACTCGTTATGCTATATTTTTAACCGGTACGCAAATTTTATCAATTCGGAGGACTTTTTGAGGGCTTGAGAATTATTTTCAAAAACGTACCAAAATAAAATATTTTTCGGGAGTATTATTAGGCTTGTTGGGTTTTTTTTAATGTTTAACGGGCTCAAAACCGATTAATCCTTTTAAATTTTATTAGGGGCCCATTAGGGTGTCATTAACTTAACATAAACCTAACCCTAAGCATTCCCTAACCTAGCAGTTGCCTCCCCTCTCTATCAGCAGCACCTTCACGTGAAAAAACCAGCAGAAAAAATGTTTCTTCCATTTTTCTTTCAAGCAAGGTCATTCCCCGCTCCTCCGGTGCCTCCCTAACGTGCATTTCTTTGAGTTTGTGGTCGTTTAAACATCAAGGCATGCATGTATCTTCTTTTGCACATCATTCACACAATGTTATACAAACATTTGTGTAAATTCATGGAAATCTCTCAGTCTACTTGTGTGCACGTTTTGTTGAAAGTTTGTCATGAAAATTGCATCTTTATGTCGCATGCTCACGTTTTTATTGACTTGTTGCAAGGGGCTGCCGATTTTCAGAGTTTCTAAGGGGCGTGTATGCTGTAAGATGAGGTGAAACAATGCTGGAGGTTTAAAGGTGTATGGTCTAGGAGAGGGCCGATTGTTTGTCACTAGGCGGCTAGAGTTTTCTTGGTGTTTGGTGAGAGTTTGGGAAGGCGCGGCTGGGGAACGGTTGAACCATGCTAAGGTGTGATCCAGGAGGGTCCAACCGAGACTAGGGGTGGTCCATAACCAGTTGGTCTCGGCCAGGAAGGAAGTGGACTAGTTAGGAGTAGGTTGTGTTTCGGGTAAGGCACGTCTGTGCTTGTTCTTGAGGGTTTGGGTGACGCGCACGCTTGGGGCTGGAGGCTGGGCTTAGGTCGGTCCAGTAGGGTGTTAAGGTGGGCTAGGAAGGGTTGGTCCAGGGCTGGTCCGAGCTGGTAGAGCCTAAGGTCAATAATTTTTCAAGTTTGGTGGATTAGGGTTTTTCGATAGTGTATGATGTAAAACTTCAGCACCTTGTGGTCTGTGTTCGAAAGGTTTAATGGGACTGGTCTAGATGTTTTAAGGGCTGTTAAGGCGTGAGTAAGGTTTGGTAAAAAGTTGAGAGAAATTTGGTTTTGGGTTGATTCGGGTTAAAACCGGGACCCAATCCTAGTTTTAAAAGAAATCGATTAAGTGTTGAAACGGGCTCGAGTTTTCGTCTAAGAAATAATTTTAAATATGTTTTGGGATGTTGTAAGGAGTCTGGTAAGCTTCGGATCGAAATTTAGAGGTCCAGGGGTAAAATGGTCATTTTGGGTTTCCATGGGCAAAATGGTCATTTTGTACACGAGTCGAGATTTTAGTCCTGGCAGCATCCTGAGCACCAATTTATCATGTTTTTTTAAATGTTCATGCATCACGTATATGATTTTTACGTAATTATGAAAATATGTTGCATGCTTGATTTCAAGGAAAAAATTACGTATATGCATAATTTTATTAAGTGGTGAATATGATGACATGTTTTGAATGATGAAAGTTGGTTGTGACTAATACGATTACACGATCACACGATGACATGTAAGGCTAGGGCTCAATTGACGGGTAATGTTATCGCTGATGTCTTCGCCACCGGGTACCTCGGTTATACATAGATGGATCCATCGACTGACATGATGATACGAAAGTCACAACTAATGATCGAAATTCAAATTAGGAAAATGAACACGTATATTTTGATATGATGATATATGATTGTGCTTTAACATGTTACAATTATGCATACGATTTTCCATGATAATGAAATGTATGTTTATTACAATATTTTTCACCGTTGCATGTTATGTATATGTATTTGATATCACGTTACAGGTGTGTTGAGTCTTTATACTAACTAGTTGTGAATGATGCAGGTGAGCATATCGTTGAGGAGACTGGAGGTGTCGAATTCTGAGTAGGCAGGGTTGGATGTGTGCACACAACCCGAGGACCTTATTTTTCCACACATCAAGTTTTTATGAGTTTTGAGTAGAGATGATCAGTTTTTACGTTCGTTTTGATATGTGGATGTTTTCCAGGATTTTTTTTACTTGTCTTACTTATACGCATATTATCGATGGCCGAGTTGGCAATGATGTTAACATGCAGTATTCTTTTTAATTGTCATTCGATTATGATTAATTTCAAAAGCGTATTTTCAGCAGCCTGCATGCATACATTTAATTGAGATCTTCAAGTATTAGATTTAAAAAAAATTAGTGGCATTTTAAAAAGTAGACTTTAACCTATTTTTCATATTTCCATAAAAAAATCATGTTCATGATAACGTATACATTTAAAACATATCAATTTGTGATCAGGACGCTGCCAGGACCACTAACTCGACCCGGGTGCAAAATGACCATTTTGCCCCAAGAAACCTTAATTGACTATTTTACCCCTAGACCTCAAAAATTTCGACTCGAAGCCAACCAAACTCCTTAAAACACCTCAAAAAATATTTATAATCGTTTCTTAGACGTAAACTCGAGCCCATGCAAGAACTTCTATAATTCATTTTTAACTTGGACCGGAGTCCCAGTTTTAATCTGATTTAACCCAAAACTCAACCAAATCTTTCCAAAATTAAACCATGTCTTAACCGTACCCTACCAGTCTTTAAACCAACTAGACCAGCCCACTTAAGACCCTCTAGCATGACCAAAAGGCGGCTGGACTTTCTGCACTATGGCGGCCAAACCCTAGTGGCGCACCCAACCATTGTCTCAGGCCTACACCGATCCAACCACGACAAGACCCAAACCAAAACTTGACTAGGTCACCTAGGACCACGACTAGACCCATGGGCACTTGACTGACACTCCAGACCGAGCCATGCAAGCAGGGATGCAACCCTCCCGAATCCGACTCCTCAAGCAACTACACACCTAGACTCCATGGCTCGCCCTTAAAATCACGAACCAGCCTAGCACCGACCCCCCCAGGACCCTGACTCAGACCCTCCATTGATTGAACCACGGCTTGGAACGGGCCTGCACACAGCCTCCGTGACTCAACACCCGACCGAACCATCTCAAGCCCTAAAACCATAACACTCGATCGGCCCTTGCATGAAACAACCTCCACAGCCGACCTTCATTCCTATATGCCTTCCAACATGATATAACACAGCCCTTACACCTAGCCCTAGCAGCCCCTTGCACAAGAATCATGAAAACGTAGTTACATTTCAAACAAATACATGTTTTGTGACAAACTATGAAAGAAATGATGTAACATGATACTTCTATGCATTCCTCATGCAAACACACCACAACAACATAATGGTAGCGTGAATGACGAGAAAAAGAGATTCATGGCGTGCTTTTGCCTATATACGCTCGAAAACTTCGATACCAACGCGTAACGTCCCGAAAATTTGAAGATCCACATAAATCACACGCATGCAAGTTACCAATTTCTTATGGATTTTAATTAAATTATTTTAATGCATTAAATGCATGTTTATTTCATGAAATTGTTATTTAATTCATGGTTTATTTAAAGTTTCATGCATTATGATTTTAAATTGCACTTCGCGCTCGAACGAGGAACGGAGACTGCAGATATTCAGGAAAAGTATTTTAATTGAATTATTTTCAATCATTTAATTTGAGGTGTTTTTAAGTATGATTTTTAAAAATGGGCCTTGGTTGGATATTTTTACCCGCCGGGTTATATTTTTAACCAGTACGCAGTTTTTAACAATTCGGAGGACTTTTTGAGGGCTCAGACAATATTTTCAAAAACGTATCTAAAAGAAATATTTTTCGGGTTTGTTTTTGGGCTTGATAAGTTTATTTTAATAATTAATGAGCTCACAACCCTTTTAATCCATTTAAACCTTTATTTAGGGTCCATTAGTAACTTAATTACCACCTAAACTAAATCTTAAACCTATTTTATAATCGTTGGTCGCCCACCTCATCGTCCAGAAACCTCTTTCACTTGAATTACATCAAACTCCCCTCATTTTCATCAGCAAGTCTCTAATTCTCCTTAGGTTTTCAAGAAAGTTCCATCCCCGCTTCTCTGGTGCAAGTCCTACGTGCATATCTTCGAGTTTTCGAGCGTATAAACGCAGAGGCACGCTTCTATTCTCGTTTTTCTCATCATAATATGCTGGTTTGTGTGTTGACGTATGATAAATCCTTTGATCTATTATATGGTATCGTTTTTGCATAGTTTTGACATGAAATACACTTACACTTTGATACAATTCACATTTTCTTGACTTCTTGTGTAAGGGGCTGCCGGTTTGAGATGTTAGGGTGTTGTATACGTTCGGAGTTAAGGTGTCAAGGGGCTGGAGTCACGAGTTAGTCACGTTTTGGTGAGGATCGATCGGTCTTCTTGAGGGAGATATGAATTTATCGTAAAACCGCACAAGCTGTGAAATTTCTGTGTCACAAAACTCGTCACCCTCTGTTATTTCGAATTCTGCGCTTTATAGGTTGGTTTTCTGGAAATGTGTTCAACATAAGATTTATAGCACTCTGTGTTATCTTAGATTCGATATCAAATTCGTAATTTTCTGATGAAAACGAGGGAGATATGATTTTTATCGTAAAACCGCACAAGCTGTGAAATTTTTGTGTCACAAAACTCATCACCCTCTGTTATTTTTTTGCGACTTATAGGTTAGTTTTCTGGAAATGTGTTCAACATACAATTTATAGCACTCCGTGTTATCTTTGATTCAATAGTAAATTCGTAATTTTCTATTACGAAACGAGGGAGATATGATTTTTTTATCGTAAAACCATACAAGCTGTGAAATTTCTATGTCACAAAACCAGTCACCCTATGTTATTTCGAATTTTGCGACTTATAGGTTAGTTTTCTGGAAATGTTTTCAACATACAATTTGTAGTACTCTATGTTATCTTCGATTCTATAGCCAATTCGTAATTTTTTGATAAGAAAGGAGGGAGCTATGATTTTTATCATAAACTCGCTCAAGCTGTGAAAATTTGTGCATGTTTTTCACGTTTTCTCAAGTTGCGAGGTTAGGCTCGGCCAAGGAGGGCTAAAACAGGCCATGGTGTGGTCCAAGAAGGTCCAGAGGTGGACTAGGAAAAGTTGGTTCAGGTCTGGTCCCTGTTGGTTTGGTCTAGGGTCGAGAATTCAAGGGTTTAGTGCACTAGGGTTCGGCTCACTTTGGTGCAGAAAAATCCAGCAACTTTCAGGTGATGTTCGAAGGTCTTAAGTGGGCTGGTCTAGGTGATTTAAGGTCTGGTAGGGTATGGTTGAGGCATGATTTAAATTTGGAGAGATTTGGTTAAGTTTCGGGTTGATTCGGGTTAAAACCGGGACCCCGGTCCAAGTTTTAAAATGAATCGTTTAATTTTTTATTCAGGCTTGAGTTTACGTCTAAGAAATACTTTAAATATGTTTTGAGTAGTTTAAGGAGTTTGGCAAGCTTCGGGTCAAAATTTTGAGGTCCAGCGGTAAAATGGTCATTTTGGGTTTCCAGGGGTAAAATAGTCATTTTGCACCCGAGTAGAGTACTTAGTCCGGACAGCGCCCTGAGCACAAATTTATCATGTTTTTAATGTTTATGTATTATGTATATGATTTTTATGAAATTATGAAAATACGTTACATGCTTGATTTTGAAGAAAATTTGCGTATATGGATGATTTTGATAAGTGATGAAAATGATGATGTTTTTGAAGGATGAGAGTTGGTTGTGACTGACGATATATGTATACGATGATATGATTGGAGATATCGTGAGAGAAAAGGCCCTAGAAGGAGCCCTTTTACTGGAGAAGGCCTCAAAGAGAGCCTGACGATCGTATTTTCATTGACATGATATGATGATATGATAGACCAAGACTCAGTTGACGAGTGAGAATGTCGTTGATGTCCCCGCCGCCCGGCACTGTGGTTATACATAGATAGATACATCAAATAGAGCTGATACGAAAGACACAACTAATGAATTGAATTCGATTAAAGAATATGTATACATATATGATGAGACATGTTTTGACACGTTATGCTATTCTATGACATGTTTACGTTATTTTTTTAAGATCATGAAATTTATGTTTATTACAGTATTTTTCATTGTTGCATATTATGTATATGTATTTGTTTTAATGTTACAGGTGTATTGAGTATTTAGACTCACTAGGTACGAATGATACATGTGAGCATATCTATGAAGTGACTAGAGGTGTCGAAGACTAAGTAGGCTGAGCTGGGGGTGCACTGGATAACCCGAGGACCTTGCGTTCTTCCGTATATTATGTTTACGAGACATGGTTTTAAGAAATATGGTTAAATGTTTTGAATCTTGATTTACGTTGTTGATTTCATTTAAAGATTTAACTAAGTGCAGTTATTTTTATTCAAAGGTTGGATGACCTTTTAAAAGCTTGTTCAACTTATTTAAATATTTTTGAGCGTGTATATTTTTCGCCTTAGCTTTTTTTAAAAAAAATTCAATAGAATTTTAAAATGAGCAGATGTTTCAGGAATATCCCCGGTCTTCTTCCTCGTTCGAGCGCGAAATGCAATTTAAAATCATAATGCATGAAACTTTAAATAAACCATGAATTAAAACACAAATTCATGAAATAAACATGCATTAATTGCATTAAACTAATTTAATTAAAATCCATAAGAAATTGATAACTTGCATGTGTGTGGTTTACGTAGACCTTCAAATTTTCGGGACGTTACACAACGTGTAGAACGTGCACCGGAGAGACGGGGAAGATATCCTTTGAAAAACCTTGAGCATTATTCGAAGGTGCTGCTGTATTTTTTCGAGGGGGAGCTGCTGCTGTATATGGAGGAGGCGGCCAAGTGAAGGGTAGAGTGTTTAGCGTTTTGAAGGTAGGTTTTAATAAAACAATTAGTGTATAATGGGCCTTCAATTAAAATAATGAAGTATAGTAGAATTTTGGGCCCATTATGCATTAAATAATCCCATTAAGCCCAAAAAAACACTCTCGAGAAATATATCGTTTAGGTACCTTTTGAAAATATTGTCCGATCTCTCAAAAAGTCATGCGATTTGATAAAATTTGCGTACTAGCTTAAAATATGACGCGATGAGTAAAAATAATCTACAAAAGTCCATTTCGAAAATCACCCTGATTTACATCATATATTAAATAATTAAAATAAATCTTTAATAAAAATATTTTTCCTATTTATCCCCGATCTCTGTTCCTCGTTCGAACGCAAAAAACTGCTAAAATCTCTTATGCATGAAACTTTAATAAACCATGAAATAAAACACATATTCGTGTTAAAATCATACATTTTATGCATTTAAATAATTTAATTAAAATATATAAGAAATTGAAACTTGAATGCATGTTGTTCACGCGGTTTTTCAAATTTTCGGGACGTTACAAATTGTCTCTGTTGGAAGAGCGATCGAACTGTGGTACTTGAGCTGCTATAAAGTTTAAAATATTTAAGTTGTATTATTTAGTAAAGTAACAAGCGCTCAATCCTACATCTTTTAAAATTCATGCTCTAATTATTCATTTCTGAATGTGAGGGAGTGTGTTAGATGTCTCACGTTGGATGGATTAAGTTTTTGGTAGTTGTATATATGGAATTGGATAATTCTCTCCATTTGAGCTAGTTTTTGGGATATAGTTATGTCTAAATCTCAATCTTAACAAATAGATTAAGTTCGTGGGAGTTATATATAAACTTAGACAATCTTCTTCACATGAGCTAGTTTTTGGGATAGAATTAAGCCTGACTCTAAATCTTAAAATGGTACATAACTCATGCTCACCATTATATGTTGGAACATCATATGAGCCATCTACTAACATAAATTTTGACGCTATAGTTGTTCAATTCTTAGCATGAGAGGTTTGTGTTAGATATCTCAAATAAGATGTATTAAGTTATTGAGAGTTGTATATTTGGATTTGAGCAAACTTCCACCTTTTAGCTAGCTTTAGGGTGAAATTTGACTCAAGTCTCGATCTTAAGATGTATTAATAAAATATTAAAGCTCTCGAGCGACTCATGAATATCGAACACAATAATTTGAGATCGATTTCGACTCAAAAAACCTTCGAACATGTACGACTCGAATTCAAGAATTTTGAATATGAAATAAAGTTTTCCAAGCCGACTTGATTTACATCTCTAGACAAGGAAAGAAAATATACAGTGTAGACTTACTCTCTCTATGGCAAATATCAATTCAAATCATTAATTCACCATATTCTGATCTTGTACAGTAGAACTTTAAAAATTTATTCATATTTGACTCGATTCAGTTTTTTTATATCCCTATCTTTGTTTATGACTTTTTCCATGTAGTTCTGCACGACAAGGCTTTTAACGAGACAATTAATTTAATTGAGGTTTTTCCTATGACGGTTACAACAAAGTACATCAAAATAGAGTAATTATAATGAGATTGTATATTTTAGAAGTGTTTTAAAAAGCGTAGATTACACTCGAATAGTAAGAAAAAATGTTATTCTTTGTGGACAAGTGTGAAAATACAGTCAATTTTTTGGTTGACCATATTAAGCGTGTAAATAACACAATTTTTTAGATACAAATCTAAATTAATTTTTTTAAATAAAATCTATCTTTTAAATTTTTAAGGGTCCTATCCCTCAGTAGAGGCTCCTCAGAGGCCGGGAGAGCACCCGGTGTGCCCGAATTGCAACCGCCAGCATCCGGGACAGTGTTTATGGAAATCGGGCAAGTGCTTCAAATGCGGAGCCAACGATCATATGCTGAGAGACTTCCCGCAGTGGAGGCAGCCGACCCAGGGTAGAGTGTTCGCCATGCAAATAGAGGAGGCGAATCCAGTCACGACCTTGTTGACTGGCAACTTATTTAATTCAGCACCGCATTATTTTTGCTATGCATGTTTCGAATTTTATTTGGGATTATTAGTGCGCTAGTTAGTATTGTTGGGTGATTTGCGTAGAGATTTTTCTGCTATGCTTGAGGTTAAGATTAGAATTTTGGGATATAAGTTTTTGTGTTGTACCAACATCTCTCAGGCAATATTTTCATAAAGAGAGTAGCCACGAAGGCCTTGATAGATTCAGAGGCCACTCACTCTTTTATTTCGGAGACGTTTGCTAATCATCTGGACGTCAATTCTATTGGACTCGACATGAGTTATTCAGTGACAGTTCCATCAGGGGAAGAATTGTCAGCTACTAGCGTGGTCAGAGACATCGATCTTGAACTGCAAGGCCACCTAGTGTATGCCGATCTAATTGTGTTTCCAATGCCAGAATTTGATATTATCTTGGGAATGGACTAGCTGACAAAGAACATAGTTCTCATTGATTTCCAGAAAAGATCAGTGTTGGTAAGACATTTGGGCATGGAGCAGTTTCTCTTTAGCCAGATAGATGTAGGAGTTTCCCTCGCATGATCTCTTGTATGCAGGCACATAGAATTATTCATAAGGGTTGTCAGGCTTTCTTGGCCAACATTGTTTCCGCACCTGACGTACCCACTCCAGTCGATATCTGGTGTACTGATTGTCAGATATTTTCCTGACATCTTTCCAGACGACGTCACAGGCCTTCCACCAGAGAGAGAGGAGGAGTTCGCCATCGACCTTATGCCAGGCACTGTGCCAATTTCAAAGGCACCATACTGTTTAGCTCCAGCTGAGATGTTAGAACTCAAGCAGCAGATTCAGGAGCTCTTGGATAAGGAATTCATCCGCCCTAGTTTCTCACCATGGGGCGCACCAGTACTCTTCGTAAAGAAGAAAGATGAGAGCATGAGGTTGTGTATCGATTATCGAGAACTAAACAAGGTAACGATCAAGAAAAATACCCACTACCAAGGATCGAGGACTTGTTCGATCAGTTGCAGGGAGCCACTATGTTCTCTAAGATAGATCTACGATCTGGGTATCATCAGCTGAAGGTAAAGGATGCAGATGTTCATAAGGCAGCCTTCAGAACCAGGTATGGGCACTACGAGTTCTTAGTAATGCCATTTGGACTGACGAATGCTCCAGAGATATTTATGGACCTCGTGAATCGAGTATTTCAGTCCTGCCTAGATCAGTTCGTCATAGTATTCATTGACGACATTCTTACCTACTCGAAAAGCCAAGAGAAGCATCGTCAGCATTTGGGTACAGTTTTGCAAGTCTTGCAGAGTCGCAAGTTGTATGCAAAATTCAGTAAGTGTGAATTTTAGTTGGAGAAAGTAGCGTTTTTGGGTCATATAATATCCAGAAGTGGTATTGAGGTGGATCCAGCTAAGGTGGCAATGGTTAAGGAATGAGTTGAGCCGAAGAATGCGTCAGAGATCCGCAGTTTCCTAGGCTTAGTAGGCTACTACAAGAAATTTATTCAGGGATTTTCTTCAATTGCAGTGCCACTCACTTCATTGACTAAGAAGAATGCTAAATTCATATGTAGTGGAGAGTGCCAGAAGAGCTTTGATACGTTGAAGCAAGCTCTTATTTCAGCGCCAGTGTTAGCCATGTCAATAGGGCAAGGCAATTTCGTATTGTACACTGATGCATCTAAGCTCGGGTTAAGCGCAGTGTTGATGCAGCATGGTCGGGTCATAGCTTATGCCTCTAGACAGTTGAAAGTGCATGAGAAGAATTATCCGACTCATGATCTTGAGTTAGCCGTCGTTGTCTTTGCATTGAAGATATGGAGACATTACTTGTACGACGAGAAATACCAGATATTTACTGATCACAAGAGTCTCATGTATTTCTTCACGCAGAAAGAGCTGAATATGAGACAAAGACAGGTGGTTAGAGTTAGTGAAAGACTACGATTGTGAGATTAGCTACCATCCGGGGAAAGCTAATGTTGCGGTAGATGCTTTGAGCAGATTGCAGTCGTAGCACAGCTGTCAATACAGAGATCTCTGCAGTCATAGATTCAGAGATTTGGGTTAGAGGTTTATCCTAAGGGCAGAGCTCCTAAGCTGTCTAATCTGACAGTCCAGTCTTCTTTGTTTGACCGAATCCGTAGAGGTCAACCTTCAGATGAGCAGTTGCAGAAATGGAGACTGAAGGATAAAGCCAAGGGCAGTGTTCTCTACGCGGTGTCCGATGGTATTGTGAGGCACAGAGGAAGAATGTGGGTGCTGAGTGTTGATTCAATCAGAGATGATATTCTGACAGAGGCACACACATTTCCGTATTCCATTCATCCAGGAGGCACCAAGATATACAAGGATTTGCAGATTCTGTATTGGTGGCCAGGTATGAAGAGAGACATCCACCAATTTGTGTCTGAATGTATCACTTGTCAGCAGGTGAAGACAGAGCATCAGAGGCCAGCAGAGATGCTTAAGCCACTCCCTATCCCCAAGTGGAAGGGGGAGAATATCACCATGGACTTCGTTGTTGGTTTGCCGAGGTCAGTCAGAGGATCCAATGCTATTTGGGTTATAGTTGATCGACTTACTAAGTCGGCACACTTCTTGCCAGTGAAGACGACTTTCTCCATGACGCAGTATGCGGAGCTCTATATCAGAGAGATAGTTCGATTGCACGGGATCCCAGTTACTATAGTGTCTGACAGGGACCCGAGGTTTACATCATCCTTCTGGAAGAGTTTGCACGCAGCCATGGGGATGAAGTTGCTATTCAGTAAAGCTTTCCACCCTCAGACAGATGGCCAGTCTAAGCGAGTGATTCAGATTTTGGAGGATTTGTTGAGAGCTTGTATGATTGATTTCCATGGGAATTAGGAATCGAAGCTACCTCTTGTGGAGTTCACATACAACAACTTTTAATCATCTATAGGTATGGTTCCCTACGAGGCATTGTATGGGAGGAAGTGCAGATCGTTGATTCATTGGGATGAAGTCGGTGAGAGATCAGAACTTGGTCCAGAGATTGTTCAGCAGAATGCAGATGTGGTGGTCAAGATCCGAGACAGGATGAAGACCGCCCAGAGCCGTCAAAAGAGTTATGCTGACAAAAGAAGAAGGGATCTTGAATTTGCCGTAGGTGATCACGTTTTTGTAAAGCTAACACCTATGAAAGTGTGTGTTTTTGTGTGTATAGGTGTGTGTGTTGTGCTTTTACGTAGTTGGGTTGTAGATTAGGATATGGTTCTTTTATAAGTTACTTAGGATATTTATTAGGTGTTTTAGTTTAATTAAAACACTACTTATTAATTAAGTCCTTATAATTTAAATCACTAATTTAACTTTCCAACGTTTGAATTAAGATTCCTACAATTTTAAAATTCTACTCATGATTAAATACTATCTAATTTAATTATTTAAGTCATAAAATAATTATTAAAATATTTTATTTCGAGTGGAAGTATTTAAATTCTTTATTTTCGAATTTTTCTAATCAAAATGCTTGGTGTTTCTATTATACTCGATAAATTAAATTTAACCCTAAAAAATGCTAAAATTTATAAATCCTTTAAAATACTATTTTTCATGACTTAAAATAAAATTATAATTTAAATTTTTAGCATCTTATTCGTCTCCGGTCTCCTTTCCCAGTTCGGTATCGAACATTCGTCTTAAAACTAAAACTCATGAAAATATCTTAAATATAATAAAATAAATATATAATTTTAAAATAATTTAAAACATACATGCATTCACCTAAATTATTAATTAAATAAAAATATTTCAATCATGCATGAGGTTTACGTGTACTAATGTTTGGACACTACATACATAAATAGAGGAATTAATGCTATTGACATAATCTTGCGGTGCTTCAATTTCATTTATAATCTTGTGGTGCTTTCATTTCAACTCAACATCACCTATACCCATTTCACTGTAATCTTGTGGTGCTTCCATTTCAACCATGCTCATTTCATTGTTTTATATGTAAGCCACTTACTTTACTTATGTTGCAACTCGTTTGATTGTGGCCAAACTCATCACATCTCTTATATACGTTGTTTTGTTCCACACTTTTCAACTTTATTTGCCTTGAAACTGGTACTTCCGCAAGTTGTTTTCTCAATTTAGCTGGCCTACTAACTCTTTCAATACTCCCATCTTTGTACATTTTTCTCTTGTTATTTGTTTCCATTGAATTATTGTAATACAATTTAATTGTAACAAGAGTAGGTTTCGCATCCAGCCTAAAACACAAAGAATATTATTAAAACAAGTACTTCGTTTAGCCGTAAACAACTTCCACTTACAGCAAATGCAATATCTACTAATAAGCTGAAATTTAAAAAAATTGGCTGAAATGGACAACTAAAAAATCAGTGAATGCTAAAGGGAGAGATTTTCCGACTTAAATGGACAATTTTTAAAAAATCACAGCTATGCTTTTGTATTAAAAAAATGTAATTCTAGCTGAAATGAACAAATATTCCGAACTATTAAAAAAATAATGCCAAAACAATCCTCAATGAAAAAATAGTATAACAAAATAGAAAAAGTTTGGACATGGTATGGAGATATTGAAACTCCAGTCCTGTGATTTCGTAGTCAAAGAACGTGAGCCTTGAAACTCCAATGTTACGAGTGGAAATTATTTCGAGAAAATCGCGGCCATCGTTCATTCAAGTATAATCGTTTGTAACAACAAATTAATCAAATATAACGAGCTTACTTCATTGAAAAAGATGTAATTCTTCGATTTCGCTGTCGTGTCTCCAATCAATTGGCATTTCTTCGTCTGATTTGAGAGAATTTGGGATTACAGTTTTATTTGGGGAGAATGAAATCATGAGTAGTAGTGTCTCGAATTAGTTGAAAATAAAAATGGGTCATATGAGACGCACATGCCTGGATCAACGTTAATTTTAACGTGATGATAACTGATAGGGACGAATTTGGAAAGATATCAGAAACTTGAGGGATTAATTACGAGGTCGACAATAGAGAGGATTAAAATGGAAAAAGGCAGCAAACAATAAGGATGAAATTGGTATTTTCTCATATTTCCTCCTATAAACCTATCTTTAGTTCCAAAAAACAAAGAAAACTAAGGCCTTATTTTTCATTAAAAAAAAGAAAAAAAAGGTAGGTCTTATCCTCATCTCTGTTGCGGAATCTTTGGCTGCTATGATGGAATCAGCGGTATCTTTCTCTGCTACCAAATTGTTTTCCCACTCCTCTCTTCAACTTCACGCTCGCATCTGCTTCCCTTTCCTCTCCTCTTCGTCCCCATTTCACCGTGGGTTCATTTTCATCCCCAGATTTCGAGGCCAACCCACCCGCCAAATATGTGCCTCCATCACTGCCAAGCCTTCGTCAGAGCTCCGAAGGAATCCCGAAAGCTCCGAGCCTGATCACAAGCTCAGCGCCCTTCGCGAACTCTTTTCCAGGCCTAACATCAACATAGACGCCTATATCATTCCTTCCCAGGATGCTCATCAGGTACATGGCAACTTGGAGTTTTTTATCACGAGAAATTGAATTTAACTCTCGTATCGGTGGACAATTGGGACATTTGTGGATGCATCATCCGTCTTTGTTCTTGGTTATTTAGGTGCTACTTTTCTTTGTTTTTGCTTATAGTCTGTAGTGTTACTCAAGGTAGCATGCATTTCGTTGTTTGAAACTGAACATTTCGTTGAATTCTCGTAAACATTAGTGTAATCGTGGTTGCAGTTGGATTTTCTTACATCGAATTTCTTAATTTCAGAGCGAGTTTATTGCGGAATGTTATGCGAGGAGATCATACATATCAGGTTTTACTGGTAGCGCAGGCACGGCTATTGTAACGAAAGATAAAGCAGCTCTTTGGACTGATGGACGTTACTTTCTTCAGGTTTGGCATGTGCATGGCTAGATCATCTCTTCCAGTTATATGTCAGGGACTCTGGAATATGATTTAATTTTGATGAATTTTATGGGATTTGCCTATATCTATGTTATTACCTCCGCTTTTTGTTAACAGGCTGAGCAGCAGTTAACTTCAGGCTGGATTCTTATGAGAGCTGGTAATCTTGGAGTACCCACGACAAGTGAGTGGCTTAATAATGTCCTGGTTCCTGGTTGCAGAATTGGTATTGATCCTGTGAGTAATATCTTTTGTTGCGTTCAGTATTGTAGCAAATGATCTTCATTCATTTTTCCCCCTAATAGCACTTAAACTGGTTCACTCAAAGTTCGTGAATATATCTCTGTCAAGTAGTGGTGATTTTGGTCCTGTTTCCCCTTGTGCCATGGCCTTCACCAAATCCAGAAAATGTGCTTAAGTTATTCAGAAAATTTAAGCAGCTATCCACACAAAAATTATTTATACCTTCAGTGAACGATGTTAGCTAGCAAAGGGAATAAGATATTTTTTTATATTTGTGAAAATTGTTTTTTTAAAAGTTTGAATAGAAAATATATTTGTCTGGTTACTGAACTAAAACTCATTCCAGCATCTTTATTAATAGTATTCCTACCAGCTGGCATTGCCATTTCGGTAATCATTTTCTTGTATGTGTTCATGACTCTTCCCTCTTTTGTTTTCTTGATCACATAGAGTGTCGATCTCTGTTTTGTTATTTCTTCAACTGCATCCATCTAATCCCGCCTTTTGTTTTTGTGAAGAGTGCAGTTCCTGTTTTCTTCAAATGCTGCTGATGAACTGAAGGAAGCCGTATCTGAAAAGAATCATGAGTTGGTCTACTTATATGATATCAATCTTGTGGATGAGATATGGAAACCATCCAGACCAAAGCCACCAAAGAAACATATCAGAGTGCATGACCTGAAATATGCTGGTCTAGATGTGTCCTCTAAGCTGTCTTCTTTGCGAGCAGAATTAAATGATGCTGGTTCATCTGCAATTGTTATCTCAATGCTGGATGAGATAGCATGGCTGTTGAACTTGGTAGATAGCTAACCTGCTTTCTTGAATCTTTCGTCGTCTGGTTGATGAAAATAAATTCCTGCTTTCTTTGCCCCATAAAAAGGGGAAAAAAGTCCTGTCCTTAATAGTGTGATAAATCTCTTCATGTTTCCGATAAGTTAGCCTAGAAAAATATTGAAACATAATAACAGAATGGAATGTTTTGTTGTGTATGTCAAATCATGTTGTGGGTCCTACATTTGAGAAATACCATCAGGATCCCATAAATAGGCAGGGAGTTGTGTAGGTCGAGATTTGATTATGAGGGGATCAGGTTCAGGTGTAGTTCCATGCAGGTAAGAAAATATTTATTTCCAAGTATATTCCTTACTAAATAAAAAAAAAGCTTCCATTGAATTATATTTGTTTCACGTCAGGCTTTTTTGAAACTAAAATGTAAGAGTGAAGAACTTTATTAACTTTTTATTTTATAATTTTGTCAAGTAGATTCCATTTTAGGAGACTCTAACCTGTTTTAAAATTCTCTTTGGTTAATTAATTATATCATCAAAATTCATTTTAGTGATTTGAGGATATATTAAAATTGAATCTTGATTATTTTTGGTGCAACGTATATGTATAAAGACTTTTCCTTGTGCTTTTCTTCCGATGAAGACGCCAGTGATTTTGTGAGAAATTAATGGAGGTTCTTACTATTGTCTCCTTCCCATGATTGACATATAACTTTTGTTAACAGAGAGGTAGTGATGTGCCACATTCACCAGTCATGTATGCCTATTTGGTTGTGGAGATTGATGAAGCAAAATTATTTACCGATGATGCGAAAATTACCCCAGAAGTGATGAAATATTTGAAGAATTCCGGAATAGAGTTGAGACCATATGAATCCATTCTTGCAGAAGTAGAAAGGTATTTCAGAAGCATCAAGTGCACATTGAAGTGAACTCTATCCTGCTACATTCATTTGTTGACTTTCAGGGTTGGGAGATTTTTAGAGTCATATAGATGGTTTACTGAAACAAAAAATTGCAAGAAACTCGAGGAGGGGTAGAATATTCTGGGTTGTGTTGATCCATGGCTTACGTTGGTCCGTTTGGGTGGTGAGGAAAATGAGGATTTTTGAAAACTTAGAAAACTCACTTCAAGAGTGCTGGGATGAAATTAAATTTAGAGTCTCTTGTTGGAGTTTGAAGAATGTGGAGTTTAAATCGTTCTCGGTTTCAGATATGTATAGAAATCCTAGTCTAATATTATGTTAAGTTGAATCCGGGTCTTACTTCATCAGGCGTGGACCTCTGGTCTGCTTTATGTATCTAAAATGTTTTATTAATATAATATTGTTTACTATCCAAAAAAAGAAATTTGAAGAAACTCACATGACTGAGTATAGTCATCACAAAAAGCAGCATCAACAAAAATTGAAGGACTTAAGTGTTGGTTATGAGGTTGTGTCTGAAAAAGAGTAAAATTAACCCCATCACTTTAACAAATTTGATCTTATCATCAGAGCATGAACTGGATGAAGGTGCAACTCTGCTTAAATTTAACAGAAACAATAAATCATACTTGCCGTGTTTTAGCTACATGGACCTTTTGTTTCTGTTTCATCATGCATCATCTCCAAACTTGATCCATCAATATGACAATACATAAGTTGTTTTTAATTACCATATCAGTGCAAACTTTTTTTTGATCGGAAACTATGATTTTATTATAATAATAGTTAGAATTACAAAGCTAGTGGATGAGCGATCCACAAGACACCACAACAATCAGTAAACTGCAATCTCTTTAGTAACAAATAAAACTTCAATCCCTAACTAGGTCCGATATGAGCATATGCTGAAACTGTGGTATGTTAATCGTCCAACTCGCTACTCTGAATTTGATCTTTTCCCATAAATCCTTCCACGAGTCCTCTTTGTCAGTAAAAATTCTACTGTTGCACTTCATCCATGTGGACCAAAAAATACAATGAACAATGATGGAACCAAAAATTCCTAAGGCCATATCAATGCAAACTAGTTTCCATTCTAATCCAAACACCTTTACAAAACCATACATATAGTAGCCTTAGTTGATGCTATTGTCTGCGATTTATCTTTGATTTACATTGCATCAGATGACCTATTAATGCAATCACTTCAAACTCCACTTGTTCTTTTTTGCTACAAATTCTTCTGTTAGCTACTCTTTCTGCATTCTTGTGATAAGCGGAAGCTTGTGTTCTCTCCTGGTTGACCTCTATATGCATCTTATCAATTCTAGCTTCAACGCATAGAAGGTGATGAGCACATGGATTTGTATATCACTTTCAACACCTCTTATACTGAGTCTTGTGAAGGCATCGGTTGCTATTCCAACGCTTCTACCTATTCAATTACCAAGAAGAATATCTTCTTCTGTTGGTTGACATTCATATATATATATATATATATATATATATATATATTCTATTTCCATGGATGGGTGAGAGTTGTCATTAAGGTACCAAACCTTTTTGTCAATGTGTTGGGAAAGATCACTCTGCCATCCCTATGATAACTTTACTCATTCTGTTGGCATTGAAGCAGTCTTTTGTAATTTCCTTTTCACCATAAAGTTATTATGTCATTCATGGAATGTGATATTCGTTCAGAGCACTTGTTTACTAGATTTTCATAACCAATTAACTTCAGCGTAACTTTCTTGAAGTTTGGCTGCAAAAGGGGCAAGCCTTTGGTTGGACTCATCATCTGTTAGTGCTGCTATCACTGACACGTACAAAAGCTCATGCAATAAATACATGGGCACTGCTGGAGTTGCTAGTAAAAACAAAAGGGTCTTACCAAATGGAATAGAAGACCTATCCTATGGATCCACTGCCGTATACAAGAGCTCTCCTGTTTCTCTGGCTAAAGCTATCAAGAATGAAGCTGAATTACAAGGGATGTGTGGCTCTCATCTAAGGTAACACCACCTCTTTGAAAGGATGTACTTCATGCAGAGAACAATTAATGAAACTCTACTTTTGCAAATGTGACTTGGCTCGAATCACCATCCTTTTTTTACATCATTTTTGGTTGATTTAATTGAATATGTTGCAAGTGTCTATGTGGTTTTTGCTTAGCATTAGATACAATTAATAGTAGTGATTAATGAACTAACTTGTGAATTTTATTAGGAGTATTTAAGTGAGATTAATGTTTTGCAGGGATGCAGCTGCTCTTGCACAATTTTGGACTTGGTTGGAGAATGAAATCAGCAATGGTGCTATTTTGACAGAAGTAGACGCCGTGGACAAACTTCTCGAATTCCGGTCTAGGCAAGATGGCTTTGTTGATACAAGCTTCGACACAATAAGTGGTAAATCGGCTTGCCACGTTATTGAACTTGATCTTTTCTACTTTTTGTTATTTTTTCCTTTTTGCTAAAAAAAAGTTTACTGATCACCCCAGTCGCTAGAATCCACTACTTTAATTGATTTTAGGGTTTATTTGGATTGAGTCACTTGAAATTCATTATTTTGAATACATTTTCATTGTTTAGATAACTTAAACAAATGAAATTTAGATCCACCTGCTGCTTATTTACAATATAATTGGAGTTCACAATGATTTTCAAATCCACATAATATTGGGGTCATTTTAAATCCATTGTAATTAGAATAATTATTGTGTAAAAAAGCATGAGATGAATTTTTATTTCCTTTGTTTAAGTTATATAAACAATGTAAATACATTTCAAATGACTTAATCCAAATGCATTATTGGAGAACAGGATGTGGATGCGCCCTAATCCATCAAAATCACTTTTCCTTAAATTTTATTATGTCAAGCCAGGTGCCAATACAATTTACATTATCAAGTACCGCATTGAATGTTGTTCAATGACATCTCTTTAGATAGGGTCTTTCATTTGATGATGCAAGATACAATAGCTCTCCCAGCATCCAATAAAAAATTTGATTGACTTATAGATACCCAATTTTGTCTAAACTACAATTTACAAAACTGAGGCCTTAACACTGTTTATACAATATTTTCTTCTAAAATGAGCTAGAGGAGGGGCCAAGACTGGAAAAAATTGCCAGCATTCGACTCCCAAATCTAGTCTAAGGTCCTCATCGGTTTAAAATAACTTGCAAAAATGGGAGCTGACAACTCAACAAGTAATCAGAAAATCCATCCAGGCTAAAAACAGTAGAGAAATGAATGGCACGATGCCATCGAGCACGATAATTACAAGAAAATAGCATGTGTAAATCTCATTAGATCATAACATTTCAAACACATACATGTTCAACACATTCTTAACCATAAGAATAAATTCCTTTTGAATGTTTTATAAACCTGTCGTGAAGTATGAACAGAAGTCTATTTATAACCGATAAGACCAACCAAAGATATATACTACTATTGTGTAGTTTCTTGCTGTAAAGCTGATGGGTTTGTCTCAGGAACTCAACCCACAGATACAAAGAAAACTATAATTTCATTAATTAAAAGAGAAATATACATAAGAAACGATCAATTCTTACAAGGAGAGTGACCCCTAGAGCAGAAAATATTTTTAGAGAATAAATTTCTCTCCCTAGCAAGGCTAGCAACAACCATAACAAAATACACATCTATATCCAAATGACTACTCCTTGCCCACGCACAAAATTACTAACCCCACCCCATTTAATTCTAATACATGTACATTATGTATAGTTCCTATTTGAATCCAGCCATTATCACTACTACCCATGAAACACCGTAACAGTTTGTCACTTGTCTGATGAATACAACATTATTTATGGTCTTTTAAGGTTCAATTATGGCAACCTATCATAAAAATGAATGTTTGAAAAGGCGTACCAATTTCCAGGGTTCTGCATCACTAATGACCGCATAAATCTAATAAATTTCCTTACACTAGCTTAGCTGGTTCAGTTTTGTACTTGGTAAGCTTGTTGCTGTAAATGAGTAAAAATCAGTAATTGTATTCATTTCAATGATTATGTGCATCATTTATAGATACAAATCAGATTCTATAGATAAAGAGATAGAAAATCATATCCTCCTAATTTACAAATACAAATATATGTTATCTTATCAAATAAACTTATTCTAATATACACTTCCCCTCAAGCTTGGAAGTAGATGTTGATGAGACCAAGCTTGCCAACCAAGAATTCACGAGTCTGTTCTGATAGTCCTTTGGTGAGTAAGTCAGCCAATTGATGAGAGGAATAAACATATTCAACACTGAGAGTACCCTCTTTTATCATGTTTTTTATGAAATGACGATCGACTTCAACATCTTTTGTCATGTCATGATGAACAGGGTTGTGCACAATACTGATAATTGACTCGTTGTCACAAAAATTACATAGGGTCTTCAAACTTGAATTTTTGTTTCTCATGATTCTCCTTATCCAAACGAGTTCACAAACTCCATATGCCACTGCTCTATATGCTGCAACCAGGGATTGTATTTTGTTGCACCAAATGACCAAATTTTCTCACACGATTGTACAATACCCAGATGTAAACTTCCTATCAGATATATATCAAGCCCAATCTTCATTTGTGAATGGGTGTACTTGTCGATCATCATGTTTTGCAAATAATAAGCTTTTTACTAGAGTTTTTTTCATGTATTTCAAAATTCTGTATGCAGCATCGAGGTGGCCTTGACGTGGTGAGTGCATGTATTGAAGGCAATATATGGGCGTGTGTGGGAGAGATAAATGAATTTTCTGACAAGTCGCTGTTATTGTTCCTTTGTCCACGGTTTTCCGTTCAAACATCTTACCTTTGTTTCCTAGCTCGATAGATGTATTGCTAGGTTTGTATCTTAGCATTCTAGTCTCATCCAAGAGATTCAATGTGTACTTTCGTTGCGAAATAGGTATCCCTTCCCCTGGCAATTTCCATTCCCAAAAAATATTTGAGTGTTCCAAGATCTTTAACCTCAAATTCTCTTGCCATCATGAGTTTTATATTTGCCATTTCTATACAGTCATCGCCATTAACAATAATGTCTAAAACATACACTGTCAAAATTGTAATTTTGTTGTTCTCAGAGTGTTTGATGAAGAGAATATTATCTTCTTGCTGCCGAAAATATCCAAATGTTTTAAGTACCTTGGAGAATCTGCCAAATCACCCGTGGGGGGATTGTTTTAGCCCATACATGGGCTTGTGAAACTTGCATACTATTTGATTCCCCAATTGTTCTTCAAATCATTGAGGTTGACACATATGCACTTCCTCTTTAAGTTCACCATTTAGGAAGTCATTCTTTATATCGAGTTGATATAATGGCCAATCTAGATTTGCTTTTAATGATAGAAGAATTCGAATAGTGTTAGGTTTAGCAACAAGAGCGAAGTGTAGTCAATGCCATGGGTGCCATGGGTTTGAGTAAAGCCCTTGGTTACAAGATGAGCCTTGTATCGTTCAATTGAACCATCAACCTTATAGTTTACCGTGAATATCCATTTGCATCCCACCGTATTTTTTCCTTGTGGTAGTTTCACCAAACTCCAGGTATTATTTTCTTTAGTGCACGCATTTCCTCAAGAATTGATGTTTTCCATTCAGGGACAATAATAGCATCTTGAACAGTCCTGGGAACTTTATACTAGACAAACTCGTGGTGAACACACAAAATGATGATGATGATAAGTTTGAGTAAGGGACAATTTAAGATATGATGTTGGGTAGAAGTCTTTATACCTTTTCTACCATCTTAGGTATATTTATATCGAAGGTAGTACCTGACTGAGAACCTACTATCGGTTCTTCTTCTTGACTGTGGTTAGATTCACAGTGGTCTTTTTATCTTGAGGCTTCCGTCTTAAGTAGACTTGCAACTCTTGTAGTGGTATTGATTCTCTCCCTGCTTCTGACCCTGAGGTATGTTCTGGAGTATTGGATGTTTGGATTAACTGGTTTTGGATTTGTCTTGGTAAAAGTAAGATGAACAGGATCAGATGTGGGAAAAAGTAGATTGTCCCAACAAGCTTCATTCACATTCAGGGTCGCTAGTTGGACGACAAAGTTGACAGAATTTAACCATTTACTTGCCTCAGACATAGTGAGGTATTAGAAATTTCTATGTTATTAACGAAAGTGTAGTAGTTTTCCTTGTGGCTTTTGCGAATTTCTCATCCACCTACTTGTGCTTTGTTTTTCTGTTCTAATAAAATTTCCTTTCTAATAATAATAATAATAATAAAAAGCTTCATTCACATTCTCTTCTTAAATCAAAGTGGAAGAGAAGTGGGGTGTTTTCAAGGAAATGACATCCCCAGAGAAATAATTTTCTTATTTTTGGGCAGCAGCACCGATAACCCTTCTGAGTATGAGAGTAACTGAGAAAGATAGTTTTGATGGCTCGGAGATCTAGTTTGCTTCGGTTGTGATTATGAATATGGACAATGGATGTGCAACCAAAGCATTTGATGGGAAGTTTACGTGTTTGAGATAGGTGCGGATATGTTTGGATGAGAATTGATAACGGTGTTGCAAAATTTAGAGGTTGGCTTGGTAAGCGATTGATAAGGTAAACAGCAGTAAGGACATCGTCTCCCCAGAAATACTCGGGGACACTCTTTGTGAACATTAGGGCTCTGGTAACCACTAATAGATGACGGTTTTTTCTTTCGGAGACCCCATTTTGTTGTGGACTGTAAGAAAGAATAGAAACTAAGCTAGATTATTCACATCACTTGCTTTTCAAAAGGAAAAATACTCGATAAAATCGGACACAAATTACTTTGATGGATGATCCCATGTTTTAAAAAATAGTCACCCAGAATGATATTGAAGTATTCTTTACCATTCTCTGTGCAAAGGGATTGGATATTTGCATGAAACTGTGTGGAAAGACCTTAAGACGGAGCATATAGTAAAGGCCATTTTGAATCCTAGCACTACCAATTAACCTCCCTGATAGTAGGTCTTGAAATTGACACGACTTTGAGTCCTTTTCGAACAGTCGCTTCTCTGTCTTTCCCTTTTTTTAATATCATTTGGAAAACTCCGGTTCCAACCAAGATTCAGGTATTTCGTGGATGGCTGTTTTGGGAAAGTTACTGGCCTATGAAATGATATGAAAGAGATGACTTGCCGTGTGCTCTGTGCCCTAATTGGTGCTTGTTGTGTTGGCAGATGGAAACTCAAGACCACATGTTGATTAATTGTATTTTCACAAGTGGATTGTGGGCTAGGGCTTTGAAAGAATTGAGATTTGTTTGGGCTGTGCGAAAATTATTCGCTACGGATCTTGGACAACTTTTCGGTAAGAGAGAGACTTTTTTAGAGAGTGGTAGTTCATGACATTTGTTGATCGGTGTGGCTAGAGAGAAACAAAAGAATTTTTGGAGACATTGAAGACACGGGTGAATAGTATTGGAAAAAGATCAAGATTAAAATAACTACTTAGATTTGGTCTATAATATAGAATTTGAGAATTTTTCGATATCAGATTTACTTAGAGATTGTGCTTTTGTGTATTATTGATTTGGTTAGGATATTGTTTAGTATTTCGTCGAAAGTGGACTACTTTCTGTTCTTAAAACCTTTTAATATTTAATAAAATTTCGTCTCTTGTAAAAAAAAGAAATTGAAATGCACGATACAGGCACAAACTTAGCAACACATTTATTATCAATTGTGAACCTAATAACAGAAATTAGGTTGCAAGTTAAGGAAAGAACAAGCAGAACAAAATTTAGGGTAATATCCTTAGAAAGACGGATGCTACCAATACCAATGACTGGAGTGAATTACCCATTTGCAATTTTTACAATAGTTGGACTGAAATAATTAGTAAAGGCTCAAAATAAGTTTGGATTTGGTGTCATGTGGTCGGAAGCACTGGAATCAACAACCAAGAGCCAACACAATTGAGGAAAAGGCCGAGACAGCCATACCAGATTGGGTCATGTTGGAGGATTGAAGGACATTTGACGGAGGAATTGACAATACTGTTCAATCTACTCAAATTTCTCCTTGGTGAATGGTTTTGACGTGCAGTGTCCAGGAACATCCTGGATGGCTCGAGTCTGAAACACATGCGCATCAACTTTCTTTCGGGGCTGCCAGCACTTGTCTTTCGTATGACCCGGGTGCTTACAGTGATCACACACCGGTCGTTGGAACGTTCGTTTAGCAGTGGGTGGCATCTTGTGAGTTACAAAGGCAGAGATATCAGGGGAAGAACGTTGGGACGATGTATCATCAGAAAACATCACCTTTATGCTCAGTTTCCTCACGCCTAACATCAGCAAAGGCATCTTCAGATGAGGGAAATGGATCACGGGAAACCACTCGGCCACGAACATCATCAAGGTTGCAGTTGAGGCCAGCCAAAAAGTCGAAGACTCTTTCATTTTCGAGGGACTGCCGGACTTTGATAATGCTGTTGGAACACAGCGAGGAATCCTCAAGGAACAAGTCTAATTCCTGCCAAATATCCTGTAGATCAGAGAAATACTGAGTGACAAAATCATCCCCTTGCTTGACGTCCTTCAGTTTGTTCGAAGTTCAAAGAATTGAGATGAGTTTCCAAGATCTGAATACATTTTTCGAAATGCGTCGTATAGTTCTTTTGCAGTTTGTAACAAGTATCGCCTACTGATATTGGGCTCCATTGAATTGAAGAGCCAGGCAAGAACAAAGGAGTTTTCTGCCATCCAAGTGTTGTACATAGGATCAGACAGCTTTGGCGCGGGTAGTTCGCCATTGAGATAGCCAAGTTTTCGACGACCACATACTACAATCCTGATTGATTGAGACTGAAGATAATTCACCCATTTAATTTGTGGGTGGTAATCTGTAGAGATGAAAACTTGCTATCGGAAGAGAAGCCATGGAGCCAATAGATTTTTTCCTTATTGTTTCGTTGGAGATTGCAGAGGTAGTGGAAGATTCTGTCGACATAGTGCTGGAATTAGGCCGTCAAAGGATGGGAAACACGAGGAAGTGCTGTGGGAATTATAAATTGCAAAGTTGTTCATTTTATATTTTGTACACAATAACACCTTTGATTTCTGTCATTCCAATCTTCTACCATTTTGCCCTATCCAATACAAATACTTAAATATACCATAGATCATAAAATGGCCGAGAACCAAATAGTGGGGTTGTACAATTCCCCTGGGTAATTTAAAAGAAAAGTTAAGTCCTTCCCCTTTCCAAAAGATTTATGGATTCATAAGCTTGTAAATTTGTAAATGTAATCAAATTTTGGAATAGAAATGTGATATTTTCACTATATTTGTTGTGCTGCAAGCGTATTTACTCTCTCTTTATCAGAAACCTGAATACTCGGAGGAAATATGTAACACATTTTTCATTAGTGTACTCCTTTAAACTCCAGGTAACAATCTATAATATTAGGGATGTTGGATATCCATGAGTTGCATTATGAACATTAAGCATACCATCTCTACTTGTATATTTTTCATTTTGAATCATACTAGGTTATCTCTTTACCAAATTAGTCTCACGTTGTCAGATTGTTCTCCACAGCGTCTGGTGCAAATGGTGCTATCATACATTACAAACCAGAGCCAAACAGTTGCAGTACAATAGATCCTGAGAAACTGTTCTTATTAGACAGTGGTGCTCAATATATTGATGGAACAACCGATGTTACCCGTACAGTGCATTTTGGCGAGCCTACTTCATGGCAAAAAGAATGTTTTACCCGAGTTCTCCAGGTATTACCGTTCTTTTTTAATAGTTAATATCGGTAATCATGACTGTGAAGGGGAAGTTAATCTATATCTATACACCGATAAAATTGTGGATGAAAGACAAATGTTTTTCAATTGTGAAAGGACTAAACGATCCTAGTTAATTGTTGAGAATTTTGGTCGATGGGTTGGGGAGAAAAACAGTTTTAGGAGGAAAATGATTAAATTGAGGCGTGCCGAATGGCTGAACTAAAGAGTATTTTTGTTACCTTGTAGGTAATACCCCGATGCAATAACATTATGCCAAATACTCCTCAAAATACTACGATATCATCTTGCTCGCGAGTTGCACAGTTCGGAGCAAGACTTCCATGAACAACTCTCATATTATGTCACAGTGTTTGAAGAAATAAAAGAGAGTTGACTCAACTTAGAGCACATAAGTAGCTAGAATACACAATTGTTAGATTGCAAAACAAAACTATCAAGAGAAAAATGTATTTCTTTATGTTGGATAAAATTGATTCCATCATTCCTTGTACTATACACAAAAATTAGCAAAGACTCCAATGGACACCATTAATAGTAGTAACTGAGAATAATGATGGAAAACGGCTACAAAATACTATGATAATAACTAGGTGTTAATATGAAAAATTAATATATTTAATTTAGAAATTAAAATCAATCATATCTTTCTTTGAACTAAAAATGATTTTTTAAAAATCCCAACAATCCTCCACATATTTCAAAGAAAGTTTTGATAAAGATGATAAGAACTATTGTGACAAATTGAGAAATGAAATGCACAAATGATGGTACCTTTGGGGTTATGAACCAAGTACCAATACGTAGTGAAAATAGGTGTTAATTAACGGAAGTTCGGTGAAATTAGATTTCTATGAACCTGGCTTCCTAATTTGAATACAGTGACTTACCTCCCACAATTCACTTCTCTATACTGGGTTGTTCTAAGCGGTTGGGCATATTTTGGCCTTGCGCCATTTTTGATTTTCATGAGCGCTCTAGGTAACTTATTTAAGTTCCAATTGAAAGGGATCGGTTACGGGTGTCTGGAATGGGCAATGAATGTTTTAAAATAGCATTTTACATGAGCAAAAATCGAGCACCCTTCACTAATGTGTAGCAAATACAAAAACAAAAAAATACATAGTGTGTTTTAGATTTTTACCTATCAGTCACAAGGATTGATGATGGCTCCAACTAAGTTGTTAAACAACTTAGCTTTCAATGGGTAGATAAATCTACAAGCTTCCTTTGAGCAGTCCTTGCTCAAAATCGAGCCACCACCAACAAGCTAGAACCACCTTACACTTGCACTAGAAAATATAAGGCATTTTCATTGAGAAATATGCTATCAATTCATCAAAATGAAGAAGCAAATTTTTGGAAAAATTGGGCTAAAAATTTCGGCCAAGAGGGAGGAAAGAAGTTGGCATCCTTTTAGAACATTGACCACAATTATACATTCAAGGGCCGCCTGACCACAATTATACATACTAATTCTTTAAATCAATTTGTTGATAATATACCAACATATTTTATTTTTTCATTAGTTGGTTCGATTTTCATTTCAGAATTAAAATTGAAAGTTGGACTTTCATGCGTATTGTTACTAAGAGTTGTACTATGTATTTTGTAATTTTCCACTTAAATTCTGGGTTGATTTAATAGGTTTCAGTACTTAATGCATGCCATAATTATATTTTTTAAATTCTTTAAATGGTCAATATGTTTTTCATTTTTGGATTCAAAAAGCGTACTTTCATGCTTATTGTTATCAAGAGTTTTACTTAGTATTTTTTAATTTCACACTTAAATTCTAGGTTAATTAATTATGTTTAGTACTTAATGCCATAATGATATATTTTTTAATTCTTTAATTGGTTGATAAATGTTTTTCTTTTGATTGTGTTTGATAAATATTTTATTTATTTAATGTAGAAAAAGGGAAGAATAAGCAAAAACAAGTCTATAGAAAGTTAAAGGAAAAAATGGGAAAATATACTTGTAGCATAAATTGGAAGTTGAAGTATATTGTTTTATCTCGCAAAAAGTGAATATGCTACAATATTGTATAGTAAGAGATGGATGAACAATCAATTATCATAAAACCGAGGATTATAAATGAGAGTGAAATATATAAAAAAAAATTGCATAATTAAATTAAATAAGAACAAGAATTTAAGTTCCTAAAGTTATAAGAACAAGAATTTAAGTTCCTAAAGTTAAAGTTACAATTATAAGTAAAAAAACCATAATATATTGCACATAATATTATAAATTTTAGTACGTTATGATCTAATAAAACCACAAAGCTGTTAGAAGAGTTTGGATAGTTTGCTTTAAGTTCTATTTTTTTTAGAAGTTTAGTTACATTGTTTGTTCATTTATATTATCGTACAAATTTGATTAAAAATAAGCAATATATAATTAATCCTATTTACTATTTGTACATGACCATGTTACTTAATAATGATTAATTATCATATAGCTATTTATAACTATAAAATGTCTGAAATTTTTTTTAACTTAAAACAACACAATTAGTAATCCTTAGAACTCTCAACCATGTCAATCTACCTAATTAACTACTCCTGTTTAATAAAGAATCAAAAGTTACAAGCTACCCATCGTGTATTAGTACCACGCCATCTTTTTAACCTAAAAGAAAGTAAAATAATTAAAAGATATCAAATTGCAATTCAAAAGTTGGAACATATTTTCAGTTAATTCAATTACAAATAAATTAAGAAACTCAAGTTATATATAACAACTACTAAGCAATAAAAAATGTAGAAAAAGTAAAATATTCTTAAATTATAACGGAAAAAGAAAGGAAATATATTAAAAAATAAGACAACATGCAAACACAACAAATTTTAATAAAAAGCTATAGCAACAACTTATATCATAAATAATTTTCATTTTATATAAATTTTTAATTATTTATAATTATAATATTTGTAGAAAATAAAAAAAAACAATTATTATTAATCATGAGAAAATAGGAAATTTCTCCATAGCAAGCAAGATAAATATTTCACACAAAATTTAGTACTTTAAAATAGATGAATGAAAAATTCAGTGTCCATTTTACTTGTGTAAAAAAGTTTTAAAAATACTATACAGCAAAGTCTAACATTGTATTTTTTTATTATTAATATTGATTTTGTTAGAATATATAACTAATTAATTTGTGCCATATAAAACGTGGGTTCACGTCCGAGTGCACGTGCTACGTGCTAGTATTTATAAATTCCTAAATTGAATCTGTGTAAATCTCTATATTAGCTGTTTTTTACTAAAAGAACTTGTTCTTGCTTTCCTTTGTATGTCTTTACTGTTGTAACGCGATAAAACTAATAATTGTTTTTCCCTCCAAATCTTCATGGTATCAGAGAAGGGTCAGAAACATCTTCTCAGCCATGGAGACATCCAGAAAAGAAACTTTGAGTGGGGGCTTTAGAAACCTTGAGTGAGGAGTCTAGTTTCTGTTCCCAAAATTCATTTATCACTGCTTCATACAGTCCTCTCTTCTCATTACCAAATCACAAATTAAATGGCAAGAACTTCTTTCAGTGGTCTCAATATGTGGTCATGGTGATCCGAGGCAGGGGAAAAATGGGATATTTCACTGGATAGATACAAAAACCTAGTGATGTATGATGATACTGTAGCTCCTGTTTACTTGACCAACTTAGATAACTAGGTTTTTCTGATGTCATTTACTTCACAGATTCTTTTTGAATGACAGGTGTTAGAAAGAGAAATACATTCCACGTTCATTCAATGAGATATTTAAATATGTGATTATCATTAGTTTTTTAGAGTTGTAATCTAAACGATTCATCTTACCATCATGCGGCGTAAATCAATGATGAGCATAAACCTAGTGGGTGGTATAGTTATATTAGTAATCAGCTGCTTCTGTTAAGTGCCTCGACATATAGAGTATTTTTCTTTACTTTTGTTGTCATTTGAGAAGTCTTCGCGGCTCATCTGTATTTCTAAAAAAAAGTGTAGCATATGAAATATTGAACTAATAGTAATCCGCTTTTATACAGGGACATATAGCTCTTGATCAGGCCATTTTTCCTGAAAATTACCCTGGTTTTGTGTTAGATGCCTTTGCAAGGTCATCACTGTGGAAGATTGGTCTTGACTATCGCCATGGTATTTGTCATCTTATCCTTTGTAATGTAGATAGATTTTCTCGATGCTTATTTAGATTCAAATAATCTGTTATTGTGACTCATTTCATCCTTTGTTTAGGTACTGGTCATGGTGTAGGAGCTGCCTTGAATGTTCACGAGGGCCCGCAAAGTATCAGCTTCCGATTTGGAAACATGACTCCGTTGCTGAAAGGCATGGTTGTCAGCAATGAACCAGGATATTATGAGGACCATTCATTTGGCATCAGGATCGAAGTTTGTAACCATTTTTCTCATATTTGTTCTTCTTCATACCAACTTATAATACATAAATGTATCAGTTGCAAGATATGTTTTTTTCAAAAAATTTGGGTCCATGGGAGCTTATGGCATTAACCTCGCAATATTTGACACTATTACCAGCCTGCTGTCTTACAAAAATGTTCTTAATGCATTTTTGTCATGTAGAATCTCCTTTACGTGAAAGAAGCTGACACGCCAAATCGCTTTGGAGGAATTGGATATTTTGGATTTGAAAAGCTTACATTTGTTCCAATTCAGGTAATTTAACTTACTATTAAGGTCAAGTTCTGCTCTGTCTCAATTTCCTGTCGTAGAAACTTGGGGGGTTGGTTTCTTCAACCACCTTTTGTTAAAGCAAATATCTTAATTTTATTGACCTATGGCATACTCAATTGCATCATTGGTCTTTTTACTATGACCTATTTACTTTACCCGTGAGATGAATTACATGAACATGGAAAATGTCAAATGGTACCACAAATGATGGTTACCATTTTTATTAATCTGTGGTCATAACAATTGCCTGCGATTTTTAGCAGTTATGAAAGTTCATATATATGTGTGTGTGTGTGTGTAAAATTCTGTTTTCTAATTACCCTGCAAACATGGTTTACTGAAAACAAATGCAAATGATGAAAGACGGTTTTGATGCAAGGCTAGAACATCATTTTCCTACTGAACACAGCATTTCACTTTTATGGAGAAGTGGAGAACATATCAAGCCAATAGTTCAACACCTCAATTATCATATGCTCTAGTGCTTCTCATAATTTAGAAATCATGATACATTTTGTATCTTCTAGACCTTTGTTTGATATAATCTTTGGTTTTCAAGCTTAGCCAAAGGGCTTTTAGTGGAGTAAACGACACACATATAATCTGATCAAGAAGGCCTACTGATCAATGTTGTGGTAGCAGTAAGTATATTCTTTGTTTAGCACGACGTAGCTAAGATATTGGGCAAGGACAATTGCAACAACACATAGTGCTTGCTAATCAGTTTTGTCTTGATACCATTTTTCTTTTCAATTTCCAAAAATTTAAAAAAGCATTACGAGTGTGCTTACGTTGCGAAGCATGAATCTGGAACTCTTTATAAGCTTCTCACTTGATCACTAAGTAATGTGTTGAGTTCAGTGGATATCTCATTAGTCTAACTATTTGTTCTGTACCAATTGTGAGGCAAATAATTATTTGATTTAAAATTCCTGAGTAAATGCTTCTTCCGACTAGCTATTTATGGATGACGTAGTTCGGACAATTGAATCTCATTCACTCATTGCGCTATCTACTCTCCACTATAATGTGCTTCTAATTGTGGTTTAGATCATGGACCCTTGAATCAGATACAACAAGAACTTCACGTACCAGCATGGGAGTTTTTATGAGTAAGTCGGTTGTGGCCACGGGGCAATAGGTTCTAGGCAGTAAGGCTTTGTGTTGTTCCTACATGTCAATAGGGTTCAAGGTTTACAAGTACATTGACTTGTTCAACAATCTGCTTGTGTTTGATTTGGATCATTACCGACTAATTTGAAGGTGTACGTTATGTTATATTCACAGGGCATTAGTTTGTTTCTACTTGTTTTTATGTGCTCATTTGGCCTCTGACTTGAGCTGGTACAACTCGTGACATAACTTGTGCGCTACCTGTAATTTAATTCTATTCTAATTCACACACGCAACGTTCTCCGAATCCCACCGATTCCAGAGACAAATAAAAGATCTTAATACACTTCAAAAATTGTTGAACCATTTGACACAGCCTTAGGTATTCCTTATATTTCATGAGGACTGATTTTTTCCTGATGGTGTAACATGAGTTTAACTTGCATTCTTGTGATGAGATCTGATTGAGAACGTTTGTGTCATTAAATACTTATCTTTTAATTTGTAAATCACTCCAAATATGCCATGCAGACCAAATTGGTCGACTTCTCATTACTCTCTGCGGCAGAGATTGATTGGCTCAATGGTTACCATGAACAAGTGTGGGAGAAGGTAAGAGAACGTCCATTAGTTGCATTGACAAACATGTTAACTTGGGTATATGTATCTGCTCACTTTTTATTTAATGTTTCCCATTTTATGACTGAAACGTCAACAATATCATCAAAACTAGTCCTTGGTAATTGTGATGGCCATTTGAACTTTTAATGGATTCTACCAGCCATCTATGCATGTTGTTGCCATAGCTTTTCCCTTTTTACTTGCTGACCACTAATCTGCGTGCAGGGCTGGAAAGAGTGACTTTCGGTAGTTAATTTATCTGTTTTTCGGGCATGTTGTTTGGTCAAAGTTCCTTGAGTAATGGAGCGATGACATATTAGGGTACTGCAAGTGTATTCTTTAAACTTAATGTTGTTATTTATTCGAATGCATTCCAAGAACGTATGATACATAAAAAAAAAAAAATTAACTAATGAATTGTGCCGTATCTATTATTTTCTTTTGAAACTGCATTTCTAGATTGATGGTCGGGACTAGAGTGCACACGGTTCATATTGAAATACTCCTTTTTATCCTCAGGTTTCTCCATTGCTGGATGGTGCAGCAAGACAGTGGCTTTGGGACAACACAAGGCCAGATTGTTGAGCCTTGATTTTCAAGCAAATGGAAATGTACAAATTATAACGTGGAGACCCGCATTTTATCATACACTCGGCAGATTCTAGTTTGTATACTGCACAGAAATAGCTTATAATTTCTAATATTTGCATATTTTATTTTTGACAATTTTGGATATGGCTCAACTTGATCTCGTGTATGAACTTAGTCTTATATTTTAAATATTTTAATTTTACACAGCATGATTGTATGGATCACATATGTAATAATATTTTTTAAAAACAATCAAGTTCTAGTTCTCCCAAATATACATGTTTGTGGATGTCATAAACACAGTTCAAGGCGTGCGTTGGTTACATTTTTGTGCAAGCCTTGCTTAAAAACAATCTCTAGAATCTTTGTGAAAGCTGTAGTAATTTTAGTCGTCTTCAACTGTAAGCATTTCTCAAAAATTCAAGAAATATCCGTTGGTTGATAAGACTCCTTGTCATAGCATCGGCTGTTGGGTTGGATCAGATGTGGGAAGCTCCTTGTACATCTTAGATAATGCTTCAGCGAAGTAGGCCTTTGCCTGAGGCCTCTTGATCTGAGTTTCCAAACAAATAGTGTCAAAAAATATGTGGTTTTTAATGCAAAATAAGTATTTAAAATACGAATTTATCGGAGAACTTTGTAGCAATCTCAACCACGGAAATTTATTTACATCCGAGATTTAAAATTTTCAAGCAAAATTGAATTACCTTGAAGGTAGGTGTTAACAGGCCATTCTCCACCGTGAACGGCTCCAGCACCAATGTCACAGCTTTTGCGAATTCGAAACCTCTCAACTGCACAACAATGCAAGAAATAAATATTGAATAAAATGTAATCGTATAGTCCAACCTAGAACTATTTGTTTCCAAGTCATAGGTTCACATTGGGGGTGGAAATTTACATATATATATATATATATATATATATATATATATATATATATTATAATTGATTCAGATCACTCCCTTCAAACCAAATATTTTTTTGAAAAAATTAAAAGTTAAATCTCCGTGAAATTAGATTACCTGAGCTTCTTTTCCAGCAGCATCCATTTCAGCGAGAACCGCTGCCTTTGCTCTTGGATTGGTACACAGCTCACCCAAATTATCATACTGTGATACATGCAAGTTCACCAAGCATGACATATATAAGATAGAATCCTCTTAAATGTCATTTTTATTTTTATACCGACTTCGAGTTCCCTAAATTTTGTGAATGGATTCCATCACTTCGCAGATGCTTGATTGAGATCAAGGATTTAGTAAGAGAGAATCAAATCAAAGAATATGAGATCAACTATCATTACAAAAGGAAATGAAGTGCATACATAATTAACCATTTCTCATGATGACAATAGTCCAAGCCTTTCCCTCGTATTTTCTTTCGAAAAGACAACAAAATCAACATTTTCCATGTCTCAGTTTCTTATATTTGAGGAAGATCCAATTATAAAAGAACATCGTAATTTTTTTTATGTCCGTTTCCTTAGAAGATTGTTAGGATTGTTTTTCCTTTGTCGCAGATAGAGTACAATAAATATTTTGTATAAATAGCTGTGTAAATAAGAGAGATTTCATATATAAGAAATGAACAAGAAAATGCAGCTTCACACACGTGAGATGATAATATATCAGTGCTACCATAATTGTCTGCCCACGGAACAAGTAGAAGGGTATAAATTACCTTGATACCTTCTGATACAGCCCAATCCTTTAACGACTCGGGCTCCACGCTGACAACAGCAACTAAACAGGAGTTCAAGCTATCACCTATAAACATGATACTTTCAATAAAAAATAAATGATTTGAGAGTTTTATGAAGGAGATAAAAATGAGCGTACCATATATGAAGCACTGGGCAACAAATTTACATTTTGCATAGACATTCTCAATTTTCTCTGGAGCTATGTACTCACCCTGTGCCAACTTAAAAATGTTCTTTTTCCTGTTTAACAGCGAAAAGTCAATATTTACACCTCTACCTAAACCAGACTAGAAAAAATACACTTTCAGACTAAATCAGTTCAAGCAATCTTGAACAAAAACGATATTTAAAGAAAAAACCAATATCTTTATTTTCAAACCTCATTGAGAGTCCTCATCCGAACAGTTACATTTAAAGGTCAATAAAAAGATGATAAAAACTGCCCAAACTAATTGCATTGTTTGGGCAAGGACAGGGATGTCTTAAAGTAATTGTAAAACTTACCTATCAATGATTCTTAGGCGGCCTCCAGGTAGCCATAATCCAATATCTCCTGTGTGCAGCCAGCCTTCATCGTCTAATACCTCTCTCCTGTTATTCATCATATTTAAAAAAGTAACTATGATTTGAATTGAAACTTCAATCTGAGAACATTAAACTCTAAGTTAGAAAGGTAAGTACGTCTGAAGTTCATCCTTGAAATAGCCTTGGAAAACAATGGGTCCTCTAACACAGATCTCCCCACGAGGATGAGGCCGATCCTCAGAAGTGTAATTCATCTCAGGAACATCTGCTAGCTTTATCTCTGCAAAGACGAAGAAATCAATTGGAAATAACCATCATACCATTCAAGGAAAAATCTTAAGACATACTGCATTTTCTTAAGCTCTCTAATATTCACTCTATTCCAAGAGTTTCAAGGGTGAGGAAATTAAAAATTCCTACACATTAAAAATTCTGCAGCATCACAGTGTTGAAATTTGCATGGATAATTTGGTTATTTACCACATGCAGGATTGGGAGAACCAACATGATCAGTCAAGTTGTCTCCCTCCTGCATAGAACTTATGACACAGGAAGTCTCAGTCATGCCATAACCTTCAATTACTTGACAGCCAAAACATCTGCAGATAGGTGCTTTATAGTAAGAGAGAGACTAAAAATGGCTGGAACTGGTCATATTAGTCACTCAAAGGCAGAATGTGATAATAAACTTACACCCTTAAAAACTCCATCACATCAGGAGATAACGGTGAAGCACCTGAGGTCATGTAACGAACTCGACCTCCAAGTTTGTCCTTTATTTTGTTGAATACCAACCTATCCCACATTGGTGATGGTTTTCGACCTAAAATGTACTGAATATTGTAAACATATGCAGAAACCCCATAAAACATATTTTATGAGGAAAGAAATCAACTCAAGCCAAATCCTGCGCTACATAATTTGCTGTAAAAAAAACAACAGGGGAATTAATAGGTAGAGTACAAAGAGAACTTAAACAATATAGATCTTAGAACCGAAGATGCTATTCCTAATTATCATAGCACTAATAATTGCTGAAAAAGAAAAACACAGAGAATGTACACAAAATTTATAATGGCTCTTTCGATGTGAGAGATATGTCCACTTCCCACGACTAAAATTTTCATTATGATGAAACCAGAGATTTCAAAAAAGAACTGTACAAACAAATATACTGAGTTGCACTAGGTCATACCATTTATCAAGGCTTGCCTTTTGGAATTGTATGCTGCATTAAATAACTTCTCTTTCAGGGCACCAGAAGTTTTTACAGCACCAGTTATCCTGCAATAGGACACCCCAAAAGAAAATCATACTAGAGTTTAATGAAGGGTTTCAAGCAATGATTAAATGGACATAATCAGTTGATACCCAGAATAAATTCTGTTGTATAGACGAGGAACACTTGAAAATATTGTGGGTCTTAGAGCAGCTAGATCATCCATCAACTTCAGGTTATCCTGCAGTTTGTAGCAAATTTCATACACACGGCACTCATACGGCATAGCAATTCAAATTTTCGAACAAAGAAATCACTTTACAGCGGGAAAACTGTTAAACTGAAACTTTAACTTTTTCAATTAACAGCAAAAAGCTGAACATTGCTATTCCTATCCAATTTTTAGGCTATTGGCTTAATGCTCGTCACCTGAACATAATTTTCACAGCTCAGTGACTAGTGAGTCCCTACTTAGCCACTCTGTAGGTATAAGCACCACTACTCGAAAACAGATTCCACTTATAATTGATTTTCTGAGTCGCTGGGTGTTGATCAATTTTATGCATAATTTAAGTCCACAGTGAAAAGTATAACTAAGTACTAAATTACTAAACACAGATAAGTTCTTTCCTCACGTTTGTATGAGAGTAAAAATAGATGCCTCAGCTAGTCAATTTTCTAAACAACCACAAACTTAATAACCCAGTTCTTCTACAATGTAACTATCTTTTGTTCCACGATCATATATCAGGAAAATTATCTAAGGTGGAGAGAAAGCAAGAGGAGGGAGGGTGAGAAGCTATGGAAGAAGATTATTTTCAAGCATCAAGTTTCAGAAGTATGTTTTCTTTATTCATGTCATACAGGTATACATGTGAAATGAACCATAACAGAGCCAGGAATACCCTCAAGTGTATAAACAGATCCCTGGAAGAAAAAGATCTGCCATGTATGAATCACATACCCCCTGGTAGAAGCCAACGGCAACACCGTAGTACGCACCCATGATTTGATTAGCTCGCTCATAGATGTGTGCCAGGGGAAGATAAGATATGTAACTATCCAAAGAGTAACAGGTTATTCCACGGTTAAAAGGGAAATAGAAATAATACATGTAATACAAGACAAAACTCACATATCCGAGGAATAAAATTTGACTGAATGAGTCATTCCAGCAATACTTGCTATCAAATTTCTATGTGATAATACAACTCCCTGTGCAAAGTAAAATAAAATAAAACAGATGGGAAAACAAGAAAAAGTGGTATTACATTGTAATAACCACCTATTGTTCAAGTAGGATGATTCAGCTGTCTATATCTAAAAACTAATATTGACAAGTGCACCTTTGGCGTCCCAGTAGTACCACTTGTATAGCATATAGTAGCTGTGTCTTCAGGCTTGGGAGGACAAAATGGATGCATATTACCGCGGCCCTAACAAGTACAAAACTAAAAGTATTTACATATCGATCTTTCGATCACTGGGCAATTATTTTCCAAAAGAAAATATCCAACTCGGAGAAAGCGGATCACTAATTTACTACACGGAAAACATATTAGAAACTTAAGGAAAGAAGAAAAATCTCGTCGAGAGTTCTTGCATATAGAAGTGGGAAGGAAGCCTCAGATATCTTCTTATTCCATTATGTGTTTCATTTAAAAATAAAATGGTGTTATCATATTCATGTGTCTGTAGAGTCTGGTAACAAGCTGCTCAAGTAAAATATCAAGGAACAATGAACGCTTCTTGTGTTTCTTTCCATTCATCAGAAAGATTCACAAAAGAAGCATACATCCATTTTCTCCTCTCATCAGACAGACAGAATTTATTAGCTTGGATGCGACGAGTTAAACTGGGTAGGTTAGAAGGCAAGACATAATTCAAGGGAAAGGTATTAATCCTCGTAATGAACATGTTTTACTTCAGTACTTGTGGCTGATATTTCATGTTATCAATGTAATTTGACATGTATCTACCAATTTTTGCGAGCAAAAAAATTGACTAGTATCTCTAGTATGGGCCCCAAAACACAGGCCCGTCAAGTGAAATCACAAGTCTTAATGCACAGTCTCCAAAAAGGAAAGCATGCCACTGCAAAGAAAATACAATTACCTGACCGAGTAACCTGGAATATGATATAATCGTAACCCCTGACGCGGAGGGTAGAGCTGGAAGATGTTCATCTATACCTCCCACTACCTAAATTTAAGAAACATTCAGACACGATTAAAAGAAATGGCGCTATGTTTTTTTTATTACAAAATAAAAAGTCAGACGAGATTCATAAGCATACCACTATAACACGTAAAGATGGAATCTCTGACAGGAACGTAAGAAGCTGCAAAATTTAGACAAATAAGTTAAAAAAAATTCCAGAACTTTAATTATTAACATTCATGAAGATCTACAATACAAATAGTGTTTCTTTCTCTCAGTTAAAGGTAATATAAATGGTGCAATAGAAAGAACAGCTACGACGATCATGCCATCGAAATCCATTTATACATCTCCACATACTGATACTACGGTCTGCTATTTTATTTTCAGTTTTTTCAGTTTACTAGGAGGAATGAGAAATGTACAAGCGATTTCAAAACTACACTGTCACCATCTCCATGCCTTGTGTTGTGGAAGCAAAAGCTAGCACAATTGTGAGTGTTCCAGAAGTCATTTGATGGATCGTCACATGCTACCAGAGATGAGCAACCAAAAATTACAGGGAAGAAAAGGACTCACTGTGTTCAAGGTATTGGGAACACAAAAAATTGCACGTATGTCGGCATGATTGACTATATACTTAACAGCATCAGGACCTGCAAACCAACCAAACTGTCACGAGTTTAATAAAGGTGACTAGACTAAAGAAGAATGAATCAAGTGCAAACTTACGCACCAAGGGTGTCATATAAAGGAACTGAAATATATGAATATGACGAGCAGGCATGATCCACAATGAGCCACTCTGGTCTGTTGATAAAATAAAGTCCAATACAAGCTCCCTACTCCGAGAAAAATTCAAGTTACTTCAGAGTCTCGTGATTCTGTACGATATTTCACTGATGGTGCATGATAACTCAAAATATTTGATACACATTCAAATATCCATATCAAAGAAGGAAAGGTGCCACTTGTTAGTTTTAACAGATGTTCCAAAACAAGTCCAGTGCTACAAGTCCATAGACAGATAATCAAAAAGAGAATAATAATTCATCTACTTTTTTTGATACTGTATCATCAAAGTTATTAAAAGTTATTTGGTGGGAGAGATAATTGTCAAACCCTAGGGCCGCTGCAGCACCATATAATTTGAGCCATAACTGTCACGACAAATAGAAGAGAAAAAACTTTTGTCTTCAGATTTATTCAGCTCA
Organism: Primulina tabacum; assembly: GCF_025594145.1. Classification (NCBI taxonomy): domain Eukaryota; kingdom Viridiplantae; phylum Streptophyta; class Magnoliopsida; order Lamiales; family Gesneriaceae; genus Primulina; species Primulina tabacum. The sequence continues at coordinate 15,527,877 of NC_134557.1, read as the reverse complement.
ACATCGAGTTTTTAATGAAGCTTTGTTTTAATTATAAAGCCCTTGAGTTCTCAAAGCAATTGACAGGCATTGCACTATCATAATTTCAATTTTCGCTCTCTACACTATGCGTTTTCATAACCAATTTTTATCCCTTCGATTCATCTTACCATAAGAGACAAGAACCGCAAATCTGTATCATTTAAGAGTCATTGCAAAATTATGAGTTGCAAAAGTTCCGATATTGTATTGAAGAATAACTACTACATGAAAGGGTAATATATGGTGTTAATACATGAGAAAAATGATACAATACGAGACAAGTAGCATATAACAATGATCCATAGTGCCAGGGCATTTTTTCCCATGATTATGCATCATCTACTAGTAATTAGTCTTTACGTTCATGAGCAGGAAATAGTGAAGAAACTTAACAAGCAACTAACGAGTTTGGTAATCAGAGGCTTTGTTAACAACAAAGTACGCTATGTGACAGAGTAATTGCTTCCATGTCAATATCAATTGGGTTTTTAACCTTTACGCAAGCTTAAAGTATATTTTATTCTTTCGTGTCAAGAGTAGCATTCAAAAATCAACTCAAATCATCATTTCAATCAATTAAATTCCCAATATTTGTATAGGCTTGGATGCGGCTAATACTTCTGTTTCATAAATTTCCCTTCTCTATTTGATTGGTAAATCCCCTAATTTATTTGTTTGATTTTCTTTCAATTTTTTTAAAGGAGAATTTCATGTCATGACATGGAAAAACATTTCAATCAAATCATACTTGTTGAACATACTGACTGCCAAGATTGACATATAAAATGGGAAAAGAAAACAATAACATACTGATCGTAATCCATGATGGCGGAGACCAGAGCCTATTGCTGATCGAGCAGTGCCTACCTCTCCGTATGTCATCCATTTGTAGCTTCACATGATGAGGATAACAAACAATATTTAGGTTTGTTTAGTTTAATTCTTTCCGACTCGAGAAGATAAGATTTCATGGATAAACTTACTCTCCAATAGTTCCATCTATTCGAATACGAGTTCCCAAGTATTTGTGGTCTTGGAAATTATCAACTGCATGCCTGGAAGTACATAACCTTACATGGGAACTATACGAGTCTATAACAGTTTAATGAAAAGCAGATTCTCCAACAGATATGGAAGCATTAGAATATTGATAGTTTGAAAAAGAATAACGGGACCTAAAAACACATTCACGTAATAGCTACAACTAGAATTCATTAGAAAATAAATATCAAACACAAGTATCAACACCAGAATGGTAAACGACAAACAGCAAGAATTCTCACTGAAAATTATCATGCAGTGTGCCGATCTGAGGATGATAAGGGTATCTTTCAACAAGCTTCAATGGAGAGATTGTGGACCTTCCATGAGACAAGCATTACAAAGAAAAGGTCAAAATGCATACCTTCCATGAGACAAACAATAGAATAATATTAAATAGTTTCAGTTTAAGAAATTAGAGCACCTGTAGACATTCCATTTCCCCGTCCTCAGTTTCTCAGGAAGAACTACACTATATCTTTGACCTAAACATATTAAAAAGTTTACTCTCCAAATTAAACTGATATATATTGGGATATCCCTACCAAAAAAGGACCGAAGGACAAGAATCAAATCAATTATGAGCATGTCTCTCCATGCATAAGCACGTTGGCCTTAAAAGGAGGAGGGCTCAGCGAAAAAAGTGGGTCTTCTGAATTAATATTAAATGTCAGAAAATCCCACAAATTCCAGACCAGTAAAGTTCTTTTTTTGGAGAATGATTGATATTATGTTCAGTTTTACACGATACAAGGAAGGTTGTGACACAGAGTCAAGTCTAGATTTCAGAAAATCCAATCTTCCAGAAAATTTAAATCTGGAAATTACGTTAAAAACTGATCAATACCAGTTCTATTGGGCTGGTATTGTCTGTAATCTGATTTCTAAGAAATCGTCAAAGAATACTCCTGTCATGCAATGGCCTACAGCCAAATGGCCCAGATCATCTATTATGAAAAGGAAATGTTGTTCAATTTAAAAATAAAAGCGGTGAACAGAATAATTTTGCACAATATAAAAGATATTATGGAAAAAAGAAACAAATTGCCATCACAAAATCTGACACATATATGATTGAAGATATTGGGTTGTCTAATAAATAATAATGACGTGTTGTCCAAGCTATTAGCTTTGGCAGAAGGTACAAAGGTCACAAAAAATAGTGGGGGCCCATTGGTACCAAGAACTCCCATCTTTTCTCAAAAGAAATGGGATATTCAGATAACCAGGAAATAATCCATGCCGCCGAATATCACATATCAGTGGCAGAAAAACTCCTAAAGAATCATAAACGTAAGATTCAATAAACTGTAATGTCTCGCAATGGCAGAAGAAAGAGAACAAAGCAACCCCCAACCAATCCCCCACAAGGAAAGTTGGGGTTCTGCTGAAGCTAGAAATCGAAGGGATTCATTCAATTGTCCTGTAAAGTCGAAATCAGTGGCCCATCAATGTTCAATATGCAATCTTCCATGCGAAGTTGTACATCTTGATTCCCATAAGCGTAGACGGTTGACCAGAACCACTATTGATATTACCAACTAAAATGCTCCGTTACAAAAAAGTTAAAAAGCGGAACAATTTTCACCCAAAAAACACAAAGGCTAATGCGCGCTCAAACAATAGGGACACGTGCTAAAAAGCAGCCATACAAAAAAGACAACACAACATTCAACTCCCAAAAAAACCGAAAGCTGAAAGATTGATAAGAACTCTTCCGTAAACAAAAAATGATCATACCATGACAGAACTCAGCAGCAGTGGGATTCGCAGAAAACCGTGCCAATGAATCATCATCTTCAGAGGATATGAGATGCCCTTGGATCAATCTCAGCCGCCGCTCAGCCCTCGATTCCATTGAACTATAATTCAATCAATAACCCGTTTGGAAAAACCAAATAAAGACAACGATGGATCGAAAATCTAAGCCGCAGATTGAAAAAATGTGAATGTTGAAATGGTGTCTTTGTGTGATATAAATATATATTTCTGAAAATAACAAGATAAATTAGGCACGCTTTTCAAAGATGATGAAAATGTGGTGTGCGTGTGTATATATAAGAGATAAGTTTCAGCGTAGCGATGGTCGGGGGGACTAAGACTAGTCGCCGGTGCCGTGGTGTACTAGTCTCCACGGGTTCTCTATTCTGTTTTTTATCTTTTATATGCCGACAATTGGATGCGTATGAACAAATTATAGGTTAACATAAAACTTTGACCAATATGTAGCCATGATAATCAATCCGAAATCATTTTAAATTCGGTTTAGTTTAATCTAATTTAATCCGGAACCAATATATTTGGTTACGAGTTGAATCGAATTTAACGTCAATAGTGAATCAAATTTGATTCAAAATGGACCCAACACTATTTTAATCGAGTCCGTTTGAATCTGATTCCATTATTAGTTCATGATCGATTTCGTAACTTAATTTTGTGAGTTACTTAGAATGTAGCCCAAACTTATTTTAAACCTATTATGATTAGGTCAGGCTTGTTATTTTATTAAAGGAAGACTTTTTATTTGAAATTTATCTTTGAATTTGAGGTCTTCGAAACATGATTTTTTTCTGAATTTTGGTCCTTGTGACCAATCATGAACTTATCAAGGTAAATCTATGTGGTGTTTGAATCTAGGTACCTTTGGTTCTTATCTCGATTATTGGCAATGGGTCAATGTAAGTTTATGGATAGTTTAGTTTCATTCTTCATCATAGTGATAGGTCGAGATTTCATGTGTCAAAGTTTTTGCCTAAATTTTAGACAATGGGTTAAGGCATAATCATATATCGAGGTTCTTGCTTGGGTAAGCAACATGTAGAAGTCTTTATCCAAAAATAGTGTTCTTGCCGTTTTTGTTTTAGTGTCTTACATTAAATAATTTTTTATTAATTCAACATCTTGCTTGATTTTTAAGTCCTAGTAAACAATCTTTTAAATATTATTCCCGTGTTTCGTTGTTTTGAGTCTTATCAAACAATGTCGTCTGAAGGTCGTATCATTTGGTATCAGGGCCTTGATTTTATAAAAATCAAACGTTTTGTTGAGTCATCATTTCTTTTTGTGTCTATATTTATTCGAGTTGTCGTTTTGCTTAGATCATTATTTTGTTTGTTTGTTTTAATCTTAGAGTCGGAAAAAATGAAAATTAGTGAAAAATGTGGTATTTTTCAAGTGTGAAAATATTTGATTTTGAAGAGTTTTGAATAAGAAAATCTCTATCATATATATATCTTATTTACCTCAAATAGGATTCATGATTGATTTTTCTTTATTTATGACTATATACATTCTCAAAATAATGTTGATTCCTTCAATCATATAACATATTATCCTCACGTATCTTTAATACTTACCTACCATTTAAGAAAATTTTCCTCCATAATTGCATAAAGTCCCTATAGATTTCATTTTTTAAAATTTATATCTTTTTGGGTCATAAAATTGCTATGAAGTCACACAGATTTTAAGTGTGAAATCTGTCCCTAAACTTCAAGTTGTTGCAATCTCATTTTTCAAATTTTGGATAATGTGAAAGTTGAGGAGTAAACAAGATTTAAGGACAACTCTTTCTAAACTTTTCAAAGAAAGGGAAATGATGTGAGATCATGCACGACCTTCGAAAAGCAATTGACTTAAAAAAATGGATCCACTAAGAGCTTTCAAAAGCAATTGATGTAAGAAATGGGCTGCACAAATTTGATAAATCTCATGGATTGAGCCAAGTCATATCATGGATTGTTAGAGAAATAAAAATCCAGGATCAAAAGTTTTGATTCTCGTTCCTAGTTTTGGTTTCTTTATTTTTGTAATAAATTGTTAGTGGATCGATTTTAGTGTGGATTACATATTAGCAAGCTTTTTATTATTTTATATTGATAGGATCGGGTAGAAACGAAAAAGTGTTTAGAGGGGGTTGAATAAACATTGACACTTTTCACAACTTTTTCGATTTATGAGTCAGTTTAGTGATAAACTGATACTCGGGAATCTTGTACGTCGATATCAATCAGTTAACAATAAAAAGTGCGAAAATAAACTGACTGATAGATAGAATAAAACTGAAATAATAAAACACAAAATTTTATGGATGTTCGGAGATTTCAAACACTCCTACGTCACCCCTTCTATCACAAAGATAATATATTCGCTAAAAAACTTTGGTCGATACAATGAGTTGTACAGACCCCCTTCAATTTTGGACTTAACAATGCCAAACTGAAACTTTTAGTTACAAAAAAGTTTACAGTACTCAGCAGAACTGAAATAATTTAGCACAACCGATCTCTTCAAGATCAAGTATTAAAACATTAACAGTTTGTGCTTGTGAGCTCGAAGTATAGCCTTGAATGCTATGAATGTATATAATAAACGTGAGCAAAGATTTCAGCAGAGTAACAGCTTAGTTGGTATTCTGATTTTGTAACTTTAACTCCTTCTCAGCTGTTCTTCTCTGCTATTTATAGGCTTTCCCTCCAACGGTAATATTGAATGCGATTTGAAACTTTCTATCCGTTGTTTTCCACGACAACATTCTTCTGACAGTCATACACTGCAGCTTTTCTGAAATGCGGCGATCCCACTACTTGTTGCAGTCATCTTTTGTCAGTTGAACATTCTTTTCCTTAACCGATGACGTGTACTGCTGAAACATCAGCTGATAGAATGTAGCTGATAAGCTCACAACTGATTGTAGTAACTGATCAGTTTCAACTGATCAGTCAGTTGTCTGCGTAGTTAAGTTTTCTAGTTCAGTTGCCTTTAAGAAATCTGCGTACTATTCTTCAGTTAAGGGCAACCGATAGTTTGCGTATTTTAGATCAGTTTCTATCAGTCTTCTTGATCAATTAGTTCAATCTATTAAATGATCAATTTGTCAAACTTCCGAATTTCTGTTTCCAACAATTTTCTCTTTTTGGTGTTTGACAAAACTTAGAAAATATGAACTGATAAACTGAACTCATTGTAGATAAATAACCTTTTATTGACAGCTCTTTCAATGTACAGATTCATATAAAGAATGAAAGAATAAGAATTCTTCTAAATGACTAAAACAATCTTCAAAATCTGCCATATATATCGATCAGTTTGTTGTAGATTCTCTCTTTGTTGATTGCTCTTACTGATCTTTTCATTCTTCCTCCTTCTTTTCAAACCTATCATCCTTTTCGGATAGAATGCGAACATCTGAGGAGAGGTTTGATACTGCATTCATCAGGATTTCTTGCATCAAATCCATTCTTTCTGAGACAATGTTTTCCAAGAAATTAAGACGTCTTGAGAACAAAGCTTGAGTCTGGAAATGCGATTCAATGTCTTTTCGAAGTTCTTCCATTTAAAAAAATTGAGAAGATACATCCTTTGTGATTTGCTGCAGTCTTCCCATATTATTCTCCTTTGCAGAGTCGAGCTTCATTGTATGCAGAAATAGTGTTGACTTGATGTCAAAAATGTAAGTTATTACACCGACAAGGTTCGTCAGAATGGCCTGAATCTCTTTGAACATTGATTCAGTTTCAATTGATATATCAGGAGACATGGCTCTAGAAGTTTCTGGTTCCTGGTCCCTGTTTTCTTGATTAAAGATCACCAAGACCATATCAATTGTTTCAGTTTCAAGACTGACCATTTCTGAAGTATACTCTGGTATAGCTTCCTGCTGAAGCCATGGCAAAGAGGAAAGACTCGGAGCCAGCATGAAGTCTCTGTAGTTGGTTGATCAGCTGAATCAGCAGTTGGTTCCTCAGTGGGTTGCTCAAGCTGATTCAAAAATTGGTTCTTCAGTGGGTTGCTCAACAGATTCAGAAATTGGTTCTTCAGTGGTTTGAACCACTGAAATTGAGATTGGGTTTTCCACTGGAACCTCTTCAGATTGTACCAAGTGCAGCTGAGCCTCTTCAGTTACTGGTAGAACGAGTTGTTCAGTCATAATAGATAACTGAACTGGCTCTTCAGTTTCTGTGAAAACTGCCTGTTCAGTCGTGGCAGTCGACTGAACTAGCTCTTCAGTTGCGATTTGTTCTTCAACTGCTTCTGTAGTGATCAGCTGAATATCAGTGGCAAATGATGTAATAACTTCGTCGATGTTTGCCAATGATAATTCAGCATCAGTATATAGTTGAGGTTTTGTAGTTGAAGATGGAGGAACATAAGTTGACGGTTGCGCATCCTTTGAAGAAGAAACAGTTACTTGCCTTGAAGATTCAGCAATTGGTTCATGGGATGGCTCTTGATCTTGAACTGATTGTTCAGCTTGTTCTTCAGATGAAGGACTCTGAGCATTTGCTGGAATAATCAACTCTTGATTCATTTCCCAACTCTTTATCTTCATCTGCAGTGATCGAAGATCTGTATCTAGCTGATCATGCACTGCTTTGTCATTGAAAGCGGTAGGGTTGGTTGGATCATAGTTTTGGCGTAGCTGAGTGATCAGTTGTGCAAGCTTCTTGACACTCATTAGATCAAAGAAGTAAGTCTTCCTTTCCAGTGCTTGAACAATTGATGCAGCTTTGACCACCTTCAGAACCACAGTTTCCAAAGCAAATTTTTTTTCAGAACTGCTTTCTTCTGCAAATGCTTATCAAAAACTTCCGTTCGAATGTGGTCTGAGTAAGACTAGTTGTCGGTGTCGTGGTGTACTAGTCTCCACGGGTTGTCTATTCTGTTTTATCTTTTATATACTGACAACTGGATGCGTATGAACAAATTATAGGTTAACATACACTTTGACCAACATGTAGCCATGATAATCAATCTGAAATATATTTAAATTCGGCTTAGTTTAATCTAATTTAATCCGGAACCATATTCAAAATGGATCCAATACCATTTTAATCGAGTCCGTTTGAATCTGATTCCATTATTAGTTCAGGATCGATTTTGTAACTTAATTTTGTGAGCTACTTAGAAAGTAGTCCAAACTAATTTTAAACATATTATGATTAGGTCAGGCTTGTATTGTCATATATATACCTTGTGCTTTTTATTTTATTAAAGGAAGACCTTTTTATTTGAAATTTATCCTTGAATTTGAGGTCTTCGAAACATGATTTTTATATGAATTTTGGTCTTTGTGACCAATCATGAACTTATCAAGGTAAATCTATGTGGTGTTTGAATCTAGATACCTTTGGTTCTTGTCTCGATTACAGGCAATGGGTCAATTTAAGTTTATGGATAGTTTTGTTTCATGCTTCATCATAGTGATAGGTCGAGATTTCATGTGTCAAAGTTTTTTTCTAAATTATAGACAATGGGTTAAGGCATAATCATATATCGAGATTCTTGCTTGGATAAGCAACGTGCTGAAGTCTTTCTCCAAATATATTGTTCTTGCCGTTTTTGTTTTTGTTTTAGTGTCTTACATTAACTAATTTTTTATTAATTCTACATCTTGCTTGATTTTTAAGTCCTAGTAAACAATCTTTTAAATATTATTCCCGTGTTTCGTTGTTTTGAGTTTTATCTAACAATGTCGTCTGAAAGTCGTATCATTTGGTATCAGGGCCTTGATTTTATAAAAATCAAACGTTTTGTTGAGTCATCATTTCTTTTTGTGTCTATATTTGAGTTTTCATTTTGTTTATATCATTATTTAGTTTGTTTGTTTTAATCTTAGAGTGTCGGAAAAAAATGAAAATTCGTCAAATAATATGGTATTTTTAAATTGTGAAAAAATTTGATTTTGAAGAGTTTTGAATAAGAAAATCTCTATCATATATATATCTTATTTACCTCAAATAGGATTCATGATTGATTTTTTCTTTATTTATTGTTGCGACTTTGATCGTTGCACTCCCAAGAGCGGGTTGTCCACAAGTAGTATAATTCGGTGAGTCCGAATATCGTATCCACAAGGAAGCTAAGGTAATTACAAGTCCACTACAATGTCTTTTTGTTTTGTTTTTGTTTTTGTTTCTTTTTAATTTTAATTGTTTGAATCTGTAATGGGTAAATTTTAATTGTTCAAATTTTAATTTAAGTAGTTGAGATTAAAGGATCCACTCTTGGTATTTTAATAAAGTTAACATTAACGAACATTATTGAAATCCACTTAATAAAATGGTTCCAATATATTAAATAATCATATTTATATTATGTTATATATTATTATCTTATAAGTATATAATATATACCAAAACTTATAAATGTGGTCAAGTATTTATTGTGCTATATAAATTTGTAAACACTGAATCAAGGTTCCCACTTTAAATGGTTGGTAAAACCAAACTAACATTTAAATGGTACCAAGAAATTAATATTATGATATATTTATATATAGTAAATCAAGGTTCCCACTTTAAATGGTTGGTAAAACCAAACAAACATTTAAATGGTTCTAAGAATTTAATATTATAATATATTCATATATAATAAATCAAGGCATCCACTTTAAATGGTTGGTAACACCAAAATAACATTTAAATGGTTCCAAGAATTTACTGTAACATATAGCAACAATAAATCAAAACTCCCACTTATAAGTAGGGTATAAAAATGCTTAAAGAAATAAATATAACATAAACAATAAATAATGATTAAATAATATAAAACATAGATTCTTACCTTTTAGTAACCTTATTATCATGCCAAGAGTTTCACCTTTTCATCTCAACTTTAGGAAGTTAGCTATTCATTATTCAAAGTGTAAAACTTTGAATATGAAATTAACATGCTAATTATATTTAAATGAAGAAATAAAGGAAAAATATAGAGAGAAATATTATGAACTCAAAGGTTTGTTCATAGAATGAGGGATATCTCAATACATTACAATGCACCCCTATTTATAGCCAAATTTGGGGAGACAACCACAAAAAAAATATTATTTTTTTACACAAAAGTCTTCATTGGTGTTCCAAGATATTATATTATATTACACATCACTTTTGAAAATCTTTTTCTTGGAATTTGCTTCTTCACATAAAAAGAAACATGTGGATAATTGAGTTGTCTAGTTGTGGTATTTTTTTCAAATCATTTGACCAAGTAATTTGAGAGATATGGTCAAAATACTAGAGCATGGTAAAACTGCCACTCCTTTGATAACTTTATTTGTTGCTTAATTTGATCCCAATTGTGAGATGATTTTTATCTCATGCTTGACACCAATATTGTAGATATTAAGATCAACTTTCTACAGGTCCAAGAATCATCTTAATCCCATTTGCAACGCCAAGTTTATTCTTGTTTTATCGAACCTGTAAAAAATAGTAAAAACTTGTAATTACACAACAACTTATATTTTATACAATTTATTATAAAACATATAATATTTAAACATTTAATAAAACAAAAACTATATATTTATATTATAAAATATTTAATTAATGTACAATTTTTATGTTTATCATTTATGACTATATACATTCTCAAAATAATGTTGATTCCTTCAATCATATAACATATTATCCTCACGTATCTTTAATATTTACCTACCATTTAAGAAAATTTTCCTCCATAATTGCATAAAGTCCCTATAGATTTCATTTTTTAAAATTTATATCTTTTTGGGTCATAAAATTGCTATGAAGTCACACAGATTTTAAGTGTGAAATCTGTCCCTAAACTTCAAGTTGTTGCAATCTCATTTTTCAAATTTTGGATAATGTGAAAGTTGAGGAGTAAACAAGATTTAAGGACAACTCTTTCTAAACTTTTCTAAGAAAGGGGAAATGATGTGAGATCATGCGAGACTTTCGAAAAGCAATTGACTTAAAAAAATGGATCCACTAAGAGCTGCCAAGAACAATTGAAGTAAGAAATGGGCTGCACAAATTTGATAAATCTCATGGATTGAGCCAAGTCATATCATGGATTGTTAGAGAAATAAAAATCCAGGATCAAAAGTTTTGATTCCCGTTCCTAGTTTTGTTTTCTTTATTTTTGTAATAAATTGTTAGTGGATCGATTTTAGTGTGGATTACATATTAGCATGCTTTTTATTATTTTATATTGATAGGATCGGGTAGAAATGAAAGAGTATTTAGAGGGGGGTTGACTAAACATTGACATTTTTCACAACATTTTCGATTTATGATTCAGTTTAGTGTTAAACTGATACTCGGGAATCTTGTACGTCGATATCAATCAGTTAACAATAAAAAGTGCGGAAATAAGCTGACTGATAGATAGAATAAAACTAAAATAATAAAACACAAAATTTTATGGATGTTCGGAGATTTCAAACACTCCTACGTCACCCCTTCTATCACAAAGATAATATATTCGCTAAAAAACTTTGATCGATACAAAGAGTTGTACAGACCCACTTCAGTTTTGGACTTAACAATGACAAACTGAAACTTTTAGTTACAAAAAAGTTTATAGTACTCAGCAGAACTGAAATAATTTAGCACAACCGATCTCTTCAAGATCAAGTATTAAAACAATAACAGTTTGTTCTTGTGAGCTCGAAGTATAGCCTTGAATGCTATGAATGTATATAATAAGCGTGAGCAAAGATTTCAGCAGAGTAACAGCTTAGTTGGTATTCTGATTTTGTAACTTTAACTCCTTCTCAGCTGCTCTTCTCTGCTATTTATAGGCTTTCCCTCCAACGGTAATATTGAATGCGATTTGAAACTTTCTATCCGTTGTTTTTACGACAACATTCTTCTGACAGTTGTACGCTGCAGCTTTTCTGAAATGCGGCGATCCCACTACTTGTTGCAGTCAGCTTTTGTTGGGTGTAATAATTGTTCCTGCTTAGTAGAGCGATCGAACCATGATGCTTGAGCTGTTGTGTGGTTTAAAAGATTTGAGTTGCACCATTACCACTAGCTATAACTTTTGGTAAAGTGGTAAGCACTCGATCCTACTAATTGGTATCAGAGCCAAGGTCATGAGTTCGATTCCCATTGATTTCAAGGAGTGCAATTATTGAGAGGGAGATTGTTGGGTACAATAATTGTCCCTGCTTGTTACAGCGATCAAACCATGGTGCTTGAGTTGTTGTGCGGTTTAAAAGATTTGAGTTGCACCATTACCACTAGCTATAGCTTTTGGTAAAACGGTAAGCACTCGGTCCTACAATTTTTGTCAGTTGAACGTTCTTTTCCTTAACTGATGACGTGTAATGCTGAAAGATCAGCTGATAGAATGTAGCTGATAAGCTCACAACTGTTTGTAGTAACTGATAAGTTCCAACTGAGTAGTTAGTTGTCTGCGTAGTTCAGTTTTCTAGTCCAGTTGCCTTTAAGAAATCTGCGAACTAATCTTCAGTTAAGGGCAACCGATAGTTTGCGTATTTTAGATCCGTTTCTATCAGTCTTCTTGATCAGTTAGTTCAATCTATTAAATGATCAATTTGTCAAACTTCCGAAATTCAGTTTCCAACAATTTCCCACTTTTTTGTGTTTGACAAAACTTAGAAAATATGAACTGATCAACTGAACTCATTTTAGATAAAATAACTTTTTATTGACAACTCTTTCAATGTACAAATTCGTACAAAGAATGAAAGAATAAGAATTCATCTAAATGACTAAAATATTCTTCAAAATCTGCCAAATATATCGATCAGTTTGTTGTAAATTCTCTCTTTGTTGATTGCTCCTGCTGATATTTTCTTTCTTCTCCTTTTTTGTCAAACCCATCAACCTTCTCAGATAGCATGCGAACATCTGAGGAGAGGTTTGATACTGCATTCATCAGGATTTCTTGCATCAAATCCATTCTTTTTGAGACAATGTTTTTCAAGAAATTAAGATGTCTTGAGAACAAGGCTTGAGTCCGGAAATGCGATTCAGCTGACATTCTGTCTTTTCAAAGTTCTTCCATTTAAAAAAATAGAGAAGATACATCCTTTGTGATTTACAGCAATCTTCCCATATTGTTCTCCTTTGCAGATTCGAGCTTCATTGTATGCAAAAATAGGGTTGAATTGATGTCAGAAATGGAAGTTATTACACCGACAAGGTTGGTCTGAATGGCCTGAATCTTTTCAAACATTGTTTCAGTTTCAATTGATATATCAGGAGACATGGCTCCAGAATTTTCTGGTTCCTGGTTCCTGTTTTCTTGATTAAAGATCACCAAGGCCCTGTCAGTTGTTTCAATTTCAAGACTGACCATTTCTGAAGTATCCTCTGGTATAGCTTCATGTTGAAGCTGTGGAGAAGAGGAGAGATTCGGAGCAGCAGTAGAACTAGAAGTGTATGGCCCTTAGCTCCTAATAGTTATTACAACATAATCTGATTAGGGTTAATTAATTACAGAGGAAAACGAGTTTAAATTTTCTTTACAATGAGCCCAAATCATTTTATTTGAATACTAAAAATAGTATTCCATTTCACATCATAAACATGCCCACACGTAATCAAAACCAATCAAATACAAAAAACTCATATCTTCGGGACATGCCCCGGTATATAGATACATATATATATACTGAGAACAAAACATAAAACCTCAGCCCAAACTGTGACTCCCTACAGAAATACCCTCTCCGGCCTCCTGATATCCTGGAGTACCTGCCATTGTCCACACACAAAGACAACAACAGCCCTCCTTGGGGGTGAGCAAAGCTCCGTATGGAACAACCATCATATATACCACAAGTATCTAAACAATGATATATGGTATGCAATGCATGTATGTCGTGGAGGTATCAGGTCAAATGCCCATCCACTGAGCACATGTCAGAATCAAACGAATCGCTATCAAATCAATGCTCGAGCTGGCACACCGACCTCAATTAGGGATACTCGTATGATAGCGTCGACAAAGCGCCATCAAATCCCAAATCTCAATCAATCGTCGGGGCCACAAATGTCTATGTTTTAATGGTCATGTAATACTAAACATAGCATTGTGTTCACAAACCCCAGAATCCAATCAAATCATATCAGGGTATCCAAGGATCACAGCTCAACGTGCATGTCATGTATCGATGTATGCATCAAACGATGTGTGTTAACAAAACATTTATTTTGTACATCGATATTCAAATCACAATGTCATTATGCCACATAAACTCAACAAATAATGCATATAGACATATATTCTCATTCCAATCAATCAAACCAATCCAACATATATCATATAATACAGATACCTGTCGTATGTTACCTGGTCGCAACATACCTCAATTCTTCGTTCAAGTTGATGTAGCTTGAAGATATCAGTATAATAAGCTATCTACATCAATAACATATTCATTTCAATCAATAACATGATCCAAAATCAATAATATAAGTTCCAAATATCTTTTGAAACTTTGAAAATTCATATCAAATCAAAATCATAACATAATTCAATTCCGACTTCGAATATGAGTTTCTTGTCGGTTATTCTACCACATACAGGAATCTCGACTTCAAATACATTCTATTCCAGCACTTTCATATTTAAAGCTGCTGAAACCAGAAGAAATTTACCTCAAAAGAAAGCTCTCGACGCGAAGATTCCGAATATATAATTTGTTTCGCGTTTGGACAGCGTTTCGAAGTCGATTTGGACGAAAGAAATCGATTTTCCTTTCTTTTTCTCGAAACTTAAGAAGAGAGAATGAAGAAAGAAATGATCAGAAGCTTGGTCTTATCTTCACCGCCTTCGCGCTCGAGCGGTAGAATTCTCGCGCCCGTGCGCGAGATGTTCTGCCCCCGAGTGTCACTTGCATCACGCTCGGGCAGTCAAAAACCTACCGCTCGGGCGGGGAAAGTTCTGTCTGAGCAAAATTTGTGCTACACTGGCGCTCGGGCGGTCATTTTCTACCGCTCGGGCGCCACATGTTCTGTACAATTACTCACCTTGTGGTGCACTGGCGCTCGGGCGGTCATCTTCTACCGCTCGGGCGCTAGATGTTCTGTCAAAAATATTAATCTTGTATTGTATTGACTTCTGACTTCTCAACTCGAGCTCTTACAACTTCAATTCTGTTAATTAATCAATATCTGGTACGATATTTCATTATTAACACTTATTTCCTCATTTTCCATTGTCATGATATACCTCATATACATAATCACATAACAATTTCATAAATTATCGATGATCAACATAGGATTTACGATAATACGATACAAGGTCCTTACAAAGGCTCTGTATTTGGTTGATCAGCAGTTGGTTCTTCAGTCGGGTTGCTCAGCTGATTCAGAAATTGGTTCTTCAGTGGGTTGCTCAGCTGATTCAGAAATTGGTTCTTCAGTGGTTTGAACAACTGAAACTGAGATTGGATTTTCAGCTGGCACCTTCTTCAGATTGTACCAAGTGCAGCTGAGCCTCTTCAGTTACTGGTAGAACGACTTGTTTATTCATGGTAGATAAATGAACTGGCTCTTCAGTTGCGATTTGTTCTTCAACGGCTTCTGTAGTGATCAGCTGAATATCAGTGGCAAATGATTTAATAACTTTGTCGATGTTTGCCAATGATAATTCAGCATCAGAATATAGTTGAGGTTTTGTAGTTGAAGATGGAGGAACAGAAGTTGACGGTTGCGCATCCATTGAAGAAGAAACAATTATTTGCCTTGAAGATTCAGTAAATGGTTCCTGGGATGGATCTTGATCTTGAACTGATTGTTCAGCTTGCTCTTCAAATGAAGGACTCTGAGCATTTGCTGGAATAATCAACTCTTAATCCATTTTCCAACTCTTTATCTTCATCTGCAGTGATCGAAGATCTGTATCCAGCTGATCATGCACTGCTTTGTTATTGAAAGCGGTAGGGTTGGCTGGATTATAGTTTTGGCGCAGCTGAGTGATCAGTTGTGCAAGCTTCTTGACACGCATTTGATCAAAGAAGTTAAGTCTTCCTTTCCAATGCTTGAACAATTGAAGTATCTTTGACTACCTTTAGAACCACATTTTCCAAAGCAATAAATTTCTTCAGAACTGCTTTCTTCTGCAACTGCTTCGCAAAAACTTCAGTTCGAAATCTAACCCACTCATTGTAAGTTTTCAGCTTTGATTCAGCAAACTCATTGACCTCTTTCCAAATCAGGTCAATGTGAGGTTGAATTGAGTTTGTTGGTCTGGGCTCTTCAGTCATCTTGCCTTTTCCCTTTGAGTCAGTCAGAACATGAGGAATACTCAGTCCTGATGTAGTAGCATCTACTTGCTCCCTGATGACCACTCCTTTTGGTCTAGCAAATGGGAGAAAAGTTGGAGTGTTGATGGAGATCAATGGAGCTTGGACTCCTGCTAATTTTTTCATTATCACCAGACTTGGTGATAATATTCTTGGATGGATCAGTTTGTGGAGGTACTGACCCTTAGTTGAAGACTCAACTGGAACTGCCCTTAGAGGTATGGCGCTAATAGGCTGTTCAGCTCCAGTCAGTTTCAACCGATCAGCTGGGATAGTGTGCAGAACAACTGCCGGTTTGGTCTTGAGAGTTCTTGGCTTCTTCTGGATTTTTGGAGAAAGAGTTTTCTCAGAATCAGTCTCAGTGACAATCAGTTTTCTTTTGATTGTCTTTTTCTAAATTGTCTTCTTGACTGATTTGGGAGCTTCTTGTGTCCCAATCTCCTTCTTCACTTTGATGAACTGCTCGGGTGACATGTCCAGCTAGACTTTTGGCAGCTGAACACTCTTGGCATTGAATATTTTGAATTTGGATGACTTCTCAGAAGAGTCACCCGCCAAACCATTGTTCTTCTATAGATAGCTGAGTGGTACAGCAAAGCCCTTGGACTGTTTGGATGATTGAAGCATGTTCTTGAGAATGGTAAAGATGATGCTTGACCAATTCAGTCTTTGTTCAGCCATGATGGCAGTCATCACTTGGAACTTTTCCAAAGTGAGAGCAGAAAATGAACATGCTTTAGCGAGTAGTCCCTTGGCCACGATGTCTGCCAACAACTGAATCTCTTGCTTCAGTTCTTTCTTCGGATCAGAAACCTTGATCTTCCGTCCTTCTGCAGATAATAGCGTCTGAATCTCCTCTACATCAGATGTTTTGACCTCAAAGATACTAGGCATGCCATCAGAAGATAGTTGGAAGAGGTTTCTGAAAGAGTCTTCGTCGATGATCAGCAGTTGACTGTTGACAGTTGTAGTGATTTTGCCATCAACATAAATGAATCAATTAGCATATAGATCCTAAATCTCTTTGGGATAAATTTCTTGAGACGATAGTCCCAGAAAGTTCTTCAGTCCACCTGCTTCCAGTTTGAGAAAGACAACCTTGATAGCTTCGTCTTTGACAGACAAAACTGAGTCAAAGTAAATAGCCATAGCGTTGAGGATGTAAGCTAAGACTTGATTTTCCATTGCTGATAGTTGGAATATCTGCGAGAAAAAGCTCTGTGTATTTGATTTGCTCTGAAAGTTGTAATGCGCGTAAAGAAAAATTGAAATGAGGTTGGGACAAGTACATATGTATGTGACTGTTCAAATCTTTGGACACGTGTCAGTTCAAGATAAATTGAATAAAATCGTGTGTACGTGTGATGAAAACATGTGTAGAATTTAAATGGACTACGAGGGGCCACGTTTTAAAATACTATTCATTGAAAGACGTCCATTAAATGCGTAATTAAAAGTCACATCATTTATTATGGAATATTTATCGATTAATTAGTTAACTTATTGGAGAAGATCAGTTAGGTCAGCAATTGAGTGATTAGTTGTAAGCTGAATCATTTCAGTTGAAGACCAATTGAGTATTTTCTTCTCAGTTAACCTTTTATATACGATATTCTCCCTCAATAAATGCATATAAATAAAAGAAAGGTTAAGAGAAACTCAGTCTGAATAAGTCAAGGGCTTGCAGTTGACTATTGTTTCTACGTCTTCTTCTATTTCTTCAATATTAGTCTGTATATAAATAAGAGCAAAGTCATTAGATAACAACAGATAAACATCGATGGATAGTTCAAGCAGTTCCAACGTCCCTCTTTCTGCATCAACTCTTCGTCGTTTCGAGAGTTTGAAGGAAGCTATCGAAGAACTCTTTGGTTAAAGGTCATGTCCACTTGGACCAAGATACACAAGCTCCAGACCATTTAAAGTGATGGATTAGTTGCTACTGATAAGCAGAGGCCAAATGCAAGAAAGTATAAGAGGCGTCTTGAAGTCATCCATACTTCAGATCTTGCCACTGATGAAGGTCTTATTCAGGTGATGCTTATGAAGGAGTAGAAGGTGCTGGAAAAGATTTCTTCTTCAGAAGGTTTCGAAAGAATTAACTGTCATGACTTATCTAATTGGATGTCCCTTTGGCAAGATGCCACTGAAAAGGAACTGAATCGTGTAATCTGGATGAGATTTTATCAATAAAATTGTAGTTTCGATTCATTGCTGTTTCCTTATCTGCATATGAACTGATATCAGTTGACAAACAATAAATTAACTGATAATGGCTAACTGAACAGTTACTAACTGATATTTGACTAACTAAATAAAAAATTAACAACAACTGACAATTGATTAAAACAAATATAATTAAGATAGATCAATTAAATCAAAAATATTACGAAAATGAGAAACTTAGTCTCTGTTAACGGTTTGGTGAAGATGTCAGCGGCTTGTTGTTCAGTTGATATGTATTCCAGCCTTATTGCTTTCTTCAAAGCATGATCTCTGATGAAGTGATGCCTGACATCGATATACTTGGTCCTAGAGTGAAGAACTGGATTGTATGTAATTGCAATCGTGCTTGTATTATCGCAAAATATTGGTGATTCTTTTGCAATGACTCCATAGTCTCTCAGTTGTTGCTGAATCCAGATTAGTTGTGCACAGCAGCTTCCAGCAGCAAGATATTCTGCTTCAGTTGTGGAAGTTTCTATCGATGTTTGATTCTTTTTGAACCATGAAATCAGTCTGTCTCCTAGAAACTGACATGATCCACTGGTGTTGTTACGATCTAGCTTACATCCTGCATAATCTGCATCTGAATATCGAACTAAATTGAAAGAATAATCCTTAACATACCATAAGCCCACATTTTGTGTGCCTTTAAGATATTTTAAAATACGTTTGGAAGCTGAAAAATGCAATTGCTTAGGATCTGCCTGAAATATAGGACACATACAAACAACAAATATAATATCAGGACGACTAGCATTTAGGTACAGTAATGAACCTATTAAACCTCTGTAAAGTGTCATCTCAACTGATATTCCCCCTTGATAATTGTCTAGCTTGATTGATGAACTCATGGGAATACTTGCAGCTGAACATGTTTCCATGCCAAATTTCTTAAGTAATTCCTTCGTATATTTGGTCTGAATGATAAAAGTATCAGTTTCAAGTTGCTTCACTTACAGACCGATGAATAATTTCAGTTCACCCATCATATTCATCTCGAATTTTTCCAGCATTAACTTGGAAAATTTCTCACATAATTTGGGGTTAGTTGACCCAAAAAAATATCATCAACATATATTTGCACAAGTAAAATGTGATCATTCTTTGAAAATTTGAACAGAGTCTTATCAACTGATCCAACAATAAAGTCGTGATTAGTTAAGAATTTTGAAAGAGTTTCATACCAAGCTCTTGGAGCTTGTTTAAGACCATATAAGGCGTTGTTCAAATGATAAACATGATCAGGAAGAGAGTGATCAATAAAACCTGGTGGTTGTTCAACATATACTTCTTCCTGTAACTGACCGTTCAGAAATGCACTTTTTATTACCTAACCTAACCTAACCTAACCTAACCTTATGAGCCATGAACCACCCCCGTGGACCCAAGGTTCCAAACTTATCCCCTTAAATTTGAAATTTGATCCTTGCATGAACCCACCGAGCCAACTCCTAGTTTTGTCGAGCCACGCTCGAGCAACCTTGAGCCAAACCCTAACCTCACTCCATCTAGGGACCCTACTGACCAGCCCTGACCCCTGGAACCAGCCCCTAATCATGCCAAAACTCCATGCACGTAGACCACTAGCTGGGCCAAGGCTTTCTAATCTTCCTAGGAATCCTAACCATCCTAGGGAGCCTGCAGCTACTTAACCACTGAATCAAACTGACCCTCACCAACCATGAACCATGCTGAGACTCAACCGAGCCCAGCCCAAGCCCTTGAACCAGCGCCGCAACCGCTGCAATAGAAACAACCGTGCGAGCCCTTTCCTATGCTCTTCTAGTGTCCTAGCCTTACTAGGACTCTACCACCTCAGCAACCACCGAGTCCAGCACACCCTAGCCATCCCGATACCCTACTGGATTCTCCTGGCTCACCCCCAAGCCAGCTGCGAGCCCTTTTCCGCCGCAGGTTGCACATGCGTGCATAGGGAGTGTCCTACTTCACTAGGACTCTTCCCAAATGCATCCCTCGAGCCCTAGACACCCTAGGACCCTTCCTAGCCCCAATACACGACCCTGGCCAAGCCTCCAACAAGCCCTGGCCGAGCCCTCAGCCTCCACGCTCATATTAAGAAACCCTAACGATTTAAATCCCTGCTCTCCTTCAAAATCCAGCATGTATTTGATCCTTAACGACTCATTTCCATCCCTAGAAACATCTCTAATGGCAGCGTGTCCTTAGGAATCATAGCTTTTTTCTTAACAAGCGTGAAATCGTCATATTTTTGAAAATAAACGTTCTAACGTAAAAATAACCGAACACATATGTAATGCCCGAGATGTGATTACTGTAATCTGAAATTGATTAATTGACAGAACTGCAATCAATGAAGGTTTTAGGAGCTCGAGTGATGAAGTCGGGCGTAAATGCATTCAAGCCAAGATGTTGGACAGAGCATCTGGCGCCGAGCGGTAGGAAATAACCGCCCGAGCGCCAATGCACCATAAGAAGAGAATTCGGACAGAAAGTATGGCGCCCGAGCGGTAGTTTTTGACCGCCCGAGCGCCAATGTATAACAAGAAAGTGTTTCGGGCAGAACATGCCGCGCCCGAGCGCTAACTTGCAACCGTCCGAGCGCCGATTGAAATGCTTGAAAACAAGACACGTTTCTCTATCATGCAACGTGTATATATATATACAAGCTTCAGCATTTGAAAATTAAGAAAAGGGACGAGAGAAAGCTATAGAAATCCTTACGCCTTTATAGTTCGATCCGTCCGTCCAATTGTGAATCCGACTTCGGTACTGTGTCCCTATCAACGCAGGCTTCAACTGGACGTAAGTTTTATTAAGTTTGGACATGTCTTGAAATTATGATATTGTCAGAATTGAATGAGATTCATATATAGTGCTCTTGACATAGCAGACATCATAGAATCGAAGTCAGATTAAGAAACAGATTGATTATGGAATTGTTATGAATTTAAGAGTTAAATTGACTGAGATGTGATGTCAGATTTGCACTGTGGTTGATTATAAGTTATTGGAATTAGTATATACTGATGTGGAATCACCGGTATCGCAAGATTGTACTGTTGTACCGTCAGAATTTGATAAGACAGAGATGTTTTGATTTGAATAGAATATTGATACAGTATATTGATATTGTCATTGCCAGATTGAACATTGACAGGCTTTGAGTCGAGACTTCGATTGTATCAGAGCGACAGAATAAAAGGTATAAATAAATGTTTGATTCGGGATTGCACAACTCGAGTGAGGTTTGACTTGAGTTTCCCTAAATCACATACTTTATTTTATTGCATTGATATTTGCAAATTATCAGATTGATATGTTTAGTCTATTGAATTTATAGCAGAGAAAGAGTCCGAGTCTAGGGCAGATCAGCCTGGCTAGGGCAGAACCGCCGAGTCTTTGAATGAACCGCTAAGACTCTAGACTTACGGTGTATCGATGAGCTTAGATGTAGATCGACGTCTATTGTAGACATTCGATACAGCATGCCAAAGTCTAAATTAGATCGGGATCCCTAGATTAGAAATGAGTCCTTGATTTAGGTACAGATTTGTATTGAGTCAGTGTGGTCAGATCAGATACATGTTTTAATGTTTGTTTATGCTCTTATATATGTTTTATATGATTGCATTGATACATTGTTTATACTGGGATTTTATTCTCATCGGAGTTATCCGGCTGTTGTCGTGTTCGTATGTGTGCATGGCAACAGGTGGGACAGGTTCAGGGTCACAGAGGTGAAGAAAGATCGAGATTAGAGTGGTGATTCCGGACTTGGATATAGATAGGTTTCATTACTTGATTGTAGTAGTTGAACCTTAGTGTCGAACTAGATGCATGTTGTACAGGATTTGTATTATTATACTGGTTTGGATAATAGAATGATTCCATTACCTTCCGCATTTTAAAAAAAAAAATTTTAGACCCTGTTTATTCTAATTGATTAAATTAGTCCCAATGACGATTAAGAAGATGATTAGCGTCCGGGTCCCCACAACAGGTGGTATCAGAGCGATAGATCCTTTAGATTGAGATAGAAGAGGCTAGTGAGCGGGGTAGATTGAGGATTTCTTTCCTGCTTTTGAATGCTAGCATGTCTTACTGCTTTAATACATGTTACTTCCTTATCTAATTTGATATAGTAATATGTTTTACTGAGAATGGATCAGCACTGATTCTAGATCAGCAGTAAGATGATCAGAGGAGGACTGAAGTTGGTTGTTGTATTTGAGTTACTAATTCTGTTGATAACCAGATATGCCTCCCAGACGAATTCCAGAACAGGGTAGTACATCAAATCCTCCAATGGATGTAACACCGACTCCAGTGGAAACGTTACTGAAAATATTTCAGTCATTTCACCCGCCAACTTTGAAAGGAACAGAGAACGCTGTGGAGTGCGAGAGTTGGCTTGACGATATTGAAATGCTGTTTGATTCATTGGAGTATACAGATGAGCGGCGAATTCGATTGATTGGACACCAGTTACACGATGTTGCAAAGAACTGGTGGATTACGATAAAGAGGGCTTTGGAGCATAGAGGTACGACTATCACCTGGAATGTCTTTAGAACTGAATTTTATCAACGATTCTTTCCAGTGTTGTACAGAAAAGACAAGGGGGCGGAGTTTGCTAATCTAAGGCAGGGACCGATGAACATAGAAGAGTACGTGTCCAAGTTCTCCACCTTGTTGAAATTTGCTCCACTTGTGGCTGACAGCGAGGAAGCTACTGATGACCAGTTCATCAATGGCTTGAACCCCGATATTTTTACATTGGTAAACACAGGGCGACCGAATAACTTTACTGCCGCCCTGAACAGAGCCAAAGGAGCAGAAGCCAGTCTGATGAGACAGAAAGGGGCTTCATTTGTGCCTCCAGCACCGAAACCACAGCAACCACCTCCCATATTTGAGGGTGGCAGCAGCAGTGGAGGGAAGAAGGAATTTTTGAAAGCCAGAGGAAAGCAATTTAAGAAATCTGGCAGTAGTTCTTCTAGCTCCGGTAGGTTCCCGACAGAGCCAGAGTTACACTGGAGTTTATTGTAGGACTTGCGGAGGAAGACATGCAACTGAGCAATGCCAGGGAGTAACTAGTAGTTGTAACATCTGTAAACGGCCGGGACACTTTGCTAAAGTGTGTCCACAGAGAGGTTCTCAAAGATCTCAGGGAGCCGAGTCATCGAGATCAGCAGAACAGACTGAGAGACTGATCAGCTCCTGTTCACACATTCCAGCCAGCGCCCGCTCAGTCACAGCAGAGGCCAGGAGGTAGCCAGACTGTTAGCCAGCCTCCTAGACAGCAGGCCAGAGTATTCGCTTTGACAGAGGAGCAGGCCTAGGAAGCACCAGATGACGTTGTGGCAGGTAACTGTTCTTTATGTGGTTACCCTGCTTATGTATTGATTGATACCGGTGCTTCACATACTTTTATTTCTGAACGATTTGCATTAAGTCATGCATTGCCTGTAGAGTCTTTAGCTACTGTAGTGTCTCTCTCTTCTCCTTTAGGGACAGGTTTGATATCCGTAAATTCTGTAAAACATTGTGTACTACAGTATGACGG
Organism: Primulina tabacum; assembly: GCF_025594145.1. NCBI lineage: Eukaryota > Viridiplantae > Streptophyta > Magnoliopsida > Lamiales > Gesneriaceae > Primulina > Primulina tabacum. Next base: position 15,504,010 of record NC_134557.1, on the reverse strand, counting down.
GCATGAGATTGAATTAGATTGCATCGTACTTGGGTTGTCAGATTTTGATTGTATTATCGGTATTGATATGCTGACCAAGTACAGAGCTACAGTTGATTGTTTCCACAAGATAGTGAGATTCAGACCAGATTGGCTGAAGAGTGGAAATTCTATGGTAAGGGTTCTAGATCGAGAATTCCTTTAATATCCGTATTATCTATGACTCGATTGTTAAAGAAAGGAGCAGAAGGATTTCTTGTATATTCAGTAGATCTATTGAAGTCGAGTCCAGCATTGGCAGACTTGCCAGTGGTACGTGAATTTGCTGACGTTTTTCCAGATGAGATCCCGGGATTACCTCCAGTTAGAGAGATAGACTTCAGCATTGAATTGATGCCAGGTACAGTGCCAATTTCTAGAGCCCCGTACAGAATGGCACCAATTGAATTGAAAGAATTAAAAGATCAGCTGGAAGATTTACTGGCCAAGGGATACATCAGACCGAGTGTTTCTCCTTGGGGTGCTCCAGTATTGTTTGTAAGAATGAAGGACGGTTCGATGAGACTCTGCATTGACTATCGGCAACTGAACAAGGCAACTGATAAAGAATAAATATCCTTTGCCTCGTATTGATGATTTGTTTGACCAGTTGCAGGGTTCTTCAGTATATTCCAAAATTGATTTAAGATCGGGATATCATCAGTTGAGAGTCAGAGATTCTGATATCTTCGAAAACAACATTCAGAACCAGGTATGAACATTATGAGTTTATTGTCATGCCATTTGGTTTGACGAATGCTCCAGCTGTGTTTATGAGATTGATGAACCATGTATTCAGGAAATATCTCGATGAATTTGTGATTATTTTCATCGATGATATTTTGATTTATTCAAAGAATATGAGTGAGCATTTAAGAACTGTGTTGCGAATTCTAAGGGCTGAGAAATTATATGCTAAACTGTCGAAATGCGAGTTTTGGTTAAGACAGGTAGTATTTCTGGGGCATATTATATCCGGAGATGGGATATCAGTGGATCCCAGCAAAGTTGAAGCCGTGATTTCTTGGCCAAGACCGACGTTAGTGCCCGAAATTCGCAGTTTTATGGGTTTAGCGGGATATTACCGTCGTTTCATTAAAGATTTCTCGAGTATAGCTAAACCAATTACTCAGCTGACTCAGAAGAATGTTCCATTTGTTTGGTCTGAAGAATGCGAGACCAGTTTTCTGGAGTTGAAAAAGAGATTGACCAGTGCTCCGGTGTTGACTATCCCATCCGGTACTGGTGATTTTGTGGTTTATTGCGACGCCTCTCACAGAGGGTTGGGATGTGTTCTGATGCAGCTGAGGACATGTTATTGCTTATGCCTCAAGACAGCATTAAACCACATGAGACCCGTTATCCAATTCATGATCTTGAATTGGCAGCCATTGTCTTTGCATTAAAGATATGGCGACACAATCTTTACGGTGAGAAGTTCGAGATATATTCTGATCATAAAAGTTTGAAATATCTGTTTTCACAATCTGAATTGAATATGAGGCAACGAAGATGGCTTGATTTGCTTAAAGACTTTGATTGTGAAATCAAATACTATCCAGGAAAGTCTAATGCAGCAGCTGATGCACTAAGTCGAAAGATATGTTCTTTATCCTTGTCGACGATCGGTGTTTCAAATTTGATAGAAGACTGCTGTTTGTCTGGATTAGCATTTGAAACAGATTATAGACCGTTGAGACTCTATACGGTGCAAGTGGAACCCTGAGCTGATCTTAAGAATTAAAGCAGCTCAGAAAAGTTGATCAGAATGTACAGAAATAAGTATCGATGATCAGAACAGGACATCGATTGGAGTATCAGGTACGTGATAACGTCTTGTATGTAAATAATCGTTTGGTTGTGCCGAATGTTTCAGATTTGAGACGACAGATATTGTCAGAAGCACACAACAGTCGATTCAGTATTCATCCTGGTGGCAGAAAGATGTATAATGATTTGAAAAGACAGTTCTGGTGGAAACAAATGAAGACTGACATTGCCAAATTTGTTTCAAAATGTCTGAATTGCCAGCAGGTGAAAGCAGAAAGAAAGAAACCAGGAGGTTTATTACAGAGTTTGTCCATTCCTGAATGGAAATGGGATCACATTTCCATGGATTTTGTGACGCAGCTACCGCGTTCCTCCCGAGGTTGTGATGCGATTTGGGTCGTGATTGACAGATTGACTAAATCCGCATGTTTTATTCCGTACAAGATGACGTACAGATTTGACTAGATGGCAGAGATCTATGTCAGAGAAGTGGTCAGATTGCACGGAGTGCCGAAGTCAATTGTATCAGACCGTGATCCTCGATTTACTTCGCACTTCTGGCAGAGCTTGCAGCAGGCTCTCGGTACGAAGTTACATCTGAGTACCGCATATCATCCACAGACTAACGGACAGTCAGAGCGAACTATCCAGACACTGGAGGATATGCTGAGAGCAGTGGTGCTTGATTTTAGCACTAATTGGCAAGATGCATTGCCACTTTGTGAGTTTTTGTACAACAACAGCTATCAGACGAGTATTGAGATGGAACCATTTGAAGCGTTGTACGGAAAAAAGTGTCGATCCCCTCTCTATTGGGATGATATCTCTGAAGTGCCTGAGATTGGACCTGATATGATCAGAGATATGACAGAAAAAAGTGAAGCTAATTCAAAAGAAAATGAAGGCAGCACAAGACAGACAGGCCAAATATGCCAATGTTCGACGTAGACCGTTGGTATTTGAGGCAGGAGACCGAGTATTTTTAAAAATTTCACCTTTCAGAGGAGTTGTAAGATTTGGCAAGAAAGGAAAATTGTCTCCACGATACATTGGGTCTTATGAGATTCTCGAGAAGATTGGAGATCGTGCCTATCGACTCGCTTTACCGCCTTCATTATCAGGAATACATGATGTTTTTCATGTATCTATGCTGCGGAAGTATCTCCCCGATGATTCTCATATTATGCAGCCAGACGAGACCGAGCTGGATGATACATTGAGTTATGTCGAAAAATCAATTCGGATTATCGATCGTAAAGAAAAACAGCTCAGAACAAAGACGATTCCTCTTGTGAAAGTTCAATGGACTCGTCATGGCATTGAAGAAGCCACTTGGGAGACTAAATCAGATATGAGACAAGAATTCCCAGCATTGTTTCACTGATGTAAGTTTTTATTCGACTTTAATTACATTCCTTCTTAATGATATGATTTGACAATCTATGATTTCGAGGACGAAATCGTATCTTGGGGGGGAGAAATGTAATGCCCAAGATGTGATTACTGTAATCTGAAATTGATTAATTGACAGAACTGCAATCAATGAAGGTTTTAGGAGCTCGAGTGATGAAGCCGGGCGTAAGTGCATTCAAGCCAAGATGTTGGACAGAGCATCTGGCGCCCGAGCGGTAGGAAATAACCGCCCGAGCGCCAATGCACCATAAGAAGAGAATTCGGACAGAAAGTATGGCGCCCGAGCGGTAGTTTTTGACCGCCCGAGCGCCAATGTATAACAAGAAAATGTTTCGGGCAGAACATGCCGCGCCCGAGCGGTAACTTGCAACCGCCCGAGCGCCGATTGAAATGCTTGAAAATGAGACACGTTTCTCTATCATGCAACGTGTATATATATATATATATATATATATATATATATATACAAGCTTCAGCATTTGAAAATTAAGAAAAGGGACGAGAGAAAGCTACAGAAATCCTTACGCCTTTATAGTTCGATCCGTCCGTCCAATTGTGAATCCGACTTCGGTACTGTGTCCCTATCAACGCAGGCTTCAACTGGAAGTAAGTTTTATTAAGTTTGGACATGTCTTGAAATTATGATATTGTCAGAATTGAATGAGATTCATATATAGTGCTCTTGACATAGCAGACATCATAGAATCGAAGTCAGATTAAATAACAGATTGATTATGGAATTGTTATGAATTTCAGAGTTAAATTGACTGAGATGTGATGTCAGATTTGCACTGTGGTTGATTATAAGTTATTGGAATTAGTATATACTGATGTAGGCATCACCGGTATCGCAAGATTGTACTGTTGTACCGTCAAAATTTGATAAGACAGAGATGTTTTGATTTGAATAGAATATTGATACAATATATTGATATTGTCATTGCCAGATTGAACATTGACAGGCTTTGAGTCGAGACTTCGATTGTATCAGAGCGACAGAATAAAAGGTATAAATAAATGTTTGATTCGGGATCGCACAATTCGAGTGAGGTTCGACTTGAGTTCCCTAAATCACATACTTTATTTTATTGCATTGATATTTGCAAATTATCAGATTGATATGTTTAGTCTATTGAATTTATAGCAGAGAAAGTCCGAGTCTAGGGCAGATCAGCCTGGCTAGGGCAGAACCGCCGAGTCTTTGACAGAACCGCTAAGACTCTAGACTTACGGTGTATCGATGAGCTTAGATATAGATCGACGTCTATTGTAGACATTCGATACAGCATGCCAAAGTCTAAATTAGATCGGGATCCCTAGATTAGAAATGAGTCCTTGATTTAGGTACAGATTTGTATTGAGTCATGTGGTCAGATCAGATACATGTTTTAATGTTTGTTTATGCTCTTATATATGTTTTATATGATTGCATTGATACATTGTTTATACTGGAATTTTATTCTCACCGGAGTTATCCGGCTGTTGTCGTGTTTGTATGTGTGCATGGCAACAGGTGGGACAGGTTCAGGGTCACATAGGTGAAGAAAGATGGAGATTAGAGTGGTGATTCTGGACTTGGATATAGATATGTTTCATTACTTGATTGTAGTAGTTGAACCTTAGTGTCGAACTAGATGCATGTTGTACAAGATTTGTATTATTATACTGGTTTGTATAATAGAATGATTCATTACCTTCCGCATTTAAAAAAAAATAAATTTAGATCCTGTTTATTCTAATTGATTAAATTAGTCCCAATGACGATTAAGAAGATGATTAGCGTCCGGGTCCCCACAACATATGTTTTTCATGCATAAATGATTAATAAATGCATATTATGATTTGAATGATGCTTCAAAAGAGTTTAGTAACTTGCTTTTGCGTTTAAAACGCTCGAATACGTGATCGTCGGCGAGGAAGAACGAACGGGCGATGAAGAACCCTAGCTTTTTCTCCTTGAAGATTTTGAATTTTGTGTGTGCAACTGTGTGAAATTTCGGCTGATACAATCTCTCAAAAGACCTAGGATTGCATTTTTATAGATTTAATTTTGCATGATAATGGGCTTAGGTTTTGGACTTCTAAGTATAGGAGAAATTGGGCCCAATCAATTTAGTTAAATTGGGTCCAAAAGCTCTTATTTAATTGTAAAATAAAAGTTTATAAAAATTAGTTTCCAAAAATATTTTTTTGATCTTTTAAAAACTCCTTGTTTTCCCAAAATCGGCTTCCCCGTAAAATCGAGCTCGTCTCATAAAATAATTCGAACTAAAATTTTTAGAAAAATTTAATCATTTTTAATCATATTAAGAAGCCTTGAAAATATTTAATGAAAAATATTTATTCTTGTCTTGGTCGTCTTCGGTCTCCTTTTCCCATCCTATTATCGAATATTCGGATAAAATCCTTCAATTTTATGAAATCATACCATATAATTATTTAATCATGCAGTCATACCTTTAATCACATTATATGCATCAAGTAAGCATTAATTAAATAAAACAATTAAGCAATTCAAATAATTTGCATGCATGTGGTTTACGTATGTTGGTTTTTCAGACGTTACACTCGTTGTACGAGGTACATATCCCATGTTTTTCTTGGTTTGTGAATTTATTTGCATGATGAAGTTAAAGAGTTTTTTTTTAGGACGACATGATTTGTTATTTCCTGGATAGTAGTTAAATTGTTTTAATTTCATAGGGAGTCTAGTCGAGTCATGTTGGTCGAGCAAAAAAATTTCATTTTAATTATTGCATGCTAGATTCATTAGAAAAGAGTCATGGATAAGTCATTGTGTGGCCGATGATGAGAGTGAAGTTGTGGTTCTGAATCTTATACGTGTTCATGATAACTTGGGAGTCACATCTTTTGCACTGTTATCTTTGTTCATGCTATCGATGCTTAGAGACAATTTACATACATGTGATGCTAAATAGACAATGGAAATCGTGATTTTTAGTGACTCTCGCATGACATTTACTGACACTTTTGCAAACACAGATGATCTAGGAAATTATTATTTTTTTCAATATCTTTGGGCATGTTTTCATTGGTTATTATCAATTGTTAGCCCATTGAGCCTCGAGTTGAGTGAGATGGTTGAATTTTTTGTGTGCCTATCTCAGATATCATTTTGGTTGAATAGTGCATGTGATTGATCTGTATGAGATAATAATGGATTAAGGGTTACTTGCTTGAACATTTTTCGAGGCGAAATACTGGATAGTATATGACATAAGAATGATCTAGGCAATCTTTGGAACCGTTTGAGCCTTCGGGCCTACCAAATGAAAATGAAATATCCTTAGCGTCCATTTTGAGTATACTAAAAATCAAGTGGAGTGTGTCAATGACATACAATTAGCCCCCACTTGTATCTACTATATATCTCACAACAATTACCAAATGAAGCTTATACACTAACTATCCAACTTAACTTTGAGAGAAATAAGTTCATTGGTGTTGAAATATTTCAACCACTCCTTGAAAAGATAAATAAAAACAAATGTGTATAAAGGAATTGAAAAAGAAACAAAAGTAGAAAAATAATGAAAAGAATGAATCAAAGTGGTGAAGAAATAAAAAAATTATGAGAAATTGAGGATGTGAATGATAAGAAAACAATAAGTGGATGGTGAATGAAAATGAGTGAAAATGATGAAATTCAAATATTTCTCTCAAATTTTGATTTCTATACCCTTTAATGTAACCATGAGCCGCAGCCTAACGTTATAAGCCTACAAGACCTATTAACCTTGTCACATTTATTTAATATTCTAGTAGAGAAAAGTTATTCAAGTCAAGCTTATGAATACATGTGAAACATGGTTAACGAGTATGGACTTTAATCATTTGAATGTGAGCATCTCATTGTTTGACATCAATTTTTCTTGTGTACTTGTGTTGAATGAGCCAAATAATTACCATTAAATTCCTTTGCAATCTGTGTAAGTGAATTTGTATCTTAATGAAGTGTGGATTGAACTGAGCTGAGGATTTCTTGAGTTTATAAGGCGAGTGGATGTTGTGAATCTATTTGAGCATTCGATTGGGTAAATGAACATTGACATATCACACACGCACGTGACTCTTGAAAAATTGTGAATTACATGAAAATAGATAAGTTGGAGGTCAAGGTCAATGTTATCATATCAATGGCTTATAGTTGTTAGCATTAATTCTCGATTGAGTTCTTATTCTTATTTTTATTTTGCTCGGGACTAGCAAAATTTCAAGTTTGGGTGTTTGATAAGTGCAAGAATTGCACGTAATTTATATGAGAATCCATTTGAATTGTGTTAGTTTCGAATAGAATTATGCGTGCTATTTTTTATTTTCGTGTCTTGCAGGAGATAAACTACTATTGGATGATTGATTGCGATCAGAGGCATTTTTGATGTCAAACAATTGATGGACTAGAGCCGCATAGCCAAGTAAATAGCGCCGCAATGCTAAGGCTTCACATGAAGAGAAGAAGCGCCTAAGCGAGACAACCCAGCGCCAGCAGGTCCAAAGATCAAGCGTTTAGGCACCACAATTCAGTGCCACGGAGATTGAATCATTGAACAAAAAATGGCTAGGCGCTAAACCACCAGTGCCGCGGAGCTACTCCTGGACTTCACGGGCTCCTAGGCGCTACCCAAGAAGCACCGCGGCACTAGCACCTGTGAAGGAAGACAAATGGGCTTTAACTCACAGGCTCAAACGAGAATAAAAAGAAAAGATAGGGTTTTTGGAGAGGCAACCGTTTTTTGGACAAAATTCCGGGAAAAACGAAGAGCTCACACTTGGAAACGGGATTTGGAGCGCAAGGATTGATCACGAAGATTAAGAACAACGAATCTGGGGACAGAGACGCCACTTCTACTTAGTTATATAATCTTTCGCCCTTTAATATTTTGTGTCGAGATGTCTGAATCTTCAAACATGCTTTATTTCCGTTTAGATTTCACTATGAACTAACATTACCATTCTAGAGGATGATATAGCTTTGTTGACAAGAGAATTTTAACTCAGTTGTTTATATGATTGAATTCCTTTTGGTTTTTGTGTTTCCTAGTTCTTATCGATTTCAATTTTCTGGCCATAAATTGTTTGTTATCTTATTAATTCCACAACTCGGGAGATGGACTAGAATTATGGATCATTAGAGACACATCGTCAAATGTTTATATTGTTCGGAAAGCGTATGACTTTAGTGAGGCCTAGGATAAGATCATCATTTGATATATCATTTAAGCTTTTTATTAGAATGGTTTGAATCAAAGTTTGAATGATACAATTTATTTGTCACTTTAGAAAGGGAGAATAAAATAATTAAGTGTTCTTGACCATTAAATGACTGGAATTCATGAATATCTAGTATCCGAGAATAGTTACCATGGAAACTAAGTGAATTCACTCCTCTAGATATTTTCGCTCATTGATATTTCTAAATTCGATGATTAGATTAATATTTATTTGAAATTAATTCAGTTTTAGTAAACCAAACATGTCTATTGATTCTTCTAGATAAAGTCACGACTATTTTAATTACAAGCACTAGTATATTTTTATATATACACTCCTCCTGGGAGCGAAACTTTACTCTTTTATATTAAAACTTGACAATCGTGCGCTTGCAAGAAGAAAATACGCTACAAAAGCCTAAGCCACAAGTTGGCTTGCTGGGCACCTATTCTAAAAATCTCACACTTGCTTTATAGCCAACTACCCATATATCTTAGACATATTGCTTCAAGATTCTTCTCAAACAATGATCCTGGTAAGGGCTTCTTCAAAGGATCAACAACATTGTCTGTGGAGACGACTCTTTCTACCGATATATTTCCTCTTTCCACAATCTCCCGGATATCTACTTCCTCAGTATTTGTTTGGAGCGCTAATGGGACCTCAGTTTATTTTCTTGCTCAATGGCACCGTGTTATCACAGTAGACCGAGACTGGATCAACTGTTTGAGGAATGACACCAAACGCTTGAATGAAATTCCTCATCCAAACTCCCTCTTTTGCTGCTACCGATGCAACTATGTATTCAGTCCCAGTGGTTGAATTTGCTATGGTATCTTGCTTGGAACTCTTCTAAGAGACAACACCACAATTGAGCTTGAATACAAATCCAAAGGTAGATTTTGAATCATCCACATCTGATTAGAAGTTAGAATCAGTATAGCCTTCCAATTTCAATTCTCCACTCCTGTAAACCAAGAACAAAATCTTAGTTCTTCTCAAGTACTTAAGAATGTCCTTCACAGCTTTGCAATACATTGGACCGAGCTTCGAGTGATATCTGCTTGCAACACTCAGTGCGTATGCAATATCACATTGAGTAGATATCATACCATACATAATACCTCCTATAGCAGACGCATATGGAATGTGGCTCATGGTTTCTATCTCTTCATCAGATTTAGAGCATATATACTTGGATAGAATCACACCATGACACATTAGGAGGTATTATTTCTTGGACTTCTCCATAGAGAATCTCCTCAGTATGGTATTGATATATGTGGATTGGATGAGCCTTAGCATCATCTTCGATCTATCCCTATATATCTGTATTCCTAAAACATATGATGTTTCACCCATATCCTTAATGAAGAATTACTAGCTAACCATATTTTAGTCGATTGCAATATCCCTACATCATTCGCAAGGAGTAGTATGTCATCAACGTAAAGTATCAGGAATGTCATTGTACTCCCACTAAATTTCTTGTATACACAAGATTCCTCAGGATTCTTGACAAAATCAAACTCTTTGATAGTGTTGTCAAATATCAGGTTTCAGCTCCTTGATGTTTGTTTGAGTCCATAGATGAATCTCTGAAGTTTGCATATTTTATACTCACTCCCTATTGATGTGAATCCTTCCGGTCGAGATATGTAAAACTCTTCCTTAATGTAGCCATTGAGGAACAATGTCTTCACATCCATCTGTCATATTTCATAGTCATACCATATTGCTATGGCTAACAGTATCCTAGTGCACTTGAACATCGCGACTGGAGAAAAAGTTTCCTCATAGTCAACACCTTGCCTTTGAGTATATCCTTTTGCTACCAATCTTGCTTTGAATGTCACCACCTTCCCATCCTCTCCAAGTTTCATTTTCTTATTCCATGTTAATCATATGGGAACAATTCCCTCATGTGAATCTAATAAGGACCATACTTTGTTTGAATACATGGACTACATCTCGAACTGCATGGCTTCAAGCCATTTAGATGAATCAACATCAGATAGTGTTTCCTAGAAGTTTCTTGGATCACATCCAAGAATGGCTCACCTTGGCCATCTTCAAGAAGTAGGCTCATCCTATAAGGCAGCCTTAAGACCCTTTCGGATCTCCTAGGATCTTGTGTTTCTACGACTGAATGTTGAGGTATGAGTTCTACTATTTCTGTAGTGGGCGATTCCTGAATTTCATCGAGTTCTATCATCCCACCTTTTCTAATAGAAAATCGTTCTCTAAGAAAGTGGCACTCCTTCAAACAAACACCTCGGTTTCATTGAGATCATATATATAATATCCAACAGAATTCTTTGGATATCCCACAAAGTAGCAAAAATTAGCTCTACTATCCAATTTATTTGTCACCGCCTGCTTCACATGAGCAGGACATCCCCATATTCTTAAGTAAGAATATTTGGGCGGGTTTCCCATCCATATCCCATATGGAGTTTTATCCATTGCCTTTGTATGGACTTGATTCAACAACTTTCCCGTGGTTTCAAGCGTAAATTGATCGAGCAAAACTTGCACTGTGGAATCCTTAATAAAAATATGATTTTGTATGCTCAAAAATTAATCGCAAGTGCACGATGTCAAGTAATAGTATAATGTACGTGAGTACGAGTATCGTTCCACTGAAGACTGTATTTGACAATTATTATTTTCATTTATTAAATCTTTAGCAACGAAAATTGATTGGTTGTTTTAGTACTACCATGCTCAAATAAATACACAAATAAAATGATTCAGGAATTGGATAATGAAAGATAATATCTAAAATGGTTGATTTAAAATTCACTGAGAAATGAATTTGTTGGGAATTTAAATTCACCTACCCCTCGTTAATTAATTAATTCGTTCGATAGTGATTGTATGCTTTCCGACAGAATTTCCTAATCAATTGAACATACTCTCTCGAGCTATGCCAAACTAATTCTACTCAGTGAAGAAATTAAATGTCTTTAATTATTTATCAAGAGTGAATCGCGTGTCGATCTATGAAATCCCCTAGTTTTCGCCCTACCGGACTATGACTATCGGCGCGTATCCAATTTCATATATCTATGTAAATTTTAGATCCACGGATTATACTACTCGTTCCTATCACAAGTTATTCTCTCGAACTCACTCGCAATATAAAAACGTTGTTAAAGTTAGCTACGCTCTAACAACACAATGAAAAACAGTAGCACATTCAAGAATCACGCAACAATCGAAATATAAATTAATTAAATCAAAGTTTGGGGTAGGATCCCCTTAAATCCCAACAAATATTTAAAGTTAGCTACTCGAATTCATATTTAAAATAAACAAAACAATGTTTGAATGGAAAAAGCCTAGATTAAAAATACTATTCGTGACGAAAATGCGAGGAACGACGCCCGGAAATCTTCGAATCTTCAACTCCAAGCGCAAAGTCCTCTCCAAAGCTTGTGGCCGCTCTCCTAATAATGTCTGAATGATCCCAGAAACTGTCCAAATCCCCTTTCCTATCATCCACATCCAACCACTAAGGTAAGAAATCGGCAAAGAACTTTTTCCAAAAATAGGTGGCACTCGGGCGGTAGAAAATTACTGCTCGAGCGCCACACCTTCTGTAAATTGCTTGGGGATTGCGGCAGTCGCGTTCGGGCGGTAGAATTTCACTGCCCGCTACCGCCCGAGCGCCGAGTTTTCTTGGCTCGGAAGGCATCTCTCGCGTCCGGGCGGTAGAATATTACCGCCCGAGCGCCATGTTATCTGGAGATTTGCTGCGCGGAAACCGAAAATTGGAGCAACGTGTGCGAGCCAAGAAAAACATACAGAAAGGCTCGCGCCCGGGCGGTAGAATATTACCGCCCGAGCGCCATGTTCTCTGGACATTTGCTGCGCGGATCACCTCTAGCGCCCTAGCGGTGAAATTCTACCGCTCGGGCGCGAGCCTTTCTGTATGTTTTTCTTGGCTCGCACACGTTGCTCCAATTTTCGTTTTTCCGGTCATTTTACCTGCAAATTTGTCACGCACAAGTGAGAAATGATCAAATGCATATGCTTACTCTAAAACGAACAAAATGTAAATGAAATGTACGCATGCACAATGCAAACAAACATAAACTAATGCAATAAAACACGTAAAAACCACACCTATCATAAATCCCCAAAGGGATGGTAATAATTATGTGAATCCCATCATATCATCGAACCATGTCCATCAATATCCGAATACGATGTTAAGACACACCATTCAACTGGGGAGTGGCAGAATCAGTCAACTGTGAGAGAATATATTTCTCTTTAATGTAATCATGAAACTCGGTGCTCAAGCATTCTCTATCTCGATCTGATCGAAGTGTTTTAACACTCTTTCCTAATGTTTCTCTACTTATACTCCGAATTATTTGAACCTTTGAAAGGCTTCATAGTTGTATTTCGTTAAATACACATACCAATACCTTGAATGGTCATCATTAAAGGTAATGAAGTAGGATTGGAGATAGTTGGTGCTAACATTTAACAGGCCACACACATCAGTATAGATCAAATATAACAGATCAGTGCATGTTTCAGACAGGACACACATGTCTCTAGGAAGTTTATGTCTGAAGAGTTAAACATGTCATCTCCCATTAGCTTGTGCATCCTTCTATGGGAAATATGTCTTAGCCTAGCGTGCCACAAGTGTGCATGATTTAGACTATCATGTTTTCTTTTGTTTGCTGTTGTTATTATCGTATTTACTTGAACATGATTGTTTGGAATATCTTTAATTTTTAAGTTGTAGAGATCATTTTGAATTTCACCCATTCCAATCAAACATTCATTCTTATAATATTGCAAACACCTTTTCTAAATAAATAAGAAAATCCATCTTTATCAAGCATAGAATTGAAGTAATATTTTTAACTAAGTCTGCAAATTATTGCATAGATGAGATCCAGATAGAATTTGAATTAATTGAAACATTTATTTCATTATAAAACATACCGTTGCCAGAATCCTTCAGGGCAAGATACTCATTGCAATTGCGCTTCCAGTGTCCAGATTTATTGTAGTGGAAGCAAATATCTTCTATTTTTTCGGACTTTTTGGGACTTTTAGAAGCGTTCGCAGCTTTCTTCTTACTGGGTTTGTTTTTCTTGGAAGGACGAGAATGCTACTTACCCTTCCCTTATGGCCCTTTCTATGTCCAGACGAAGAGCCCACGATGAAAGTAGGTTTTTCCATCTTGATGGTGGCCGTAAATGTCAGCAGCATTCACAGCTTCCTCAAACCACCTCTGCAGCTCGTTTGACATAGAAGCTAGCATATAGCTCTTACTTGAATATCATGGTCACACCAATTATCAAGCTTGACCAATTCCTCAGCAGGGGTATTAGCAGCTGCCTGTTTTGGAGGAGCTTTCTTAAGCACATATGCTATCTTTTTGGAATTTAAAACAATTTTTAAATTCCTTAGCTAGACGTGATAATTAGTCCCAGTTAACTTGATTTGATCAAGAATGATGGATAATGTATTTCAAGAATACATATAATGAAATGGAAACAAAATAAATATTACAGACTATTTTAAAATATTTTTGTAAGATGTAAAAATATATGAACTTTTGTTTTAAGAATTGCCTACCACTATTTTGACATTTTCACCACTCTCTGTTGAAAACGGGAAATCCAATTTTTTTAGTGAGTATACAAGGCCCAATTGCTAAATCATGATTCCGAATAATATCTGCCAAACACAATTTCAAAAAGTAGAGCCCAATTGCAACTCTTTGCAACCCTCACATAATTTTTCCTCACGTTTTAGGAGGGTCTAATAATATGATTCACTTTCTCTTCACGTGTCAAGACCGACCAATCAATGTCAAACCTTAGTGGATGGCCGCCATGAGATCCTCCAATTTTATGAGCCGAAATCATGGGAGTTCAACGTAGTCCGCATCAAATATTTCAGTGGAAGTCACAGCTTTCAGGCGTCCAGACCTCTCCAATTTTATGAGCGAGACAATGACTTCAGGGAGCGTTATCATGCAACCACCATTGGTAAAAAGCAAGGATGTATTAAATTTTCTTTTAATTTTCATTTTAAAGAGATTGATTTAAATTTTGGATCTTATCTAAAATGAGAGATTTTATCTTCAAATTTGTATCATCATTAATTTTTTAAAAAAACTTGTGTCAAGTTTGTTTGTGTGCTTGCCAGATTCATGCAACTATTGTCACTATATAAATAATAACGCACATACTGATTATTTACAATATATCATTTATTATAAATAATAAAAAATTATCGATAATCGAGAGATAATTGATCCATATGAGCCATATATATTGATCCATATCCAGAATCTAGGTAAATGCAGGGATGCAAATACAATATTACATAACCTTTCAATATTTTAAATGTCTTCAATATTCAAAACTCTTTACAAGGACCTGGGCCCACCAACTTCAAATCTTGATCTCTCACTGAATCTAATATTTACATTAAATTTATATGGAACACAGGGATGAAAATTTAGAGGTGATAACGGGCCATAAACCAGACCCAATTTTAATTATCGAATAATTAAAATACAACACGTAAAATACTCTAACATACGCCTAGCAGATTGGTCATTACTATTGTTCATCCTTTTACCATATAATATCAAATATTATATTTATTCGATAACATCAAATATTATCTACAAATCACGTATCTTGTAAATTTTCACTACCATCATAATTAATAAGTTAAATAAACTTCAATTAATTAAATTTCTTGTAAAAACTTAATTTTAGTATAAATAATTCAAATATCATTCCAACTATTTATTTCATGAGAAAATTTTACTATTTAATCAAAATTTATTTTCGTGGGTCGATTTCGTCAATTTTCATAAAATAATAATTTTGGCCCATAAATTTCAAAAATTTAAAAATGCCCCGGGACTCCCGAAAAAGAGTCTACGTCAAGTAGACTGGCCCTAGAACATATCGGGCAGTATGTTGGATCCTCGCTTATGGTGCCCAAATAGTTCGAGCAGCGAGCTGTGCGCTACCCGAACTCTTCAGGCAGCCCCGTGGGCGGGTAAGACCGTGTTAAAATTTTTATTTTTCTTTTAAATTGTGGGCAAGCTGTGTACCGCCTTCCCGGGACAGTGCTGCCTGTTCGCGCGCTGCCTTGAATTTTTCCAGTGCACCGAGTAATTAAATTTTTGTTCCCAAAAATTTATTTTCAAGGACCACGTCTTTTCTGGAATTTCAAACGCACTTAGAAATAATTTATTCAACAAGATTTAAACATACTATTGAGAAAAAAACATAACTATGATACCACTGTTGGGGTATAATTTTCTCACATCCAAAGCGTAATGGAAGTTTTAAATTTTACTTTTGAAGTTCAAAACTTTCCTTGGATGTCGTATACTAGTTAAACATCTATAATGTGTTTAGATTGTATACGTGTGCGTTATAAACGCCAGACTCTACACCAATCCGAGATTAGCGTAGATGGCATTTCTTGTATTCCTCTTCGAATGGATCTCCGTCTTTGAACGTCAAATTGGGTCCACGATCAGAGACTTTATTCCTCGTTTGGATTGCACTAATAATCACGAGCAATTTTGCAGTCGAGACTGAAACGCACGAATTTCCAAAATTCGGAGTTGGT
The DNA here is from genome assembly GCF_025594145.1 of Primulina tabacum. Lineage (NCBI taxonomy): Eukaryota > Viridiplantae > Streptophyta > Magnoliopsida > Lamiales > Gesneriaceae > Primulina > Primulina tabacum. The sequence continues at coordinate 15,487,939 of NC_134557.1, read as the reverse complement.
ACAGAATCGAAGGGACGTGGCAGTGATGGAATAACTTGGCCGAAATTTTCTCCAAATTATTCAAGGTGGCCGAGAGAATTTTTGAAGAGGAAAGGAACTTTATGTTGTGTATTTTGTGTGCAAGAACTATGTTGTGTTTTGCGCCCCCTCGTGATATATTTATAGAGTGTGATTCATTATCCCACGAGGAATCTCTCTCCCACCAGTCCTTGTTTTACTAGATCTCTTAATTTTCATTAAATAAATTTTTTGTATTATTTTTATATTGTGTATTTATCAATTTTTGATAATACATGATATATTTATAATATATATACACATATTTACATCTCCTTATAAAATAAATACAAATAAACATTAATATATTTGCACATGCACATTTAATACATGCATACACACATTAATTAAATTAAATAACTATTATTTAATTTATTTAATCAAATTATTAGTTAATTAATTCTAGCTTAGTGAGAATTTGCACTTATTTTTTGAGAATTTGTAGATATCAGTAATCACCATTACTAGTGCTATAATTTAGTTAGTAAATTTTAAATTCATTAAATAAACTATTGTGAACTCATTATAACCCCGATCGACGTTCTGATAGTGTCATGTGTCAAGGATATAAGACTTGTTTATATAATGAAAATTGAAAATTTTGAAGATCAAAAGTTTCATGTAACGTCTATTAATTTAAAATCCTACTAGAATTTTTTTGTAAAGCTAAGCTAATACACGAAAGACCCATTGAAATGCATGCATGCAGAACTGCTGAAAAATATGCCTTTTAAAAATAATCGTAAACAATCGCCCAATTAAATAGTGCAGTTTAAAAATTTTCCAATACGGCTATCAATTATGTGCGTAAAATAAAACAAGTAAAAATCCTCGAGAGACATCAACATATCATAACGAATGTATAAACTGATCAGGTCTACTCAAAACTCATAAACACGTGATGTGCGGAAAAATATGGTCCTCTGTTCATGTGCGCACATCCAGCGCTGTCTACTCAGAATTCGGCACCTCCAGCCTCCTCATCGATATGCTCACCTGTATCATTCACACCTAGTAAGTCGAAAGACTCAACACATCTGAATCGTTAATAACAAATACATATACATAACATGCAATAGTGAAAAGTACAGTAATAAAAATATGGTTCATGATCTTTAAAGCGTAAACATAAACATAATAAAGCATACGTGTCAAAACATATCTCACATAACATCGTATACGTGTTCATTTCTTTTAAATGAATTACGTTCATTAGTTGTGACTTTCATATCATCATGTCAGTCGATGGATCCATCTACGTGTAACCGTGGTACATGGCGGCGAGAACATCAGCGACATCATTACCCGTCCAGTGAGCCCTGGCCTTACATGTCATCGTGTTAGTCACAACCAAATCACATCCTTCAAAATATGAGATCATATTCATTACTTAATAAAATCATGCATATACGTAAAAAAAATTTAAAATCAAGCATGCAACGCATTATCATAATTTCATAAAAATCATATTTGTGATACATAAACATTTAATAACATGTTAAATTGTGATCAGAGCGTTGTTAGGACTAAAACCTAGACTCGAGTGCAAAATGACCATTTTGCCCCTAGAAACCCTAATTGACCATTTTACCCCTGGACATCAAAATTTCGATCCGAAGCCTACCAAACTCCTCAAAACACCTCAAAACATAATAATAAGCCATTCTTAGATGTAAAATCGATCCCGTTTCAAAACTTAAATGATTCGTTTTAGAACTTGGACCGGGGTCCCGGTTTTATCCCGAATACACCCGAAACTTAACTAAATTTTTTCCCAACCTAAACCATGACTTAATATCATAAGATCAGACCTAAAATCCTCTAACTCGAGCCATTTAGCGTCCCCAATAACTTGCTGCAACGTACTGAATTTTTCCAACCCATACTCCCGGAAACACTGCGACCAACTCTCGGCCCTAGCTTGACATCAGTCCCGACCAGACCCAAACCAGCTCACTTAGGACTAAGACCAGACCATACTGGACTCAACAAACCATGACTCACAACCCCACGCATGCAGCCGTGCGACCAACTCCACAAAATGCGAACCCGACGAATGCTAGACTAGCTACTTGTCCAAGGACCACTACCAGCCATGCACCGACCACCTACGACCACTCCTCAAACATTCCTTGGTCTGAACCATGTCCTGGAGTAGGCCTGCATGCATCCGTGAACCCATACGCACCGTTCGAACCCTAACGTGCCCAAGAATCATTACTCTCGATCGGCTCCTTCAGCCAGCCCATCCAGCCTTGATTCTAACACCACAAATCACTCCCAACCTGCTGTAAAACATGTTGGAACCATCAAGTCCGGCAGCTCCCTTCGAACCGAGAACAAAAGCGGATTAAAACATGATAAAAAATTCGGTTCCTTCATGTGTGTGCATTCAAACCCATGTAAAACATCAAACCAACAACATGTCATGCATAAACGATCAAAATAACGTGTAATATGGTGTCGATGATGAGAAAAGAGATACATGACATGCATTATCGTGTTTATGCTTACAAACTTGAAGATGTGCGCGTCGGAGAAGCATCGGAGGAACGGGGAGGGAGCTTGCATTGATTTTAATGGAGGAAAACGAGGTGGCTGTTGGTTGCTGCTGAAAACTGAAGGGGACAGCTGCTGCTTGAGAAGGAGGGGGCGGCCAAACATGTAGGTTTAGGATTAGGGTTTGAGGGGTAGGGTTTAAGTAGAAAATTTGTGCACTAATGGGCCTATAATATTAATTAAAGGAGTTTAAAAAGGTTTTAGGCCCAATATGCAATTAAATAGACCTGTCAAGCCCAACAACACTCCCAAAAAATATTTCGTTTTGGTATGTTTTTGAGAATATTGCCCGATCCCTCAAAAAGTCCTCCGAATCGTTAAAATTTGCGTGCCGAATAAAAATATGACCCGGCAAGTAAAAATACTCACCAAAGTCCAATTTTCAAAAATCATACTTAAAAATACCTCATATTAAATAATTAAAAATAATTATTCAATAAAAATATTTTTCCTGAATATCCCCGGTCTCCGTTCTTCACTCGAGCGTGAAATGCAACTTAAAAACCCTAATGCATGAAACTTTACAAATAATCATGACATAAAAAATCAATACATATAATTTAAATGAAAACCCTAGACTGCATGCATTCATGTTACATAAATTTAAATTTCTTGGACCTTACATTTTACTTACCATATTGGACAGCTGACAGTTTAGTGAACTCTTTCATCAAAATAGGCAATTTCACTCTCCTTCCTTAATTATCAATTAAGCTAACTTTCATTTCTTCCACCTTATGGAATCAACTTATAAACTCCTTTATAAGCATTCTATTTGATTTATATGAAACTATAGTCATCAAATTCAACTCCTTAGCTTTGCCTTTTACAACGGGAACACAAAATACGATACTTGTGTGACCCTCATTGTTTCATGGATACAGCTAGTTGTGGTTTCAAATATCATGTAATTTATAATAACATTTATTCTTATTCGGATTTACTCTAATTAGCCTCATTCATTCATCAATTCTTTGAACAAGAATGTTAGAAATAATTTCTGATTGCACCCACAGATCATGGTAAGAGCGTCTAGTAGCATCACCCCAAGATCCCCTAGGTATTGCTGATAGTGCCAGCAAGAACCTTAAGTCATGGTTAGCATACAATATGATCCTTCAACTCATATATCACGATCGAATCTGCAACCATTGGTATATCGAGACTTTCATATGAATTCGATAACGATGTGATTTATCTTTGAGTAATAACAGTGACATGGTATGTGCAATTGAGGAAACACCTTTCCAGAATGCACACATCTTACTCTGGCCAGAGATTCCTTGCTTATCAGACCATATAAGATATCTTCACCCATAGGAAAATATTGAATTCCTTACTACAATACATTTGCTCCTACATATTTCGAAACTACACCCAGCCTCGCCACCTGATGGCCCTCAATAGAGTCGATAAACAGATCAAAGCTCATGCTAGTACGCAGAGCCCGTACATTATCTCGGGCCAAATGACTAATTTTTTAAAACCATAATCGTTGACTATTACACTCGATAAGTGAGAACCACCTAAACAGTATGAGTCAGAGTTGTTCAGTGCATCATTATATGATCACACCCATATATAGGAATGGACATCTCCATGCCCTTGCTAGTGATAATGGCATTTATATAAAAAATGATAGTCTTGAACTCAAGCGACCTTATCCTAATTTTAGGCGGTTGATTTGGCTAGGAACCTGTTTAGAATATATAGTACAATTCATAATGACTTTCATGATTTTAAGTTGCGAGTTAGACCTCATGGTACATATCATATATTCAAGGCTTTATCTATGCAGCTTGCATGAGTATACAGATGAAACATAATGCCATAATTGGATAAAATCATAAAATATTATTAAAATAAAAATTGTATTTGTATTAGAGTCAATAAAACCCAATCCACAAGTTGGTTCGCAGGACACCTACTCTAACACTGAGAACCAACTGACTGATATTTTCACAAAATCATTGGATTTCGAGATATTTTCCAACCTTCAGAAGTTTCTCAGATTGTATGTATAATGATCACTCACGCGTGTTTTCATGAGTGTTGCAACATCTATGAGAACACCTTACATTCATATTTTTGTAGGATGCTAAACATATTGCATATATCATTCATCATGTTTTGTTTAAAGTTTGTACATTGATGGTTATTTCCTGGTATGCCCTCAGTTGTTGTTCAAACTTCCAATCAAGTATTGAATAGAGGTTTATGCTCAATCTAATTCATCAGTAGTTGAGGATGTTCGTATATTACTTGATCTTGTCCAATGTTAAAAAGTGGCTTGCAAAAATTTGAGCAAAGTCAGGAGTGTTGCTAAGAGGTATCGCCAACACCAAGTACAAAAATACTACAATTTGATCACTACTTGAGACTTTCTTATTATATCATACTTGAGACATGATTAGGACAAGCATTTTGATTGTTTTGTGACTTTATCTGGCTCAGTTAACTATCAAATTTTAACCTATAACATTTGAAGAAAACCCTAATCTTATTGATTTTTAATTTTCTTTATTTTTAATGCTAAGTGGGGTAAATCGACATGGCGTTAAACCTGAATGTTTTCTTGAAATAAAATCACCCTGGTTCAGATTTGTTTTACTGTTTGATGAGGGAGTAAATTTGATTGGAAAATTGAGTTTATTTCGGGATAAAGTTACCGTTGGAAGCCATAGCTTTTTAAATAATTATCGTAATCAAAAATTTTTTGATGTTTATTAACTCATCTCTCGAATCATACTCCCTTATTTTCATTATTCATCTGCGCGAGTTCTTGCTATGATTCTTGCGATTTCATTCTCTGATTCGATCCCTCTGCTATTTTCATTTATAGTCACTTATCTTTTATCTCAAATGGTAGGAAGTGGGTACGATAACCTTGATATCCGCAACGAGATGTCAGAAAGTTTGGGTGTTACACCAAATGTGACAGAAGAACCCACAAAAACACCTACTGTTGAGAACTTGCTGAAGAGGATCCTATTACGATTGAAAATATTGCCCCTCGAGAATCGGGCAATGCAATTGATGTTGACAACCCACTACATTATGAGGCATTGCGTAGAGTTTTTTCCCATTGTCCACCTCTAAGAAGATCAAAGAGACAAGTAGAGTATGAACCTGACTTTTTTCCATCCAAGAAATTAAAAGGGTCGTTGTCCTACGTAAATCCTTTCAACCATGATTTTTCTTCTAGAGATGACTTGAATGATGAGGATTTTGAGTTGGTAGCAAGACCAAAACCTTTTGTTGTTGCGAAGAACACAATATCTTATATTTTTACTGTTCAATCACCTTCTGAAGAAAAACCAAAGGATGTTCCAGGACCTAGTGATCATGTTGATTCTACTGACGATGAACAATCCTTGGCTGAGTTTCTTGCTCACTTAAAAGAAGAAAAGGATACAAAGAAAAGTGCCTCTGATGATGAAAAGCCCAATGAGGAGATACTACAATAATTTGATGACAATCGCCCTAACCTTTTGACAATTCCTCTTCAGAATCTAATTTTGAGTCTGAGGAACATTCTGATAATGATGAGTCCTAAGGTAGTGATGGTGAAGAAAGTGAGTCTGTTGATTATTTTGTTGATGTTGCTGCCGATGTTGATGCTGATGTTGTCAACACCGATGACAACATTGACTTTGTGGACTATGATGTGAGCAAGTAATTCTCCATAAAGTTGTACTCAGAATCTGCTTTAGCTTTTTGGCCAATGTATATCAATAGGGAATTTATAGTCAGTTGTCTTCGGTATTTCAGTTCAGTCGATTTTAGTTGCCTTTGATAATATGCGCATTAATCTTCAGTTAGGCAACTGTCAGTTGATTTGTGTAGTTCAGTTATTACAATTAACTTGATCAGTTAGTCCAACTAATTAGTCACTTAGTTTGTCAAACCACCGAAATTAAGTTTCCAACACGACCTTATCCTAATTTTAGGCGGTTGATTCGTCTAGGAATCTGTTTACAATATATAGTACAATTCATAATGACTTTCATGATTTTAAGTTGCGAGGTAGACCTCATGGTACATATCATATATTCAAACACTTTATCTATGCAGCTTGCATGAGTATACAGATGAAACATAATGCAATAATTCGATAAAATCATAAAATATTATTAAAATAAAAATTGTATTCGTATTAGAGTCAATAAAACCCAATCCACAAGTTGGTTCGCAGGACACCTACTCTAACACTGAGAACCAGCTGACTAATATTTTAACAAAACCATTGGATTTCGAGATATTTTCCAACCTTCAGAAATTTCTCAGATTGTATGTATAATGATCACTCACGCGTGTTGTCATGGGTGTTGCAACATCTATGAGAACACCTTACATGCATATTTTTGTAGGATGCTAAACATATTGCATATATCATTCATCCTGTTTTGTGTAAAGTTTGTACAGTAATGGTTATTTCCTGGTGTGCCCTCAGTTGTTGTTCAAACTTCCAATCAAGTATTGAATAGATGTTTATGCTTAATCTAAGTCATCAGTTGTTGAGGATGTTCGTATATTACTTGATCTTGTCCAATGTGGAAAAGTGTCTTGCAAAAATTTGAGCAAAATCAGGAGTGTTGGTAGGAGGTATTGCCAACACCAAGTACAAAAGCTATCTAGAGAAGTCCATTGATGACAGTTCTTCTAGTGTGAAAGCTACCATTTATGAATCATAAAGAAAGTTCATGAAAGTTTGACTCAAATCAGGAGTGTTGCCAGGAGGTATTGCTAACACCAGATACAAAAATACTACAATTTGATCACTACTTGACACTTTCTTATTATATCATACGTGAGACTTAATTAGGACATGCATTTGATTGTTTTGTGACTTTATCTGGCTCAGTGAACTATCAAATTTTAACCTATAACATTTGAAGAAAACCCTAATCTTATTTATTTGATTTTTCTTGATTTTTAATGCTAAGTGGGGTAAATCGACATGGCGTTAAACCTGAATGTTTTCTTGAAATAAAATCGCCCCGGTTCAGATTTGTTTTACTGTTCGATGAGGGAGTAAATTTTGATTGGAAAATTTAGTTTGTTTCGGGATAAAGTTACCAGTTGGAAGCCATAGCTATGAAATAATTATCGTTAATCAAACAAATTTTCTAGTTGTTGATTAAATCATCTCTCGAATCATACTCCCCTTATTTTCATTATTCATCTGCGCGAGTTCTTGCTATGATTCTTGCGATTTCATTCTCTGATTCGATCCCTCTTCTATTTTCATTTATATTCACTTATCTTTTATCTCAAATGGTAGGAACTTGGTACAATACCCTTGATATCCGCAACGAGATGTCAGAAAGTTAGGGTGTTTCACCAAATCTGACAGAAGAACCCACAAAAACACCTACTGTTGAGAACTTGCCGAAGAGGATCCTATTACGATGGAAAATATTGCCCCTGGAGAATCGGGCAATGCAATTGATGTTGACAACCCACTAGATTACAAGGCATTGCATAGAGTTTTTCCCCCTTGTCCACCTCTAAGAAGATCAAAGAGAAAAGCAGAGTATGAACCTGACTTTTCCCATCCAAGAAATTAAAAGGGTCGTCCTCCTACATAAATCCTTTCAACCCTGATTTTTCTTCTAGAGATGACTTGAATGATGAGGATTTTGAGTTGGTAGCAAGACCAAAACCTTTTGTTGTTGCGAAGAACACAATATCTTATATTTTTACTGTTCAATCACCTTCTGAAGGAAAACCAAAGGATGTTCCAGGACCTAGTGATCATGTTGATTCTACTGACGATGAACAATCCTTGGCTGAGTTTCTTGCTCACTTAAAAGAGGAAAAGGCTACAAAGAAAAGTTCCTCTGATGCTGAAAAGCCCAATGAGGAGATACTACAATAATTTGATGCCAATCGCCCTAACCCTTTTGGCAGTTCCTCTTCAGAATCTAATTTTGAGTCTGAGGAACATTCTGATAATGATGAGTCCTAAGGTAGTGACGGTGAAGAAAGTGAGTCTGTTGATTATTTTGTTGATGTTGCTGCCGATGTTGAGGCTGATGTTGTCAACACCGATGACAACATTGACTTTGTGGACTATGATGCGAGCAAGTAATTCTCCATAAAGTTGTACTCAGAATCTGCTTTAGATTTTTGCCCAATGTACATCAATAGGGAATTTATTGAAGAAAAAAAATTGACGCGGATGCCTATGGATAGCAGAATCTAACTATTTTCTTCAAAAATCGATGAATATTAGCTACTGTAAGTTCTGCGACTCCCTATGCCAGAACATATGTTCTGGAATTTTACTGCAATCTCTTATCCAGTGTTGGAGATATAACATCAGTGAAGTTTGGCAGAGTGTTTGTCCGTGACAGGATTTTTAGTTTTAATCCCGAAGTGATAAATGTCTTCTACAACACCCCTGCTCGAGATGAAGTAGAGGAATTTACACCTGATTTCAATGTCATTGTTGATGTTCTCACTGCCTAACTAATCAAGGTTTTTCTAAATTACCCCAAAAGGGCATCTGCTGCAAACTTGAATTCATTTTATTTTGTTTTACATAAGATTGCGATAAGAATTTGGACTCCATCAACCAACACTATGGTGGTTTTTAAACCACATGCCATTGTTCTCTACATGATTGGTATTGGTTGTACCACATTCAATTTTGGTCGGATGATATTTAATGCAGTTTGCAGATAGAGGATTCAAATCCACCAAGCTACCTTTTCCTTCCTTGATTGGAATCCCAATGATTTGTCAAGGATATAGATGAAAAAACTATCTGATGCAGGTGAACAAGTGAAGATTGCTCCAACATATTTCAAGGGAAACATGAAGGATGATCTTCCCTGGTTTGAGCCTGGTGCTGCCTAGGATGTTTGTAACATGAATGCTTCAACATCTAGAACCGAACCAGCTGAAGCTAAATCTGTCTCCGGGAAAAAACCTTCTGAGTATGTTATGTTCTCTATCTCCCTTATTCAAGCTCAAGTAGATTTTGGTCAACAACAAATTCATGTGGAAAGAGAGGTTATTGCATTTTATCAAGCTCAAGTTGCTGAGTATGAGTTGTTTCTGGAAGTAGCTGTTCATTCATTTGCTAAACAAAAAAGGGGAGTAGAATTGGCCGTTATATAAATTTGGATATAATTTGTTCCCTCACTTGTTAAGGGAGTTAGTTTTTATTGTTCATTAGTATTGATTTTTGTAAACTGATAAGTTTTCTAGTGAAACGTTTTGCATTGAGACACCGCACAAGTAAACTTGTGCATTATTTATTATGTTTTATTTTATTCATTAAAGTTCATTTCTATGTTTAATTAATATATTCCGCTGCTTGTTGTGAATAAGTGTTATAATACCTATACATAACATCTAAAATCTGATTTACACAATCTTAGTATTTTTATGTTAAAAAAATCCTCTTAGTGGTTATGTGGATTTTTTCCAACATCACCTTCATTAATTTTTAATTGTTTCTTTCAGCTGGAAGCTCGGGTTTTATCCGAAGTTTATTCTCAATCATACTTGTCGCCAACTGATGTCTCAGTCAGGGATTCAGATATTGAAGTAGTGGAATATGTATTAGAATCAAATACTCTCTAGTGTATCAACGACATTTGAGCCTTTTGTCGTTAATTTTTGTCCATTTAATATATCGTTAGAAGTTTTGTATCGGTTTTATGTATCTAAGTATTGATTCTTAATATTTAAATAGTTGTTTTATTTTTGGATATGTTATTGTTGATGAATCTTTAATAGTTAGTATTGTTTTTATAATTTAAAGAAGTTATAAATGTTAAATTTGGAAGGGATTTATTTTTAATATACGGCATTTTTAAATTCACTAATGCTACTTATAAAAAGTTGAAAGATGGAACTTATAAATGCCCTTAATACACTCTATCGTAATACTTTTTCATGCCTAATAATTCATGGCATCATGGTGACACTGAAAAGTGTCATTAAACTTTACCTGACATTAGTATAAAGGGCTAATGTCACTATAACGAAATTGTTAGTATATTTAAGCTACAAGGGAACTTTTAGGTGCCTGTAAAAGCCTTTATTCTTGTAGTGTTTTCATTATCTCGTTCGAAATCCACGAATTATTGATTATTTCTTCCATTGGTAATTTATTGATGCTAGTAAAATATTTTTTAATATCTTCAACTTGACTTTGAATTAATGTTCCTTCTCTCGTCTTTTTTTTCTTTTTTGGGAACCAGACATATGTTTTGGTGCCTGTTAGGATCGAGTAATAGTTTAGAGAGAGTGAATAAACTCTTTAAAAATAGTTGTTTTTAAAATTTTATTTTAATTGTTTTTAGGCGGTTGAAAGTTTTTCTCGAACAATTAGAAATATGAAACATTTGAAAAGTTCGGAGAACAGTTCAAAATTTCTTATGATAGCTGCAATTGGTTGGCTGGCTTGTTAACAAGAAACGATTTAAAATGCAAGTGCTTGTAGAAATTAAAGACACAATATTTTATGGATGTTCGAAGATAAAACTCCTACGTCACCACTTCTTCTTTTTAGGAAGGATTTCACTAAAAGACTTTGGCTTTACAAACTATTGCAACAGCCCATTCCAATCAGGACTTATTACACTATATGTTTTGGGACTCTTAGTGATTACTTTACACTTTTGGATATTTAAAAACCCTCGGTTCACCAGACAACCCAATAAATAAAATAACTAAAGGTTACTGATGTAAAAAAAATTGTTTTGAGTAGCACGAAGATGATCCTTGAATGATCTGATATCTTTCTGCATATATCATCATATTCATCACTTATGAAAATTATGCATATACGTAAATTTCCTTAAAATCAAGCATGCAACGTATTTTCGTATTTCATAAAAATTCATGTTCATCATATATACAATTTAAACATGTAATTTTAGTGTTCAGAGCGCTGCTAGGACCACTAACTCGACCCACGTGCAAAATGACCATTTTATCTCTGAAAATCCTAATTGACCATTTTACTCCAGCACCTCAAAATTTCGACCCGAAGCCAACCAAGCTCCTTAAAACACCTCTGTAACGTCCCGAAAATTTGAAAGTCCACGTGAACCACATGCATGGAAGTTATCAAATTTCTTATGAAACAATCTTGACTTTTTTTCTAATCATAAATCATAAACTCGAAAATACTAACTAAATAAATAACTTAACCTTTTTAACGATCATAATAATTTAACAATTTAAATCTCAAGTACACAAAATAAATCCTAAATCATCGACTAACCAAAATTCCTAAATCGACCTTGAAAAAGATCAACTAACAATAAAATAAAGCATAAAAATATCTCTAATAAAAATCATTAACATAATATTTAAATAATTAATCTATCTAGCTTGGTGCGGAAATAAACGACCTTCGGGTGTGTACTGCTGCACTCGATCCACTCAATCGTCAGCGCATCCCATAAATCATCATATCCTGCATCATACAAACCTAGTAAGCCTAAAGACTCAGCACGTTCTAAACATGCATATCAAATAATATATATACAATCGCATGAATTTAAAAATCATACTTTAACTTAAAATAGCTTTTGTATATAAATAAAACATTTAAAATCATTTAAACATAAATATATCATTTAAAAAGCTTGTAAACATAAACCATATTAATAAATCATTTTAATCGTAAAGATTTCAATCATTTATCATTTTGGGTGAAGTTTGATCCTTGAAAGTGACTAGCTTTTATCCTCCGGTCGACTGATCAGTCTTCAGCTTCCACATGGCCCATGGGGGTGGGAACTAGGCTCTACCATATAAATACGATCGTCGAAGTCCCTCTGGGATCTTTTCCCATACACGGGGTCCCTCTGGGGCCTTGGCCCCTATACGGGCTCCCTCGAGGGCCTTGGCTCTCACGGCATCTCCAAAAAACTGTAAGTTCACTCTTCCCTCAAAAAATGGATCTTCCACATATCATATATCATTTGTCACAGTCAATTCACATCCCTCAAAATATTTTCATTTTCTTTAAAAATCATAAAATAACACAGCTTTCCAAAAATATCATTTTAAACAGTTGAAATTGCACAGAATTACCATAAATCATAAAATAACATATTTTCATCAAAATCATCATTTTAAATCATAAAATATCATTTAACATGCGTCATGATCCTTCGGAACGCTCCCAAGCTATGTCGTTGTTGGGGATCGATATCGAGTTTAGAGGGGGGTGAATAAACTCGTTCCTTTGTTAAACGTTTTTGCAAATGGTGCTAAAATTCTGTTAGAGATTATAGCTTATCTTGTTCGAATAAATACTCAGCAGATCACAATAATAAGTGCGAAAACGATCTGATGATATGAGAGTGAGAACAGTAAAACAGTAGGCAAGGAACAGGTGTTTGTTTCTGGAAGTTTGAAGGTAAAATCTTCTATGTCTCTCTTTCTTGTGTTTACAGAAGGTATCACTAAAAGACTTTTGTTTTTACAGTACAACACTTGTACACACCCACTTCAGTAGGACTTATCCTCCGCATACTGAAACTCTTAGTTTCACACAACACAATGTAATATAGCAAAGATTCTGAAAAGACTCTTTTCAGATTACAGACTCTTCTCAACAAGATGTAGTAAAGTGTATAGCTTGTGAAAATGTGAAGAAACAGCAGCACAAAATGATCTCAAAAGATCAGATGTCTATTACAAAGTGTGTGCTGCTTTTCTGTATGTTGAGCTTGAAGATAAGTAGTATTTGTTGATTGCTCAAACTAGCGTTGGAATAATCGTTGCGTTGATAATGATAATGATCTTGTTTTCTATAAAGGATTGACTTTATATATAGAAAACTTTGAATCCAATGTCTATAATCAAAAAACGACTTCTGAGACTCCTGAGTAGGATCAGCTTTAATACCTAAAAAAGGGTCCTGTCGAAAGTTTCAGAGTAATCAGTCTTGTTTCATGCCAAAACTAGCAAGGAGCGTTAAATTTTTTTGTACAACATTAATGGTGCAATTAATGCTAGTACTAGGTAAAGCAACGATAACATTTAAGACTGTAACGATCAAGCAAAAGACGTTAAGTTCTGATAAGTTATGCTTCTGCTTTTCTAAGTTCTAATTCTGCTTTAATAAGCCGAGTTCTGCTTCTGGTTTTATAAGCCGTTAACTACTCGAAAAGTACTGCTTTTGTTAAAGCGATACGAGGGATTTTGATTTTATATTGTCTTCTGATCACGACCTACTGATTTTAACTCTTATCACCACAATTAAATTAAGTCTAACAATTTCCCCCTTTGTGTGATACGAAAACCTAGAAGTTAGTAAAGATGAAGAACATCAGTTATATCAAAAAGCAGATAACAAATATAACAAGACAATTGATAAGTAATTTAAACAAAGAGTTTATGAGAGTTTAATCATCAGTTCCGATGTCTTTGAACATCGTTTCCTCATCCTGAGGATCTTGATTTTTGAAGGAGGATTCTGCATGATATCCTCCAGTTCTGCCTTCTTCTGTCATACCTTCTGCTTCCCCTTTTTTGGCATCATTGGCTTGAACTCGAGAAAGTAATCAGGCATTCGGCGAGCAATAATGCCATGATTCAGCATCTCCAGAACAGGTGCCTGATTCAAGACTCGATCATTAAGATCATGAATAGATTGAGATTGACACTCAATCTTGGCATCAATAGTTTCAAGCCTCGAATCCATAGCTTCAATTTTGTAGGCGACTGAGCGAATAGTCGAATCATGATCAGAGACATTCTTCATGATATCAGCTTGTCCAATCAAGATGTTCCCTTGACTTGAGAGAACAGTCTGCCTAAAAATACTGGTTTCAACATGTAACTTTTCCATTGATTCTGCCGTGCGAGTAACCTCTTTGGAGATGCGGTCACGGAAGAATTTTGTGGCACTAACCTCACCAGCATGTTCGAAGGACAACTGTTTAACAATCTTTGAAAGATTGTTCAGATTTCTTTGGAGAATGTCTATCTGAAACTCAAGATCAAATTGCTCTTCTAGGGATGGAGTTCTTTCGAGCATACGCTGTCTAATCTCCGCAAGATGAGCGATGCGAGTAGGAGAATCAGCAGGAGGGACAATCAAAGCAGTAGAAGGGGCATCTTCTGGTAGAGCTGTAGATGGTTCAACAGAATTTCCTTGAGGAGCAATAGAATGTTCATGTTCTGCTCTATCTTCTGGTTGGGGCACAACAACAACTGTGTCATTGGATTCCAGAGGTTCAACAACTGGATTAGATTCAGATGGGTCATCCAATAGAGCTTCCATTTCTGTTTGATGTTCAGCAGAAAATCTCTCCAAGTTTGGCATTGATAAGGATTGAACAACATCTGATTCTTCCATAGTCTGGTCTGCTGTTGAGCTTCTTGGTTACCTTCTGGAATTTCCACTTCAGCAACCTGAGGTGCTGCTGGTGCAGTAGTAGATAGGACAATTGATTGAATAACTTCATCTACTGATGCCAACTCATGAACAGAAATCAGAGATGAAAATTTGGTATGCAATGTCGGCAATGCAGGAGTATTGGAAACCTTAGCTTCTGAAGGAGCTGTGGTCCTTTCCTCAACTGACTTAATTTTGTAAAAGTATGGGACATCACCTACTTGGTACCGCAACGGCTCTCCAAAGACATGTTCTTGAGCAAGAAGTTGCTCATTCATAATCGCAAACGATCAGTCAAAATTTGAATCACATTCTGATCCAGAGCAGCAGTAGGATTCTTGTGATCAAAATTTGACTTCAAGGTCTTCAAAACATAATGCAGATTCTGGCATTTGAGATGCTCAAAAATGTAATTTGGTCTAATCATTGCCTCAATCACATTATCAGTCTTAGCAGCAGCAAAGAATTTCTTTTCATTCTTAACCATTTTTGCATAGACATCTGGTGATCTTAAGTATGTGATTGGGTGGAAAACTCTAATCTTAAGCCAATCGTCAAAGAAAGTCATGTCTTCACTGGCAGATTTTTCAATTTATTTCAAGTGAAGATCAATAACAGTAAGAGTAAATGACTTGGCACCAAGAGGTTGTGGTTTTTAAACTGAGTT
The DNA here is from genome assembly GCF_025594145.1 of Primulina tabacum. Taxonomy (NCBI): domain Eukaryota; kingdom Viridiplantae; phylum Streptophyta; class Magnoliopsida; order Lamiales; family Gesneriaceae; genus Primulina; species Primulina tabacum. The sequence goes on along the minus strand of NC_134557.1, from coordinate 15,472,277 downwards.
TTCCCTTGCCTTTATCTGATGATGATGCAGGAAGCACATGTTTAAAAGCAGAAGACCCAGCAGTAGTTTCTCTAATAATGACTCCAGAAGCAGGTCTGAGAGTCTGAAAAGAAGTAGAGGTTGTGGTAGTGGGGATGGCTGCTGGTTTTGAGACGGGGATAGATTCTGGTTTAGAAGAGGTAGCTTCTAGAAACACTTGTCTAAGAGGGACAGTGTCAAGATCAGCAACGACTGCTGTTTTCTTGAGACGAATGGTGGTTCTGGATTTCTTTTTGCTGGGGATGGCTAGGAGTGAGGCTTGGGTGGGTGCAGCAGACTCTTCAGATATGGTTTTATCTGAGTCAGTCAAAACAACTACTCTCTTCCTCCTGATTTTATTCTGTGGAGCTAGAGCCTCAGTTTGAGTGTCGCCGATCTCCTTTTTCAGGGCAACAAATTCATCCACAGTTGGCTTAGGCCTTAGAGCAAGTACATTATCAGCATCGGCCATTGTGACATAAGAAGAATCATGTTCAGAAGTAAGTGAAAAACCAACATCCTTCAACATCATGCTGATATGAACAGCCAAACCAGTACCCTTTATTAAAATCATATCCTTCATTATTTTGAACAAAAATCGACTCCAGTCCACTTTAATGTCAGATGTAATAGCTACCATCACTTGAACTTTTTTTTTTGTCGGTTTATCAAACGTACCAGCTTTGACCAGAAGCGCCTTTGCCACGATATCGGCAAGCACTTGTTATTCCATTTTCAGAAGCTTCTTGAAGCAAGAGAGAGAGAGTTCCTCTCCAGAAGCTGAGATAGTGATGAGGGCAGTGGACATCTCCTCCTTAGAAATAGTTGAAAAATCAGAAGTACCTGAGAATGGGAGAAAGAAAGTTGATCCCAGCAGTGCATCATCAATGATAATAGATGCATCTCCTTGGGAGTAAATGATCTTCTCATCCTCAATGGTTTTAGCATAGAAGTCTAGGAGGGTTGTCTTGTAGATGATTGCAGGGACTTCCAGAAATCTCCTAAGACCAGATTTTTCGATGGCCTTGAACATCTTAACAAGGTTCGCATCCTTGATGGTCAAAACTTATGCAAAGTTAACTTGATAAGCGTCGAAAGTATAAGATCCAGCCATTCCTGCAAGTAAGATTGATTCGAAGTAGATTATGTAGTAACGAAATGAATGCGAGAGAAAGTAGTAGCTAGTAAGCAATAGTCCTGAAATAGTAAAAAGTTGAAATGAGAGAGAAGAGGCGGTTAATATACAAAATGTACAGCCGTCAGTGTAAATATAAGGACACGTGTCAATATGTTTACGGTTGGTTTTTGAAAAGTTAAAAGATGAGTGTCAGGTACGTCAAAGTTTTGAAATACAGTAAAAGTGGCGGGCTGTCCAAGCGGTTACTAAAAGAAATCAGAAGAGACTTTGTTGTTTTATGATAATGTCTACTGAAAGTTTAAAGCACTGAAATATATCAAGCATCTTGATAAAAACCAGTAGACACATTGTTTTATCGAAAAGACACATCTCCTTCTGTTTTTGACAAGTCAAGGAAATATCAGTCAATAATATTCCCCCTAAATTAATGCAAATAAACAAATATTAAATGCGAAGATTCGAGATCTGAGAGAATGACAGATGACTCTTGATATTCGTACATGAGGTGAACAGTCGAGTGACTTTTTAGCTTCCCTGAGGCTCCATAAATACCTGTAAACACGTAAACTAAGTCATCTACACATAAAAAAATCAAATTAAATGGATAGTGCAACCATTCTCTCGGAGTCTTCTCCTGAGTCGGTTGCAGTAGAGGAGTTCCAGAGGCAACTTCCGGCATTTCGTAAGAAGATGTTTGAAGGCATCATTCTCTAAGAGATGAAGACTTGGAAGAAATTCCTTGACCTGTAATATGAATAATCAGTTAGTTTATTCAAAATTATAGAAGGACTAACCTGCGGAATCATCCCTTTCACAAACCACGACCATGCAAAGAGAGGGGGATGATTCCAGCAAGTTGTAATTAGGTTATCCTCTGTAACTTCTCAGTACTGCTGATATCAACAATTTTAATAGCTTAGACAATGTAACGCATCTGGTTTTATGAATGAAATATTCATTTTGTCAAATTTCTTGTTTATCTACTGTTTTTACTTACTGCATAAAAGAAAACATAAGATATTAAATAGTAGTTAAGATAAATCAATTAAACCGAGAACATTACGAAAATAAGAAAACTTAGTCTCAAGCAGAGGCTTTGTAAAGATATCTACTGCTTGTTGATCAGTAGGGACATATTCCAGACGAATTTCCTTCTTCTGCACATGATCTCTAATAAAATGATGTCTGATATCAATGTACTTCGTTCTGGAATGAAGTACTGGATTGTGTGTAATTGATATAGCACTGATATTGTCACAGAATATAGGCGATTCAGAGGCTTGAACTCCATAATCCTTAAGAAGTTGTTGCATCCAAAGTAATTTCCAGCAGCAAGGTATTCTTCTTCTGCAGTAGACGTGGCTATGGAAGTCTGCTTTTTAATGAACTAGGAGATCAACCTATCACCAAGAAATTGACAAAAAACACTGGTGCTTTTTCTATCCAGTTTTCAACCCGCATAGTCAACATCTGAATATCTAATAAGATTGAAAGAAGAATCATTGGGATACCATAGGCCGACATTTTGAGCACCCTTTAGATATTTCAGTATTCGTTTAGCAGCAATATAATGTGACTGCTTAGGGTTAGATTGAAATCTTGCACAAATACAAACAGCAAACATAATATCAAGGTCTACTGGCAATAATATATAACAAGGAGCCAATAAGACCACGATAATGAGTTACCTCTACTGAAATTCCATTTTCATCTTTATCAAGTTTAGTAGATGAGCTCATTGGTGTGGAAGCAGCAGAACATGTTTCTATGCCAAACTTTTTTAGTAGTTCCTTAGTGTACTTAGCCTCATTTATGAAGATTCCTGTATCAAGTTGCTTGATCTACAGTCCTAGGAAGAATGTCAATTCTCCCATCATGCTCATTTCGAATCGATCCTGCATTATCTTAGCAAAATTTTCACACAATTTGGGGTTAGTTGACCCAAAGATAATGTCATCAACATAAATCTGTACTAACAGAATATGATTATTCTTAACTAATGTGAATAAAGTCTTATCTACTCTGCCGATTGTAAAATCATGATTGACAAGAATTGTGAGAGAGTTTCATACCAAGCCATAGGTGCCTGTTTCAGACCATACAAGGCTTTGTGTAATTTAAAAACATGATGCGGCAAGAAATGATCAATAAAACCTGGGGGTTGTTCAACGTAGACTTCTTCTTGCAGTAGACCATTTATAAAAGCACTTTTCACATCAATCTGATAAACTTTGAAGTTCTTGAAAGCAGCAAAGGCTAAGAATATTCTGATTGCTTCAAGCCTTGCTACTGGTGCATAGGTCTCATCATATCCTATTCCTTCTTCTTGTCTGAAACATTGAGCCACCAGTCTTGCTTTATTTTTAACAACAGTACCTTCTTCATTTAGCTTGTTTCTAAATATCCACCGAGTTCCAATAACTGCTTGATGAGATGGTCTAGGTACAAGAAACCACACTTCATTTCTTTTAAATTGATTCAGCTCTTCTTGCATAGCTTCAATCCAATTGGGATCCAAAAGAGCTTCTTCAATCTTCTTTGGTTCATCCTGAGAGATAAAAGGAACATGCATATATTCATTAATCATTTGCCTTCTGGTTCTTAATGGAGCTGGTGGATTACCAATAACCAAATATGGGGGGTGAGATTTTCTCCAAACAAAAGGGATTAAAGAAATTTCTTCCTGGTTTGATGAATTCAGATCATGCTAAGCTAAAGCAATAGAAGGTTCTGGAATGTCAACTTCTGGTTCTTGTATGTCTTGTATGTCCTGTTTCTGAACAACTGTTTCTAACAGAAGGTTCTAGAATGTCAACTTCTGGTTCTTCTGGATTTTTGAGCATCTTTGACACTTGGTTCTGCATCATCTTCACCATCCAGTTCCAGATGAATCATGTCTAATCTGTTACTTAGATTTGACACGTTAGAAATTCCAGGAGCACTGCTATCTTCATCAATAACAACGTGAATAGATTCTTCAACATTGAGAGTTCTATTATTGAAATTTTTGAATGCATTGGTTACTATTGAATATCCAAGAAATAGTCCAGCATCTGATTTTGAATCTAATGCAGATAAATAATTTTTTCCATTATTATGCACAAAGCATCTACAACCAAATACATGAAAATATGATACATTAGGCTTACTCCCTTTCCATATCTCATATGGGGTCTGATTGTGCCTTTTGTTGATCATGGTTCTGTTTTGTGTGTAACACGCTGTATTGATTGCTTCTGCCCAGAAGCGTTGATAGATGTCTGCATCTGCTAGCATCTTTAATAGTTCTGTTTCTCCTCTCAACTCTTCCATTTTGTTGAGGCGTTCTGGCAGCTGAATATTCATGATGTATACCTGTTCATCCAAACACAACTTAAGAATCTTGTTAGTAAACTCAGTTCCCCGATCACTTCTGATTTTGATGACAGAAATTGATTTTTCATTTTGAATCATTTTCAGAAGCTTGACCAGGAGGCAACTGGTTTGATCTTTTCAAGGAAGAAATATCACTCAAGTAAATCTAGAAAAGTAATCAACAACAACAAGAGTATATTTCATTCCCCTAAGCTCATAATAGGGATTGAACCAAATAATTCCATATGCAATAATTCCAAACATCTTGATATTGATTTACTACCTTTATTCTTAAAGATAGATCTTATTTGTTTTCAAGTTGACATGCAGAACAAACATGATTCTTAACGAAATTAATATCAGATAAACCATCAACTATGTTATACTTCTTGAGATTATTGATTGACTTGAAGTTCAGATGATTCAATCCCTTGTGCCATAGCCAATGTTTATCACTAAGGGAGGCAACTAAACATGTAGGAACATTAACATGATCTATGTTCCATGATACTTTGTAAGTATTGCCTTCTCTTTTTCCTGTTAAGATAGTAGATTCATCAGCATCTTTAACTGTGCAGGTGTGCTTTTGAAAAGCTACCAAGTAACCATTATCACACAATTGACTAATACTGATTAAATTGTAATAAAGATTTTCAACTAAGAGCGCGTCATTTATAGTAATATTACCATGGATAATCTTAACCTTACCCATGGTTTTACCTTTTGATTTGTCCCCTAAAGTTATCTTTGGTCCACTACAACTCATCATTTCCGAAAGTAGACTCTTTTGTCCAGTCATATGTCTGGAACATCCGCTGTCCAGATACCATGTAGAGCTGCTGATCTTGGCTTTCCTCTTCTGTTCTTGCAAGCACAAGTTTTAGTAACTGGTACCCAATCTATTTGTGTCCAAGCCTTATCAGTCTTTTAGGAACCCACATTTGTGCAATTCTAGGTGACCTTGTACTTCGGATATTCATATAGGTGTGTGCAATAGAAGGTCTGTTATTTCTAACAGAATGCATTTTAGGATGCTGTTCTTACATTCTGTTTTTGTCGTCTGGTCTATATCTCTTCTGAACAGGTCTAGAATTATAGTGCTGGTAGTTTCTAACCTTCATAGAGGGTTGTCCTCCAGAGTTGAATCCTCTACTGGATCCAGCACTCTGGTGGACTTTTCCCTTATGTTCAACATAACCCAGACCATAATGCTTCCTTCTGTTTGTCTGATCTACAAACCTTTCAACTCTAACAGTTGGTACTACTGGTTCTTATACCACACTAGATTTAACAAAATGAATGTATTTCCCTTTGCTTGTATCCAGTTCTGGCTTAGTACTTGTTTCAGAAGTGCTTTCATTATTACTGAATCCGAGACATCTCATGTCTCCAGATTGCTTCTGTAATTCTTGTATCTTCTCTAAAGAAACAGAAGACTTATTTCATGCATTTACCAGAACCGATAGCTTCTGATTCTCAGACCTCATTGTCTGGTAATTTTCATTTACTCTGTCATTCTCAGTTTTCAACTTACTTATCACAATTTTTAGATCACTACAGCTGTTTCTTGCAAGCAAGTAAGCTTACTGATTTGACCTTTAAAGTTTTCATTTTAAGTTTTAACTTCCTTGAATGATTGAGAAAGTCTTGAGTACTCTTCCACCATGTCATGCATTGCTTTAACCAAATCAGTTCGTGTAAATTCATCAGAGTCAAAGTCAAATACCTCTCCAGATGTCGAGGTTGATTCAGTGTTTGCCATGAGACATTTGACTTCTTCTTCATCACTCACTGGAGTGACTATCTGAGTCAGAAGACTCAGAACTAGAATCCGCCCAATTTGATTTACTTTCCTCATCAATCATTGCTTTGCAGTCTCTTCTGGAATTTTTATCATTTAACTTGTACTAATTGTTCTTCTGATCATCTTTCTTCGGCTTCGGACAATCAACAATAAAGTGTTCGATTTTTCTACAGTTAAAGCACGCCATGTCACCAGATGGTGAATCCTTCTTGAAATTTCTGTTGGGATTTTGGTATGCTCGGTGATTTTTCTTCATAAATCTGGAGAATTTCTTCACAAATAAGGACATTGCATCATCGCTGATCTGTTCAGCAGTCTTTTCAGATGTGCTTTCAATGGCAGTAGCAGATGATGTACTTGGAGCAACTGCAGCAGTAGCAGTAGCAGTAGCAGTAGCAGTAAGAGCCTTGGTAGGTGGATTCGATGAGGGCTCTTCTCCACTTCTCACTTCCAGTTCAAACTCATAGGCTTTTAATTGCAAACAAGTCATGTAGTTCTAACTTGTTCAGACCTTTTTAGATACTCTAATAGCCATAGTTTTTACATCACATTCCCTGGGTAAAGCTCTCATTACTTTGAATGCTATTTCTATGTTGTCATATTCCTTTCCCAGAGCTGATACCTCATTTACCAAGCTGCTGAAACGTTCATCAAACTCGCTCAGAGTTTCTCCAGCTTTCATTTTGAGATTTTCAAATTTTTGCATTGCTACAGACAACTTGTTCTCCTTGGTATGTTCATTTCCTTCACAGATTTGGATGAGTTTCTCCCAAATCTCTTTTGCAATAGAACACATCTTGATCTTGCTGAAAGTGTTCTTATTAAGTGTCTTGTAGAGAATGTCCTTCGCAACATTGTCTAGATTAGCTTTCTTTTTGTCCACGCCAGTCCATTCACTTCTTGGTTTTTCAACCATTTGTGGCACACCATCAGTAACAGCAATAGATGTATTAGGCTTTAGAATCTTCAATGGATCATTTGTGATGACAAACCACATGTCATCGTCTTAGGCTGCAAGATGGGCTTGCATCCTGATCTTCCTGTCATCGAAATCTTCTTTTGAGAACATAGGAACTTTACTAAAATGTGCCATATCTGTTGTAGATTTTTTATAACAAGAATGACCCGCTCTGATACCATTTGTTGGGGATCGATATCGAGTTTAGAGGGGGAGTGAATAAACTCGTTCCTTTGTTAAACGTTTTTGAAAAGGGTGCTAGAATCCTGTTAGAGATTATAACTTATCTTGTTCGAATAAATACTTAGCAGATCACAATAATAAGTGCAAAAATGATCTGATGATATGAGCGTGAAACAGTAAAACTGTGGGGCCCTTAGCTCCTAATCGTTATTACAATGCAATCTGATTAGGGTTAATTAATTACAGCGGAAAACGAGTTTAAATTTTCTTTACAATGAGCCCAAATCATTTTATTTGAATACTAAAAATAGTATTTAATCTCACATCATAAACATGCCCACACGAAATCAAAATTTATCATATACAAACAACTCACATTCTCGGGACATGCCCCGGTATATAGATACATATACATATATACTGGGAACAAGACAAAACATAAAACCTCAGCCCAAGCTGTGGCTCCCTCCAGAAGTACCCTCTCCGGTCTCCTGATATCCTGGAGTACCTGCCATTGTCCACACACAAAGACAACAACAGCCCCCCTTGGGGGTGAGCAAAGCTCCGTATGGAACAACCAATCATATATACCACAGATATCTAAGCAATGATATATGGTATGCAATGCATGTATGTCGTGGAGGTATCGGGTCAAATGCCCATCAACTGAGCACATGTCAGAATCAATCGAATCCCTATCAAATCAATGCTCGAGCTGGCACACCGGCCAATATGGGATACTCGTATGATAGCGTCGGCAAAGCGCCATCAAGTCCCAAATCTCATATCCAATCATATGGGGCCACAATTGTCTATGCTTTACGGGTCATATAATACCGGCATAGCGATTGTGTTCACAAACCCCGGAAGCCAATCAAATCATATCAGGGTATCCAAGGATCATAGCTCAACGTGCATGTCATGTATCGATGTATGCATAAAATGATGTGTGTTAACAAAACATTTATTTTATACATCGATATCTCAATCTCAATGTCATGTATGCCACATAAATCAACAAATAAGGCATATAGACACATAATCTCATTCCAATCAATCAAATCAATCCGACATATATCATATAATACAGATACATGTCGTATGTTACCCGGTCGCAACATACCTCAATTCTTCGTTTCCAGTTGATGTAGCCTGAAGATATTGATATTACACTTTATCTACATCAATAACATACTCATTCCAATCAATAACATACTCCAAAATCATTAATATGAGTTTCAAATATCATTTGAAACTTCAAAAATTCATATCAAATCAAATTCATATCATAATTCAATTCCGACTTTGAATAAAAGTTTCTTGTCGGTTATTCTACTACATATCAAAAATTCAACTTCAAATACATGCTATTCCAGCACTTTGATATTTCGAGCTGCTGGAACTAAAAGAAAATTACCTCAGTCAGAAGCTCTCGACGCGACGATCACAAATATATAATTTGTTTCGCGTTTAGACAGCGTTTTGAAGTCGATTTGGACGAAAGAAATTTAAATTCCCTCGTATTCTCTCGAAGTCTCTGAAATGAAATGAAGAAAATGAATGAAAGAATTGTTCTTATCAACTCACCGCTTCGGCGCTCGGGCGGTAGAATTCTCGCGCCCGAGCGCGAGAGGTTCTGCCCCCGAGTTTCAAATGCACCGCGCTCGGGCGGTAAAAAATTAGCGCTCGGGCGCGGCATGTTCTGTCCAAATGCCACTTGCTCCGCGCTCGGGCGGTCACAAACTACCGCTCGGGCGCGAAGTGTTCTGCCCGAACACTCAAAATTTCTACCTTGGCGCTCGGGCGGTCATTTTCTACCGCCCGGGCGCCACTCGTTCTGTGCAATTATTTATGTTTGTACTAAATTGGCGTCCGGCCTCTCCAATCGAGCTCTTACAACGTCAATTCATATTCAATATTCATTTTCTCAATTTCCTTGTCATAATATACATCAAATACATAATCACATATCAATTTCATGAATTATCGATAATCACACAGGATTTACGATAACACGATACACGGTCCTTACAAAAACAGTAGGCAATGGAACAGTGTTTATTTCTGGAAGTTCGAAGGTAAAATCTTCTACGTCTCCCCTTCTTCTGTTTCCAGAAGATATCACTAAAAGACTTTGGTTTTTACAGTACAACACTTGTACACACCCACTTCAGTAGGACTTATCCTTCACCTACTGAAACTCTTAGTTTCACACAACACAATGTAATATAGCAAAGTTCTGAAAAGACTCTTTTCAGATTACAGACTCTTCTCAACAAGATGTAGTAAAGTGTATAGCTTGTGAAGAGGTGAAGAAACAACAGCACAAAATGATCTCAAAAGATCAGGTGTCTATTATAAAGCGTGTACTGCTTTTCTGTATGTTGAGCTTGAAGATAAGTAGTAGTTGTTGATAGCTCAAACTAGCGTTGGAGTAATAGTTGCGTTGAAAATGATAATGATCTTGTTTTCTATAAAGGATTGACCCTTATATACAGAAAACTTTGAATCCAACGTCTATAATCAAAAACGGCTTCTGAGATTCCTGAGTAGGATCAGCTTTAATACCTAAAAAAGAGTCCTACAGAAAGCTTCAGAGTAATCAGTCTTTTTTCATGCCAAAACTAGTAAGGAGCGTTAAATGTCTTTGTACAACATTAATGGTGCAATTAATGCTAGTATTATGTAAAGTAACGGTAACATTTAAGACTGTAACGATCAAGCAAAAGACGTTAAGTTCTGATAAGTTATGCTTCTGCTTTTCTTATAAGTTCTAATTATGCTTTAATAAGCCAAGTTCTGCTTCTGATTTTCTTATAAGTTCTAATTATGCTTTAATAAGCCAAGTTCTGCTTCTGATTTTCTAAGCCGTTAACTATTCAAAAAGTACTGTTTTTGTTAAAGCGATACGAGGGCTTCTGCTTTTATACTGTCTTCTAATTTTAGCTATGGTGTTACTCTATCTAAAGTTTTGTATCCCAAAACTGATGAACAGATAGAAATGATGACACGTATTTCATATGCGTCAGTCATTGGTAGTATCATGTATGCTATGATATAGACACGTCCTGATGTTGCTTACGCTCTGAGTGTTACAAGCAGATATCAGGCGAACACTGGTCCAATACATTGGAAGGCCGTGAAAGCTATTCTTAAGTATTTAAGAAGGACAAAGAACTTGTTCATGGTCTGTGGGGTTGGAGAATTGAAATTGGAAGGCTACACTGATTTTAGCTTCCAATGTGACGTAGATGATTCGAAATTGACCTCTGGTTTTGTATTTATGCTAAATGGTGTGGTTGTCTCTTGGAAAAGTTTCAAGCAAGACACCGTTGCGGATTCCACCACTGAAGCTAAATACATTGTTGCATCTGCTGCAGCCAAAGAGGCAGTTTGGATGATAAATTTTGTCCAAGAGTTGGGCGTTATTCCTAATGGAGTTGATCCAGTCTCGGTGTACTGCGACAACACTAGTGCCGTTGCGCAAGCAAAGGAACCAAGGTCTCATCAGTGATCCAAACATATACTGAGGAAATTCCACATCATCTAGGAGATTGTGGGAAGAGGAGATATATCAATCGAAAGAGTCCCCTCTGCAGATGATGTTGCTGATCCACTTACAAAGCCCTTGTTAGGACCATTGTTTGGCTAGCATCGCGAAGCAATATGATTAAAGTTCATGGTTAGTTGGCTCTAGGGTAGGTGGGAGATTGTTAGAATAGATGCCCTATAAGCCAACTGTTGGCTAAGAATTTTATTGACTCAGTTGTAATAAACAATCTTTATTTTAATATAATTCATTATTTCATGGTTTGTTATTTTTTTATCTGTATACCCATGTTATCAAACATAGATAAAGACCTTGATTATACTTTAATACAAATGAATAGTAATTCAATGTTGAAACTCATTTGTAAACACTGTATGATCTAAATTCGTTCCTAGTCGATTCAGCCGCCTAAAACATGGATAAAGGTCGTTTGAGCTCGAGACTGGCATCTGTGATGTTGTGTACCACGTTTCTTGGTAAGGGTATAGAGATGTCCAAACATGCAGATAGGTAGTCATATGACGATTATACCGAACTACCCTCCCTCGGACTTTCCAAGTGGTTATCCTTCATCGAGAGGATAAGTCTGTGGTTATGATTGTACACCATTAGTCCTTACGACCCGAGACAACACTGAGGCTCTATATGCTAGGGCTGTGCTTTGACTCGTTTACCGATTCCAGGAGAGTCATCAGGTGGCGAGATTGAGTACAGTTACGACAAATGTAGGAGCCAGTGCATTGTAGTCGGGGATTCACTGCTCACCTATGGGCGTGGATATCCTATGTGATCTGATGAAATAATAGTGCGTGAAATCTCTGTCTAGAGTATGAGATGCACGTTAGAGAATAAGTTCTCTAATAATACATGCGATGCCACTATTTATATGTATCACATAGTTATCGATATATGCAACCCTCGATGAACCAATGATGCAGATTCGATCGGGATATATGAAATGAAGCGACCGTACTGTACGTTAATCATAATCGACTGGTTCTTGCAGGTACTAAGAGTGATACCTTGAGAATCATGGGGCGATGCTACTAGATGCTCTTATCATGTTTCGATGGGTTTAATCAGAAATATGATTTCTGACATTCTCATGATCAATTGTTGATACATAGAATGAGGCAAATTAAGGTAAACCCGAATAAAGGATTATGTCCTAAATCACAAAGAGTTGTGAACCCACGGCTAGCTGTATCTCTGAACCATTGAGGGTCACACAAGTACTGGATTATTTTGTTCCCGTTGAGAGAATAAATTCAAGGAGTTGAATTTATATAAAACGTTGAGAGAATAAGTTCAAGTAGTTGAATTTATATAAAATTATGATATAGTAAATTCAAGGAGTTGAATTTATGATAATTAAATTTTGAGAAAATAATTTCAAGGAGTTGAATTTATGAGATAGTAAATTCAAGATGTTGAATTTATGAATTTATAAAATTTGGATAGAATAAATTCAAGGAGTTGAATTTATAAAATTTGAGAATTTAAATTATTAAACTCAAATGTTGAGTTTATTAAATATTAAATTTTGGAGGTGATAAATTCAAGGAGGTGAATTTATAATTTAAATATTAAATTCTAATGTTGAATTTATAAAAGTTTTAAATTAAATGTAATAGGTATATGTATAATGGGCTTGTAAGAGTACAAGACCAACATACATATCATGAAGGTTCTTAATTGGACTTTAAAAGATTAATTAATTAATTAAATTAGTTGGACTAGAATAATTAATTGATTAAGCCCATTAAATATTTAATTTAATTAATGGGCCCTAAACTTATATATATATGTGTGTATTAGGTTTTGGGTCAACACAATTAACACTTATAATTTCGAAACCCTAGCCTCCACCAAGGATTTCGAAAAATTGCTCTCTTTTTTCTTCAAAAATTCCGGCCATCACCTTTGGTTTTTCAAAGGGTTTGAACCTCCTCTCGTTTAATTAATCTCAATGAAAAACCCTTCTAAATTTCTAATGCAATTTAGAATAGGAACAAGTAATCCGGTCGTAGACCTGATTCGAAGATTGAATAAAGGAGATTTGAAGAACGTACGTGAGATTTACAACAAGAGCTACGTTCACCTATACCGGCGTAGTTGGAGTCAAGTGAATATTCACTAAGTTAAAAGTTTTAAACATCCTATATATATTTATTTATTAAAATCATACGAGTGCTCAAAGAAATATTTTGATTGTCAAAATAAAATAAAATTTAAAATTTCCGCTGCGTTTGGGCACGAGAAAACCGAGATCCAACACGTTTTTCTGTTCTCGTATTTATGATGTTATTTATCATCTATGATTTTTCTTATCGGGCTGTTTAGGTGGACGTTTTTGAATGATGTTGTTCGGCAATCCCGATTCGAGCCTTCCCACTTCTTGTGACAATGAATATGGGATTCGTCATGTTTGGATTTAATTATAAAGTTTATTCAGTCAGTTAGTCTGTATGACATGAGATAACCTCAAAGGCTAGAGCTCTCTATAATGTCACCTGAAACCGAAGACGATTTTTCAGCTCCTTCCTTCATAGTAACAGTGGTATGGCTAACCAGAATTTAGGTGGCATAAATATCTAATCTAAACGATTTTATTTTCGTGTTTTTATTTCGGTAGACTGAATATTTTATTCTTTGTCGTATATCTTGTAACATTTAGGATTCTAAAGTTGGAACATCTACTGGTGTATCGGCTTCGGACAAGGCAACTTGTTGAATAAATGTTCTTTGGTCTCTTTTGCTTTTTCTTTTTTTTAGCACCTGCTACAGCTCTTGTTTAATCCGACATATGAGTCATTTGTACGAAGGGTTCGAATCCCTCTCTTTCTATTTCTGTTGATGATGACTAATTGATTGAGTTTTTCAAAATTTTAAAATCAGAATATAGATAAAATCTTAAAAAGATTTGAAAATTAATCAAAGAAAAACTCTTAGTATCTTGTTCTTAACATCAAGGATTACATCATATCATTAGATAGGAATCCAAAGATAATAAGATAAACAAAAAATATCATTGCGGTTTCTTCTTCGGTTTTCTTTTTCTGACAGCAGCTCTTGGTTGTTCGATTGAAAGTTCTTGGTTGTTTGGCTTTTTTTTTTTTTTTTTTTTTTTTACAGCAGCTTGCTGGAATATTTTCTTTTTTAGAGAAGCCAGCAGCCTGCCATTGTTCTTGCTTTCGGTTTTCTTTCTCTGATAGTCCTATTGTTCTTGCTTCTTTGATTAGTTTTCTTTGGTGTTTTTTTTACCAGCACCTGATGTCGCTCTTCGTTGTTCGGTTTCTTTTTTGACGATAGCTTTCTACTGCTCTTGTTTGTTCGGTTATCGTTTTTGTAATTTGTTTTGATGATTTGATGCCTCGTGAAAGAAAAATGTCCGAGTGGTTTTGATGGGATGGATCATCACGCTCTCCATGTCTCGTGGAAGAAGACCTGATGTTGTCCCTGGTTTTGTGGTGACATACCTTGCAACATTTTCCTTTCATAGTTTTAGTTTAAAAATAAAAATTAACATACTTGTTAAAAATAATTTAATGTGTTTTTTACCATAATTATGTGATGTACAACGGGAGTTTCATACTTTTTATAAAGGTCTCAATACGATTTTTTTTTTTTTTTTTAATTATCGTTTTTCAGGACCATACAAGCCTGTTACATGAAATGCACCAAAACCAAAGCAATCCACCCAGATAGAAATAAATGAATTCCAAAGATCTTGGGCAAATCCAAAGAAAGTTTTCATGTACATTTATCAAAAAATATTTCTAGATCCCAATAAATCCAATGCCAGATAGCTGCCAAAAAACATAAGCCAAAAAATACAATATGTGCCCCTGTCACACCTTCATATACCCACACTTTTGGAAATTCTTTTGCTGCATGGAATGGTCAAGTGTGTTGTGTTTTGATTATTTTCTTGATTTTTTCTGTTGCAAAAGTTGAGCCAAAGCATTGATAATCAGATGAAAGACAACTAATTTGATTTAAAAAAAAAAAAAATTTGGGGTTGGAAATCAAGCTAACGGCAAATTGAACACAAATGCTTCTTAAAAAACAATATAACTTCAGATATAGCAGAAGATAGCAGTAACAACAACAATAATAAACGAAACTATATGAACTTGAGTCCTTCTATGTTTGTATAATGAATATTTTTTTGTTAACTTTGAGTAGATTAATGTTACAATTGAAATCAATTTTTTGTAAACATGTGATTTTTTTTTGGTTTTCATGGATGAAATTGGAATTTTTTGTTTTAAATCTTCATTTTAATTTATATGTTCAGTTCAGTTGGTTGAAGTTTTTGTTACACTAGAATCGTACAAGACAATCAACAATGAATATTGTGTGCTGTCAATATTTTTTTTTCAGCGTGCGAAATGAGCTGTCAATGATTTTTTAACGACGTGCAATCATACGTTGATATTATTATCCGCGGGATGTAGTGTGTTCTATCGATGTTCCACGGCATACATTGCACGCTATTGATTCTATTTTTCGTGACGTGCAGTGCACAATATCGACGGGCTTTTCCATAACGTGTATCGCGTGCTATCAATACCGATAACTTTCAATAACTTTTAATTGTACAGTATACTACAATACACGCTGCGAAGAATATTTTTATGGTCGTTATCGGTTTTCACTCTACGTGAAATATGGATATGCCTTGATAATTTGAAAAAAAAAAAAGCAAGTAAAATATAATATAATCGCAAAAGTAATAATATATGTGTCCAAAGAAGCACGAAAGGTATATAAATCATTTAGCTTTATGTAAAATGGCTAATGGTGCTGGCTAATGGCTAACCTTTTTATTTGTTTTTGATGATTCAAATTATCTATGTTGGAGAAATACTTGTCACCTAATACACGCACTTTTGAAACTAGTTGAGATTTAAATTTGTGATTCCTTAGCTTCAAATATTTTACTATTATTAATAATTATTCTAGAACCGTACGTGTCCTATCCAAGGGGTTATCCTTTTAAATATTTGATGATTGGCCCGGGAGGGATGTGAAACGTGTGAGGGGTTAGGAATAAAATACTAAAGGTGCTTCGTTTGCATGGCCCGCTACGTGTCTCCTCTTCCTTTTGGTCGCCTGGTCGGTTTGTGTGTGTATATACGTGTGTGGGTGTATATATATTTATATATGTGGCTATGGACAAGTAATATTTGTTATCCTCCAAACAAATTTTTTATGCATCTTTCGATGGAAAACTGCAACCGCTGCCCGCGTCGTTGTGTTGGTGTCTTCATCGCACTGTTCCTCTTGTTTGCAGTACTGTCAATTCCAGTGGACTGTGATGGTACGTACGTACGTGATTACCCTTCTATCTCTACCTGATTACAATTATTAGATTTTTAATTGCTTTGATTTTTGTGGTTACAGATGGTGTTTCGAGGAAATTAAATGCCAAAAATTTTAGAAATTTTTTAGTATTATTTGTTTTCTATCATAAAGTACTTAAAATTGAAAGGAAAGTAGACAGAAATTCTTGGAAATTGGCGGATTTAGTATTAATAATTTGAAAACTTTATAATTTCTGTTAGATAAACTCCATAATTACTAATATAATTATCATTTTTTTCCATAAAGTTGGGCGTGATTTGTAAAGAAAAATACAAAAATAATATCTTCTTTACAAATTTTATTTCTTTTCGGGAAATTTAAGTGGTTTCTTTGATTCTAGAATTTAAGTTTAAAAGTTACCTCAGACTTTAATTTTCATTTGTAGTTTCTCCCCCAAATTCTAGAACTGAGTTTTTGAAATATTATTTTGCCAATTATTTGTTTTTTTTTTATTGAAACCTCGAGTATAATATATAAACATGCCTTTGGGATTGTAGCTATCGTGGATCTAAGATCATCTTCAATCATAAAATTTATTTTGGTGCAAATTTTATACTAAAATAGTATGATTTCTGCATCAAATATCACATCTATCTTCAACTCATTTACTTCAAATCTTACGTCAAAAAAATTATTCTCGAAATATTCATTTTATTTTTAATAATTAACATAAATAATAAATATTAAAAAAATCAATAATTAAAATTATTAAATTAATAAATAATTATAATTAAGTTCTTATGTTAAATATATAATTATTAAATTAAATTAATAAAACAAGTATTAAATTATTATTTATATATTATTAAAAATTATTAAAAACAAATAATTTTATTAAAAAAATAAAAATTATTGCACCCAAGGGAGGGTGAGGCGCTATCTCGGTGCAAAAGATTGGGCCCATTGAAGCAATCAACTTTGCACCAAAGGAAAAAATTTGTGTGAGACGGTCTCACGGGTCATATTTTGTGAGACAGATATCTTATTTGGTTCATCCAAGAAAAAATATTGCTTTCTATGCTAAGAATATTACTCTTTATTGTGAATATCGGTAGGGTTGACCCGTCTCACAGATAAAGATTCGTGAGACCGTCTCTCATAAGAGACGTACTTTACACCAAAATAACTTAGGACAAAAGATAGGACTCACATTGGAGATGCCCCAAGGAAGAGATACGTTTTATTTTTCCTATTTTATACCTGTTAATACATATAAAACTAGGCCTCTGGATCACAATACTTTATTTATTTTTGTGAAACATTACTCTATTTTTTCGAATTATAGTTCTTTTGGAAGTCAAAGTCAAGATTCCAAGAAGTTTGAATTAAGCTATTAAGGGTTGTGAGAATATAGGAAAATAATTTCAGATAAGGAATTCGAAAAATGATCTAATGCCTTATTTAACCAATTTCCTCTAAACTAAACAACCTATGCCTCTATTTTATTTACTAAAATCATTGGTCTATTTTGATACACACAGACGAGGACGATCTACTCGCTGGAATCAACACCTTCCGGCAATCATCAAATGCCCCTGCTCTGTCGAAGAACGACAAAGCCGACTGTGTTGCGGATGAAATCGCCAACCAGTTAGAGAACAAGCCGTGTGCGTCCAACACGACAACCACGCAATCTCAGATAATTTCCGACTACCCCAATGTTATACAGAAATGCAATGTCGATGCCAATGCGACAACAGAAGGAGTGGTCCTGCCTGTCTGTGTGCCTCGTCGCATTTCGACTCTTGTGCTCACTAACTATACACAGTCTCGAAATTCTCGCTATTTGAACGATACTAAATTTACGGGCGTGGGAGTTGGCACTGAGGATGATTGGACAGTCTTAGTCTTGACGACGAGCACCCCTGGAGGAAGCTTCGCAAACGAGGGTCGTGCCCTTTTCGGTTCGAGTCGCTCTTTGAAATTGTCCTCTCTGTTCTGCCTGATAGCTTTGACAGCCATCCATATATGACTTGGTGCATTTGTATTATAATGTGTGCAGTACTACTAAGTTGTGTGTTGTTTTCTTTCATCTATGCATCTATGTACGTATGAGTGTGTGTGTGTGTGTCTATATATATATATATATATATATATATATATATATGTATGTATTGTGTGCATTATGATAATGCACTTTGTATCTTGTGTGCATGGATTAAATAGTTAGATGTGTTTTTTATTGGGTTCTGTGCTAATTATTCCATAATTCATTGATTTGTTCGTCGTTGTGTTTGAGTGAGCTGTGTTCATAATTTGTAGAGTGCTTTTGATAATTTAACTTTCGGCTTGATTGAATATCTAGCATTTGCTCCATTTCTGTTCAAATGAGATCACATGATATTTATTGCAACAAAAAAGGGAAATTGATTTGGTTGGGACATAAGGGTAAGGCCCGATGAAGCAAAACCGTAAAGTTCTCAAATCATAAAGTGTTACGATCCAGCTCGTACGACACACTTCAACTTTACAAGGTCAGAAATAGCCGACCGCTGAACTACCGAGGATACTTGAGACTTAAATGTGCGAAGTACTTTATATGATGTATTTAATTTTGAAAGCTCTTCATTTTAGTGGATTTTCTATACTGAAAATATTTCATTAGTAGATAATGCCAAAATAGATGATGTGTAAGTCAATGGTTGGCTAGGGAATTTATTGACTCAAGTGTAATAAATAATTTTTATTTTAATGTAATTTAATTTTTAGGGTTTCATTTTGCTTTAAAGTCCTTGATTATAATTTAATATGAATGAATCGTGATACGACCTCGAAACTCATTTGTAAACAAGGTATATTTTAAATTCGTTCCTCGTCGATTCAGACGTCTAAAAATAAGGATAAATGTCGCTTGAAGTTGAGACTAGCATCTTGATGTTGTGTATCGTGTTTCGTGGTAAGGACATATAGATGTCCAATAATTCAGATGTGTATCATACGATGATTGTACTGAACATCCATCCCTCGACTTTCCAAATGGTCATCATTCATCGAGAGGAAAAGTCTGTGGTTATTATGTTACATAATTAGTCCTTACGACTCGGGACAACACTAGGGCTCTGCATACTAGGATTGTGCTTTGACTCGTTTACTGTCTCCGCAAGGGTCACAAGATGGTGAGTTGGGTGCAATTATGATATATGTAGGAGCCAGTGCATTGTAGTCGGAAATTCACCGCTCACCTATCGCTCACCTACATGTGTGGATATTCTATGTAATCTATCGAAATAATAGTGCATGAAATCTCTGGTCAGAGCGTGAGATGTACATTAGAGAAAGAGTTCTCTGGTTGTGCATGCGATGGCACTACGAATATTTTATGATTGTATCACATAATTATCGAATCTAATATGCAACCCTCGATGTACCAATGATTGCAGATTCGATCGGGATATATGAGATAAGAGGATCGTAATGTACGTTAATCATAACTGAATGGTTCTTGCAGGCACTATCAAGTGATACCTAGGGAATCATGAGACGATGCTACTAGACGCTCTTATCATGATTCGATGGTTTAATCAGAAAATGATTTCTGACATTCTTATAACCAAATGTTGGTGCATGAAATGAGGCAAATTGGGGTAAGCCCGAATAAAGAAAAATGTCCTGAATCACAAAGAGTTGTGAACCTATGGCTAGCTGTATCCCCCATTGAGAGTCACACAAGCACTGGATCAATTGTTCCTGTGGAGAGAATAAATTCAAGGAGTTGAATTTATATGAAATTATGATATAGTAAATTCAAGGGTTGAATTTATGATAATTAAATTTTGAGAAAATAAATTCAGTGAGTTAAAATTATGAGATAGTAAATTCAATGAGTTGAATTTATGATATTTAAAATTTGGGTAGAATAAATTGAAGGAGTTAAATTTATAAAATTTGAGAATTTAATTATTAAACTCAAAAGTTGAGTTTATTAAATATTAAAGTAAATGTAGTAGTGAAGTATGTTTAATGGGCTTGTAGGAGCACAAGTCCAACATACTAAATAATTAAAGTTTTTAATGGACTTTGATTAATTAATTTAACTAGTTGGACTAGTCCAATTAATTAATCAAGATCATTAATATTAATTAAGAGGTCTAAATCTATATTGATAAAAATTAGGTCAAGCATTGATAATAAAAGGAAAGGAGGCACAAATCCTAGCCTTCATAAGGCTTGCAATTTTCGAAAATTGCCTCTCCATATCCTCTCAAGATTTCGGTCATACCTTAAATAAAATTAAGGATTTGAGCCTCATCTTGATTTTTCTTCTCCAACGCAAAATTTCTTAAAAATTTCTAGTGTGATTTTGAAGAGGAATATTTATTCTAGTCGTGGACTGGATTAGGAGATCGAAGAAAAGAGTTCCTTAAGAAAGTTTGTAGAGATTTACAACAAGAGCTACATCTGCTAATATCAGAGTATTTGGAGGCAAGTGAAAATTGTTCACTAAAGGTATATATTAAAAATCTATGAATGTTTATTCAATTTAAACCATACGAGTGTCCAAATATATTGATTGTCAAAAAAAAAAATTTTAACTTCCACTGCGATTTGGACACGAGAAAAATGATAATTCAACAGGCAAATGAGATTTTTTGTAGACAATCTAATTAGGATTGAAGAAACGTAAGGACAGCATATGACTTAATTTTTATCAGAGTAGCGCAGCGGTAGCGTGGTTGTTGGGATAATAGAATTAAGAATCTAAACTTTTGGATTACCGAGGATTAACGAATTTCGGGGACGAAATTCAATTTAAGGGGAGAAGATTGTAACGACCCGAAAATCAGACTACGTATAAGCCATGCATAATTATTACTATTTAAATTTAAAAATGATTTATATATATATATATACATATGTATATATATATATAAAGGGTCTAATTCATTTTGATATTTGACAAGTCATAACTATTTATTTTAAATGCAAAAGTTTAGTTTTATCTTTTCAGTTAAATACGCGAGGACAGACCGGAGTTTGAAGATTAGAGATAAGATTAATAATAAGAAAGACATTCCTAAATTTAATTTAAGTCAAGAAATAATTTAATTTAAAGAAATAGAATGTTTTAGAATTTATTTAATTAATTAGAGCAAAGTTGGTAAATAAATTCTTTTAGGTTCAATATTTAATTAAAGCTTAAATTAAAATATGTAAACAAGAGAGAATGAATTAATCTAAGTATGAAGTATTCAAGAAATTAAACATAGTATTTAAATGCTTAAAGTTAAATCCATGCAATGCCATGCAAGAGGTCATTATAAATTAAGGTGTAAATTCATCAAAATGTAGAATGGGTATTTGAAACCTTAAGAAATTAACATACAAGATGTAAACAATAAAACACCATACAAATAAGTAATAATTTTGGGTCCAACATTTAAAATATTCAAAGGTGGATAACTCTCCATTCCAACAATTCTAATTACAATTCATGGGGTATTCATTTCTCATTTTAATTATCTAACGGGTAGTAAATTTAAATGCAATAACATACCTCATTTCTACTCAACCTATTAGACAAAAAACCGTGTAAATGCAGTAGGAAATAAGGAACAAACCAACGGCAATAAGGGGATTAAGAAACAATTCAAAACCCTTCACCTCCTTCAGTTGTAACTCTCATTTTAATGTATATAATGGACCCTTTAACACCACTATTAACATTCCTCTTCCTTACCTACATTGTCCTACATTCATATGCTAGGAAACATCTAAGAAAAATCGTGAATTAGCAGCAAGGAGGAGAGGGTAGGAACAACAACACTAGAGAAGGAAAAACAATTCATATCCATTCAACTTCTTGACTTGTAACCTCCAACTAAATGCACTTCAAGACTCCTTTATCACCCCTTGTAACCTTCATACTCATTACCTAGCAGCCCTTCATCCATAATTTCGAAATTTACAGAAGAGAACAGCAGCTAAAAATCGAGAATAACAGCACAAGAACAAGAAGGAATTCTCAACTCCGACTCCGTCGCTCGTATTCGTCGTATTGGTTTGTTTTCGTGTCAAAACAATTTCCAGGCATGTATATATTGTTTCTTTGCTCTTCAATCAAGTCATATTAGATAATTTTAAGCAGTATATGTTCATGAATCAAGCAGCATCACGAAAATGACAGCAACATTTAAGCAAAAATCTGCACAAAATTTCTTGGCTCTCTTGTTTTTCCACATCACGGTTTGGTGTGTTTTGGTTGCTTACAGGGAGTTGCTCGGTTCCAGGCACACATGGCTGCTACTAGGCATGAATTAGAGTGTGTTAGAGTGTTATTGGTTCATTGGTTTACATCCATACACACACCAACAAAGTAGTGACAGCAACTTTTCCTTAAGTGCAGAATTTGAGTCCAAGGTTTTATCATTTGGTGGTTTAAGGTGAAAGTTCGAATCATGGCTGTCCTAGGGACTGTAGCCACGGTTAAAACCCTTCCATACCATGTCTAGGACATGACCAATGTGTCCTTTCAAGGTTTGGTTCATGGTTCCCTCAAAATTTTTAAAACAACAACACAAGTGCATAGTTCGAATTTTCCATTTCCTGTATTAGTGTGTCTTCGGTTTTGGAGTGTGGTTTGGATTGTGGTTGGCTTTTAGCCCTTAGCCATGGTTCAAGCCATGCCTTAGGATGTTGGTAAGAGTTCTTGGGAGGTGGTTCAAGCCATTGGTCAATAAATTTCAGAGTTTACACCACAAACGCACAAGTTGCCACTACTGATTTGTTTTTTTGACAGCAACTTTCATCTTCGGTTTTGGTGGTGGTTTGAGTTCTTGATTGGCTTTTAGCCCATGGCCTTGGACTGGACACTACCTTAATGAGTTATGAAAGTCATGTTTTTGGCTGTTCGTGATTTGGTCTAGTTTAGAGGTCGTACGCGAATTTACGGTGAAAGGTGCCAAAATGACTCTCGAAAGAGTGTTTTATGTTTCTGAGTTCCATTCACCTATTTTCGTGTTTTACAGTCCTTGTGTATATTTTTCAGTATGTTTGGGGTATTTTTAATCATGGTTAAACGTCGGTTTAATGTTGGTTCGAGTTGGTACGAAGCCATTATTAAAAATCAAGTTATTGGTTCTAATCGTCTCGTTTTTGGTTCTATTGTTAAGTTTTTGTCAAGTTAAGATTTATTGCATGTGTCATATATTAGAAGTAAGTCGCAGCAAGCCTGGGAACGATCCAACTCATCCGGTAAAAATAAGGTTATAATTATGTTACGTGCATAAAAATATAAATTGTTTATTTTTGAGATATATGCTATATGTCTTGTGGCCACCTTATGCTTATGGGTTTGGAAGTCGGTAGGCGCAACCGAGGACCTCTCCACCCGGTGACTTACGACCGATTTATGATTATGTATGGGTACGGACATCCAGTCCAAGGGCTGTGATTGATCTCTACCGCACAGTATACTGTGGTTTAGTCTGATCAGGCGCTTACGTTATGTTATGGGCCACTTGCTTAGAAACATTATCTCTACTAGAAAATTATGATATGACATGACATAGCTCTATTGAACAAAGCTTTTACGTATGAATTTCAGATATGCACGTAGTTATAATTATTCATGATGCTATTTTCACCGTACGCTTTACGATACTTTATTTTTAAGTTGCATGCGATTTTATGATATATTTACTTGTTATTCACGATATATACATGTTGAGTCTTTAGACTCACTAGACTTGATTGTTGTAGGTACTGATGAGGTCGAGACGGAGGGCGTAGACCAGTGACCAATCTTGTGGCAGCAGTAGTAAACCCGAGGACCTCATGATTTAATTTATGCACCTTTTATCATCCAAACTCGATTTTAACCTGTTGGATTATTTTTAAATTGTTGTTTGAAATACAATGTTGACTTCCGCTGTTATTTTAAAGTTAAAATTATTTACATGTTTATTTTATAAATTGGACAAGTTATTCATTTATTTAGAAAAATTTTAATAATTCCGCAAAATTATGAATACGAAATACGGGCCTTTACAGTTGGTATCAGAGTCTATGATCTTGTAAAGGGTTGTACTACTACTGCTCTCGAGAAGCTCATGAAGTCACGTCTTCGGTCTGTAAGTTTTACATTTACGCATTTTATTTAAGGCATGAATTATTTTAACAGCATGTTTTCATGAAATGTTTTTGCGTTCAGATTTTAATTGTTCAGTGTTTATTTAAATTAAAAATATAAATTATGGAATTATGCATGTTGGGTACGTTTGGAATTGGACATGTCTAAGAATTCGAATATTGGGCTTTAGGAGATGTTGAACATGATTTGACTATATTAATTTTTAGGTCAATAGTGTTGATATCCTCTTTATAGGTCATAAGTTAATCTTGAAAATTACGAATGCTTTTGGGACTTGTAGAAATTCTAAGAAATTATTGATGGTTCTTGGTTGCTAGTCGAGTAAATTTTTGAGGATTTCATATAAGCAATAGCGATTCGAATACTACGACAATCTTTAGAATTATAAATGTACAATTTGAGAATTTTAAGTATCTATGGAAATGTAAGATTAATTATGAGAATTTATTTAGGATACATGCTCTACCTAGTTAGATTTAAGGATGGAATTGCATGAATTGAGAATTTTAGGGACCTAATTGTAATAACTAATAATTTGAGGACCTAAGTGGAAAAAAAAATTCTAAGGGACTATTTTCGAATTTACCAAATTTTGGGGATTAAATTTTGAGTTCGAGAATCTAAAAGTTTAATGAGGTAAAGATGGAAAATTTTATGGGGACAATGATGCAGATTTCGAAGAGTTGTGGGGCCAAAATGTAAATTAGGAGAACTGTAAGGGTCAGGTTGCAATTTTCGAAATTCTAAGGATTAAATGCGAACTTTTGAGGAACACTTGGGATTTTAAGTATTTATAGAAATGTAAGACGTGTTATGGGAATTAATTTTGGGTTTAATAAACTTAAGACTATTGAACCTTATGATATGGGAAATCTATAAAATGAAATTGGAAATACTGAGTACTCATGGGTAATTGTGGAATTTTCGAGATTTAGAAAAAAAAAATTGGACGATATTCGAGGAAAGTAAGAATTATTTTTACAATTTTAAGAAATTTGAGAACTTATCTAGTAGTAAGTGAGAATTGAACGGTTTAAATGGTAGGAATTTTCGGTTATTTAGGCTCGAAGGAAATATAGAATATTTAGATATTTGGATTATAATGTTATAATGAATGATAACCAAGGACATTGTAGGATGAATCAATCTTAGGCATGAAAATTTAAGTGTTAGTGAAATCATGTTGTGGCAAATTAAGGATTTAAAGTGATGCCGATTTAAGGTAAAATTTGATCGGTTAGTTAAGTTATAAGGATAAACATTGAGTTAGAAATTTTTTTTGGGAATTTAAGTTTGATGTGTCGTAAGTTTTAACCAGGATCTTAACAGTTAGAATTATACCTTTGGGTGAATTTGATTTTTCTAGAAAGTTGAGTATGATGGATGGTTAGGTTACTCGATAGACGCATGTAAGAATTGAATTAGACACCTTATCTTGAGGAATTTTGAAAGTCATCAAGAAATTTGGGACTAAGCGGATATCTGGGCTGGAGTTATACTATCTAATATTATTTGGGTTGCATAAGCTTGAATTTCAAGATTTATAAGATAGGTGTTCATACATAAGTTTTGGGTGAAAAAAAAAAAGAATTAGAGGCGTTCAACATAGAGTACCAATGAACTAACATTAAGATTTTAATTGAGTAAGAAATCCGAAATCTTGATATGGGAATTTTATAACTCTATGGGTGATATGAGCGAAGTTGAACTATTAGAGTAAGTTTATCGCTAACATGAGATAACTTATTAAGTTTTATACACTAGACTTAATTAAGCATTGATGATACTTAAGAATGCGACATTTGTTTCAATGAGGAAAGTCCAGAGTCTTAGGCCTCAACTATATTGTAATTGGAAAGAAAATGGTTTAAGCATAAAATTGAGATTTGAAGGGCTTTAAAATATTGGTAGAAGGTCGATGTTGTATAATTGGGTTTTATGGATTAACGTTATTTGAGGTTTAAGATTTGCAACAATTTTATATTTGGGGTATACTCGTAAATAGTTAAGTTATATAAGTTTGGGCTGTAAGATAAAGATTCGATTCAAGGATCTTAGACTAATTTTGTTATGGAGCTGAGATAAGATTTAACTTTTAAGTGTATCACCGAGGATAGAAGTTGATCAGTAACCTTTGGTGCTAAGAGTCTTTAAGTTGAACTGCGTAAATGCTAATGTAATAGGTCGTTGAACATTACGGGTATAGTATAAGGAAGGTAAGACATGATAAGTTTGAACCACCAATTCTAATATTGGGAACGATGAGAAAAGTCAGAATTCGAGGTCATAGTAAAGTAAAGCTAAGTTACCATAAGTCGTTTTAAGTTGCGATTCGCAAATGAGATTTTTGGTAGACAATCTAATTAGGATTGAAGAAACGTAAGGACAGCCTATGACTTAATTTTTATCAGAGTAGCGCAGCGGTAACGTGGTTGTTGGGATAATAGAATTAAGAATCTAAACTTTTGGATTATCGAGGATTAGCGAATTTCGGGGACGAAATTCAATTTAAGGGGGGAAGATTGTAACGACCCGAAAATCAGACTACGTATAAGCCATGCATAATTATTACTATTTAAATTTAAAAATGATTTTATATATATATATATATATATATATATATATATATGAAGGGTCTAATTCATTTTGATATTTGACAAGTCATAAATATTTATTTTAAATGCAAAAGTTTAGTTTTATCTTTTCAGTTAAATACGCGAGGACAGACCGGAGTTTGAAGATTAGAGATAAGATTAATAATAAGAAAGACATTCCTAAATTTAATTTAAGTCAAGTAATAATTTAATTTAAAGAAATAGAATGTTTTAGAATTTATTTAATTAATTAGAGCTAAGTTGGTAAATAAATTCTTTTAGGTTCAATATTTAATTAAAGCTTAAATTAAAATATGTAAACAAGAGAGAATGAATTAATCTAAGTATGAAGTATTCAAGAAATTAAACATAATATTTAAATGCTTAAAGTTAAATCCATGCAATGCCATGCAAGAGGTCATTATAAATTAAGGTGTAAATTCATTAAAATGTAGAATGGGTATTTGAAACCTTAAGTAATTAACATACAAGATGTAAACAATAAAACACCATGCAAATAAGTAATAATTTTGGGATGGGTGACCTCCTGGGAAGTTTCCCAGGGTGCGTGTGAGTGAGGACATAAGCATGTTGGAAAGACTCGTCTTAGATACAGTGAGGACAGTCAGTCAAATTTGGGGCGTTACAGTTGGTATCAGAGCCGACCTCTCTTAGTACGGTGTGGTTCGGGGACGAACCAAGCGGAAGCTGGTGGACATGTGAGGCCCGAGGCCGAAGAGGGCGGGGGGTGATCGCCGGTGCCATCAGTTGCACGGACAATGAGCGGCTCCTGGCAGGCTTCTAGGTGGAGGGAACATGAATGAACCGACCCACACGGGAATGAGAGGGATTCCGAGACTGTACAATGTAATGGACTGAACAGTTGAAGAGGGCTTAAAAGATTTATTTGTACTACTCATATCACGAATGTGCATCTTTTTTTCGGTAGCTCATCACATAAGAACTCCAAAGTTAAGCGTTTTAGACTTCGGGCAATTTTGGGATGGGTGACCTCCTGGGAAGTTTCACAGGGTGCGTGTGACTGAGGACATAAGCATGCTGGAAAGACTCGTCTTGATACAGTGAGGACAGTCGTCAAATCTGGGGCGTTACAATTAAAGTGGGCTTGGTTTATGGCCCGTTCCCATTCTATGGGATGTATCCCTTATGTGTCATGGCTATTTAAATATAATTATTAGAAATAGTGGGAGATCAATAATGGAAGATGGTGGGCCCGATGCACAAAACTGAAGACACTTTGTGGGGGTGTGTTTAGAGATTTTCTGCATTTGCTTAATTGTTACAAAATTCTGTGGGTTGTGTTTCTAAGCGCACCCAATGTAAGTATTTTTCTTCAAGGCATCAACTTTTTATGCTTTGCCTTTTTATGGCTTCATAATTAACTGAATGTGAAACGTGAGGTGCTCAAATGGTATTCTATGATCCATGACTGAAAATTAATCTATGACACGTTGATCACGACAGACTAATGTAAGATAAACAAGGCCAGCTAGGCACTTAAAATGCATCACCACAAGAAAAATTGTGTTTAACGACGGAAATTAAATATGTTGTCATTAATTAACGACGGAAATAAAAAATCTGTCATAAATATAAAATAATGACATAATTTATTTTTCTGTCACAACTAACGACGGATTTTTAAAAATTGACGTTAATTTACCGACAAATAGTTTTTTAGTTGTTAATTAAAAACAAAAATTTTAAGTTGTCGTTAATTAAGGTTAGAAATTTATATATGTCATTAATTAAGGACATTAAACAAATTTCCTCTGCAGATACAAATGTAACCCTTAAAATCTACAATTCCCACGTCTTCTTCGCGCCTTTGTTTTTTCTCCCTACTTTTTGTACACAGAGGATTTCATCATTCTACCTCCAGGTTCCACCTCCCTCGGTAGCAATTCTCAGGTTTGTTTAATTATCTAAGTCTTGTGCATCCCTTTGCTTTTTATTTAAAAAATTTTGGTTTAAAAACTATACAAATTTTTACCTTCCCTTTCACCGTCCCCACACGCTGACCAAGAAGCTCCTCCATCACACTTGAAATTATATTTGGTACTTACGGGTTTTTGTTTATCCATTTACATATTCATTGTTCCCCCAAATTCTAGGTCTTTCACTACCCACCTCGCGACCGAGATGCCTTACAAGTTTCATCTCCTCCTTCTTTTGTCTCTGCAACCAAAGTTGGTACTTCAATTTTTTTTTTAAATTCCAGTTAACATATTAATTTTTTCTTAAATTGCAGTTCTATATCCACCGACGCCGATTATTGCCTAGAAGCCCTCCTATAGCCACCTCATTCTGCCTCTGCTCCCAGATTTGGTACGTAAGGTTTTATTTTGGTGTTGAAAATACAGAATTTTTTTATTTGAATTTGTAAATACAGACTTTGGTTTATAATATAAACGTAAAGATTTGAAGTAGTATTATGTAGTAGTTGGTAAAAAATTAAACAATAAATTACATTAATACTTTTAGAGAAGGGTTTAAAGGTACATGAAATAAGCTGAAAATCAAGTGAAATTTTTTCATAATTTATTAAAAGATTTGTAAATTGGTAAAAAGATGAAATGAATGAAGGGGAAAAACAATTAAATAATTTAAAATTGTCACAAATAATGAAATAATAAATAATTTTTCACTTGTTCCACGCTTCTTTATTGATAAATGTATCGCAATCTTTTTTTTCCGGAAAATGAATGTGTTATTGTTTAGAGTTTGGTGACTGAAAAGTTGATTAAAATGAATTGGTGGATTCCAATATTTATAACTAGTTTTGGTCCATTATTAAAGTGGTGATTTGTTGACCAATAAATTAGAGAAAATCTTTGACTACTAATTAATTGAATGGTTCAAAGCCTCCGAGTTCCACTTTCCCACTTTTTTTTCCTTTAGATTTCTTCTGATTTTTCCTCATCGTATTCGGCAACTATACATTTTTAATTCTTATTTTTAGGAGGGATGGTTATATTATAAATGGTTATTTATTGACTAGTAAATGAGGGAATATCTTTGACTACTAAAGAATTGTTGACTTAATATCTTCTCTTCTTCTTTTTTTTATAGCATTTTATTACTTTACAAATGTATATATTATGTAAATATTGTTAATAATTATCTTGCAATTGTGTTAGGCATTTTAATTAAACCATGAACGATACAAGATCTTGGATGTACCATAGGTTGGAAAATGGGTTCATAACTAACGACTTCTTTAATGGTGTTGAAGAATTCGTGAATTTTGCTAAGATGCATCCTGAAATCATGTGTGGTGAAACAATGTGTTGTCCTTGTAATCACCGAAGATGTAGAAACAGAGCTTACCATGACGAAGAGGTAGTCAAATTACATCTCTGTAGGTATGGCTTTGTACCAGGCTATTATCGTTGGCACCATCACGGTGAAACCTATATAACTCCAGAAGTTGAACATTGGATTGGTCCGTCATCATCAGTACAAGTCGAACATGTTGATCACATGCAAAATATGGTTCACGATATTTATAACTCTATTAACATAGAAGATGAGCCCCAAAGTCCAAATGAGACTGCCAAAAACCTATATGACATGCTTACGGCATCCGAGGCCGAGATTTGGGAAGGTAATCTGAATGGTCATTCACAGTTGTCAGTCGTTGCTAGATTGTTGAACATAAAGGCTAAACATCACATTTCAGAAAGATGTTACGATGATCTGTGTCAGCTTATTTCCGAATTGCTACCCACAGAAAATTGCATGACCAATAGTTTTTATGACACAAAAAAATTAATAAAAGGATTAGGTTTGCCGGTGGAAAAGATTGACTGTTGTAGAAACAACTGTATGATTTACTGGAGAGATAACTTTGATTTACAAGAATGTAGGTTTTGCGGGCATCCACGTTACAAACCTAGTTTACGTCGAACGGTTAAGGAAAAAAAAAGTTCCATGGAATAGAATGTATTATTTTCCTCTAACCTCACGTTTGCAAAGGTTGTATGCATCTGTAGAAACAGCGAAGCACATGCGTTAGCATAGTGAGCATGTACAAGATGGAGATGCAATGTGTCACCCCTCTGATTCACCTGAATGGAAGCATTTTGACACAACTCATCTAGATTTTGCACTCGAGGTTCAAAATGTCAGACTGGGACTTTCAGCTGATGGTTTTCAACCATTCGGTCAGTCAGGACAACAATATTCATCATGGCCAGTTATACTAACACCTTACAATTTGCCTCCATGGATGTGCATGAAAGATGAATACATGTTCTTGACAGTTATAGCTCCCGGACCTAGTAATCCTAAGAACAAGTTAGATGTGTTCTTGCAACCTCTTATCGCTGAATTGAACGAACTTTGGTAAGTTGGGGCAAAGACATATGATGTCCACGTGAAAACAAATTTTACTATGCGTGCCTCTTTGCTATGGACAATTAGTTATTTTCCTGCATATGCAATGTTATCTGGATGGAGTACCGCCGGTAAACTAGCATGTCCTTACTGTATGGAAAACTCTGATGCTTTCACATTGCCGAATGGTGGTAAAACATCATGGTTCGATAACCATCGTAAGTTTTTACCAATGGATCATAATTTCAGACGAAATATTAAATGGTTCAAGAAATATCACCAAGTGAAAAAGCCTCCTCCACATATAAAATCTGGGGATGAAATTATTGAAGAACTTGAAAGTTACGGGTTTCGTAGTGTGATCGAACCAGAGGCTATTGAAGTGAACTCAGAAATTGTAAGACGATGTAAATGCGGTTGGGGAAAACGCAGTATCTTTTGGGAATTGCCGTACTGGAGAACAAATCTGATTAGACACAATTTAGATGTTATGCACATCGAGAAAAATGTTTTTGAGAACATATTTAATACCATTCTTAATGTTCCCGGCCGAACAAAAGATAATGCAAAATCGAGAGAAGATCTAAAAGAATTTTGCAACAGGCCAGAATTACATCGAGATGACATATCTAACATATATCCTAAAGCTTGCTATACATTGGATAAGCATAGCAAAGTAGTATTGTGTAACTGGTTGAGAAATTTAAAGTTCTCGGATGGATATGCATCTAAGATGTCAAGATGTGTTGATATGGCTAAATTGAAGATGTTTGGAATGAAAAGTCACGATTGTCATGTGTTCATGCAAAGATTAATCCCAATTGCTTTCAAGGAATTGCTTCCAAATAATGTGTGGCAAGCTCTAACAGAGTTAAGTTTTTTCTTCAAAGACATTACAGCAAGAAACATAAGATGTTCTGACATGGTTCGTATGGAGAATGATATTCCTGTGATACTTTTGCAAACTAGAAAGAATATTCCCTCCAAGTTTTTTTGATTGTATGGAGCATCTTCCTGTGCACTCAGCTTATGAAGCTAGAATTGCTGGCCCTGTTCAATATCGATGGATGTATCCTTTTGAGCGATTTCTGCGAAGATTGAAAAACAATGTTCGTAACAAAGCAAGAGTGGAAGGATCAATTTCTAATGCATATTTAGTTGAAGAGGCGTCATATTTTTGTGCTCATTACTTTAGAGCAAGTGTGAAGACCCATTTGAGGAAACAATCACGTAATGATGAAGGGGATAATTCACAAGCTGGAGACATTTCCAATGTTTCTAGATTTAACTTCAATGGTCGACCAATGGGTGCTTCTAGGTTCAGACGATTGGATGACACAGAGTACCATGCAGCACGGACACACATACTGCTCAATTGTGAAGAGATGAAACCATATGTCAGGTGAAAATTAAGTTCATTGATATTTTGTTGTTGAGGTTTATAAAAATTACATATGTTGACGAATGTTTGATTAATTGCAGCATTTTTGAGTCTGAGTTACATGTTGAATAATCAATCCATTAACTCACGTGAGATGGATTTAAGGCTAGCAAACGGAATTTGCCTTATGGTTTGAACAATACGTAATACATATATCTTTCTTCATTTCAACTGTAAAATATTAATTGTTCCATTTGAAAATATTTTTGGCTTCTAACTTTTTACATGCATAGGTACAACAACCGGGAACAAATCTACCAGACAAATGTCTAGAAAATATTGCATTCGGTCCATTACGTAAAGTTAAATCATATAGTGGATATTTTGTCAGTGGTTTCAGATTCCACACTGTACGTCACGGTGCAACAAGATCTACTAGTAATTCTGGAGTTACTGTAAAAGGTTCGGGCAACACAAACAATGAGATCAATTAATACGGTAACATAGAAGAGATAATCGAAGTGGAATATCCAGGGTTACCTATAAAGCGTATTGTCTTGTTCAAATGTGCATGGTTCGACCCAACACCAAAAACTGGAACAAGACATCATCCAAAATACCAACTATTTGATGTTCACAAGAACAAAAGACTTCACATCTATGAACCTTTCATTTTTGCAGTCCAAGCTGCTCAAGTTGTTTATGTCACTTACCCAAATGTGAAAAGGTCAACTGATGAATGGTTGGCAGTGTGTAAGATGCAACCAAGATCATATATTCAAGCACCTATTCCCAATGTTGTATCGTCCGTAGATAATGAAGCTTTTCAGAATGAGGAAATTGGACAGCATATCATCGATGTTGAGGATATAACCACATCTCATGTGCTAACAGATGTTAATCTTGTACGAGGAGATAGATGAATTAGATGAGTTTGATGAAAATGAATTGGAAATTTTTATATCATCAGGAGGTGATGATAGTGAAAATGATGATGCCTACTCCAATGATGATGTTTAAGTTGATAAGTTTTATGTAGCTATGATTATGAATGTTTCGTTCATATATACTCGATAAATTTGTGTGTGGATGTTAATATTTATATTTGGTTTTAATGTATTTTAATTTTCATATCATGCATGATGATTGTCTACATACATGTATTTGAGTTTGTTCATCTTAAAAAAATTACTCAGATGGCTTCAGAAGGTTCCCATGATTCTAGGATCTTGATTGTGGCCTCAGGTGGCAAGTAAGTCACACTGCTTTGTTTATGTTAACATTGAAAGTTTTTGAGTATTATTCTATTTAATTATTATATGATCTATGTGCTGTAGATTCTTACCAGACAGTCATGCAGTCTCAGCCTTTATCACTGATAAATTTGCTGAGAAACAGTGCATGGGGGGACACACATGGTGATATGTGGATGCTGCGACAAAGGCATACTAGTGGGGCGAGTTCGTGGTAAGATTAATTATTAAATATTATATGTTGCTTTGAAATCAATAATTAAATATTTTATGCAAATTCAAATATTTATTTAGTTTCTTTGAAATGCAGAAATCGTATCGTTGGCGTCCTGATCATGATGCTCATATTAGGGCTACATGGAAAAAACTTGCAGCCGATCAGTATAGGAAATCACTTTGCAGTTGGAGTACAAAGCCTAAACTCCCACTTGGGGTTAATATCCAAATTTGGAACAAGTGGAAGGAAATCTGGAGTTCCTTTCAGTGGCAAAATAAGTCAGAAAAAGCTAAAATTAATAGGAATACAAAGCCTGAGGGCCAGGAACAGGGGTGGTTAAACACATTGGAGGTTCTCGCTGTTTTATTCAACATTCTATAAAAATGGTAAGTTTAAATTTCTGTTATAATATGTCAACGAATAATGCATATATATAAATTTCTAAGCATCGTTGGTTTTGAAGCGTGAGGAGTTGGGCCGTGATGCAAGTGCTTATGAGTTATTCAAAATGATGCATCAAAAAAAAAAGATGGTACATGGGTTGATGCTAGGTCAAAGGCTCTTGATGTGAGTCTTGTATATCATAAAGATTGTTGAAATATGCATTTTTATCTATGACTGATGCAATTGTTGTAAATTCAATTAATTCCTCTTTGTTATCTTAGGCCGAGATGAATGCTCGGTTTCTTGAAGCATCACAACTTGATGATGATTGTGAGTCACCACAGAATCCAACCCCAGAGGTTCAAAATGAACTCTATATATTGGCTGTTGGTGGGGTTAAAGAGAGAAAATTGTATGGGGTTTGCTCGCAGGCTGAGGTGTTGTATCCTGAAGCTATGTCGGGACGTGCAACACGCACACGTGCTAACTCTATGGATGTGGCTGCCGCTAAAGCTGAAGCTGCCGCTGCGACTTCTAAGTAGAGGAACTTACAAGGGAGTTGACTAGCTTGAGGCAGCAGGTTCGTTACTTGATGGAGCATGCACTTATTGACCCCCAATCCATCTCTTCTTCGAGTGCTCGAGATTATGATGATGATGGCACACAACCATAGTCCCCTTAGATATGTCATGGTTAATAGGCTTTTTTTGTAAGTATTGAAGCCACTTTGTCTTCATATTTTGGTCATTGAATTATGATTCATTTTGAAATGTTGGTTCTCTTTTTTGGAAATGTGGCTACTGATTCTATAAGTAAACAGGGGGATGTGTTGATATTTTTGGATATGGATGGATTAATATATTTTGAATGTTAATAGGTGGAGTGAAGGTGTTTATTTTAATTTGATGTGATTTTATTATGTATATTGTTGGTTGGAAAATTGACACTGTATTGGATTTTTTGAATTAGAAATTGTGTTAGATAAAATGGAATTTATAAAAAACGGGATCACGGGGGTTGCCAAATTCAACATTTAACGACGGAAATTATAAATCTGTCACTAAACTTAGTGACGAAAATTATCACTTTGTCACTAATTTTAGAGACAGATTTATAATTTCTGTCGCAAATATCAACGACCAAAACATATATCCGTCGCTAGATTTAATGACGGATTTATGATTTCTGTCGCAAATATCAACGACAGAAACTTAAATCTGTCGCTAAATTTACCGACGCCTTTATAATTTCGGTCGCTGCTTTAGTGACGGATATATAATTTCTGTCGCAAATTTAGCGACGAAATATTTTTCGGTCACTAAAATATTGCGACAAAATTTAAATTTCCGTCGTTATTATTTAACGACAAATATAAATATTCCGTCGTAAATAACGACAGAATTGCATTTTCCGTCGTTATACAAGTCTGCGACGCTAAATTCTTTGACGATCGATATTCCATCGCTATTATGTCGCTAAATACTTTTAGTGACAGAATAGCGACATAAAATTCCGTCGTTATTTGTAAATTTTTTTGTAGTGCATACAACCTTCACTGGTTTTGCCTTGAAGAGTCCACGCACACTTCAATTTCAGTCGTTCATTGAATTAATAATAATACTTTCAACCAGGAAATATGACGAGTATTTGATTCTTGAAAATGACCTTCGGCGTGGAAGCATGTCACTTAGCTAGTGCTACCCACGTTCTCTCCAAACAAATATCAATACATGTATAAAAATAAACTTTGTGCCACTTGCAAAGTTATACAAAAACTTGCATGAAAAAAATACCAAGATCTTCAAACAATGAGGTGGGTTTTCGTAATTGCTTTGCTACATCTGTTCGCGAAGGCCACAGCTGCGCCTTTGATCGGCCGACCGAAGACACTGAAGCCACAGGCTAAGCCACGAGTTGCAGTGCTTCCTTGCGTCTGCTTACCTATCACCTACTTATTATCTGAAGTCATGGCCCGTGTGAGTCGAACATGGGCCTAGGTCCAATCCTTGGAAATGCATGGGATTCAAATGTATAATTACAAAAGCTTCTAATATTTACATGTCTTCGATATTCATAATCATCAAGGCACACCATCTTCCAATCTTGATCTTCCACTATACTAATATTTACAAATAAATATCCATGGCAAATAGGGATACATTTCATGAGGTGTGAACGAGCTATAAACCAAGCTCACTTATAAATTGATAATTATTATAATCATTCAACACAAAATATCATAGCATACACCTAGCAAATTGAGCTTGGGCTTTTGATCATCTTTCGTGCATAATATCACATAATACACCATCAATTAATTATCACAATAATCAATTGATCCAATATTATATATCTTGATCCAATCACAAACCGCCACGATTATAAATTAAATTAACAAAGTAAACAAACTCTTTGTTCACTTTCTAATTAATTTATTTATAACTGAATTTCTTGTAAATCACCATTTACTATAAATAATTAAAGTCCAACTTCAATTATTTATTTTATGAGAAAATATATACAAATTTTATATATTTAAACTTAAGGGCCCAAAAAGACATTTTTCACTAAAAATATTTTGCCCATTTAAATTTCACAAAATATGTCAATCATCTAATGGCCCAACAACTCAAGGTCCATGACACTTTGATATTTCAAAACACTTTTGGAAACCCTAGTCGTCATCGTCGTTGATGGAGCTCCGTCGTCGGATTTCGGCAAACAACAAAAGTTTTTTTTATTAAAACATTGGGCGTTTTGGGCAGCTCGATGAGGCCCGAAATGTGCAGCCGGGCTGCCCGAAATAGGCAGCAACCGTGCGCCGAAATAGCCCCCAATTCGTCCCTCGATTCGTTGTTACGATTTTCTCATGCTGTTAGAAATCGGTTCTCAATATAATATCATTTATTTGCAACACAAAAAGTGACCTAAGCTCTAATGCCACTTGAAAGGAGATCGATTATGTGTGTCCGGAATGTGCAACGGAAGTTTTAAAGTTTTTTACAAGATCAAAACCAAGCACCCCTCACTAGAGTGTAGAAAATACAAAAACACAAACATACATAGGGTTTTTAAGTGTTTTACCTATCAATCTCAAAGATTTATGATGGCTTCAACTAAGATGATAAACAACTTAGCTCTTCAATAGTAGACAAGTCTACAAGCTTCATTCGAGCACTCCTTGCTCAAAAATCAAGACCACCACAAACAAGCTAGAACCACCTTTCACTTGCACTAGAAAATGTAAGGTATTTTCATTGAAAATTTTCGCTATCAATTCATCAAATGAATAAGCAAAATTTTGGAAAAAAATTGAAGGGAATTTCGGCCAAAAGGGAGAGAAAAGAGGGAAGCCTTTTCTTAGTTGTGTAAAAATTGTTGTTTATTCCAAAGCCATGCTGGCATTTAATTTGAAAAAAGTTGACTCCCAACTTTTCACCTTCCTTGCATGTTATTTGGGCTTGTAACAATTCCAAAGCTCATGGACTTTTATTTTAATATCTCAAACACATTTGAGATCAATTAAATCTTATTTGAATTTATTCAAGCCCACTAGTTAAATAATTATTTCCATTTGGGCTCTACAAGACCCATTGTTATTTAATTAATTCAACACTGGAATTAATTTAATTATTTTGAACTCTACTAGGTCCATTAGTGTTTGATTAATTCAACAATTGAATTAATTTAATTTAGTTCATAACAATGTTTATGAAAATCACAATTTTTCAAATACATTATTTATTTGGCCAACTTTTAATTTAGAAACACTTCCAAAAATTAAAAGTTACATTCATCATATAGAAGTCATACTTCTAATTTTCCTTGTACTTATAAACTCTTTTATAATCCGTTCAACACATTGAACTAATTTCATTCTCACCGGGATATAGAAAGCTAGTACTTGTGTGGCTTTCAATGGTTCATTGATACAACTAGCAGTGAGTTCACATTCCAATGTGATTCAGGACTAACCATGAGCATACTCCAATTGCCTCATTCTTACTTATCAACTCCTTGATAATAAGAACGTCAGAATTC
Organism: Primulina tabacum; assembly: GCF_025594145.1. Lineage (NCBI taxonomy): Eukaryota > Viridiplantae > Streptophyta > Magnoliopsida > Lamiales > Gesneriaceae > Primulina > Primulina tabacum. The sequence goes on along the minus strand of NC_134557.1, from coordinate 15,433,584 downwards.
AAGTCTGAGAATACCCAACCAATCATGTTAAACGCCTAGTAGCATCGCTTACATTATTTCTCAGGTATCAAATGACTAGTTTCTGCAAGAACAATTCCATTATGGTTAGCGTACAGTACGGTCCATTCATCTCATATATCCCGACCGATTCGACAACCATTGGTATATCGAGAGTTGTCAAATAATCGATACTATGTGTCAGGTCGTAGTTGCATCGATGGTGTAATCTAAGAAACCCCTTTCTTAATTACCACCAACACTCTGATCAGTTATTTAAAACTACATACACATGAGATCACATAGAATATCAATACCCAAAGGTAAGTGGTGAATCCCCAACTACAATGCATCGACTCCTATATGTTTCGACAAAACACCCAACCTTGCCACCTGATGACCTCATATGAGTTGGTAAACAAGTCAAAGTGCAATGCTAGCATATAGAGTGTAGAGGCCCGTATTTCGTATTTGTAAATTTGCGGAATTATTTAAAATTTTCTCTTTAAATAAATAACATGCCTCATTCATAAAATGAACTGATAAAAAGATTTAACGTTTAAGTAACAGTGGAAGAAATTACAGTTTTCAAAACAACAATTTAAAATAATTCAACATGATGAAAAATGAGTTTTGTGCATAAAAAGATAAATAAACTGAAGCATGAGGTCCTTGGGTTCCTACTACTGCCGACCCAAGCTAGCTCACTGGTCCCAGCCCTCAGTTTCGACCTCATCAGTACCTACAACAATCAAGTCTAGTGAGTCTAAAGACTCAACATGCATATATCGTGAATAACAAGTAAATATATCATAAAATTTCGTGCAACGTAAAAATATCGTATCGTAAGGTGTAAGGGGGAAATCATGTCATGAGTAAAATTATAAATACGTGCATATCTGAAAATCGTACGTAAAAGCTTTGCTCGATAGAGCTCTGTCATAACATATCATATCGTAATTTTTGGTAGAGATAATGTTTCTACGCAAGTGGCCCATAACATAACATAACATGCATGTCTGATCAGACTAAACCACAGTATACTTGGCGGTATAGATCACCACAGCACTTGGACTTGATATCCGTACCCATACATTATCGTAAACCGGTCGTAAGTCACCGGGTGAAGCAATCCCATAAGCGTAAGGTGGCCACAAGACATATCGCATATATCTCAAAAATAAACATTTTATATTTTATGCACGTAATATAATTATAACAATGTTTTTACCGAATGAGTTAGATCGTTCCAAGGCTCGCTACGACCTAATTCTAACATGAGAACATGCAAATAAACTTGACTTGTACCAACACTTCATAATCGAACTAAAAACGAGACAATTGTGTCCAACAAACTTAGTATTCAACCATGGCTTCGTACCAACCCGAACCAACATTGAACCATCGTTTAACTATGGTTAAAATACACCAAAAATACTGGAAAACATGACTCTAGGGCTGTAATACACGAAAAATGTGAATAGAGGCCAAAATCGTAAAACGCTCTTTCGAGAGTCACTTTGGCACATTGCACCGTAAATTCTTGTACGACTTCTAAACTTAACAAAATCACAAACGGCCAAAGATTTGGTGATCAAAGTAAGGTAGAAATATTGCTTAATTATTAATTGTTGGTGATTAAAAGTGAGGGAATTATCTACCAAGAAAGGATAAGGAAAAATATCAAGATGGAGAGTTGCCAAACTTGATTAAATCTTCAAGGGGGTGGCCGAAATCTTGCTAACAAAATGGGGTAAAATATTGCTTAATTATTGAATTTTAACTCTTTAAAGTTTTAAACACTTATTATGTATTTTAGTGAATTAAATACTTTATTTATGATAACAATTTTCTTGCATGCATGGCTAGGTCTTAAAATAAATTACTATCATGTTAAGTTACAATTTCTTAAATAAAATAGGTTTAGATTAATTTATCCCAATTGATTACACATTTTAATTTAGACTTTTAAATTAATTATTGGACATAAAAGAGCTTATTTACTACTTAACTCCAATTAATTAAATAAATCCTTAAAAATTCTTTTACATTAAAATGAATTATTCCTTGGCTTAAATTAAATCTAGAAATATTTTCTTATTATTAATTTTATCTCAATACTCCAACTTCAGTCCGGCCTCGCGTATTTAATCGAAAAGATAACACTAAGCTTCTACGAATTAAATTAAATTAAACACTCGTGCATGTATGAAAATCATTTTAATTTAAATAATAGTAATTATGCATGGCTTATATGTAGTCTAATTTATCGGGTTCTACAACTCTCCCCCCTTAAAAGAAATTTCGTCCTCGAAATTAAAACTTACCGAATAACTCGGGATATCGACTCTTCATCTCTGGCTCCGATTCCCATGCTCCTCCTCCGAATGATTGAGCCATTTGACTTTCACTAGCTTCACCAGTTTGTTCCGAAGCTTCTTCTCCTGTCTGTCTAAGATTTCCACTGGTATCTCTTCATAAGACAGGTTCGGAGTGAGCTGCAACGGTTCGAAGTTCAAGACATGCGAAGGATTCGTCATATACTTCCTCAGCATAGAGACGTGGAATACATTGTGTACTCCGGCCAGATTCGACGGAAGAGCAACGCGATAAGCTAACGTCCCTACCCTGTCGAGGATCTCAAATGGTCCGATGAATCTCGGACTAAGCTTTCCTTTCTTCCCGAACCGCATGACACCTTTCATAGGTGCTATTTTCACGAAAACATGGTCGCCAACGGCAAACTCTAGATCTCTCCTCCTCTGATCCGCATAACTCTTCTGTCGACTCTGAGCAGTTCTCAACCTATCACGGATCTTGACTACTACATCGGCAGTCTGCTGAATGATCTTCGGACCCAATTCTGCTCTTTCCCCTACTTCATCTCAATGAATAGGCGATCTGCACTTACGACCGTACAGTGCTTCATATGGAGCCATACCTATAGATGACTGAAAACTGTTGTTATAGATGAACTCTACCAATGGCAACTTCAACTCCCAACTCCCTGAGAAATCGATGACACATGCACGGAGTAGATCCTCCAAAATCTGGATAACTCTCTCTGACTGACCATCTGTCTGCGTGTGGAAAGCTGTACTAAACAACAACTTCGTACCCATAGCCGAATGCGAACTCTTCCAAAATGAGGAAGTGAATCTAGGATCTCGGTCAGACAGTATAGAAACGGGGATACCATGAAGCCTGACTATCTCTCGGATATACAACTCTGCATACTGAATCATGGTGAAAGTCGTCTTAATAGGCAAGAAGTGCGCTGATTTGGTAAGACGAATCAACAATCATCCAGATAGAATTCGATCCTCTGACTGACTTCGGCAAACCGACAACAAAGTTCATGGTAACATTTTCCCACTTCCACTCGGGAATAGGAAAGAGGCTTGAGCATACCTGCTGGTCTTTGATGCTCCGCTTTCACTAGCTGACACGTCAGACACTCGGATACAAAACGTCTGATATCCTTCTTCATCCGGGGCCACCAATACAACAAATGCAGATCTTTGTACATCTTCATACTCCCAGGATGAATAGAGTACGACGACATGTGGGCCTCGGATAAAATATCTGCTCGAATAGAATCACTGCTAGGAACCCACATTCTGTCTCGATATCTCACAATGCCGTCGCTAACTGTTTACAAAATACTGCCCTTGGCCTCATCTCTTTGCTTTTACTTTGCCAAATGCTCATCTGCTGACTGTCCACTGCGAGTACGGTCTAGAAAAAAAAACTGAATCGTCAAAGTAGATAGTCGGGGAACTCTACCTCGAGGATATGTCTCTATATCGAACCTCTGCATCTCAAACTGAAGAGGTCTCGGGATCGCCATATGAGCAATCACTGCGACTTTCCTGCTCAATGCATCCGCAACTACATTAGCTTTGCACGGCTGGTAGCTAATGTCACAGTCATAGTCCTTCACTAGCTCCAACCAACGCCTCTGACGCATATTCAGCTCTTTCTGCGTAAAGAAGTACTTGAGGCTCTTATGGTCGGTAAAGATCTGGCACTTCTCTCCGTACAAATAATGCCTCTAGATCTTCAAGGCAAATACTACGGCTGCCAACTCTAGATCGTGGTTAGGGTAATTCTTCTCATGGATTTTCAACTGACGAGAAGCATATGCTATCACCTTCCCATGCTGCATCAACAATGCGCCTAAACCGAGCTTCGAAGCATCGGTATACAAGACAAAGTCCCCGGGCCCTGACGGCATGGCCAATACTGGTGCTGAGATAAGAGCTTGCTTCAAAGTATCGAAGCTCTTCTGACACTCAACGCTCCACACAAATTTCGCATTCTTCTTTGTCAACGATGTGAGTGGAACTGCGATAGAGGAGAATCCCTGAATAAACTTCCGATAATATCCTGCTAGCCCAAGGAAACTACTGATCTCTGATGCATTCTGCGGCACAACCCAATCTCTGACTGCTGCAACTTTCACTGGGTCTACCTCAATACCGCTGCTGGAAACAATGTGGCCTAAGAACGCCACCTTCTCTAACCAGAACTCACACTTACTGAACTTTGCGATTAACTTGTGCTTCTGTAAGGTCTGCAAAACTGCGGTCAGATGTCTGATGTGCTCCTCATGATTCTTTGAGTAGACGAGGATGTCGTCTATGAATACTATCACGAACTAATCAAGATACGGCTGAAATACGCGATTCATGAGATCCATGAAGATCTTTGGCACATTCGTCAAACTGAAAGGCATCACAAGGAACTCGAAGTGGCCATAACGAGTCCTAAAAACAGTCTTGAGAACATCGGCATCTTTTACCCTCAACTGGTGATAACCAGAACGAAGATCAATCTTTGAGAATACTGAGGCTCCCTGCAACTGGTCAAATAAATCTTCAATCCTCGGAAGTGGGTGTTTGTTCTTCACTGTCACTCTATTCAACTCCCGGTAATCAATACAGAGCCTCATCAAACCATCCTTCTTCTTCACAAATAAGACTGGCGCACCCCATGGTGAAAAACTTGGGCAAATGAATTCCTTGTCAAGAAGTTCCTGAATCTGCTTCTTGAGTTCTGCCATCTCTGTCGGTGCTAATCGGTACGGTGCTTTTGATATCGGTGCAGTACATGGCATAAGCTCAATAGAAAACTCCACTTCCCGCACCGGTGGCATACCAGAGACGTCATCAGGAAACACATCTAGGAAATCCCTAACAATTGGGACATCGGAGGCTGACTGACTGGGTGTCTCGGGAACAGATACAAACATCGCTAAAAATGCTCGACACCCTCTACGCATAAGCTTCCTAGCCTGAACACAAGGTATTATACGCGGTAAAGGAAAGTACCTGTCTGGTTCGAATAAGAACTGCTCTCTTCCAAGAGGTCGGGCTAGAACAGATCTCCGCTGGAAGTCAATCAAAACTCTGTTCCTTAATAGCCAGTCCATACCCAGAATGATTTCAAACTCTGGTATCGGCAATACGATAAGATCCGCATAAACTGCCTCAACTTGGCTCCAGCATCATTTGCAATCAGTGGTACGAAATGGCAACCCCTCTCAAACTTACCGATGAGCTCCGTAACAGTCATGTCTCCCTGCCTCAGGGTCATAAACTCCCTGGTCAACCTGGAACGCACCTCGTCAGTAAAATATTTAGAGTAGAATACCTCTGTAAAACGCGTCTAGCTCAGATTTGCCAAATTCTAGGCTACCAATGCTCCTTCCCACCACAAGCGAGCGTCTCCTCCAAACAGATAGGTCGCACAACGAACCCTATCCTCGTCTCCAAGCTCCATGAACTCGAAGATAACCTCGAGGGACTTAATCCAGCCCTCGAAAATCATAGGATCAGTCGTCCCTGAGAACTCCTTCGGCCTCATCTTCATGAACCGCGCATAGGTAGCCTCAGGCCTAGTCTGCCTGGCTACCCCTACGTTGTTCCCCGCAAACTGTTTGAAGAACTGCGTCATTCCGGCTAACATCTGGGCGTTCATGTCCGGTGGAGGGGGTGGAGGTAAATCTCTCTCCTGCCTATGATCCTCACCGTCCTCATGACGATGCTCATCATCTCTCATGCGCTCAGGAATGCGTCTAGGAGGCATACTGTTCCATACATATAACCCATACGTAACCAACATGCATAATTCCATTATTTCTTTAAATTTAAATAAATACTGCATAATCATAATCTTGACATAAAATATTTCATGAAAACATGCTGCTAAAAATATTTCATGCTTTAAACGAAGTGCATGAACGTAAAACTTACAGACCGAAGACGTGACTTCGTGAGCTTCTCGAGATCAGTAGTAGTACAACCCTTTACAAGAACATAGGCTCTGATACCAATTGTAGAGGCCCGTATTTCGTATTTGTAAATTTACGGAATTATTTAAAATTTTTCTCTTTAAATAAATAACATGCCTCATACATAAAATGAACTGATAAAATGATTTAACGTTAAAGTAACAGCGGAAGAAATTATCATTTTCAAAACAACAACTTCAAATAATTCAACATGATGAAAAATGAGTTTTGTGCATAAAAATATAAATAAACTGAAGCATGAGGTCCTCGGGTTCCTACTACTGCCGACCCAAGCTAGCTCACTCGTCCCCGCCCTGAGTCTCGATCTCATCAGTACCTACAACAATCAAGTCTAGTGAGTCTAAAGACTCAACATGCATATATCGTGAATAACAAGTAAATATATCATAAAATTTCGTGCAACGTAAAAATATCGTATCGTAAGGTGCAAGGGGGAAATCATATCATGAGTAATTATAAATACGTGCATACCTGAAAATCGTACGTAAAAGCTTTACTCGATTGAGCTCTGTCATAACATATCATATCGTAATTTTTGGTAGAGATAATGTTCCTACGCAAGTGGCCCATAACATAACATAACATGCACGTCTGATCAGACTAAACCACAGTATATTGGGCGGTAGAGATCACCACAGCCCTTGGACTTGATATCCGTACCCATACATAATCGTAAACCGGTCGTAAGTCACCGGGTGAAGCAATCCCATAAGCGTAAGGTGGCCACAAGACATATCGCATATATCTCAAAAATAAACATTTATATTTTATGCACGTAATATAATTATAACCATGTTTTTACCGAATGAGTTGGGTCGTTCCAAGGCTCGCTGCGACCTAATTCTAACATGAGAACATGCAAATAAACTTGACTTGACCAACACTTCATAATCGAACTAAAAACGAGACAATTGCGCCCAACAAACTTAGTATTCAACCATGGCTTCGTACCAACCCGAACCGACATTGAACCATCGTTTAACCATGGTTAAAATACACCAAAAATACTGGAAAACATGACTCTAGGGCTGTAATACACGAAAAATGTGAATGGAGACCCAAATCGTAAATGCTCTTTCGAGAGTCACTTTTGCACATTGCACCGTAAATTCTCGTACGACTTATAAACTTAACCAAATCACGAATGACCAAAAACATGACCTTCCTAACTCATTGAGGTACTGTCCAGTCCAAGTACATATGCTAAAAGCCAACCAAGAACTCAAATACCACCTCTGAACCGAAGCCATGCTGCTGTCAAATGTGCGATGGCAGCAGCTGCGCTTGTTGTGTTCGTTTAAGATACTAATGATCATTGGGGCTTGAACCACCAACCAGAACCTCTTCCCAACATCCTAAGGTGTGGCTTGAACCATGGCTAAGGGCCCTAGGCCAACCACAATCCAAGCAAACACCTAAGATAACCGAAACTTGAAACCAATAACACCAAACAAAATTCTGTACGATGCGATGGTGTGGATTGCTTGCTGTCTTGTGTCATTCCAGTGGCCATATGATTGATCATGGCTCGATCTAGACATCATAAGGTATTGTATAACCATGGCTAAGGGCTAAAATCCAACCAAGATCCATCCAACACCCAAAATTCGAAACTCACTCACACAAAATCAAAAAAGAGAAACCGAGGGTCACTTGCATGTTTTGTTTTAAAAACCGATGGGACCATGACTCAAGCCTTAAAAGGCCATCTTGGTCACGTCCTAGACACGCTAAGGAGAGGTTCTACCACGTTTACCGGCCTTGGACCAACCATGATTCGAACACTTGCCTTAGAGAACCAAGAATCCGAAAATCAAGACTCAACTCGCAACGATTGAAGAAGTTGCTGTCAAGTCTTTATCCAGCGTGCATGGGGCTTGGACTAATGGACCAACATGATCCTAACACACCCTAGTACGTGATTAGATGAAGCTTTGAGCGCCTGGAACCGAGCCAATCCCTGAAATCACAAAAACAAGACAACCCGTGAAGCACAAGAGAAGGCCGAAAAATCTGTGCAGAATTTTTTTGTGTAGTTGCTGTCATACTTCGGTTTTGCCATTAAAATCATGATCATGTAATGTTTTAAAATATTTATATGACTTGATTGAAGAGCAAAGAACAATATAAACATGCCTGAAAATATGTTTTCGAAAGAAACAATTCAATATGACGAACACGGTGCGGTGGAGACGGAGTTTTCTTTTCTTACTTTTCTCTCTTATTTTCTTGATGCAACTCACAATTTCTTGCTTGTATTCTCTCTGAAATTTCGAATGAGACGTGAGGAAGAATGGCTAGGAAATGAAGGGGAAGGTTCCCAATTAAATGGGGAGTTTGAATGGCAAATAAAAATCTTTCTATCCTAGTTGTTTGGGAGATAGGAAATGATATGATATTATGGGATTTGAGGGAGATATAGGGGAGGTGTTGGCCGAGATTTGGTGATCAAAGTAAGGTAGAAATATTGCTTAATTATTAATTGTTGTTGATTAAAAGTGAGGGAATTATCTACCAAGAAATGATAAGGAAAGGTATCAAGATGGAGAGTTGCCAAACTTGATTAAATCTTCAAGGGGGTGGCCGAAATCTTGCTAACAAAATGGGGTAAAATATTGCTTAATTATTGAATTTTAACTCCTTAAAGTTTTAAACACTTATTATGTATTTTAGTGAATTAATAACTTAATTTATGATAACAATTTTCTTGCATGCATGGCTAGGTCTTAAAATAAATTACTATCATGTTAAGTTACACTTTCTTAAATAAAATAGGCATAGATTAATTTATCCCATTTATTACACATTTTAATTTAGGCTTTTAAATTAATTATTGGACCTAAAGGGCTTATTTACTACTTAACTCCAATTAATTAAATAAATCATTAAACATTCTTTTACATTAAAATGAATTATTCCTTGGCTTAAATTAATCTAGAAATATTTTCTTATTATTAAATTTTATCTCAATACTCCAACTCCAGTCCGGCCTCGCGTATTTAATCGAAAAGATAACACTAAGCTTCTACGATTTAAATTAAATGATCATGGCTTAAAAATTTTAAAATGAATTAAACACTCATGCATGTATGAAAATCATTTTAATTTAAATAATAGTAATTATGCATGGCTTATACGTAGTCTGATTTATCGGGTTCTACATAGAGTCACAATGTTATCCCAGGTCATAAGGACTAATGGTGTACAACTATAAACTAGGACGTTTCTACTCGATAAGTGAGAACCACTTGGAAAGTCTTTTATGGAGGGTTGTTCAGTGTACTCTGCAAGGAGCACCTATCTGCATGCTCGGACATCACAATGTCCCCTACCAATGAAACCTGGTTCTCACATCGCAGATACTAATCTCAAACTCAAGCGACATTTATTCTTCTCAGCAGTGGCTGAATCAACTAGGAACTATTTAGAATATACAGTATTTCAAATATGAGTTTCATGACACTCATCATATAAGCATCTCATATTATTTCTACTATTTGTATATTCAAGGGCTTTATCTATGCAGCTAGCATGGGTATACAGATAAAGATGTGCCAAAACAAGAATTTCAAATATTATTAAAATCAAGATTGTTTATGCATAGAGTTTCAATGTGAACCCTTAGCCAGCACTTGGCTCGACGGACACCTACTCTAACAGATAGATCAAGGACAACGATGGGGCTCACCCAAGCGACTTATATCGATACCATTTTGAAGAGATTCTCTATGGAAGAGTCCAAGAGAGGATACTTACCAATGTGTATTCTATATGCGTCTGCCATTGATAGTATCATGTATGGTATGATATCAACACGTCATGATGTTGCTTATGCTCTGAGTGTTACAAGCAGATATCAGGCGAACCTTGGTCCAATGCATTGGAAGGCTGTGAAAGATATTCTTAAATACCTAAGGAGGACTAAGAACTTGTTCATGGTCTGTAGGGGTGGAGAATTAAAATTGGAAGGCTACACTGACTAGATTCCAAAGTGACATAGATGATTCGAAATCGAACTTATGGTTTTGTATTCATGCTCAATGGTGCGGCTGTCTCTTGGAAGAGTTCCAAACAAGACACCGTTGCGGATTCCACCACTGAAGATGAATATATTGCTGCAGCAAAGGAGACAGTTTGGATGAGGAATTTCTTCCAAGAGTTGGGCGTTATTCCTAATGGATTTGATCCAGTCCCGTGTACTGTGACAACAATGGTGCCATTGCACAAGAAAAAGAACCAATGTCTCATCAGCGATCCAAACATGTGCTGAGAAAATTCCACATCATCCGGGAGATTGTGAGAAGATGAGATATATCAGTCGAAAGAGTCGCCTCTGGCAGATAACGTTGCTGATCCACTTACAAATCCCTTGCCAGGACCATTGTTTGAAAATCATCTAGTTGGCTTTAGGGCAAGTGAGGGATTGTTAGAATAGATGTCATGCAAGCTAACAGTTGATTAGGGAATTTATTGACTCAAGTATAATAAATAATATTTATTTTAATATAATTTAACTTTTTATGATTTCATTTTAATCAACATAGATAAAATCCTTGATTATACTTTAATACGAATGAATCGTGATTCGATCTTGAAACTCATTTGTAAAAATTGTATATTCTAAAATTGTTCCTAGTCGATTCAGCCGCCTAAAAATAAGGATAAAAGCTGCTTGAGGTTGAGACTAGCACCTGTGATATTGTGTACCGTGTTTAGTGGTAAGGGCATAGAGATGTCCAATCATGTAGATGAGTAATAATACGATGATTGTACCGAACATTCCTCCATCTGACTTTTCAAGTGGTTATCATTTATCGAGAGAAAAAGTCCATGGTTGTGATTGTACATAATTAGTCCTTACGACCCAGGACAATACTGAGGCTCTGCACTACTAGGATTGTGTTTTGACTCGTTTACCGACTCCGCGAGGGTCACAAGGTGGCGAGGTTGGGTGCAATTGCGACATATGTAGGAGTCGGTGCATTGTAGTCGGGAATTCACCGCTCACCTACATGTGTGGATATCTTATGTGATCTATCGAAATAATAGTGCATGAAATATCTGGCTAGAGCGTAAGATGTACATTAGAGAAAGAGTTCTCTAGTTTTGCATGCGATGACACTATGAATATTTCATGATTGTATCACATAGTTATCGAATACGCAACCCTCGATGAACCAATGGTTGCATATTCGATCGGAATATATGAGATGAAGGGACCGTAATATACGTTAATCATAACCGACTGGTTCTTGCAGGCACTGTCAGTGATACCTAGGAATCATGGACGATGCTACTAGACGTTCTTACCATGATTCAATGGGTTTAATCAGAAAATGGTTTCTGACATTCTCATGACCAAATATTGGTGCATGAAATGGGGCAAATTGGGGTAAGCCCGAATAAAGAAAAATATCATGAATCACAAGGAGTTGTGAACTCATGGCTAGCTGTATCCATGAACCATTAAGGGTCACACAAGCACTGGATCATTTGTTCTTATGGAGAGAATAAATTCAATAGTTGAATTTATGATAATTAAATTTTGAGAAAATAAATTCAAGGAGTTGAATTTATGAGATAGTAAATTCAAGGAGTTGAATTTATGATATTTAAAATTTGAAGAGAATAAATTTAAGGAGTTAAATTTATAAAATTTGATAATTTAATTATTAAACTCAAAAGTTGAGTTTATTAAATATTAAATTAAATATAGTGGAAAGTATGCTTAATGGGCTTGTAGGAGTACAAGTCCAACATACTAAATAATTAAAATTCTTAATAGATCTTGATTAATTAAGCCCATTAATCTTAATTAAGAGACCTAAATCTATACTGATGGAAATTAGATCATGCATTGATAATAAAAAGAAAGGCGGCACAAACCCTAGCCTCCGTAAGACTTGCAATTTTCGAAAATTGCCTCTCCATATTCCTCTAAAGATTTCGGCAATCTCTTGAAAAAAATTAACGGTTTGAACCTCCTCTTGATTTTTCTTTTCCAACGCAAAACTTCTTCAAAATTTCTAGTGTAATTTTGAAGAGGAACAAATATTCCAGTCGTGGACTAGGATAGGAGATCGAATAAAGGAGTTTTTGAAAGAAAGTTCGTAGGGATTTACAACAAGAGCTACATCCGCTAATACCGGAGTAGTTGAAGCCAAGTAAAAATTGTTCACTAAGCTATAGTTTGGTACATGGGATAAGAGAGGGAATGATAAATAATCTTCCATCCCACGTTTGGTATCTTTTTAGAAAGCCCATGATAATATCATGGGCCCATGATAAATAATTTTATATATTGATAAAATATCCGAGATGTGATAATTTTAATCTAATGATAAAAACACCACAAATGACTTAATTGCCCTCAATATATAAAAATCTTAAACCATATTGTTCTCTCATTTCACTTGTAGATAGAAATTAAAATCAAATAAATATTTTTATTTATTTTTATATATTATATAATATGATAATATATAAATGAACTCGAGATAATTATATAAATGATTTGTAATAAATCTCAATAAAATTATTAGTATCATTCGATTAACCTTAAAAATTTATATTTGACTTGAAAAGCAATGTCGGCGCATGAAAATTATATATTATATAATTTTTATAATTAGGTAAAAATAAATAAATCATGCAAGCACTGACGGCGCATGAAAAGATAAGAAATACGAACTCAAACAACAATTTTGAAATTATAAAATTTATTATGAGAAGGTTAATTTTTTCATTACAATCTAATATATAAATTCAATCACTCTTATTAAAATCATACCAAACATTAAATACAATATCATACATCTTACTTATCATTAATTTATCCTTATATTATAATGTTTATCCTATCATGTGTACCAAACTATGCCTAAAGAATGTTTATTCAACTTAAACCATACAAGTGTTCAAATATTTTGACTTGTCAAAAAAAATTTAAAAACTTCCGCTGCGATTTGAACGCGAGAAAAACGATAACTCAACATATAATTCAAAATTTAAGTTTATGTTATACTATAAATGCTATAAAAACATTTTATTTGATTGATGATTTATGTTATATTATAAATGTTTTTATGCTGGTGGATCTTATTTTTATATAGATTTAAATCTTATAGTAGTTTAAAGTGATCTATACAGCAAGCCTGAAACAACTGTTCATAATTATAGTTGTGTAAGAAAAATAAACCGCAAGAAATTAGAGAACATACAATGTTCCAAGTTTAGTTTTTGTAAATATTTTCATCTTTATTAACTTTTTTTAAAAGTTATTTGTTGATTTTTGGACGATTGAGTGTAATTTTTGGGCTAAAGTAATTTATTTTGAGAATTTATACTGAATTTGTGATATCAATGTTTTTAATTTTACATGTATAATGAAATTTATTTCTAATATCTAGTTAAAAAATAAACAGTTTATTATGTTTATTAAAAAAAAACAACAAACAAACAATCGAATCCTTAGTAAAGCATTTTAGCAGCCCAGCACATGTCATGGTACCAAAACACAAATGCTAAAGAGCGAGAATGCATGCATGTATTACAGCCGCAGATTACAATATTCAACATATGTAAGTCGAATCAAAGCATTACACCACGGAAGAAATTAAATCCACTCAACCATCACCTCCAGCACCTATTCTTTCAATGAACTCAACCAGCACCTCCAGCACCGTCTCTAACCCATTTGATCGATCATATGTCTGCAGTAGCGCCTCGACAATCACTAGTTAGGTTTCTTCTTAAAGCCCCCGTTTAGTAAAAAAAATTCTTAAAATACTTTCAATCACATAATCTAAAGTGCACGGTAAGGCGCATAGCCTAAAACCCGCGTCAAATTGCTAACCACGTCGCTGCATTTGTTTAGGAGATTAAGCATCTCTTGTGAAATGTCATTGTTTAAATGTGGTCGAGTGTGGGAAGGATACAGTCTAGCCGATGCTTGTTCGGACATATTAATTGGTAATTTATGAAATGGAGTAGGTGGTGGAGGAACAATGAACTTTGACAAGTTCTTACTATTAACATCCACTGAATACGAAGAAGATGAAGTGGCCTCGGGAAAAGATGCATCATAGTTGTCAACGTTCTTATTCCCGCTAAAAAGTTGCTTGTTATTACTGCTTTCCTCGCCATCCAAGACAAATTTAACACGCCCGCCTCTGCCAACACCATTTCCACCTTCCTCGATAGAGGGCTTCTTGAGGCAGGACTTGAGCTGCCCTGGCTGTGGAGTAAACTGTGCAGAGGCTATCCTCTGCTCGAGAGAAGGATCTCGAGATTGTGAGGTGCCAACTGTTGATGGGTCTTCCCTCTGAATCTTTGCTGATTCTGCTTCTGCTGCCTCGGCCAACATGTCCCTGAGGTAGCATCTGACATTTGTGCTTCCAAATAAGTTGCCACTTGCATTGACAAACTTCAAAGCAGCTTCTGCGTCAGCCATGTATCTATACACAAGACGACATGTATAAGACTTCCAGAAGATCCTAGTGGCTGAGTGATCCATTGGCCCAAAACGAGCAAATCTTGCCCTCAGCTCTGAACTGGACGGAAGCCCTGCACCTGATGGAAACTTCATGACTAGCATAGTCGGATTAGGAACTTTTCCAGACTGCTCTTTTTTCTTGCTTGATTCTAGCAAAGCGGCTTTCAGCGTTGAAGGCACATTTTTGGCAGCCACTTCTTTCGCTTCTGTCCTCTGGGATTCAGCAGGCCTCTGTAATGGTTTCTTTTCTATCGCAAATAATTTACCATCCTCGGACTTCCTCATTTTCTTAATATCTTCCAATTCATTAATCTTCTTTGGCTTAGTTTTATCTTCCAAGTCACCTACCATCTTCTTTTTCTTAACGATTTCCATGTCACGGACCTTCGTTCTCTTAACTTCCTCCAAGTCATCGAACCTCTTTCTCTTAAGGTCTTGTGCGTCACCTATCTTGATTTTTTTCTTGATGCCTTCCGGACAATCCAACAGACCACGCTTTTTCCCACTTTTGGTTGAATTGCCAGGCCTGCCTGCAGATTTCACAGGTTTCATACTCATGTCATCGGTCCCATCAACAGGGACAACCAAAACATTAGCCGTGGATGATAATTTACTGGCGCGAGCTTCACTTGCTTCATCACTCTCAGTTGGCGCCAAAACCAAGCTCTTCTGATAAACAAGAGACCGGAATTTTAGGAAAACTGAAAGGACATTGCCTGGACAACTCCTGTCCATGCCATGGAAGGGATTGAGAGCAAGAGCATAAAGATCTTTCAGTAGCATTAATAGCTCTATATTCCGAGTGTCGAATTGTGCTTCCACTCGAGAAGAGGTTGAGCCCACAACACTATCCTTCGGACAGTCAAGCTGGCAATTATTATCAACAGTTGGAACATGCAGTGCCAGAGTTCCTGAAACTTTCTCAATTGTGACTCCACTATCACTAAGGGTAACAGGTAACTGCACAAAGCCAGCACAGGCTTTAGTGCTTATTTCTTTCTTAATCTTTTTCTTTTTCTTCTCAACCAGGTCTGCATGCTCAGAAACTAGATTCACCAAGGGCTGCTTGCGTACCTTCACTTTTTTTGTTGCAGAATTGAAAAGTTTCTCGGAACATTCTGAAGGTTTTATGTCACTTACCACGGACGTTGAATATCTCATAGGTTGATGCTGACTATCGGCACACGCAGTCTCATAATTTTGGTGCATGTTGTCTCCTATGCCAGAGTATACTACTCTCTCAGAAACCCCAGATCCATCAACCAAAAGGGGATTACCGGTAGTGCCTGCTTGGCCAACAAGTAATTTCTTGGGCTTCTTGGATGTAGGTTCATCTCGGCGTTTGAATTGATATTTGTCCTTCTCCATTTGATCTTTCACTTTTCGAGGTCTTACAGAATTATTCTGCTTACTAAGACCTTCAGCAACCACCAGGCGACCACTCAGAGGAGCTGCATATTGGCATACGAGTAAGATGAAATACAACAGCAAAAAAGAATAAACATTACAAAAATACTGATAACATGTCAACAAGCAAGGAGATTTCACTCACATACAAATCATATATGCAGCGTAGAAGGCACACAAAGTTGAAGAATCATCTTAATTTTTCTTTGAAAAAATCCACCAACATTTATGCAAATCAAACAGAACAAATTTTGACGAAACAATTTGCCTAAAAATTAGGATGGTAAAAAATTGCTTGAAAGGAACATCTATCCCTTGACATCACTCAATGAGTGAGTGTTACAGTATTTTTCTCATATTTCTGTTAAAATTACAGTTTGAAATTGTGGCAAATAAAAAATTTATTTTCTGGTAATGATTAAAATAGGGAAGTGCAAGTAACTGCTAAAAGAGAAATACTGACACAATTTCATTTTTGTAAATATTCTAAAGATGAATTAAAGGAAAGATCAGGAAATCCTTGCTTCTTTTACGATATAGGAGAAATAAGTTCAAGTATACAAGTCAGGGCAAGTGGCATAACTCATTCAATAGCACTTAATCGGCTGCTTTGACAAATTAAATCATAATTTCTAGCCAACATAGTGATGGACCAACACGCACCACATCTTTACAACATATATCAAAAACTAAAATAGGTTTTTTTGAATGAACAAATAATAAAAAATAAACAAAAATTCTGAACAAACTTAAAATAATTTACCAATTCAACCTCATGTCCTTTTTTAATATTATTTATAGTTTTGTAACAGTGAAGTCGAACTAGCATGAACCATCATTTCCCAAGTCACTACCATATAGTAAACATATTTAGCCGTTTCTCCAATGCAAACAACATTGAATATTCTTTAACAACAGCCTTAATCCAATTTAATGTGACTGTTCATATTCTTGAAATGTAATATCCACCGTATTTTTTGGTTCCTAAACAAAGGATACTTGGCCTAGGTCAAATTCTGGAGTAATCTCGATTTAAATTAATTACTACGTTCTTTATCTGAAAACTTGATTCAAGCCATAATAATTGTACAAAAAATAATTGTACCCATCGATATGAACCATTTCACAAACGTAACCACAACGAGAATAAAATAATTGTTAGATTACTTCAAGAACATTTGGTTTTTTAAAATTCCAACAAACATATTGTTCCAGAGTAAAAAATATAATCTTCTATTTCAACTCTACAATCAATTTGGCCCAGCTCAACCGTATAAGATACCATATCCAACAATTCTTTTCAGGCTAAGTCATACATCTTGCCCTTATCATATCATCAACAAAAAATGGACCAGAGGTTTCACCCTGCGTAGCCCAAACCTAAATAATAAAACATCATTTCATGGAATACCTTTAGATGGATCCAGAGTCATTGGAGCAGTAGGCCGCTGAGGGCGCTCTGGTGTAGTTCCGAAGGCCTGTGCATATGTCTCGTCAAACTCCTCAAACAGTGATTTTCTACATGCCAAAGCAGTGGCCTTGTTCTTGATAAATTCAATGGTTAAATGCTCGTTCCTTGGCTTTATGGCCAATTGTTGCATGAAAGCAAGCATTTCCCTTGGCTGGAAAGCATCTCTTGCTTTATTAATCTGAACTGAAGAATAAATCCCTGGCTCATCCCCCACCCCGATGTCCACTAAATACTCACCCTCAAAAGCAGAGGGCCAGAAATTGAATTCATTTCTACATCTGCAGGCTAAACCCAAACTCCGTCTTCTTGAAAACTCATCCATTGCTTCTTCCACAGCGATTAAAAATGACCGCAAATTAGTTTGGCGGGACTTCTCAGCAAAGTTCTGCTCAAAAGGAACTAACTCGGCGGGGAGGAACCAGCCGTAGCTACTATCTCCAAAAAATGCTACCAACACATGACCCTCGCGCTTGCTTTTCCGAACAGAAACCGATGCATACTTCTCGTTATATATATGTCCGGGCCACCAGGGATGCGATTTCACTTTCCCCCACACCATATCACCGACCTCGTACCCATATCCAACAGCGCCACCATTATCCTTAGCTGCAAACTCGTCGAAATCCGACAACATAGAATCATAAACCTCTACAACACCTCTACGTTTCTTCTCATTTTCCAATTTAACATCCTGTAAATCGGTTCTATTCCTATTCGTTTCCATTTCCCAAATAGACGAACTGGGATGAATCTCCAGAGCTTCAACACCTACGCTAGTTTCCTCCTTTTTCACATCCGAAACCCTATCTTCATTCCTAGCATTAGAAACCCCTGTCTCATTTGAATTATTCGAGTCCGCGAGCAAAACCCTAGTCGCTTCTTCAGTGTAAAACACTGAATGGCGACCCAATCTGCCAGGGGTATCATTTCCGCCGTCAAAGTTCGGAGAGACGCCGCGCCCTTGCTCAACCTCAGCATCCTTTCTGTCCGACGATGATTCGAGTTCAGAGCTCATCACGTATATATCAAACCAAACACCACCACTCGATTCCAATCGCAAAACACCCTTAAAAATTGAGTGCAAACAAGAACTAAATGTATGATTTTTCGAATCGAGCAGAGTTGAAAAACAGGAGCTGAACCCTCGAGAATTGAAATTATGGTATAAATTCTGATCGGTCGTGTAGGTTTTGTTCGGGTTGAAGCAAGTGTATTATAAAAAATTCTCAACCTGAACTCAAACCAATTCGAGCTCTCCGATCAAGTCGATTTGGTTTCTATGGTTATTATTTTCACGTGTTTAAATATTTAATTTAAATTTAGTAGTCCTGCTTAATTACTCCAAAAATAATAATTATTTATAAAATTCAAATATTTCACAAAATAAATATTAAATTTTCAAACATAAAAAAGTAACTTAATTATTTCAAATTCCACTTCTTGATCTTTTCATATTTTTCTCAGTGGTCAAACTAACAATATACTAAATAAAATTGACTGCTTTTTATTAAACTTAATTTACAAATTTCAACTAACTTATTTTTCATTGTATGTATCAATAACAACATTATAATTATTAATAATCGATGGTAACATTATTTGATCTAATATCGAAATTTATGGGGAAACAAAGTTTATACATATTTTAGATTGAACCCAACCCGACCCGACATATATTTTCGGGTTAGATTTTAGATCCAACTCGATTAAATCCGAACTTGAAAAACTCCAGCCAGTACCTAAATGAAAGGGTTGTAATAGGGTAATATCACTCTACTTGTTGGAATGGCTTTTTTTTACTTTTTTATAAGTTGTTTGATTAAAAAATAAAATGAAAATCGTTTTTATAAAATGTTATGTTGTATATATTACATGTTAGCAATATTGTATATAAATTTAAAAATATATCTCAAATTTTAATTATGAGGTCCGGGATCAAAGAAAGCGGGAGGTGAACGCCGGTGCCATGAGATTATATGGACAATGAGTGGACCTTGCAGGCTTCTAAGCGTGGAGAATATGAATGAATCGATCTCACATCGAAAGGAGAGAGATTCCAAAACTGTTCAGGTATTGGACTGTCCAGTTGAGGAGTGCTTAAAAGATTTGATAGATACTACTCATATAAAAAGGTGCATCTTCTTTTCGGTAGTTTATCACATAAGAACTCCAAAGTTAAGCGTGCTTGAATTGGGAAAAATTTTGGGATGGGTGACCCATTGGGAAGTTTTCTAATGTGCGTGTAAGTGAGGAAATAAGTACTCTGAAAAGACTCGTCTTGGTACAGTGGTGATAGTCGTCGAATCTGGGTGTTACATGTTTACATTGTGATGATATAGCCAGTTCAATCCCGAGCATTGTTATTTATTCTTTGCAGGACTTTGGAAGTGTCATGACGAGGAGACAAATGAGTCTTGTTCATGAAAGAATCTAGTGGGTTGAACCATATAAATTCAAGTGTAATTGAGATGATGCAAGGTTAGTAGCCAACGCAACAACTACGAGGTAAGATTTGCTTTCTTACCTTAATTCTTTGTTGTCTTGTTTTCAATATTTTGGAGAGAGTGTTGCAGATGTGGTGTTTAAGAGGCATAAATGTTATTTAAATTTTTTGTTGAAGTGTCATGAAGGTGATAATGGTGAGACATTGCCCGAAATAAATTCAAATGTTAAATTAATAAGACTTAGCCATGACAATGAATTGTATGCATTAAAATTAAATTTTTAGGATGTCTTAAATGATTGCATGGATAATACATTTAGTATGTCCTATTTGCACGATTATTCTTTGTTGGGTGATGGTTTTGAGAGGTACGTGGATGAATATGATAATTTCTTTGTTCAGAATAAATATATGTTTAAAAAGAATAAATTTTTCAGTCTATATTCATTGCATGAATTGCATGATAGTGAGACATACTACTATGATTTTATCATTGATATAATGCATGATTTTCTGTGCTGGTTACATATGAAGCGAAATGTTGAGTGGTTTGGTGAAACATGCATCGCGAATAGGAAAATGACATTTAGTTTAAATCCTTATATTATTAATGAACTGCGTCTTATTCCTAGTGAGCAAATGTCGAGAATTTATATGAATTTTTTTGTGTTGTTAACTAGGTCTAAGATGTGGAGAAATTTGATTTCAATGATGCTTAATGAGATTTTGTTATTTTCATTTAGTGTCGTTGGTTATTTGGTGTATGGTGAAGTTGATGATTACATGGTAAAGACAACCATGGAATTAGGGTTCCAAGTGGTGATGGAGCACGTGGACGACAGAGCCTGTAGACTAGAGTTGAAAGGTAGACATGTTGATAATATAATTTTTTTTATTATTAACTTGCTTCGTTATTGTGCTTACGACGAAGATTTGAGGATAAATCTTTTTGAAGAAATGAAGTATGATATGAATCTGTCAGGACATGACGTGCTAAATCTTGGGAGGAGATTCATACAGTTGTGTTGTCTCGATCGTATAAGCTTGATGATGATTAAAGATGAAGAATCAAGCGCATTCAAATACTTGAAGGAGTTCAATGAAGCACTCCATGAAGACGTATCGAGCAACAAAGCAATTGAGTGCGAAATGACCCTAGAAGGCAGCCCGGACAGGGCTCCAACATACCAGGGCCGAGGGCAATGCACCAACGGGGAATAATCCCCGCCCAGAGAGCCCCAGCGGCTGAAACAAGCTGCCCCAGATCGCCTCCTGCATAGAATTTGCGAGACCAGTGCTCCAGCGGCCAAAAATCCCTGTCCTAGTGTGCCGCGGTGCAGAAGTAGTCATGGAAGCCCTAGATTACGAGTTTTAGTGTATTTTTTTATATAAACGAAAGTTGTAACTTTTAAAAACAACAAATATTGAAGATCGAATATATTTATATGAGTTTTCTCTCATGATTTTAAAGGCTTTGCTTTGTACCACCAAAAATAAAACTTATGAAAGATTTAATTCTTTGTGGCATTTGTCAATTGTTCTTCACTCGGATAGTCAAAGACGAGTTTTTAGAAGGTTTATTTGAGATCAGTTGTTTATCTTCGTGAATATTTGTTGCTATGTTTTTCGTAGCTTAGATGTGAATATCACAAACCGTTGTTTGTTTAAAAAGAGATCGGGACAACAAAACGTTCTTTATTTCATCTCGAGGGCGTGACTTTGCTTCAAGAGCGTGTTTGCTTTTCGTGTTTGAAGAGTCACATTATCAAGTCCACACATAAAAAAACACGAAAACCTTCTCGGTGGTCAAAACCCTAGTATGAGAAATCAAATAAATCACGAAGTATGAAATTGAACATGCTATGCATATAATGCATATATATAATACATATACAAGTACAAAATATCAGGATTAAAATGATCGATATCGACAATCATAAAATGCTCGAGCTGGTCCATGTCTCAATGGACCGTGTCTGGTGAGATGAATTCATTCTCGATACCAGCAACTACCTAAACTAAACTGAAGCGAGGTTTCCAGAGATCCCTACGACACAACACTGTAATACTCCATGTGTCCTACACATCCTGGACTTAATAGATGACCGAGGTACGGGTTCCCGGGCCAGGGTACGGATCCCTGGACTTAAAAGATGACCGATGTACGGGTCCCCGGGCCAGGGTACGGATCCCTGGACTTAAAAGATGACCGATGTACGGGTCCCCGGGCCAGGGAACGGGTCCCTGGACTTAAAAGATAACCAGGGTGCGGAGCCCTGACCTTCATAAATGGTCGAGGTACGGAGCCCCAAGCCAGTTTTGAGAACCCTGGGCTTATGAATAACCAAGGTGCGGAGCCTTGGGCCGGGGAGCATGTCCCGGGTCTTGGGAGTGGTCGAGGTGCGGAGCCCCAAGCCAGGGTACGGATCCCTGGACTTAATAGATAACTAGGGTGCGGAGCCCTAGCCTTCATGAATGGTCGAGGTACGGATCCCTGGACTTAATAGATGACCGAGGTACGGGTCCCCGGGCCAGGGTACGGATCCCTGGACTTAAAAGATGACCGATGAAAAGAGCCTAAAACTCCTTCCTTGAAACCTTTCTTGAAAATTTGCGGAAAATTAAAAATTTTCTTTTTAAAAGAACTTAAATGGCCTCATTCATAAAATCACTGGTGAATCAAGTTCAATGTTTAAAATAATAGCAGCGGAAGAAAATAAAGTTTTGCCAACAATAACAATTTAAAAATTATCCAACGACTGATAAAAATTGTTTGCGGAATAAAATAACAACTGCTGCACTGAGGTCCTCGGGTGCCACTACTGCCGACCCAAGCTGGCTCACTGGTCCCCGCCCTCGGCCCTGGCTTCATCAGTACCTACAACAATCAAGTCTAGTGAGCCTAAAGACTCAGCATGCATATGTCGCAGGTAACGAGTAAAAATCTGAATTTAAAATATGCATGATTTAACATATCCTGTCCTGAGGCATACTGAAAATGATCTGTACTGAGCAATTATAATACGTGCATAACTGAACTGATAATCACAGTAAAAATGTTTGCTCCTTGGAGCCTGTACTGAAATAACTGATAAAATTTTCTGTTGAGATTATGTTTTACGCCTGTGGCCACTGCACTAAGCTGAACTGATCGGTAAATGGCTACCGGGGAGGCTGAAACTGAACTGAGCTGGCCGGTCAATGGCGACCGGGTGGTACCATACTGAACTGATCGGTCACTGGCGATCGTATAAAATAACACTCCCACATAGTGAATGAACCACAAGCCATATCGCATAAATCTCAAAAATAATCATTTTCTATTTTCATGCACGTAATATAATTAAATGGCAGAATGAAAAATCCTGTAATTTTACCAACTGGATTGGATTGGATTGTCCCCAGGCTCGCTGCAACCTAACTGTGCCATGAAAAATATGCAATAGCTTAAACTTGACCAACTATGCAATTTACGTTCAAAAGATGCGACTATGACGCCTAATGACTTCGCATTTAATCATGACTCCGAGCCAACCTGAACCGACACCGAACTGACGTATAGTCATGATTAAAATACGCTGAAAAATCATAAAATAATGCTCCTAAAATGATAGGGTCTAAATCTAGGTGGAATGGAGGCCAAAACACGAAACGCTCTTTCGAGAGTCAATTTGGCACATTGCACCGTAAATTCTCGTACGACCTCAAAAATGATCCGAATGACAAACGGTCAAAAACATGACCTTCCCAACTCAATGAGGCACTGTCCAGTCTAAGGCCATGGGCTAAAAGCCAACCAAGAACTCAAACGAGCCTTCTAAACGACACAGCAACTTGCTGTAAATTTCCAGCAGCTGCGCAACTACAAGACTTGCGTTAGTTTCGAGACTATCGGCCATTAGGGGCATGAACCACCGATCAGAGACTCTTAACAACATCCCAAGGAATGATTTGAACCATGGCTAAGGGCCCTAGGCCAGCCACAATCCGCGTCACACCATAACTCAATCGAAACTCCAACCGAGAACCAACGTGCATGCGTGTGTAGTGTTTTGCTTAGATCGATGTCTTGCATCGTTCCAGTGGCCATTTGATTGACCATGGCACGATCTAGACATCTAGGAGCATGATATGAACCGTGGCCACGGGCCATAGGCCAACAAAGATCCACACCAAGCAACCACAAACCGAAACCACTGAACAAATGAAGAAGCCGAATGGGGAAAGGGGCTGTTTTGATGTTTTGATTAAAAACCGAGGGGCCATGGATCAAGCCACCAAAAGGGTGACTTAGTCACGTCTTAGACTTGCTAGGGGAGTGATCCAACCATGGCTAAGAGCCTTTAGGGCAGCCAAGATCAGATCCAACCC
Source organism: Primulina tabacum (assembly GCF_025594145.1). NCBI lineage: Eukaryota > Viridiplantae > Streptophyta > Magnoliopsida > Lamiales > Gesneriaceae > Primulina > Primulina tabacum. The sequence goes on along the minus strand of NC_134557.1, from coordinate 15,409,085 downwards.
CTTGACACAAAAACTGAAATTTCGAACACCAATCTGCGCCTATGGGAAACTTGCTGTCATTTCGGTTTTCCAGCAAGCATGGGGGCTGAATGAATGGGCCAACATGGTCCTAATGCATCCTATTACGTGTCTAGGAGTCGCCTTGGGAGCCTGGAGTCGAACCAATCACCTGAAACTCACAAACCAAGAAAAACGTGAAGCTTGCCAAGGAAAAACGAAAATTCTGCATGTGTTGTTCCAAAATGTTTTGACATGTATCTCGGTTTTTGCTTGAATAAACATGATCATGTACTGAAAAATAAATGATAATATGACTTGATTGAGGTTTGAAAGAAATCTAGACATGCCTGGTTTCGTTTCGAAAGAAAACGAACAAAACGACGACGACGCGGCACGGAGGAGGTGGAGCGCTTCTCTTGTTCTTTCTAGTTCTCGATTTTTCTTGCCTTCCCTCTAGCTAAGACTCACGATTTTTCTACACTGAAAATGGATCTGAATGATGAGGTATTTCGGTGGTGAGGGAGGGGAGATAAGTGGTTATGGGAGGTGAGGAGGATGGTGCAACATATAAGGAAAGAATCAAGACCAAGTCTTCATGCATTTGAATTTTGAATTTGAATTGCTATCAAATGATATGTGGGATGGTTCTAGAATGTAAGTGGCCGAAATCTCTCTTGTTTCTAGACTAGGATATGTCCATTAATTAATTAAATTGTGCTCCCAAAAATCCTAGAATTATCCTACAACTTACATGCAAAGAAATGGTCAAAAGGTTGATGAGTTGGCAATTGAGTTGCCTAGCAACTAAGGGGCCGAAATTATGCTAATAAAATGAGTGGGAAGTGATGGTTATCTAGTCAACTAATAATCCTTGAAAGCCTTAATAATCCTTTAAATAATTTAGTGAGCTAACCCCTTAATTAAATAACTTAAATGAGCTCATTTCTTAATCACCTCAAATAATTAAATTAAATCCTCAAACCTCCCTTACTAACTTAAATGAACTTGGTTGCTAGCTAAATTAACTTCTGGAAATATTTCTCGAATCTTAAATTCTATCTCAAGACTCCAACTCCGGTCCGGCCTCACTGAAATAACTGAAATGCTAAAAATCAAACTACTGAACTGAAATAATAAAATAATTAACTTCAAATAAATGCATTTAAAATAATTATGCAATGAAGTCAATTAAATTTAAAAATCTAGAATTATGCATGGCTTATACGTCTACTGATTTACGGGTTCTACAATCCTTCCACCCTTAAAATAAATTTCGTCCTCGAAATTAGAACTCACCGAATAACTCAGGGTATCGACTTCTCATCTCCGGCTCAGACTCCCACGTAGCTTCCTCCTCTGAATGGTTGAGCCATTTGACTTTGACTCGCTTAACCAGCTTGTTCCGAAGCTTCTTCTCCTGCCTGTCTAGGATCTGCACGGGTCTCTCCTCATAAGATAAGTTCGGAGTAAGCTGCAACGGCTCGAAATTCAGCACATGCGAAGGATTTGCCATATACTTCCTCAGTATGGAGATGTGAAAGACATTGTGTACTCCGGCCAGATTCGGCGGAAGTGCCACACGATACGCTAGCGTCCCAACTCTGTCGAGGATCTCAAACGGTCCAATGAATCTCGGACTGAGCTTCCCTTTCTTGCCAAATCTCATGACACCCTTCATAGGTGCCACTTTCACGAAGACATGATTGCCCACTGCAAACTCTAAGTCTCTCCTCCGCTGATCGGCATAACTCTTCTATCGGCTCTGGGTAGTCCTCATCCTATCACGGATCTTGACTACTACATCTGCTGCCTGCTGAACAATCTCTGGACCTAACTCTGCTCTCTCTCCTACTTCATCCCAATGAACAGGAGATCTACACTTGCGGCCATACAGTGCATCATATGGAGCCATACCAATAGAAGACTTGAAGCTGTTGTTATAGGTGAACTCTACCAATGGTAAGTTCGACTCCCAACTCCCAGAGAAATCAATGACGCAAGCGCGAAGAAGATCCTCCAAAATCTGAATAACTCGCTCCGACTGCCCATCCGTCTGCGGATGGAAAGCTGTGCTAAACAGCAACTTCGTACCCATAGTCGAATGCAAACTCTTCCAAAACGAGGAGGTGAATCTGGGATCTCTGTCGGATACGATAGAAACCGGAATACCATGGAGTCGGACTATCTCTCGGATATACAGCTCTGCATACTGAATCATGGTGAAAGTCGTCTTAATAGGCAAGAAGTGCGCTGATTTGGTAAGACGATCTACAATCACACAAATAGCATTCGATCCTCTGGCTGACCTCGGCAATCCGGTCACAAAGTCCATGGTAATGTTCTCCCACTTTCACTCGGGAATAGGAAGAGGCTTGAGCAAACCTGCTGGTCTCTGATGCTCGGCCTTCACTAACTGGCAAGTCAGGCACTCGGATACAAAACGCCTGATGTCCTTCTTCATCCCTGGCCACCAATACAATAGCTGCAGATCCTTGTACATCTTCGTACTCCCAGGGTGAATGGAGTACGGGGACATGTGGGCCTCTGATAGAATATCTGCTCGGATAGAACCACTGCTGGGAACCCATATCCTGTCTCGGTATCTCACAATACCATCACTGACTGAATACAAGACACTGCCCTTGGCTTCATCTCTCTTCTTCCACCGTGCCAATTGCTCATCTGCGGCCTGACCACTGCGAATACGGTCAATAAGAGAGGACTGGATAGTCAAGGTAGATAAACGAGGAATTCTACCTCGAGGGTAAGTCTCAAGATCAAACCTCTGCCTCTCAATCTGAAGAGGATTCTGCATCGTCAAATGAGCCATCACTGCGACTTTTCTGCTCAAAGCATCCGCAACTACATTAGCTTTACCCGGGTGGTAGCTAATGTCACAATCGTAGTCTTTTACAAGCTCCAACCAACGCCTCTGACGCATGTTCAGCTCCTTCTGCGTAAAGAAATACTTGAGGCTCTTGTGGTCGGTAAAGATCTGGCACTTCTCTCCATACAGATAGTGTAACGCCCCAGATTCGACGACTGTCCTCACTGTATCAAGACGAGTCTTTCCAGCGTGCTTATGTCCTCACTCACACGCACCCTGGGAAACTTCCCAGGAGGTCACCCATCCCAAAATTGCCCCAAGTCAAGCACGCTTAACTTTGGAGTTCTTATGTGATGAGCTACCGAAAAGAAGATGCACCTTCGTGATATGAGTAGTACAAATCAAATCTTTTAAGCCCTCTTCAACTGTACAGTCCATTACATTGAACAGTCTCGGAATCCCTTTCATTCCCGTGTGGGTTCGGTTCATTCATGTTCCCTTCACCTAGAAGCCTGCCAGGAGCCGCTCATTGTCCGTGCAACTGATGGCACCGGCGATCACCCCCCGCCCTCTTCGGCCCTGGGCCTCACATGCCCACCAGCTTCCGCTTGGTTCGTCCCCGAACCACACCGTACTAAGAGAGGTCGGCTCTGATACCACTTGTAACGCCCCAGATTCGACGACTGTCCTCACTGTATCAAGACGAGTCTTTCCAGCGTGCTTATGTCCTCACTCACACGCACCCTGGGAAACTTCCCAGGAGGTCACCCATCCCAAAATTGCCCCAAGTCAAGCACGCTTAACTTTGGAGTTCTTATGTGATGAGCTACCGAAAAGAAGATGCACCTTCGTGATATGAGTAGTACAAATCAAATCTTTTAAGCCCTCTTCAACTGTACAGTCCATTACATTGAACAGTCTCGGAATCCCTCTCATTCCCGTGTGGGTTCGGTTCATTCATGTTCCCTTCACCTAGAAGCCTGCCAGGAGCCGCTCATTGTCCGTGCAACTGATGGCACCGGCGATCACCCCCCGCCCTCTTCGGCCCTGGGCCTCACATGCCCACCAGCTTCCGCTTGGTTCGTCCCCGAACCACACCGTACTAAGAGAGGTCGGCTCTGATACCACTTGTAACGCCCCAGATTCGACGACTGTCCTCACTGTATCAAGACGAGTCTTTCCAGCGTGCTTATGTCCTCACTCACACGCACCCTGGGAAACTTCCCAGGAGGTCACCCATCCCAAAATTGCCCCAAGTCAAGCACGCTTAACTTTGGAGTTCTTATGTGATGAGCTACCGAAAAGAAGATGCACCTTCGTGATATGAGTAGTACAAATCAAATCTTTTAAGCCCTCTTCAACTGTACAGTCCATTACATTGAACAGTCTCGGAATCCCTCTCATTCCCGTGTGGGTTCGGTTCATTCATGTTCCCTTCACCTAGAAGCCTGCCAGGAGCCGCTCATTGTCCGTGCAACTGATGGCACCGGCGATCACCCCCCGCCCTCTTCGGCCCTGGGCCTCACATGCCCACCAGCTTCCGCTTGGTTCGTCCCCGAACCACACCGTACTAAGAGAGGTCGGCTCTGATACCATTCTGTCACGCCCCGAGCCCGGGCCCGCGGCTGCGTGACTGCACAATGGGCCCCTATAGCAACTACTTCGTATTCGTCCTCGCTTTACGAAAATGATTAATCCAAGTTGCTATAGAAGTCAATTGTAAGCCATTATAAACTCATTTTAAATCTTTCATTTTTCAGATGTGGGACAAGGGTTTCACAATCACCCCTCCTTCAGAACGCGACATCCTCGTCGTGGCCTGATCATCCCTCGATCCACCAGCACCGAGAATCTAGAGGTGGCTCCTATAGGTTCAAGAGGTGGCTCCCGTCATGTAGCACTTTGCCCCACAGGTTCAAGAGGTGGCTCCCATGCACGTAGCACTTTGCCCCGCATAGCACTTATTTCTCGGTGTTCCATGCCGGTGACCGGCTCTGATACCAACCACTTGTAACGCCCCAGATTCGACGACTGTCCTCACTGTATCAAGACGAGTCTTTCCAGCGTGCTTATGTCCTCACTCACACGCACCCTGGGAAACTTCCCAGGAGGTCACCCATCCCAAAATTGCCCCAAGTCAAGCACGCTTAACTTTGGAGTTCTTATGTGATGAGCTACCGAAAAGAAGATGCACCTTCGTGATATGAGTAGTACAAATCAAATCTTTTAAACCCTCTTCAACTGTACAGTCCATTACATTGAACAGTCTCGGAATCCCTCTCATTCCCGTGTGGGTTCGGTTCATTCATGTTCCCTTCACCTAGAAGCCTGCCAGGAGCCGCTCATTGTCCGTGCAACTGATGGCACCGGCGATCACCCCCCGCCCTCTTCGGCCCTGGGCCTCACATGCCCACCAGCTTCCGCTTGGTTCGTCCCCGAACCACACCGTACTAAGAGAGGTCGGCTCTGATACCACTTGTAACGCCCCAGATTCGACGACTGTCCTCACTGTATCAAGACGAGTCTTTCCAGCGTGCTTATGTCCTCACTCACACGCACCCTGGGAAACTTCCCAGGAGGTCACCCATCCCAAAATTGCCCCAAGTCAAGCACGCTTAACTTTGGAGTTCTTATGTGATGAGCTACCGAAAAGAAGATGCACCTTCGTGATATGAGTAGTACAAATCAAATCTTTTAAGCCCTCTTCAACTGTACAGTCCATTACATTGAACAGTCTCGGAATCCCTCTCATTCCCGTGTGGGTTCGGTTCATTCATGTTCCCTTCACCTAGAAGCCTGCCAGGAGCCGCTCATTGTCCGTGCAACTGATGGCACCGGCGATCACCCCCCGCCCTCTTCGGCCCTGGGCCTCACAGATAGTGCCTCCAAATCTTCAATGCTAAAACTACGGCCGCTAACTCCAGATCATGGGTAGGGTAATTCTTCTCGTGGATTTTCAGCTGTCGAGAAGCATACGCTATCACTCTCCCATGCTGCATCAGAACTGCACCTAAACCAAGTTTCGAAGCATCGGTATAAAGGACAAACTCGCCGGATCCTGACGGTACAGCCAAAACGGGTGCTGAGATAAGAGCTTGCTTCAAAGTATCGAAAAAACTTCACATTTTTCTTTGTCAGTGCTGTGAGTGGAACGACAATGGATGAGAATCCCTGAATGAACTTCCTGTAATATCCTGCTAGCCCAAGAAAACTGCGAATCTCTGATACATTCTGAGGCACAACCCAATCTCTGACTGCTGCAACTTTCGCCGGGTCTACCTCAATGCCACTGCTAGAAACAATGTGACCCAAGAACGCCACCTTCTCTAACCAGAATTCGCACTTACTGAACTTTGCGAATAGTTTGTGCTTCTGCAATGTCTGCAACACTGTGGTCAGATGCCTGCTGTGCTCCTCCCGACCCTTGGAGTAGACGAGAATGTCATCTATGAACACTATCACAAACTGGTCGAGGTACGGCTGAAATACGCGATTCATTAGATCCATGAAGATCGCTGGCGCATTCGTCAGACCGAACGGCATCACTAGGAACTCGTAGTGGCCGTAACGAGTCTTGAAAGCTGTCTTTGAGACATCAGCATCTCTCACCCTCAACTGGTGATAACCGGAACGCAGATCTATCTTGGAGAAAATCGAAGCTCCCTGCAACTGGTCAAACAGATCCTCAATCCTCGGCAGTGGGTATTTATTCTTCACTGTAACCCTGTTCAACTCCTTGTAGTCAATGCAAAGCTTCATCGAGCCATCCTTCTTTTTCACAAATAAGACCGGCACGCCCCATGGAGAAAAGCTCGGGCGAATGAACTCCTTGTCGAGAAGTTCCTGAATCTGCTTCTTAAGCTCTGCCATCTCTGTCGGTGCTAGTCGGTATGGCGCTTTGGATATCGGAGCCGTACCTGGCATAAGCTCAATGGAAAACTCCACCTCTCTCTCGGGTGGCATACCAGAGACGTCTTCGGGAAAAACGTCTAAGAAATCTCTGACAATCGGAACATCTGAGGCTGACTGGCTGGGTTCCTCGGGGACAGATAAAAAGGTCGCTAGAAATTCCCGACACCCTCTATGCATGAGTTTCCTAGCCTGAACATACGGAATAATGCGCAGTAAAGGAAAGTACCTGTCCGGCTCAAATAAGAACTGCTCCAGTCCAGGCAGTCGGACAAGAACAGATCTCCGCTGGAAGTCTATCAACACTCTGTTCCTCAATAGCCAGTCCATCCCTAGGATGATGTCAAATTCCGGCATCGGTAGCACAATCAGATCCGCATAAACAAGATTACCGTGCAGCTCAAGGTCTAAATCTCGGATAACATTGGTAGCTGCCATCTCCTCGCCTGACGGCAACACTACTGAAAAGGCTGTATCTAGCCCAATGGTCTGGATCTTGAGAAAGTTTGCAAAAACCTCCGAAATAAACGAGTGAGTGGCCCCTGAATCTATCAAGGCCTTGGTAGCGGAACCAGATATAAAAATTCTCCCTGAAAGATCGGAACTCTAAGTTGAATCCCACTACAAGATCTAAACTTATAGACATGCAAAGGTCAAGGTTCTTCTAACTTAATTTCCCCCAAAATAAATCTGAGTAGAGCATGCAATCCTATAACAGTTCTAAGTTCAAAAATCTAAATCCCGATTCCCAACATGCTGAAATTCGAATAATAACTCAATGCTTAAAGGTACCTGTCAACAACATAGTCTCCGGGTTGGTTTCTGCGGCATGGAGAGCAAAAACTCTGCCTTGGGTAGGCAGATTCCTCTGAGGGCACTACAGCAACATGTGGTCTGGACTGCCACACTTCAAACACTTTCCTGAGCCAGCCATACATGCTCCAGGATGGCGACGTGAGCACCTGGGACAGACTGGGTGCTCCTGTGTCCTCGGGGCTGGGCGTCCCCGCTGCTGCTGCTGCTGCTGCTGCTGGCCTCGGTTCCTGGGCGGTCCATGAAAAGGCCTCTTATTCTGCTGCTGATGCTGATGAGGAGGAGGGCGGTGCGGTGCCTGGACTGGGCGCTTGCCCTGGCGATCCCTCTCGATATCCCGCAGATCCTGCTCTGCGGCTAAGGCCTTGGAGACGGCAATCTCATAAGTAGCAGGGTCAGATACCCTAACATCCCGCGCAAGATCGGCCGTAAACCCACCAGGAAGTGCATCAGCTTGGCTCTGGCATCATTCGCGATCAGGGGCACAAAGTGACAGCCCATCTCGAACTTACGGATAAACTCCGTAACCGTCAAATCCCCCTGTCTCAGGCTCATGAACTCGGTGGTCAGCCTGGTGCGAACCTCCTCAGCAAAATACTTGGAGTAGAAAACCTCCGTAAAGCGGGTCCAAGAAAGTGTAGCCAATGTCAGGGCTACCGAAGCTCCTTCCCACCATAAGCGGGCGTCTCCAGTGAACAGGTAGGTGGCACATCGTACTCGGTCTGCGTCTCCCAGCTCCATAAAATCGAAGATAACCTCGAGGGATATGATCCATCCCTCGGCAACTATGGGGTCAGATGTCCCAGAGAATTCCTTCGGGCGCATCTTCATGAATCGCTCATAAACAGCCTCGGGCCCTGTCGGCCTGGCTGCGGTTGCGGCTACGGCTGCGGCATTGTTCCCCGCAAACTGTGCGAAGAACTGTGCCATCCCAGCTAACATCTGGGCACTCATGTCCGGTGGGGGTGGTGGAGGAGGTGGTATGTCTCCCTCCGGTCTACGTTCCTCCCTGTCCTCTCGGCGAGGCTCCTCCTATCTGTTGCGCTATAAAATGCGTCTAGGGGGCATACTGTTCCAACATAACCCAAACGTAACTAACATGCATAATTCCATAGTTTATTTTAAATGAACACTGAAATACTGAAAATCTGGAAGCATGCTGACAAAATAATTCTTGCTTTAACTAAAATGTTGAACAAAATGCTGAACTGAAAAACTTACAGACCGAAGACGTGGCTTCGTGAGCTTCTCGCGGTCAGTAGTAGTGAAACCCTATACAGAACCTCCGCTCTGATACCAACTGAAAAGAGCCTAAAACTCCTTCCTTGAAACCTTTCTTGAAAATTTGCGGAAAATTAAAAATTTTCTTTTTAAAAGAACTTAAATGGCCTCATTCATAAAATCAATGGTGAATCAAGTTCAATGTTTAAAATAATAGCAGCGGAAGAAAATAAAGTTTTGCCAACAATAACAATTTAAAAATTATCCAACGACTGATAAAAATTGTTTGCGGAATAAAATAACAACTGCTGCACTGAGGTCCTCAGGTGCCACTACTGCCGACCCAAGCTGGCTCACTGGTCCCCGCCCTCGGCCCTGGCTTCATCAGTACCTACAACAATCAAGTCTAGTGAGCCTAAAGACTCAGCATGCATATGTCGCAGGTAACGAGTAAAAATTTGAATTTAAAATATGCATGATTTAACATATCCTGTCCTGAGGCATACTGAAAATGATCTGTACTGAGCAATTATAATACGTGCATAACTGAACTGATAATCACAGTAAAAATGTTTGCTCCTTGCAGCCTGTACTGAAATAACTAATAAAATTTTCTGTTGAGATTATGTTTTACGCCTGTGGCCACTGCACTAAGCTGAACTGATCGGTAAATGGCTACCGGGGAGGCTGAAACTGAACTGAGCTGGCCGGTCACTGGCGACCGGGTGGTACCATACTGAATTGATCGGTCACTGGCAACCGTATAAAATAACACTCCCACATAGTGAATGAACCACAAGCCATATCGCATAAATCTCAAAAATAATCATTTTCTATTTTCATGCACGTAATATAATTAAATGGCATAATGAAAAATCCTGTAATTTTACCAACTGGATTGGATTGGATCGTCCCCAGGCTCGCTGCAACCTAACTGTGCCATGAAAAATATGCAATAGCTTAAACTTGACCAACTATGCAATTTACGTTCAAAAGATGCGACTATGACGCCTAATGACTTCGCATTTAATCATGACTCCGAGCCAACCTGAACCGACACCAAACCGACGTATAGTCATGATTAAAATACGCTGAAAAATCATAAAATAATGCTCCTAAAATGATAGGGTCAAAATCTAGGTGGAATGGAGGCCAAAACACGAAACGCTCTTTCGAGAGTCAATTTGGCACATTGCACCGTAAATTCTCGTACGACCTCAAAAATGATCCGAATGACAAACGGTCAAAAACATGACCTTCCCAACTCAATGAGGCACTGTCCAGTCCAAGGCCATGGGCTAAAAGCCAACCAAGAACTCAAACGAGCCTTCTAAACGACACAGCAACTTGCTGTAAATTTCCAGCAGCTGCGCAACTACAAGACTTGCGTTGGTTTCGAGACTATCGGCCATTAGGGGCGTGAACCACCAATCAGAGACTCTTACCAACATCCCAAGGAATGATTTGAACCCTGGCTAAGGGCCCTAGGCCAGCCACAATCCGCGTCACACCATAACTCAACCGAAACTCCAACCGAGAACCAACGTGCATGCGTGTGTAGTGTTTTGCTTAGATCGATGTCTTGCGTCGTTCCAGTGGCCATTTGATTGACCATGGCATAATCTAGACATCTAGGAGCATGATATGAACCGTGGCCAAGGGCCATAGGCCAACCAAGATCCACACCAAGCAACCACAAACCGAAACCATATGCTGAACAAATGAAGAAGCCGAATGGGGAAAGGGGCTGTTTTGATGTTTTGATTAAAAACCGAGGGGCCATGGACCAAGCCACCAAAAGGGTGACTTAGTCACGTCTTAGACTTGCTAGGGGAGTGATCCAACCATGGCTAAGAGCCCTTAGGGCAGCCAAGATCAGATCCAACCCCTTGACACAAAAACTGAAATTTCGAACACCAATCTGAGCCTATGGGAAACTTGCTGTCATTTCGGTTTTCCAGCAAGCATGGGGGCTGAATGAATGGGCCAACATGGTCCTAATGCATCCTATTACGTGTCTAGGAGTCACCTTGGGAGCCTGGAGTCGAACCAATCACCTGAAACTCACAAACCAAGAAAAACGTGAAGCTTGCCAAGGAAAAACGAAAATTCTGCATGTGTTGTTCCAAAATGTTTTGACATGTATCTCGGTTTTTGCTTGAATAAACATGATCATGTACTGAAAAATAAATGATAATATGACTTCATTGAGGTTTGAAAGAAATCTAGACATGCCTGGTTTCGTTTCGAAAGAAAACGAACGAAACGACGACGACGCGGCACGGAGGAGGTGGAGCGCTTCTCTTGTTCTTTCTAGTTCTCGATTTTTCTTGCCTTCCCTCTAGCTAAGACTCACGATTTTTCTACACTGAAAATGGATCTGAATGATGAGGTATTTCGGTGGTGAGGGAGGGGAGATAAGTGGTTATGGGAGGTGAGGAGGATGGTGCAAGATATAAGGAAAGAATCAAGACCAAGTCTTCATGCATTTGAATTTTGAATTTGAATTGCTATCAAATGATATGTGGGATGGTTCTAGAATGTAAGTGGCCGAAATATCTCTTGTTTCTAGACTAGGATATGTCCATTAATTAATTAAATTGTGCTCCCAAAAATCCTAGAATTATCCTACAACTTACATGCAAAGAAATGGTCAAAAGGTTGATGAGTTGGCAATTGAGTTGCCTAGCAACTAAGGGGCCGAAATTATGCTAATAAAATGAGTGGGAAGTGATGGTTATCTAGTCAACTAATAATCCTTGAAAGCCTTAATAATCCTTTAAATAATTTAGTGAGCTAACCCCTTAATTAAATAACTTAAATGAGCTCATTTCTTAATCACCTCAAATAATTAAATTAAATCCTCAAACCTCCATTACTAACTTAAATGAACTTGGTTGCTAGCTAAATTAACTTCTGGAAATATTTCTCGAATCTTAAATTCTATCTCAAAACTCCAACTCCGGTCCGGCCTCACTGAAATAACTGAAATGCTAAAAATCAAACTACTGAACTGAAATAATAAAATAATTAACTTCAAATAAATGCATTTAAAATAATTATGCAATGAAGTCAATTAAATTTAAAAATCTAGAATTATGCATGGCTTATACGTCTACTGATTTACGGGTTCTACAACCGAGGTACGAGTCCCCGGGCCAGGGTACGGGTCCCTGGACTTAAATGATGACCGAGGTACGGGTCCTCGGGCCAGGGTACGGGTCCCTGGACTTAAAAGATAACCAGGGTGCGGAGCCCTGGCCTTCATAAATGGTCGAGGTACGGATCCTCGAGCCAGGTTTGAGAACCCTGGCCCGGAGGACCCGTACCTCGGTCATCTATTAAGTCCAGGGATCCGTACCTCGACCATTCATGAAGGCCTGGGCTCCACACCCTAGTTATCTATTAAGTCCAGGGATCCGTACCCTGGCTCAAGGCTCCGCACCTCGACCACTCCCAAGACCCGGGTCATGCTCCCCAGCCCAAGGCTCCTCACCTTGGTTATTCATAAGCCCAGGGTTCTCAAACCTGGCTCGGGGCTCCGTACCTAGACCATTTATGAAGGCCAGGGCTCCGCACCCTGGTTATCTTTTAAGTCCAGGGACCCGTACCCTGGCCCGGGGACCCGTACATCGGTCATCTTTTAAATCTAGGGATCGGTACCCTGGCCCGGGGACCCGTACATCGGTCATCTTTTAAGTCCAGGGATCCTACCCTGGCCCGGGAACCCGTACCTCGGTCATCTTTTAAGTCCAGGGACCCGTACCCTGGTCCGAGGACCCGTACCTCGGTAATCTTTTAAGTTCAGGGACTCGTACCCTGGCCCGAGGACCCGTACCTCGGTCATCTTTTAAGTCCAGGGATCCGTATCCTGGCCCGGGGACCCGTACCTCGGTCATCTATTAAGTCCAGGGATCCGTACCTCGACCATTCATGAAGGCCAGGGCTCCGCACCCTAGTTATCTATTAAGTCCAGGGATCCATACCCTAGCTCGGGGCTCCGCATCTCGACCACTCCCAAGACCCGGGACATACTCCCCGGCCCAAGGCTCCGCACCTTGGTTATTCATAAGCCCAGGGTTCTCAAACTTGGCTCGGGGCTCCGTACCTCCACCATTTATGAAGGCCAGGGCTCCGCACCCTGGTTATCTTTTAAGTCCAGGAACCCGTACCCTGGCCCGGGGACCCATACCTCGGTCATCTATTAAGTCCAGGGATCCGTATCCTCGCTCGGGGCTCCGTAGCTCGACCATTCATGAAGGCCAGGACTCCGCACCCTAGTTATCTATTAAGTCCAGGGATCCGTACCCTCGCTCGGGGCTCCGTACCTCGACCATTCATGAAGGCTAGGGCTCCGCACCCTAGTTATCTATTAAGTCCAGGGATCCGTACCCTGGCTCGGGGCTCCGCACCTCGACCACTCCCAAGACCCGGGACATGCTCACCGGCCCAAGGCTCCGCACCTTGGTTATTCATAAGACCAGGGTTCTCAAACCTGGCTCGGGGCTCCGTACCTCGACCATTTATGAAGGCCAGGGCTCCGCATCCTGCTTATCTTTTAAGTCCAGGGACCCGTACCCTGGCCCGGGGACCCGTACATCGGTCATCTTTTAAGTCCAGGGATCCGTACCCTGGCCCAGGAACCCGTACATCGGTCATCTTTTAAGTCCACCTGGCCCAGGAACCCGTACATCGGTCATCTTTTAAGTCCAGGGATCCGTACCCTGGTCCGAGAACCCGTACCTCGGTCATCTATTAAGTCCAGGGATCCGTACCCTGGCTCGGGGCTCCGCACCTCGACCACTCCCAAGACCCGGGACATGCTCCCCGGCCCAAGGCTCCGCACCTTGGTTATTCATAAGCCCAGGGTTCTCAAACCTGGCTCGGGCTCCGCACCTCGACTATTCCTAAGTCCGGGAGATATGAGGCTCCGATAATCTATTTTAAATCCCGGGAGACATGAGGTCCCGGCATCTTATATCAAGACCATAAGACACGAGACTCCGGCATTTCATCCCATCTCTGGGATACATGAAGCCTCCGATGCTTTTACCGACAAATTAAATATTTTCCATGTTCGGGCACACAAGACTAATCGGGACAGCGAGTATGACTCTAGCCCGACTATTTAAGGAAGGAGTGATGATACCCTCGGGATAGCCTGGGTTGTGCCCGAGTCATGGATGATTCTTGTGCAACGGGCATGGACGACTCAGGATACTGGATGGATGGCCAGAGTCAGGACAAATCGGCAGAAAGGGTTCATCAGGAGCCGGGCGGGTGAATGCCCGGGACGTCTCCTCCCCGGGTCACCGGACGCCCGGGCTCTCGTTCAAACTCCCGGGAACTTTCTACCCGGGCCACCTCGATATGAGCACCGCACTCGAGTATACTAGCAGAATAGGATGTGGGCGACTGTCCCATCTCTGACACCAGGCCGATGGGTTGACAAAATCAGATGGGCTGGATGTGACCATTATGAGATTTGACATGTCAGAATATAGGGTGTGCTCAGCCGTCCTACTATAATTAGTAGGTAGCACGGAGAACGAGGTCATCATTACTTCTTCTACTATAAATACCAGGTTCTCTCTTTACATTTACATTCATTCACACCAATATCGCAACCATCACTTGGTTACATTGGTTCTTGGCTTGAATCATTCACTGACTTAAGCATCGGAGTGGCCACGTCGGACACCCCTCCGGCGCCCATTCACGAGTTCATCTCCCTGTCTGCAGGTCACAGTGGAAGCAATAGCTCACAGATCCATTTACCTTGCTCATTTTCCTGAACAACATTATTGATTCGATCCGGTGGAGCACCCGACCTTGCTCATCCATTTCACCAGGATCGCATCACGGATCTTCCTCTTCTTGATCGTCAAATCCGTCCATGATCAGATGATGTGTTACTCGCTTGGATCGCACTAGAGAAGCCAAACAATTCGTTCGATGAAATTGAATCGTCCGAATTTCCAAAATCCGGAGTCAGTGCAGCAGTGCGTGACGCGGCCGTGGAAGAAAAGGCTTGGCCGAAATTTTCTCTTAATTTTTACCAAGGTGCCGAGAGCTTCAAAGAATGGAAGGAGGAATTTTGGTGAATTTTGTGTGTAAAAACTCTCTTGTGTTATATGTCTACTCATGGTATATTTATAGAGTGCGATTCCTAATCCCATCGGGAATCCCTCTCCACAAGGACTCTTCAATTTTATTATAATTAAATTCTCATCTTATTATTATATCATGTATTTGTCAACTTTTAATAATGCATGATATATTAATAATATATATAATTTTATATCTCCATATAAAGTGTATCTATTAATATTAATATATTTACACATGCACATTTAATACATGCATAGATATATTAAATAAATTAAATAACTATTATTTAATTTATATAATTAACTCATTAGTTAATTAATTCTAGACTTTTTTAGAGCATTTTATGACAATTTATACATATTAGTAGTCATCAATATTAGTACGATCATTTAACCAACAATTCTAAATTCACTAAATAAATGACTCTGAACTCATTATAACTCTGATCGACGATCTGACAACGATGGTGTGTCAATGATACAAAGCTTGTTCATATAATTACAATCGAAAATTCCGAAGATCAAAATTTTCACTTGCCATATTAGGCAACTCCCAGTTTAGTAAACTTCTTCACTAAAATAGGGAGTTCCATTCTCAATACTCAATTAGCAAATAAAGCTAACTTCCATTTCAACTATTATATGGAATCAATTTATAAACTCCTTTATAAGTATCATATTCCATCTTCATCAAACTATAGTCGTCAAATTCAACTCCTTGAACTTTGAATTTCTCAACACGAACACATAATCCGATACTTGTGTGACCTTCAATAGTTCATATATACAGCTAACAGTGGGTTCACATCTCCATGTGATATAAAATAATATTTATTCTTATTCAGGCTTACTCTAATAAGCATCATTCTTTTCATCAACTTCTTGATCAAGAATATTATAACTCATCACTGATTGCATCCATCAGATCATGGTAAGAGTGTCTAGTAACATCGCCCCATGATCCTCTAGGTATCACTGATAGTGTCTGCAAGAACCTTAAGTCATGGTTAGCATACAATAATGTCCCTTCGACACATATATAACCCGATCGAATATGAAATCACATATATATCGAGAGCTGCATACGAGTTCAATAACAATGTGATTTATCTTTGACTAAGAATAGTGACATGACATGTGTAACTAGGAAAACACGTTTTCCTAATGTACACTTCTTGCTCTGGCAAGAGACTTCTTGTACAATTAACTCATCAGACCACATTGAATATCTTCACCCATAGACAATGCATTTGTTCCTACGTATTTCAAAACTACACCCTACCTCACCACCTGATGACATCTTTGGAGCCGGTAAACGGATCAAAGTGCATGCTAGTATGTATAGCCCCTACATTGTCTCAGGTCAAAGGACTAATGGTGTACAACCATAACCGCATATCATTCCACTCCATAAGTGAGAACCACTTGAATAGTCCGAAGGAGGGTTGTTCAATGCTTCATCATATGATCACCCATCTGTATGAATGGACATCTCATTCCCTTGGCAATGAAATATGACATTTATATTACAGATGCTAGTACCAAGCTCAAGCAACTTTATCCTTATTTTGAGCGGCTGATTCGACTATGGAATATACGGTATACTTCTTAATGAGTTTCATGATCTTACGTTGCGAGACAGACCTCATGGTACCTATTATATATTCAAGGACTTTATCTATGCAGTTTGTATAGATATACAGATAAAGCATAATGGCATAATAAAATTGTAAATATTATTAAAATAAAGATCGTTTTACATTAAAGTCAATAAATTCCCAAACCAAAAGTTGGCCTGCTGGACACGTACTCTAATAGGACCATTTGGTTTCTTCGATCACAGCTGATCATGTTAGCCTGTCTTGAACCTCAAGTGTATGTTTAGAACTCGAGTCCTGGATTTCGTGTTTATTTAATAACTAGTTTTTCATGTTTCTTTGTAGAGCTAAGTCCGTGAAGAAATATCTCGACTATATCAGGACAAGGGAGCAAATATCTCGTATCATATCCTTCTTCAGTTACTTCTTGCTTCAGCTCAAGAACGACCAGTTTGCTTCTCTCGTTATCAGCCATTGCTTCCATATCTTCGCTGCACAAGAATCTACGGTTGCATTTGGACCCATAATGTATTTTTTTTATTTAAATAAATAAGACCATAAACTTCAAATCCATCTATTTCGTGTTTATATAGTATTTTATATTAATTAAGATGAATTTCAAGTTCACCCAATAATTGAGGTATTTAAAATTCATTCTACTTTGTATAATTAATGTGTAAATAATTAAGTGATGAATTTAAATTTTATCTATGTTTCATTCTTAACAATAAAACTATAATTGAAATTCATTATTTCAATGCATCTCCCAAATGCAACATAAATTATTTATTTATTTATTATTGAATTTCCTCTTAGTTTTATGAAATTACCATATCTATAAATTACTGGAGTTTTTCCCAGCCAATACTCGAGGTGATACCTAGGGATTGTTTGGAAATCACTGTAGTAAAAGAGAATCCTACTTCTGCAAATCATCTTATCAAAACACCCTCTACAAGGGACTCTAGTATGGTGTATGCCCACATCAATAATGTTACATGCACATAATTTTTTCTAAAAACAATTTGGGTACATACTGATAAAAAGAAAAGACAACAGGTGAAAAGAGAAAACCTGCTCATTGTACCTTGTTATTATAAATCCATAATGCCTTTTTTAGGCATAAGAAATAACAAACTTAAATTTTTTCCTAAAGTTAAGATAACAAAATATTTATTCAATTAATGTTAAAGACTTGGACTTCATGATGAAGTCAATAATAAAAGTCAAGATAATAAAACAAAACAAATTTATTTTATTATATCAACAATCACTCTTTAAACTTAACTATGTTAGAGCTATCAAGCGACATAGTCAGTCCCACCCCGCTAGCAAATAAGATGGGACAGGCCGGCCGGCCAACTTGGTGGTTGGAAAATCTCAACCCAACTCGTCAAGGATTGCAGGTTAGGCCAGCCAACCACCAAAAATAAAAATAAAATAAAAACAAATTGAAAGGCCACACCGCGACCCAAACAGGCTAGGCTGTTTAAGCCTGCCTTCAAATGAATATTAAAATAGTGGCCCAACCCGCCTATTTTTTGAAACGTCCACTACTCGTTTTGCTTAAAAAGTACTAAATTTTTTTTTCCTACTCTTAATTCGGCCGATACACACACACACATATATATATATATAAATATTTTGACACCATTTTAAATTAAAACAATCTACTATATTTGAAACTCAAAAGAAGAATTCAAAACATGAAATCGTCAACTGTTTTGCCAAACCTAAATCATCAATATTTCAAAATATATTAACACTACCAACCTCTCAAAAACCACTCAAAACCAATCATAATAAAAGTCGTATAAATCTTTAACATAAACTTTAAAATCATAAATGCGGAAAACTAGCATTGGTCCTCGGGTTATGGGCACCTTCAGTCCAGCAAGATCAACCATCAACTCCCTCATTAACATCAACATCATGCTCACCTGCATCGATCATACCTAGTGAGTCTATTGACTCAGCAAACCTTAACCATGATAACAAGTAATACATATACATCCACATGCAACAGTGAAAATACTTTTACTTAAAATAGCTTTTCATGAACATGCATAAACTTAAACATTTTCATATCATCATCAACATATTCCATTTCATCATATACATATACGTTTTCCATTTCGTTGAATTCAGATCATTAATTGTGACTTTCGTATTCGTATTAAAGGTCGATGGATCCATTTACATTTAACCACAGTACTGGGCGGTGGGAACATCAATGACACTCTCACCCATCAAGTGAGCCTTGACCTTACGTATTATCGTATCATCGTATTAGTCACAATTACTTCACTTCCTTCAACATTTCATATTTTCATCACTTTATCAAATTCATGCATAAAATAATCATTTTTTATTTAAACAAAGCATGCAACATATCTTTTTGAATTAACGTTTCATCATAAATTTTCATAAACATTTAAAATAATCACATTAACATCTTTTGCAGCATTCATGGTACTGCCAGGACACCTAACACTTTTCATTTGTAAAATGACCGTTTTACCCGTAGAAACATAATTTTTCGTATTTATCCTTAGACCTCGAAACGACGTCCCAAATCATTCTAAACTTAACATATAACCTTAAAACACTCCCATAAATATTTCAGAGACGTAAACTTATGTCCCTTGAATAATTTCCCAAATCGTTTTTAAAGCTTAGACGTACATCCCGGTCTTGACTCGTATTGACTCGAAGCTTAACCAAACCTTACCAAACTTGAACCAAAGCTTCCTAAAACATAACTAAACCTTTTTAAACCAAAATCAAGCACATAAAGACCCATGAACAAATCTATAACAGCTACTGCACCCTTGACTTAATTTCGAAAACCCTAGCCCTTGCTATCCTCCAAATTTTGACTCTAGCCCTTATCCACCATGACCAGACCCTAGGCCACCCTCTCAGGACCCTAACCGAACTCTAGGCAACCTACTGGACCGAACTTAACCGGCCTGGAAGCTGCAGCCCCAAAAGCTGCAACCCTCCAAGCTCGTGCAACCTCAACATCGTGCGAGCACCCTAGCCTGCACCCCTAGCATCATGCAGCATACCTAGGATCATGGCTCAATACTCTTGGGGCCCCTGGACGAGCCCTAACCGAAGCTAACAGCCACCTGTACCTAGGAAGAAGAAACTGAACACCTAGCTTCCCTCAAACTCCAAAACATGCCATCCTCTCCTGGCTTGTGCCCAGCCCTTGCATAGGCCATCAAGGACCATCCCTCAGTCCTTTTTGGTCTTCTAGACACACCCTAACAACAACTAGTAACCTTGGCCCTCGAAGAGTCCTTGTCGAAGATCCGTTGCACACAAGGACTCTAATTTCGAGCAACCCTTTCCTCCCCCATGTCCAACACTTGTGTCAACTTGTCTAGGCCCTTAAACCCTCTCAAATTCATCCCTTCTCATAGCCCTATGATGGCATCCCCTTTATGCATCATTATCAGAAGTTTTAGAACACAAAAACATGGTTTTAGGCAAGCCATGGCATAAAAATGAAAGTAAAACTTGTGCAACATATTTTTTATGCAAAGTTAGTCAAATATACATAATATGGTGTGAAAGATGTTTGAAAGAAGTTAAGGCGTGCCTTTACGTATATTACAAACGAAAAACTGCTTGCGATGCGAAGAACGTCGGCGGGGAGACGAGGGGTGAAAGCTTGCTGATTTTTCCTTCAATTTCCATGGCTTTACTTCTTCAAAAATACATGTGGTTTGCTGTTGGTGCTGCCAAGAGGAGTCCTTGTGTTTGTGTGTGTGCTGTGCGTGAGTTGTGTGTGATTGTGAGGTTTGATGGATTTTTATTTTAATTAAAACTGAAGTGCATACCTATGCTAATTAATCAAGGTATATTAGGACCATTAAGCTCTTTAGTAAATTTTTAAAATATTTTATTTAGAAAATGTTGTGAAATTATTAGCCGAGTTCTCACAAAGTTCATATTTTTTGTTGAAAATCGAATACCGATAAAAATTACGTCTCGACGTATAAAATCACCTCAAAACTCCTTATTTTCATAAATAACATAACGCATCAACCTTATTTTAAATAATTAAAAATAATTATTTAATAAAAACATTTTTCATTTTTCAGTCATCGGTCTCCGTTCCTCGATCGCATACGAATAACCTTTAAAAATACAATTTTATGCATTCATGTAGAAAAATATATTTTAAATGTGTAAACATGCACACTATATTTAATTTATGCAATTAAAACTATTTAATTAAAATACATAAAAAATTTAATAACTTCCATGCATGTGGTTCACGTGAACCTTTAAAATTTCGGGAGGTTACTGTAGAACCCGAAAATCAGATTACGTATAGCCATGCACAATTGCTATTATTTAAATTAAAAATGACTTTTATATGTATGAAGTTTTTACTTCATTTTAAAATTTTTAAGTCATAATTATTTATTTTAATCGCGGATGTTTAGTTTATCTTTTCGGATAAATACGCGAGGTCGGACCGGAGTTAGGAGATCGGAGATAAGATTAATAATAAGAAAATATTCCTAAATTTAATTTAAGCTGAGGAATAATTTATTTTAATGAAAAAGAAGGTTTTTTAGGATTTATTAAATTAATTGAATTTAAGTTATTAAATAATTCTTTTATGTCCAATATTTAATTAAAGCCTCAAGTAAAATGTGTAACTAATTGAGAAAAATTAACCTAGGCCTAATATAGTCAAGAAATTAAAATCTAGCATTTTAATACCTAATTTTCGAACCAAGCCATGCCATGCAAGATTATATCTTAATTTAATTTGTTAATTCACTAAAATATATAATGGGTGTTTAAAACCTTAAAAAAAATACAAGATTTAATCAATAATATACCTTGCAATATTGATAGCAATTTTTCGGTTATCATGTCAACTCATTCATAAGTCAATTCAAATGCTTTGTAACTCCCCCCATTCAAGTCACCCTTCAATGGTCCTTCATGGTGTATTCATTCCCTCACCTTTAATTCACCAACTATTGGTAATTCAAACACCATAATTCACATCATTTCCCTCAATCCATTAGTTTAGCATATCAACCTTAAACATCACGTGCAACAAGAATAAGAAACATTTCAATCGCCATTCAAATTCCTCACATGTAACTCCAATCTAAATGCCTTTCATGACTCATTTATCAGCTCTTGTAACCTTCACCTTCATTATCTAGAATTCCTCCATCCATAACTTCAAAAATTTCAGAAAGGATTAGCAGCTGCAATCGAGAATTAGCAACAGAAATATAAGAGAGAAAATCCGACTCCGCCGAGCCGTGTTCGTCGTATTGTTTTGTTTTCTTCAAAACAGATTTTCAGGCATGTATATATGGTTTATTTTCTCTTCAATCAAGTCCTATAGATATTTTTAAACCATTATATGTTCATGATTCACGAAACAACACAAAATTTGACAGCAAACTTTGCAAAAATCTGTACAGGCCTTCTTGGCCTTTTGTTCTATGCTTCACGGTTGGGGTGTTTTGTTGGTTCCAAGAAGTTGGTTCGGTTCCAAGCACTCAAGGCTGCATCTAGGCATGATATAGAGTGTGTTAGAGTATTGATGGTTCATTGATTTAAGTCCATACACTCAGGTTAAAGATTTGACAGCAAACATTTCCATAGTTGCAGATTTGGCCCACGATTTTGTTATTTGGAGGTTTAAGGCGAGTGTTCGAACCATGGCTGGTCCAAGGACTGTAACCATGGTTAGAACCCTTCCTTAGCATGTCTAGGACATGACCAAATCAATATTTCAAGACTTGGTTCACGGATCCAACAAATTTTTACAACAACAATGCAAAGTGTCCCTCGGTGTTCATTTCTGGTTTTGTGTGTGGGTGGGCTTGCGGTTTTTGTGGATTGGGTGGATTGTGTCTGGATTTTAGCCCTTAGCAATGGTTCACATAATACCTCATCATGTATAGATCGAGCCATGGTCGATCATATGGTCACTGGAATGATACAAGACAGTAAAAAGGTTCAATATAAAACGCTGCGCAGAATATTGGTGCTCTCGGTTGTGAGCTTCGGGATGTCCTAGGTATTTGCTTAGATTGTGGTTGGTCTAGTGCCCTTAGCCATGGTTCAAGCCATGCCTTATGATGTTGGTAATGGACTCTGGTCGGTGGTTCAAGCCCAATGGCCATTAGTTCTATAAACTATCCAACATATGCACAGCTGCAGCCACTGCATTTTTGACAGCAGCATTTCTTCGGTTCAGGGGTCTTGTTTGGATTCTTAGTTGGCTTTTATCCTTTGGCCTTGGACTAAACAGTAGCCCAATGAGTTGCGAAGGTCATGTTTTTGGCCGTTCATGATTTGGTCGAGTTTAGAGGTTGTACGAGAATTTACGGTGCAAAGTGCCAAAGTGACTCTCGAAAGAATGTTTTATGATTTTGGCATCCTTTCACTGTTTTTCGCGCATTACAGTCCTTATGGATATTATTTCATTATGTTAGGCGTATTTTAATCATGGCTAAACGTTGGTTCAATGTTGGTTCGAGTTGGTACGGAGCCATGGTTGGAAACTAGGTTGTTGGTCTCGTTTGTCTCGTTTTTTGTTCGGATATGAGGTTTTTGTCAAGTTAAGATATTTACATATGTCTCATGTTAGAATTAGGTCGCAGAAAGCCTGGGAACGATTCAACTTAACTGGCAAAGCAGGGTTGTAAGTAAATTACGTGCATAAGATATAAAATGTTTATTTTTGAGATATATGATATATGTCTTGTGGCCACCTCACGTTTATGGGTTTGGAAGCCGACATACGCAGTCGGGGACCTCTCCAAGTAGTATGGATTTGGAAGTCGGGATGCGTAACCGGGGACCTCTCCACCCGGTGATTTACGATCGGTTTAGGATTAGGTACGGGTACGGACATCCAGTCCAAGGGCTGTGGTGATCTCTGCCGCCCAGTATACTGTGGTTTAGTCTGATCAGACGTTCATGTTATGTTATGGGCCACTTGCTTTGAAACATTATTTCTACCAGAAAAATTACGATATGATATGTTATGACAGGGCTCTATCGAGCAAAGCTTTTACGTATAATTTTCAGATATGCACATAATTATATTTACTCATGTTACAATTTTCACGTTATGCTTCAGGATACTACATTTTTACGTTGCATGCGATCTTATGATCTATATTTACTCGCAATTCACGATATATGCATGCTGAGTCTTTGGACTCACTAGACTTGATTGTTGTAGGTATTGATGAGGTCGAGACTGAGGGCAGGGACCAGTGAGCTAGCTTGGTTCAGCAGTAGTAAGAACCCGAGGACCTCATGTTCCAGTTTATTCGCTTTTTTATGTTCAAACTCAGTTTTTAATATGTTTGATTATTTATAAGTTGTTTTTTTGAAACACAATATTTACTTCCGCTGTTATTTTAAAGTTAAATCTTTTATAGGTTTACTTTATGAATGAAGCAAGTTATATATATAAAAAAAGAAAAATTTTAATAATTCCGTAAAAGTACGAATACGAAATACGGGCCTTTACAGTTGGTATCAGAGCCTATGTTCTTGTAAAGGGTTGTACTACTATTGATCTCGAGAAGCTCATGAAGTCACGTCTTCGGTCTGTAAGTTTTACGTTTACGCATTTCATTTAAAGCATGAAATATTTTAACAGCATGTTTTCATGAAATATTTTATGTCAAGATTATGATTATGTAGTATTTATTTAAATTTAAAGAAAATAGTAGAATTATGCATGTTTGTTACGTATGGGTTATATATATAGAACACTATGTCTCCTAGACGCATTCATGATCGCACGAGAGGTGATGAGCATCGTCATGAGGGTGGTGAGGATCATAGACAGGAGAGAGATGTACCGCCACCCCCTCCACCGGACATGAACACCTAGATGTTAGCTGGGATGACTCAGTTCTTTGCACAGTTTGCGGGGAACAATGTTGTGGTAGCCAGGCAGACGAGGCCTGAGGCTATCTGTGAGAGGTTCATGAAGATGAGGCCGAAGGAGTTCTCAGGGACGATATATCCTATGGTTGCCGAGGGCTGGATTAAGTCCCTTGAGGTTATCTTTGTATTCATGGAGCTTGGAGATGAGGATAGGGTTCGTTGTGCGATCTATCTGTTTGGAGAAGACGCTCACCTATGGTGGGAAGGAGCATCTGTAGCCTTGGATTTGGCTACTCTGAGCTGGACGCGCTTTACAGAGGTATTCTACTCTAAATATTTTACTGACGAGGTGTGTTCCAGGTTGACCAGGGAGTTCATGACTCTGAGGCAGGGAGACATGACTGTTACGGAATTTATCCGTAAGTTTAAGAGGGGTTGTCATTTTGTGCCCCTGATTAGAAATGATGTTGGTGCTAAGATGAGGCACTTTAGGGATGGGCTGCGGCCGATTTTGCGCCGTGATGTTAGGGTGGCTGGCCCTACTACCTATGATGTCGCTGTCTCCAAAGCTCTAGCTGCAAAACAGGATCAGAATGATATTGAGAGCGATCGCCATGGTAAGCGACCATTTCAGGCGCCGCACCGCCCTCCTCATCAGCAGCATCAGAGTAAGAAGCCTTTCCACGGCCCATCCAGGAGCAGAGGACAGCAACAGCAGGGACGTGTAGTCCCGAGGACCTCGGAGTATCCAGTCTGTGCTAAGTGCACACGCCGCCATACTGAAGCTTGTATGTATGGTTCGGGGAAGTGCTACAAGCGTGGTAGTCCTAACCATTTACTGAAAAATTGCCCTTAGGGGAGTCTGCCTACCCAAGGCAGAGTTTTTGCTCTCCATGCAGCGAAGGCAAACTTGGAGACGATGCTCTTGACAGGTATTTTAAAGCTTTAAGTTTGTAATTGAAATTTAATGTTTTGAGAGTTTGGGTTAAGATTTTGAACTTAGAATTTGTGATACGATTGCATGTTCTAATTAGTGTTATTTTCGGGAATTTAGGTTAGAAGAACTTTGACCTTAGCATGGTGTTCCAATCTTTCAGGGAGAATTTTTATAGCTGGTTCAGCTACGAATGCCTTGATAGATTCAGGGGCTACTCATTCGTTCATTTCAGAGACCATTGCAAACTTCCTCAAGGTCAAGACCATTTGGCTAGATGTAGCGTATTCGGTAATATTGCCTTCTGGAGAGGAGATGACAACTACTAATGTGGTCCGAGACATAGACCTCAAACTTCATGGTAATATTGTTTATGCGGATCTTATCGTATTGCCGATGCCAGAGTTTGATATCATTCTGGGTATGGACTGGATATTAAGGAACAAAGTTTAGATTGACTTTCAGCGGAGATCTGTTCTAGTCCGACCGCTTGGGAGAGAGCAGTTCTTATTCGAATTTACTGCGTATGATATCTTGTGTCTAGGCTAGGAAGCTCATGCATAGAGGGTGTCGAGCGTTTTTAGCGACTTTTGTATATGTTCCCGAAACACCCAGTCAGTCAGCCTCCAATGTCCCAATTGTCCGGGTCTTTCTAAATGTTTTTCCTGATGACGTCTCTGGTATACCACCTATGTGAGAGGTAGAGTTTTCTATTGAGCTTATGCCAGGTACTGCACCGATCTCAAAAGCACCGTACCGATTAGCACCGACAGAGATGGCAGAACTCAAGAAGCAAATTCAGGAACTTCTTGACTAGGAATTCATTCGCCCGAGTTTTTCGCCATGGGGATCGCCAGTTTTATTTGTGAAGAAGAAGGATGGTTCGATGAGGCTCTGCATTGATTACCGGGAATTGAACAGAGTTACAGTGAAGAATAAATACCCACTTCCGAGGATTGAAGATTTATTTGATCAGTTGCAGGGAGCTTCAGTGTTCTCAAAGATTGTTCTGCGTTCTGGTTATCACCAGTTGAGGGTGAAAGACGCCGATGTTCTCAAGACTGCTTTTAGGACTCGTTATGGCCACTTCGAGTTCCTTCTGATGTTGTTCGGTTTGACGAATGCACCAGCGATCTTCATGGATCTCATGAATCGCGTATTTCAGCCGTATCTTGATCAGTTCGTGATAGTATTCTGATCGAGCAAAACTTGCACCGTGGAATCCTTAATACAATATGGTTTTGTATGCTCAAAAATTAACCGCAAGTGCACGATGTCAAGTAATAGTATAATGTACGTAAGTACGAGTATCGTTCCACTGAATACTGTATTTAACAATTATTATTTTCAGTTATTAAATCTTTAGCAACGAAAGTTGATTGGTTGATTATTAATACTCTACTTAATTAAACATGCAAATAAAATGAGTCAAGAATTAGATAATGAAATATAATATCTAAAATAGTTGATTAAAATTCAATAAGAAATGAATTTGTTGAGAATATCGGTTCACCTACCCCTCGTTAATTAATTAATTTGTTTGATAATGATTGTATGCCTCCGACAGGATTTTCTATTCAATTGAACACACTCTCTCGAGCTATGTCAAACTAATTCTACTCAATGAAGTAATTAAATGTCTTTAATTATTTATCAAGAGTGAATTGCATGTCGATTTATGAAATCCCCTAGTTTTCGACCCTCAGGACTATGACTATCGGCGCGTATCCAATTTCATATGTCTATGTAAATTGTAGATCCACAGATTATACTACTCGTTCTTATCACAAGTTATTCTCTCGAACTCACTCGCAATATAAAATCGTTATTAAAGTTAGCTACGCTTTAACAACACGATAACACAGTGGTATAATCAAGAATAACGCAACAATCGAAATATAAATTAATTAGATCAAAGTTTGGGGTAGGATCCCCTTAAATCCCAACAAATAATAAAAGTTTAGCTACTCGAGTTCATATTAAAACTAAACCAAACAAAGTTTAAAGAATAGAAACTAGATCAGAAATACTAGGCGTGACGAAAATCGCAAAGACGACGCCCAAAAATCTTCAAATCTTCAACTTCTGGCGCAAAAAATCTCCAAAGCTTGTGGCGGCTCCGAAATTATGTCTGAATATCCTCAAAAACGTCCTCCTCCCCTTTCCATATCATCCTCTCCTCCAAAATAAGGTAGGGAATCGGACAAGAAATCTTCCCAAAAATAAGTGGCGCTCGGGCGGTAGAATATTACCGCTACCGTCCTTGCGCCACACTCTCTGTAAAGCACTTGGGGAATGCGGCTTCTCGCGCTCGGGCGGTAGAGAATTACCGCTCGAGCGCCACATCTTCTGTAACTTTTCTCTTCTTGGATCACTTCTCGTGCCCGAGCGGTAGAAAACTACCGCTCGAGCACCGACCTCTTTGGACTTAGCTCTTTGTGTGATTTCTCTCGCGCCCGGGCGGTACAATTTCACCGCCCGAGCGCCGCCTCTTCTGCACATTATCTTCTTAGCTTGGCACTTGGCTCCGATTTTAGTTTTCCGGCCATTTTTCCTGCAAATTCATCACGCACAAGTGAGAAATGATCAAATGCATATGCTTACTCTAAAACGAACAAAATGTGAACGAAATGTATGCATGCACAATGCAAACACACACAAACTAATGCAATAAAATACGTAAAAACCACACCTATCAACCCCCTCATACTAACCTTTTGCTTGCCCTCAAGCAAAATAGGTTACAGACTACAATTAAAACATGAAACAAACACAAAAAGAACGTAAAAAATAACTAGAATGATGGCGAAGTAAGTAGCAAACTGACATCTTCTGCCTCAGCGGGTTTGTGAACCACATCCACTTAGTCAAAACACACATCCATTAATATCCCCTTCAAAACATCACACAACATTTGTATCTTTCCAAAAGGCGTGGCCGTGTGTGCTGTGGATTTTTCTTGCTTGTGTTTCAGATAGTTTTATTCGCAAATCATGTGGTTCGTCGAATCAACAAGTCAACGCAAATTTCTCTCTCCTAAGTTTTGTTTCTATTCGGGACCAACCAGTAAACACATAAAGCGGTAGAGTTTCATGGTAGAACAACAAAATTTAAGGAGTCAATAGCCATAAGTGTTAAGTGGTTCGGAAAGATGGGGAGTACGTAGATCATTTTCACTATGCATTTGTCAGAAATTTTCTCTGACATTCCTCAACGCCTTACATCTCCATCTTTTTAGCCTTGGGATAGTATTTCATCCCTTTTTGGCTCCCCCTCACCTTACATCCCCCTTTTTTTCCTTCTTTTTTTTTATATCCAAGTTTGCGCATAGTTTTCTCATGCGTACTCCCTAGGCTTTGGATATAGGGTATGTTTATTTATCTGGCATAGGGATGAATTTTTAGGTCCTATGCACGATTGGGATGAAGGATGTTTGAGGGATATATTTGATTTTCTACTTGAGTTCATGCTACTGGTTAGTCATTCATTTCAATAGGTAATCATTCAAGTTCTACTCGCATCTTATGTTTCTCCAGTTCCCCTCACAGATTATTTTGAACTTAACTGTCATCGACACCACTATTAAAATTCACTATGTGTGCAGAAAACGACTTCAATTCACCTTGGGGTTCATAACGAGTGATAAGACTAAGCAACATGCAGTTCATTTATCCCACAATCATCATTGGCTACCAATTTACTAGTTTCACCATCATCTGACACTCATGCAAGACAACTACAAAAAACGACCCCCTCATACTAAAGGTGTGCAATGTCCCCATTGCACAAAAAAACCGAAACCCAAACATGCAAACACAAAAGGGGACACAAAAACAGATGCAAAAATAAAGCACGAATGCAGCAACAATTAGAAAAAAAAATTAATGCAATAGACAATAAAAATGTAAAGGGGAAACAGTGAACTCCCCTGATCAAGGCTCCTCCTCATCGTGCTCCGGTGGTGATGATGCCTAAAACTAACATTAAAATAAGAAGACTGACCAACTCTAAAAAAAACGAAAAAATAAAATCGAATTAAATGCAAGATAAGGGAGATAGGGGTAGTTCTCAATTTATAGTCGAGAGCTTGACTGTCGGTTCCTCTCTGCTCTAACTGTTTTGGAATCGAGTGACTCCAATTTGTGGCTCCATTGCACCACCCAAATAATGCTTCAGTCGTTGAGCATGGGCTGTGAACGGCTCATTTTTCCCTTCTCGCAAAGTTAATACTCCCGAGGGGAATACTTTGGTGATCTTGTAAGGGCCCGTCCATCTTGACTTGCGCTTGCCAGGAAATAAGCGCAACTTGGAGTTGTGCAGGAGCACTGCTTTGCCTTCTTTAAATTCTCTTGGTGTAATGCGCTTGTCGGGTGCTAGCTTTTTACGCTCTACGTACACATACTTCAGGTGTGGAGGCAATGGTTTGAACTCACATGTCGGCGGTTCCTCAACGCTTGACTTCTGAGTGGTCAAATCTCTTCGATCCCCCATGTCCTCCAATTTCATCATTTCTGGCTTCTTCCATTGATGGTTGGCATTACAATACGCCACTCTTGTAGATTTTTCTTCATCAAGTTCATCCCCCTTAAATTCAGTGGTGAGCGTGGCTTCCAATGGGTCCTTCATAGCATCCTGCACAAATTGACACACAAGTGAATCCGATGAATCAACTATAAAACAATCATTAGTGTGCAGTGTGTGCTTAAGAGCGTTAAAACCATTAAAAGTGATTTCTTCCTTCCCCACTCTCAATCTCAACTTCCCTTCTTGCACTTCAATCACGGCCTTGCCGGTTACAAGGAACGGTCTCCCTAAAATCAAAGGCCTCTCCCTATCCTCTTCCATGTCAAGCACCACAAAATCTGTAGGAAATGTAAACTTTCCCACTTTCACCAATACATCTTCTTTGACTCCTCGTGGATGTTTGACGGATCCGTCGGCTAGTTGCAAGGACATCTGTGTCGGTTTAGGCTCGCCTAATCAAAGTTTCCTGAATACAGACAAAGGCATAAGATTAATGCTCGCACCAAGATCACATAAAGCTTTAGGAAAAGCAACATCACCAATCATACAAGGGATAGAAAAACTCCCGGGATCCTTTAGCTTTGGTGGGATCTGGTTTTGTACCAATGCAAAGCAATTCTCAGTCAATTTTACCATCATGTGATCCTCCAACTTCCTCTTATTAGCTAAGATGTCTTTCAGAAATTTAGCATAACTCGGCATTTGCATCAAGGCATCAGCAAAAGGAATATTGATATGCAATTTTTTGAATACCCCAAAAACTTACCAAATTGTGCATCAAGTTTTGCCTTTTTTAATGCTGCGGGAAAAGGTGGAGGAATAACAATTTTAGATTGTGCAGTGGGTGCTGGTGTCGAGTGTGAAGACTTACCTTTTGAAGACTCAGTCTGTTCATCCTATGCTTGAGTTTTTTCTGTTCCTCTGGCCTCTAAGATCTTTCCACTCTTCAACTCAATGGCCTTCACTTGCTCCTTTGGATTGGTCTCTGTGTTACTTGGCAAGGTGCCCGGCTCTCTATTTGCTATCATCTTTGCTAACTGTCCAATCTGATTCTCTAGCCCCTTTATTGATGCATCTTGATTTTGGAGTCTAGTTTCAGTGGACGAGATAAACTTAGACATCATCTGCTCTAAGTTGGACTTTTCTTCTCTAGGAGGGTCAGATCTGTACATCGGTTGTTTCCCATATTGTTGTCCTCCTTGTGGTCGATTCTGACTGTTTTGACCACCCCATGAGAAGTTGGGATGTTGCCTCCATCTAGGATTGTATGTGTTTGAGTACGGATCATTCCTCGGACGATCTTGGACTCCCACTTGATTCACTGGTGACTCATTTTGCACATAGAAGGGATTGTCATCTTGACAGTCCTTCACAAAATGTTCACCTCCACACTTTTCACAGAATATCTCTTGAAGACGCATAGCTGTGCCACCCATATCCAAACCATCCAACTTCCTGTTCAAGATATCGAGTTGTGCAGTAATAGCGGAAAGGTCAGTTACCTGGTGTACTCCTACATTCCTTCGCTGAGTGTTCCTTTCAGATTGAGGGTGATAGCTGCTAGCAGCCATCTCCTCTAGTAACTCATACCCCTCTTCGGCCGTTTTCCTCAACAGATTTCCGCAGGCCGCAGCATCTATCATGGTTCGGTTAGATGAAATTAAACCATAGTAAAAAGTTTGGACCACTAACCCAAGAGGCAACTCATGATGTGGTCATCTTCGCAATAAGTCTTTGTAGCGCTCCCAAGCCCCGTAGAGTGACTCCTGCTCAAATTGAGAGAAGGTGGTTATGTCCGCTCGCAGCTTCATGGTTTTTGTAGAACCCGTAAATTAGACTACGTATAAGCCATGTATAATTCTAGTATTTAAATTAAAATGATTTTATGGCATGAGTATTTAAATTCTCTTCTTTAAATTTATTTATTTTACGCAGTAGTTTAATTGTTAGTTTTTCAGTTAGTTAAGTGAGGCCGGACTGGAGTTGGAGTAAAGAGATAAATTTTAATATTTAGAAAATATTCCTAGAATCTATTTAAGTTAAATAATAAGTGGATTTAATGTAAAATAATGTTTAAGGAATTATTTGAATAAGTTGAGATAAGTAGCAAATAAAGTTCAATAATTAATTCCTTAATTCTCCAAAATATTTAATGAGTAATAAGACACTAGAGATTTAAAATTCAATAATTAGGAAATATTTTCCCTTTATTTTACTTAAGAATTTCGGCCCTCTCATTTTTGGTAGGATTTAAAATTGGTCAACTCACCATTTAATTGAGTTCCTTCCTTAGCCATTTTTAGGAGATAAATCCCTCACTTTTTAATTCTTCAATAATTAGTAACTAAACAATTTCCTACCCTATTTAAATAAATAAAAATTCGATCAACCCTCTCCCTTATTTTAAAAGATTTAATTTAGTTGACAACTCATTCTTAATTACCTTCCCCTTAATCTTTTCTAGGTAAATATTCTCCCCACATTAAATCACTATCAAATAATTTATTTAAGCAATTGTTTCCCTTGTTCCTAGACCATAAAAACGTCCAAATGCACTCCTTAATATCCCCTGATATCAAATAATATCCCAACCATTTCCTTATCCCTCAATCTCTAAGATAGAAAAGAATTTCCTTGCCATTTAATCTCCCACAATCTTGCAACCTCCCCTTTTTATTTTCCCTAGCCATCTCTCCATCACCATACTCGAAATTTAAGAATATTTTGAGAGAAAATAATCGAGAGGTAGCTAGAGAAAAACCGAGACAAAGAAGATAGAAAAGGGCACTCCTCTTCCTCCTCCGCGCCGCACCGTTGTGTTTCTTTTGTTTTCGTCAAAACAAATTTCCAGGCATCTTTCTATCATTCTTGACTCTTCAATCAAGTCGTATAACTAATTTTAATTAGCATTAGTACATGATTATGAGGGGAAAACGAAATACATGACAGAATTTTCAAGGAAAGTTGCACAGATTTTTCTCGGCCCCTCTAGTCTTTCACGTTTTCGGTTGTTTCTGTTGTTGCAGGGCATGGCTCGATCCTAGGCTCACCAGGCTGCATCTAGACATGTACTAGGACATGTTAAGATCATATGGGTCCATTCGTTCAGCCCCCATGCTTGCTGAAAATCGAAATGACAGCAACCTCCCCATAGTGCAGAATTGGAGTTCGAAAATTCTGTTTTGCTTGTCTAAGGATGGTTTGAAACTTGGTTGGCTCTTGGGCCTGTAACCCTGGTTTGAACCCTTCCCTATCATGTCTAGGACGTGACCAAGATGTCCTTTCATGGCTTGGTTCACGTCCCAATTGGTTTCAAATAAAAAGAAACAAGAACAGCCCCCCCCTTCTCGGCCCTTCTCTTTTTCCAGCAAGTGTAGTTTTGAGTTTTGGGTGTCAGTGTGGATCTTGGTTGGCTCTTTAGCCATTAGCCACGGTTCACACCATGTCCCATGAAGTCTAGATCGTGCCATGGTCAATCAAATGGCCACTATGACGATCCATGACAGCAAAACAATAGCAACACCCCACGCGCAAAGAATTGCTCTCGGGTGGGAATTCTCGATAATTTCATGGTGTGGTTCGAATTGTGGCTGGCCTAGGGCCCTTAGCCATGGTTCAAATCATTCCTTAGGGTGTTGGTAAGAGCCTCTGATCGGTGGTTCAACCCCCAATGGTCGGTAGTCTCGAAAACGACACAAGAAATCGAAGGCACAACTGCTGTAATTTTTAACAGCAAGTGTGTCGCGGGTCAGAGGCGTGTTCCAGGTTCTGGGTTAGCTTTTAGCCTATGGCCTTGGACTGGACAGTGCCTCATCAAGTTAGGAAGGCCATGTTTTTGGCCGTTCATGATTCGGATCATTTTTGAGGTCGTACGAGAATTTACGGTGCAATGTGCCAAAAGGACTCTCGAAAGAGCGTTTCACGTTTTTGGCCTCCATTCACTAAATTTCGAGTACTGTAAATTTAGGAGCATTATTTCATCATTTTAGGTGTATTTTAATCATGACCATATGATGGTTCGGTGTTGGTTCGGGTTGGTACGGAGTCATGATTAAATACGAAGTCATTAGGCGCAATTGTCTCAGTTTTTGGATTCAATTGCAAGTTTGGTCAAGTTAAACCATATGCATAATTTTCATGTTAGATTAAGGTCGCAGCGAGCCTGGGAGCGAACCAACCCAATCAGTAAAATTTTTTTATAGGATATTTAATTATGTTATTTAATTATATCACGTGCAAAAATATCCATTTTGAG
The DNA here is from genome assembly GCF_025594145.1 of Primulina tabacum. Taxonomy (NCBI): domain Eukaryota; kingdom Viridiplantae; phylum Streptophyta; class Magnoliopsida; order Lamiales; family Gesneriaceae; genus Primulina; species Primulina tabacum. Next base: position 15,374,989 of record NC_134557.1, on the reverse strand, counting down.
ATTTATGCGATATTGCTTGTGGCCACTTTACTATCATTACTTCACCCGGTCGCCAGTTACCGGTCAGTTCAGTTTTGTACCACCCAGTATACAATGGCATTAGTCTGATCAGATGATTATTATTTCACCCGGTCGTTAGTTACCGGTCAGTTCAGTTCAGTTCAGTTCAGGGGCCACTTGCGTAGACCATAATCTCACCAGAAAATTATTACATGCTATTTCATTACAGGGCTCCAAGGAGAAAACATTTTCACTATGATTTTCAGTTCAGTTATGCACGTACTATAATTAATCATGACACGATATTTTACGTTTGCCTCAGGACATGATATTTTCACTTGCATGCGATTTTATTATTTAATTTACTTGTTATTTATGATATATGCATGCTGAGTCTTTAGACTCACTAGACTTGATTGTTGTTGGTACTGACTGTAAAGGCCCGTATTTCGTATTCATAATTTTGCGGAATTATTAAAATTTTTCTAAATAAATAAATAACTTGCCCAATTTATAAAATAAACATGTAAATAATTTTAACTTTAAAATAACAGCGGAAGTCAACATTGTATTTCAAACAACAATTTAAAAATAATCCAACATGTTAAAATCGAGTTTGAATGATAAAAGGTGCATAAATTAAATCATGAGGTCCTCGGATTTACTACTGCTGTCCCAAGATCGCTCACTGGTCTCCGCCCGCGGTCTCGACCTCATCAATACCTACAACAATCAAGTCTAGTGAGTCTAAAGACTCAACATGTTTATATCCTGAATAACAAGTAAATATATCATAAAATCGCATGCAACGTAAAAATAACGTATCGTAAAGCGCATGGTGAAAATCGTATCATGAATAATTATATCTACGTGCATATCTGAAAATCATACGTAAAAGCTTTGCTCAATAGAGCTCTGTCGTATCATATCATAATTTTCTGGTAGAGATAATGTTTCTAAGCAAGTGGCCCATAACATAACGTGAGCGCCTGATCAGACTAAACCACAGTATACTGGGCGGTAGAGATCAATCACAGCCCTTGGACTGGATGTCCGTACCCATACATAATCATAAACCGGTCGTAAGTCACCGAGCGGAGAGGTCCTCGGTTGCGCCTACCGACTTCCAAACCCATAAACGTAAGGTGGCCACAAGACATATCGCATATATCTCAAAAATAAACATTTTATAATTTTATGCACGTAATATAATTATAACTTTATTTTACCGGATGAGTCGGATCGTTCCCAGGCTTGCTGCGACTTAATTCTAATATGTGACACATGCAATAAATCTTAACTTGATGGAAACTTAACCAAAAATGAGACTATTAGGACTAACCACTTGAATTTTAATCATGGTAACGTACCAACCCGAACCAACATTAAACCGACGTTTAACCATGATTAAAAATACCCCAAACATACTGAAAAATATGCATAATAACTGTAAAACACGAAAATAGGTGGATGGAACTCAAAAACATAAAACACTCTTTCGAGAGTCATTTTGGCACCTTTCACCGTAAATTCTCGTACGACCTCTAAACTCGACCAAATCACGAACGGCCAAAAACATGACTTTCCTAACTCATTAAGGTAGTGTCAAGTCCAAGGCCATGTGCTAAAAGCCAACCAAGTACTCAAACCAACCTCATAACCGAACTCATATTTGCTGTCAAAATGCAGCAGTGGCAGTTGGTGTATATGTGAAGTAAACACTAAAAATAATGGCTCTTGGCTTGAACCATTGACCCAAGACTCTTACCAACATCCTAAGGCATGACTTGGACCATGGCTACAGGCTAAAAGCCAACCACAACCCAAGCAAACACCTAGGACATTACCAAGCTTCTACCGAGGACACAAAATTCTGTGCAGTGAGGTGTATTTAATTGTTCTATTGTCTTGTGTCGTTCCAGTGATTATTTGATCAACCATGGCTCGATCTAGACATGATGGAGTGTTGTATGAACCATGGCTATGGGCTAGGAGCCAAACATAATCCAAACCACACAACCAAAACCGAAACCATACTCATACAAAAAATCAGAACTTTAAAACCGATGAGCACTTGTCATGTTTATGTAAAAATCTGAGGGATCTATGAAACAAGCTTTGAAAAGATGGTTTGGTCACGTCCTAGACATGATAAGGAAGTGTTCTAACCATGTCTACAGTCCCTAGGACAGCCAGGTTTTGAACATACCCCTTAGGCAACCAACAATAAAATCGTGAGTCACTTCATTAGTGTTTTGGAAATCTTGTTGTCATGCTTTTATTTGGAGTGTATGGACTGAAGCCAATGAACAAACAACACCCTAACACACTATAATTCATTCCTAAATGCAGTCTTGAGTGCCTGGAATCGAACAACTACCTGTAATCCACAAAAGCAACCAAACCATGAAGTTGAACCAAAAGAGCATAGAAAATCTGTGCAGATTTTTACTTGAGAACTTACTGTCAATTTCGATATATTGCTTGAATCCTGGTTATATAATGGTTTAAAAATATCTATAGGACTTGATTGAAGAGAAAAGAAACAACATATACATGCCTGGAATTTGTTTTGACACAAAACAAATCAATACGACGAAGACGAGCGGAGTCGGGGTTGGATCTTCTTTTCTTACTTTTCTCTGCTGCTATTCTCGATCCTAAGCTGCTGCTATTTTGATGTATTTCAAAAGTGAGGGTGTGTGATTGCTAGACAATGAAGATGAGTGTTATAGGAGGTGTTAAAGGTGTCTTGAAGTGCATTTAGTGGAGAGTTACAAGTGCAAGAAGTTGAATGGGATTTGAAATGTTTTCCTTTCCCTTAGCTGCCGTTGCTTTTGTTCTTATTCTTGTTGCACGTATTCTTTTATTTGCTGGCACAATGGATTGAGAAAGGATTAAGGTGTATTATTGTGTTTGAATTCTTATTACTAATTAAAGAATTAAAATGAGAAATGAATACTCCATGATGTGCAATTAGGAGTGGTTTGAATGGAGAGTTACAAACTCTTTGAAATATTATAAATTTTGAGTCAAAATTATTATTAATTTGCATGGTTTATTATTATTTTAAATCTTGTATTTTAGCTTCTTAATGTTTTAACACCCATTTGAACCTTTTTGTAAATTAACACATTAATTTAGACTAAACTCTTGCATGGCCTTGTATGGCTTACCATTTTTAGGTATTTAAATACTATATTTAAATTCCTTGAATATATTAAACCTAAATTAGTTCCTCCTCAATTTTCTACACATTTTAATTTAAGCTTTAATTAAATATTAACCTAAAGAACTTATTTAACAACTTAGCTCTAATTACTTTATTAAATCCCAAGGACATTCTTTTTCTTTAAATTAAATTATTCTTTGACTTAAATTAAATTTAGGAATATTTTCTTATTATTAATCTTAATATTAATCTTATCTCTAATCTCCAAACCCGGTCCAACCTCGCGTATTTATCCTGAAAAGATAAAACTAAACATTTACCTTTAAAATAAATAATCATGACTTAAAATTATTAAAATAAATCAAACACTTCATATTTGTATAAAATATTCATTTTTAATTTAAATAGTAGTAATTATGCATGGCTTATACGTAATCTGATTTTTGGGTTCTACACTGACGATGTCGGGACCGAGGGCGGGGACCAGTGAGCTAGCTTGGGTTGGCAGTAGTGGAACCCGAGGACCTCATTTTTCAACATTTATTATTTTATGATCAAATATTTTTATCTGTCGTTGGATTATTTTTTTTACGGTTATTTTGCAAACATTAAATTCTTCCGCTGCCATTTTGAATATTAAACGGGATTATTTTTTTTACGGTTATTTTGCAAACATTAAATTCTTCCGCTTCCATTTTGAATATTAAACGTTATTTATCAGTTTAATTTGTGAATGAGACATTTTAATTATTTATAAAAGAAAATTTTTAAATTTTCCGCAAATTTTCAAGTACGTATTTTCGGGTTTTTATAGCTGGTATCAGAGCAATGATTCTGTATAGGGTTGTACTACTACTGACCCCAAGAAGCTCATGCAGTCACGTCTTCGGTCTGTAAGTTTTACATTTATGCATTTATTTAAAGCATGGATTATTTTAATAAGCATGATTTCATGAAATATTTTACGTTCAGATTTCAATTATTCAGTCTTTGTTTAAATTTAAATAAATTATGGAATTATGCATGTTAGTTACGTATGGGTTATATATGGAACATTATGCCTCCTAGATGCCAGGTTGGACGCCCGAGAGGTGGTGGTGAGCACTGTCAAGAGGACGTTGAGGCTCAGAGACACGAGAGGCATGGACCTCCACCCCCTCCACCTGACATGAATTCCCAGATGCTGGGTGGGATGAACCGGTTCTTCGCGCAGTTTGCGGGGAACAATGCCGCGGTAGCAGCTAGGCCGACTGGGGCCGAAGCTATTTATGAGAGATTCATGAAGATGCGTCCTAAGGAGTTTTCAGGGACGACGGACCCCATGATTGCCGAGGGCTGGATCAAGTCCCTCAAGGTTATCTTCGAGTTTATGGAGCTTGGAGATGCAGACAGAGTCCGTTGTGCCACCTATTTATTCGGAGGAGATGCCCGCTTATGGTGGGAAGGAGCATCAGTAGCCCTGAACTTGGCTACCCTGAGTTAGACTCGCTTCACGGATGTATTCTACTACAAATATTTTACTGAGGAAGTGCGCACCAGGTTGACCACAGAATTCATGAGTCTGAGACAAGGAGATTTGACTGTTACGGAGTTCATCCGGAAGTTTGAGAGGGTTTGTCATTTTGTGCTCCTGATCGCGAATGATGCTAAAGCCAAGTTGATGCATTTCTTGGTGGGTCTACGGCCGATCTTGCGCCGTGATGTTAGGGTGTCTGACCCTACTACTTATGAGGTCGCTGTCTCCAAGGCTCTAGCCGTAGAGCAGGATCAGCGTGATATCGAGAGAGACCGTCAGGGCAAGCGCCCAGTGCAGGTACCACACCGCCCTCCTCCTCAGCAGCACCCTCAGAATAAGAGGCCATTTCACGGCCCGCCTAGAAATAGAGGTCACCAGCAGCAGCAGCAGCGGGGACGCACAGCCCCGAGGACTTTTGAGCATTCAGTTTGTCCTAAGTGAACTCGCCGCCATCCTGGATTATGTATGTTCGGCTCAGGAAAGTGTTATAAGTGTGGCAGTCCAGACCACGTGGTACTGCAGTGCCCTCAGAGGAATCTGCCTACCCAAGGCAGGGTATTTGTTCTCCATGCAGCGGAGACGAACCTTGATACCATGCTCATGACAGGTACCTTTAAGCCTTAAGTTTTATTTGGGATTTATTGTTTTGGGTTGAAATTCTTAACTTAGAAATTGTTATAGGATTGCATGCTCTACTCAGTATTATTTTGGGAATTTAAGTTAGAAGAACTTTGACCTCTGCATGTCTATAGGATAGTTCTTGAGATTATTGGGTTCAGCTTATGTTCCAACTTTCAGGGAGAATCTTTATAGCGGGGTCAGCAACGAAAGCCCTGATAGATTCAGGGGCTACTCATTCCTTCATTTCGGAGACCTTTGCTAATTTTCTCAAGGTCAAGACCATTGGGCTAGACATAGCCTATTCAATAGTATTGCCTTCAGGAGAGGAGATGGCAGCTACCAACGTGATCCGAGACATAGACCTGGAGCTGCATGGCAATCTTGTGTATGCGGATCTTATCCTGTTGCCGATGCCAGAGTTTGACATCATCCTGGGAATGGACTGGCTATTGCGGAACAGAGTACTGATAGACTTCCAGCGGAGATCAGTTCTAGTCCGACCGCCTGGAATGGAGCAGTTCTTATTTGAGCCAGACAGGTACTTTCCCTTACCGCGCATTATTCCTTATGTCCAGGCTAGGAAGCTCATGCATAGAGGGTTTCGGGCATTTTTAGCGACCTTTATATATGTCCCCGAGGCACTCAGTCAGTCAGCCGCAGATGTTCCGATTGTCAGAGATTTCTTAGATGTTTTTCCTGAAGACGTCTCTGGTATGCCACCTGAGAGAGAGGTAGAGTTTTCCATTGAGCTTATGCCAGGTACGGTTCTGATCTCAAAAGCACCGTACCGATTAGCGCCGACAGAGATGGCAGAGCTTAAGAATCAGATTCAGGAACTTCTTGACAAGGAGTTCATTCGCCCAAACATTTCACCATGGGGCGCACCAGTCTTGTTTGTGAAGAAGAAGGATGGCTCTATGAGACTTTGTATTGATTATCGGGAGTTGAACAGGGTTACAGTGAAGAATAAGTACCCACTTCCGAGGATTGAAGATCTATTTGATCAGTTGCAGGGAGCTTCGGTATTCTCCAAGATTAATATGCGTTCTGGTTATCACCAGTTGAGGGTGAAAGACGCCGATGTTTTCAAGACTGCTTTCAGGACTCGTTATGGCCACTACGCGTTCCTTGTGATGTTGTTCGGTTTGACGAATGCGGCAGCGATCTTCATGGATCTCATGAATCACGTATTTCAGCCGTACTTTGATCAGTTTGTGATAGTATTCATCGACGACATTCTCGTCTACTCGAAGAATCAGGAGGATCACAGCAGACATCTGACCACAGTGTTGCAGACCTTGCAGAAGCACAGATTGTTCGCAAAGTTCAGTAAGTGCGAATTCTGGTTAGAGAAGGTGGCGTTCTTAGGCCACATTGTTTCTAGCAGTGGCATTGAGGTAGACCCCGCGAAAGTCGCTGCAGTCAGAGATTGGGTTGTGCCACAGAATGCATCTGAGATTCGCAGTTTTCTTGGCTTAGCAGGATATTACCGAAAGTTTATTCATGGATTCTCCTCTATCGCAGTTCCACTCACAGCATTGACAAAGAAGAATGTGAAATTTGTGTGTAGCGATGAGTGTCAGAAGAGCTTCGATACTTTGAAGCAAGCTCTTATCTCAGCACTAGTTTTGGCCATGCCGTCGGGGCCTGGAGAGTTTGTTCAATATACCGATGCTTTGAAGCTCGGTCTCGGCGCAGTACTGATGCAGCATGGGAAGGTGATAGCGTATGCTTCTAGACAGTTGAAAACTCATGAGAAGAACTACCCTACCCATGATCTAGAGTTGGCCGCCGTGGTTTTTGCCTTGAAGATTTGGAGACACTATTTGTATGGAGAGAAGTGCCAGATCTTTACCGACCACAAGAGCCTCAAGTATTTCTTTACGTAGAAAGAGCTGAATATGCGTCAGAGGCGATGGTTGGAGCTTGTGAAGATTATGATTGCGACATTAGCTACCACCCGGGTAAGGCTAATGTAGTTGCGGATGCATTGAGCAGGAAAGTCGCAGTAATGGCCCATTTGACGATTCAGAGACCTCTTCAGCTTGAGATGCAGAGATTTGATCTAGAGTCTTATCCCCAAGGTAGAGTTCCCTGTCTATCTACCTTGACGATTCAGTCCTCTCTTATTGACCGTATTCGCAGTGGTCAGGCAGCAGATGAGCAGTTGGCCAAGTAGAAGCAGAGAGATGAGGCCAAGGGCAGTGTGTTATATACAGTCAGCGACGGTATAGTGAGATATCGAGACAGGATGTGGGTTCCTAGCAGTGATACTATCCGAGCAGATATTCTATCAGAGGCCCACATGTCTCCGTACTCTAACCCTGGGAGTACGAAGATGTACAAAGACCTGCAGTTATTGTATTGGTGGCCAGGATGAAGAAGGATATCACACGCTTTGTATCCGAGTGCCTGACTTGTCAGTTAGTGAAGGCAGAGCATCAGAGACCAGCATGTTTGCTCAAGCCTCTCCCTATTCTCGAGTGGAAGTGGGAGAATGTTATCATGGACTTTGTGACCGGGTTGCCGAAGTCAGTCAGAGGATCAAATGCTATCTGTGTGATTGTTGATCGTCTTACCAAATCAGCGCACTTCTTGCCCATTAAGACGACTTTCATCATGGTTCAGTACGCAGAGTTGTATATCCGGGAGATAGTCCGACTTCATGGTATTCCAGTTTCCATCATATCTGACAGAGACCTCAGATTTACTTCCTCATTTTGGAAGAGTTTGCATTCGACGATGGGTACGAAGTTGCTGTTTAGCACAGCTTTCCATCCTCAGACAGATGGGCAGTCAGAGCGAGTTATTCAGATTTTGGAGGATCTTCTCCGTGCTTGCGTTATTGATTTCTCAGGGAGTTGGGAGTCGAAGCTGCCATTGGTGGAGTTCACCTATAACAACAGTTTCCAGTCTTCTATAGGTATGGCTCCGTATGAAGCGCTGTATGACCGTAAGTGTAAATCTCCTGTTCATTGGGATGAAGTATGGGAGAGAGCAGAGTTGGGTCCAGAGATTATTCAGCAGACTGTCGATGTAGTAGCCCAGATCCGTGATAGGATGAGGATTGCTCAGAGTCGACAGAAGAGTTATACGGACTAGCGGAGGAGAGATTTAGAGTTTGCAGTGGATGACCATGTCTTTGTGAAGGTGGCACCTATGAAGGGTGTCATGAGATTTGGGAAGAAAGGGAAGCTCAGTCCGAGATTCAATGGACCCTTTGAGATCCTCGACAGGGTTGGGACGCTAGCTTATCGTGTTGCTCTTCCGCCGAATCTGGCCGGAGTACACAATGTGTTCCACGTCTCCATGCTGAGGAAGTATATGGCAAATCCGTCGCATGTATTAAACTTTGAGCCGTTGCAGCTTACTTCGAACCTGTCTTATGAGGAGAGACCAGTACAGATCCTAGACAGCCAGGAGAAGAAGCTTCGGAACAAGCTGGTTAAGCGAGTGAAAGTCAAATGGCTTAACCATTCAGAGGAGGAAGCTACGTGGGAGTCGGAGCCAGAGATGAGGAGTCGTTACCCCGAGTTATTCGGTGAGTTTTAATTTCGAGGGCGAAATTTCTTTTAAGGGGGGAGGATTGTAGAACCCGAAAATTAGACTACGTATAAGCCATGCATAATTCTAGTATTTAAATTAAAATGATTTTTATGGCATGAGTATTTAAATTCTCTTCTTTAAATTTATTTATTTTATGCAGTAGTTTAATTGTTAGTTTTTCAGTTAGTTAAGTGAGGCCGGACTGGAGTTGGAGTAAAGTGATAAATTTTAATATTTAGAAAATATTCCTAGAATCTAATTAAGTTAAATAATAAGTGGATTTAATGTAAAAGAATGTTTAAGGAATTATTTGAATAATTTGAGATAAGTAGTAAATAAAGTTCAATAATTAATTCCTTAATTCTCCAAAATATTTAATGAGTAGATAAGACACTAGAGATTTAAAATTCAATAATTAGGAAATATTTTTCCTTTATTTTACTTAAGAATTTCGGCCCTCTCATTTTTGGTAGGATTTAAAATTGGTCAACTCACCATTTAATTGAGTTCCTTCCTTAGCCATTTTTAGGAGATAAATCCCTCACTTTTTAATTCTTCAATAATTAGTAATTAAACCATTTCCTATCCTATTTTAATAAATAAAAAATCGATCACCCCTCTCCCTTATTTTAAAAGATTTAATTTAGTTGACAACTCATTCTTAATTACCTTCCCTTAATCTTTTCTAGGTAAATATTCTCCCCACATTAAATCATTATCAAATAATTTATTTAAGCAATTGTTTCCCTTGTTCCTAGACCATAAAAACGTCCAAATGCACTCCTTAATATCCCTTGATATCAACTAATATCCCAACCATTTCCTTATCCCTCAATCTCTAAGATAGAAAAGAATTTCCTTGCCATTTAATCTCCCACAATCTTGCAACCTCCCCTTTTTATTTTCCCTAGCCATCTCTCCACTACCATACTCCAAATTTCAGAATATGTTGAGAGAAAATAATCGAGAGGTAGCTAGAGAAAAACCGAGAGAAAGAAGATAGAAAAGGGCACTCCTCTTCCTCCTCCGCGCCGCACCGTTGTGTTTCTTTTGTTTTCGTCAAAACAAATTTCCAGGCATCTTTCTATCATTCTTGACTCTTCAATCAAGTCGTATAACTAATTTTAATTAGCATCAGTACATGATTATGAGGGGAAAACGAAATACATGACAGAATTTTCAAGGAAAGTTGCACAGATTTTTCTCGGCCCCTCTTGTCTTTCACGTTTTCGGTTGTTTCTGTAGTTGCAGGGCATGGCTCGATCCTAGGCTCACCAGGCTGCATCTAGATATGTACTAGGACATGTTAAGATCATATGGGTCCATTCTTTCAGCCCCCATGCTTGCTGGAAATCGAAATGACAACAACCTCCCCATAGTGCAGAATTGGAGTTCGAAAAATCTGTTTTGCTTGTCTAAGGATGGTTCGAACCTTGGTTGGCTCTTGGGCCTGTAACCCTAGTTTGAACCCTTCCCTAGCATGTCTAGGACGTGACCAAGATGTCCTTTCATGGCTTGGTTCACGTCTCAATTGGTTTCAAATAAAAAGAAACAAGAACAGCCCCCCCCCCCCTTCTCGGCCCTTCTCTTTTTCCAGCAAGTGTAGTTTTGAGTTTTGGGTGTCAGTGTGGATCTTTGTTGGCTCTTTAGCCATTAGCCATGGTTCACACCATGTCCCATGAAGTCTAGATTGTGCCATGGTCAATCAAATGGCCACTGAGACGATCCATGACAGCAAAACAATAGCAACGCCCCACGCGCACAGAATTGCTCTCGGGTGGGACTTCTCGATAATTTCATGGTGTGGTTCGAATTGTAGCTGGCCTAGGACCCTTAGCCATGGTTCAAATCATTCCTTAGGATGTTTATAAGAGCCTCTGGTCGGTGGTTCAAGCCCCAATGGCCGCTAGTCTCGAAAACGACACAAGAAATCGAAGGCACAGCTGCTCTAATTTTTAACAGCAAGCGTGTCGCGGGTCAGAGGCGTGTTTCGGGTTCTGGGTTAGCTTTTAGCCTATGGCCTTGGACTGGACAGTGCCTCATCAAGTTATGAAGGCCATGTTTTTGGTCGTTTGTGATTCGGATCATTTTTGAGGTCGTACAAGAATTTACGGTTCAATGTATTAAAAGGACTCTCGAAAGAGCGTTTCACGTTTTTGGCCTCCATTCACTAAATTTCGAGTACTGTAAATTTAGGAGCATTATTTCATCATTTTAGGCGTATTTAATCATGACCATATGATGGTTCGGTGTTGGTTCGGGTTGGTACGGAGTCATGATTAAATACGAAGTCGTTAGGCGCAATTGTCTCAGTTTTTGGATTCAATTGCAAGTTTGGTCAAGTTAAACCATATGCATAATTTTCATGTTAGATTAAGGTCGCAGCGAGCCTGGGAGCGATCCAACTCAATCAGTAAAATTTTTTTATAGGATATTTAATTATGTTATTTAATTATATCACGTGCAAAAATATCCATTTTGAGATTTATGCGATATTACTTGTGGCCACTTTACTATCATTACTTTACCCGGTCGCCAGTTACCGGTCAGTTCAGTTTTGTACCACCCAGTATACTGTGGCATTAGTCTGATCAGACGATTATTATTTCACCCGGTCGTCAGTTACCGGTCAGTTCAGTTCAATTCAGTTCAGGGGCCACTTGCGTAGACCATAATCTCACCAGAAAATTATTACATGCTATTTCATTAAAGGGCTCCAAGGAGCAAACATTTTCACTATGATTTTCAGTTCAGTTATGCACGTACTATAAATAATCATGACACGATATTTTACGTTATGCCTCAGGACATGATATTTTCACTTGCATGCGATTTATTATTTAATTTACTTGTTATTTACGATATATGCATGCTGAGTCTTTAGACTCACTAGACTTGATTGTTGTAGGTACTGACGATGTCGGGACCGAGGGCGGGGACCAGTGAGCTAGCTTGGGTTGGCAGTAGTGGAACCCGAGGACCTCCTTTTTTCAACATTTATTATTTTATGGTCAGATATTTTTATCTGTCGTTGGATTTTTTTTTACGGTTATTTTGCAAACATTAAATTCTTCCGCTGCCATTTTGAATATTAAACGTTATTATCAGTTTAATTTGTGAATGAGACATTTTAATTATTTATAAAAGAAAATTTTTAAATTTTTCGCAAATTTTCAAGTACGTATTTTCGTGCCTTTATAGTTTTTGATGGAGGAAAGTACTTCAAGAGGAATGCCTTGGCCATATCCTCCCAAGTTGTGATTGAACCTACAGGCAAACAATTCAACCAAGATTTAGCTTTATCACGCAAAGAGAACGGAAATAAACGTAGTCTAACAGCATCATCTGAAACTCCATTAAATTTAAAAGTATCGCAAATTTCTAAGAAGTCGGCGATGTGAGTGTTCGGATCATCTAGAGCATTTCCCCCAAATTGGACAGTGTTCTGGATCATTTGAATTATTGCTGGCTTGATCTCAAACTGGTTTGCCCTAACAGTTGGTCGCACTATGCTTGGACGTGCTCATCAACCGATGGTTGCGCATACTCAAGCATGGGTATGCGCATTGGCTCTTCGATCCTTGGATCTTCGTGATGCTTCTCCTCACGTTCGTTCCTGTTCATTATGTCTCTTAGTCTTTGCTGTTGTCGTCTTCTACGTAAGGTTCTTTCAATCTCGGGATCGAATGTCTCTAGTTCAGACTCTAGAGACCTTGGCATGCACAAAAGAGATATCTGCGAAAAAAATCGAAGGTGTCAACCAAAGTGAAAATAGAGAATACTAAAGAAAATAACTAAAAATAAAATTGTGAATTAACAGTCCCCGGCAACGGCGCCAAAAACTGATCGAGCAAAACTTGCACTGTGGAATCCTTAATACAATATGGTTTTGTATGCTCAAAAATTAATCGCAAGTGCACGATGTCAAGTAATAGTATAATGTACGTAAGTACGAGTATCGTTCCAGTGAAGACTGTATTTAACAATTATTATTTTCAGTTATTAAATCTTTAGCAACGAAAGTTGATTGGTTGATTATTACTACTCTACTTAATTAAACATGCAAATAAAATGAGTCAAAAATTAGATAATGAAATATAATATCTAAAATAGTTGATTAAAATTCAATGAGAAATGAATTTGTTGGGAATATCGGTTCACCTACCCCTCGTTAATTAATTAATTGTTCGATAATGATTGTATGCCTCCGACAGGATTTCCTTTTCAATTGAACACACTCTCTCGAGCTATGCCAAACTAATTCTACTCAATGAAGTAATTAAATGTCTTTAATTATTTATCAAGAGTGAATTGCATGTCGATTTATGAAATCCCCTAGTTTTCGACCCTCAGGACTATGACTATCGGCGCGTATCCAATTTCATATGTCTATGTAAATTGTAAATCCACGGATTATACTACTCGTTCCTATCACAAGTTATTCTCTCGAACTCACTCGCAATATAAAATCGTTATTAAAGTTAGCTACGCTTTAACAACACGATAACACAGTGGTATAATCAAGAATAACGCAACAATCGAAATATAAATTAATTAGATCAATGTTTGGGGTAGGATCCCCTTAAATCCCAACAAATAATAAAAGTTTAGCTACTCGAGTTCATATTAAAACTAAACCAAACAAAGTTTAAAGAATAGAAACTAGATCAGAAATACTAGGCGTGACGAAAATCGCAAAGACGACGCCCAAAAATCTTCAAATCTTCAACTTCTGGCGCAAAAAATCTCCAAAGCTTGTGGCGGCTCCGAAATTATGTCTGAATATCCTCAAAAACGTCCTCCTCCCCTTTCCATATCATCCTCTCCTCCAAATAAGGTAGGGAATCGGACAAGAAATCTTCCCAAAAATAAGTGGCGCTCGGGCGGTAGAATATTACCGCTACCGTCCGAGCGCCACACTCTCTGTAAAGCACTTGGGGAATGCGGCTTCTCGCGCTCGGGCGGTAGAGAATTATCGCTCGAGCGCCACATCTTCTGTAACTTTTCTCTTCTTGGATCACTTCTCGCGCCCGAGCGGTAGAAAACTACCGCTCGAGCGCTGACCTCTCTGGACTTAGCTCTTTGCGTGATTTCTCTCGCGCCCGGGCGGTACAATTTCACCGCCCGAGCGCCGCCTCTTCTGCACATTATCTTCTTAGCTTGACACTTGGCTCCGATTTTAGTTTTCCGGCCATTTTTCCTGCAAATTCGTCACGCACAAGTGAAAATGATCAAATGCATATGCTTACTCTAAAACGAACAAAATGTGAACGAAATGTACGCATGCACAATGCAAACACACACAAACTAATGCAATAAAACACGTAAAAACCACACCTATCATATTCATAGACGAAATTCTCGTCTTCTCAAAGAATCAAGAGGATCACAGCAGAAATCTGACCGCAGTATTACAGACCTTGCAAAATCACAAGCTGTTCGTGAAGTTCAGTAAGTGCGAGTTCTGGTTAGAGATGGTGGCGTTCTTAGGCCACGTCATTTCTAGTAGCGGTATTGAGGTAGACCCAGCGAAAGTTGCAGCAGTCAAAGATTGGGTTGTGCCGCAAAATTCATCAGAGATCCGTAGTTTCCTTGGGCTAGCAGGATACTATCGGAAGTTTATTCAGGGATTTTCCTCTATCGTAGTTCCACTCACGTCGTTGACAAAGAATAATGCTAAGTACGTGTGGAGCGATGAGTGTCAGAAGAGCTTCGATTCTTTGAAGCAAGCTCTTATTTCAGCGATGGTATTGGCCATGCCTTCAGAGCCCGGAGATTTTGTTTTGTATACCGATGCTTTGAAGCTCGGTTTAGGCGCAGTGTTGATGCAGCATGGGAAGGTGATAGCGTATGATTCTCGTCAGTTGAAGATCCATGAGAAGAATTACCCTACCCACGATCTAGAGTTGGCAGCCGTAGTATTTTCCTTGAAGATTTGGAGGCATTATTTGTACGGAGAGAAGTACCAGATCTTTACCGACCATAAGAGCCTCAAGTACTTCTTTACGCAGAAAGAGTTGAATATGAGTCAGAGGCATTGGTTGGAGCTAGTGAAGGACTATGACTGTGACATTAGCTACCACCCTGGCAAAGCCAATGTAGTTTCGGATGCGTTGAGCAGTAAAGTCGCAGTGATGGCTCATTTGGTGATTCAGAGACTTCTTCAGCTTGAGATGCAGAGGTTTGATCTAGAGACATATCCTCGAGGTAGGGTTCCTCGTCTATCTACTTTGACGCTTCAGTCTTCTCTTCTAGACCGTATTCGCAGTGGATAGCCCAGCAGATGAGTAGTTGGCGAAGTGGAGGCCGAGAGAATGAGGCCAAGGGCAGTATCTTGTATACAGGTAGCGACGGTATTGTGAGATATCGAGACAGAATGTGGGTTCCTAGCAGCGATTCTATTCGAGCGGATATTTTATCTGAGGCCCATATGTCACTGTTACTCTATTCATCCTGGGAGTACGAATATGTACAAAGATCTGCAGTTATTGTATTGGTGGCCCGGAATGAAGAAGGATATCGGAAGTTTTGTATCCGAGTGTCTGACGTGTTAGCTAGTGAAAGCGGAACATCAGAGACCAGCAGGTATGCTCAAGCCTCTTCCTATTCCCGAGTGGAAGTGGGGAGAATGTTACCATGGACTTCGTTGTCGGTTTGCCGAGATCAGTCAGAGAGTCAAATGCTATCTGGGTGTTTGTTGATCGTCTTACCAAATCAACGCACTTCTTGCCTATTAAGACGACTTTCGCCATGATTCAGTATGCAGAGTTGTATATCCGAGAGATAGTCAGAATTCATGATATTCTCGTTTCTATAGTGTCTGACCGAGATCCTAGATTCACTTTCCTCACTTTGGAAGAGTCTGCATTCAGCTATGGGTATGAAGTTGTTGTTTAGCACAGCTTTCCACCCTCAGATCGATGGTCAGTCAGAGAGAGTTATCCAGATTTTGGAGGATCTTCTCCGTGCTTGTGTCATCGATTTCTCAGAGAATTGGGAGTCGAAGTTGCGATTGGTGGAGTTTACCTATAACAACAGTTTTCAGTCGTCTATAGATATGGCTCCATATGAAGCACTGTACGGTCGTAAGTGTAGATCGCCTATTCATTGGGATGAAGTAAGGGGAGAGATCAGAATTGGGTCTGGAGATTGTTCAGCAGACTATCGATCTAGTAGTCAAGATCCGTGATAGGATGAGGACTGCTCAGAGTCGATAAAAGAGTTATGCGGATCAGAGGAGGAGAGATCTAGAGTTTGCCGTTGGCGACCATGTTTTTCGAAGATAGCACCTATGAAAGGTATCCTACGGTTCGGGAAGAAAGGAAAGCTCAGTCCAAGATTTATCGGACCATTTGAGATCCTCGACAGAGTTGGAACGTTAGCTTATCGTGTTGCTCTTTCGCCGAATCTGACCGGAGTACACAATGTGTTCCACGTCTCTATACTGAGGAAGTATATGGCGAATCCTTCGCATGTATTGAACTTTGAGCCGCTGCAACTCACTCCGAACCTGTCAAAGACCAGTGCAAATCCTAGACAGACAGGAGAAAAAGCTTCGGAACAAATTGGTTAAGCTAGTGAAAGTCAAATGGCTTAATCATTCGGAGGAGGAAGCTACGTGGGAATCTGAGCCAGAGATGAAGAGTCAATATCCCGAGTTATTCGTAAGTTTAATTTCGAGGACGAAATTTCTTTGGGGGGGGAGAGTTGTAGAACCCGAAAATCAGATTACGTATAGCCATGCATAATTGCTATTATTTAAATTAAATGACTTTTACATGTATGAAGTGTTTACTTCATTTTAAAATTTTAAGTCATAATTATATTTTAATCGCGGATGTTTAGTTTTATCTTTTCGGATAAATACACGAGGCCGGACCGGAGTTAGGAGATCGGAGATAAGATTAATAATAAGAAAATATTCCTAAATTTAATTTAAGCCAAGGAATAATTTATTTTAATGAAAAAAATGGTTTTTTAGGATTTATTAAATTAATTGAATTTAAGTTATTAAATTATTCTTTTATGTCCAATATTTAATTAAAGCCTAAAGTAAAATGTGTAACTAATTGGGATAAATTAACCTAGGCCCAATATAGCCAAGAAATTAAAACCTAGTATTTTAATACATAATTTTCGAACCAAGCCATGCCATGCAAGATTTTATCCTATTTTAATTTGTTAATTCACTAAAATAATAATGGGTGTTTAAAACCATAAAAAAAATACAAGATTTAATCAATAATATACCTTGCATATTGATAGCAATTTTTCGGTTATCATGTCAACTCATTCATAAGTCAATTCAAATGCTTGGTAACTCCCCCATTCAAGTCACCCTTCAATGGCCCTTCATGGTGTATTCATTCCCTCACCTTTAATTCAAACTATTGAATTCAAACACCATAATTCACCTCATTTCCCTCAATCCACTAGTCTAGCATATCAACCTTATTCATCACGTGCAACAAGAATAAGAAACATTTCAATTGTCATTCAAATTCCTCACATGTAACTCCCATCTAAATGCCTTTCATGACTTATTTATCAACTCTTGTAAACTTCACCTTCATTATCTAGCATTACTCCATCCATAACTTCAAAAATTTTGAAAGGATTAGCCAGCTGCAATCGAGAATTAGCAACAGAAATATAAGAAAGAAAATCCGACTCCGCCGCGCCGTGTTCGTCGTATTATTTGTTTTCTTCAAACAGATTTCCATGCATGTATATATTGTTTATTTTCTCTTCAATCAAGTCCTATAGATATTTTTAAACCATTATATGTTCATGATTCACGAAACAACACAAAATTTGACAGCAAACTTTGCAAAAATCTGTACAGGCCTTCTTGGCCTTTTGTTCTATGCTTCATGGTTGGGGTATTTTGTTGGTTCCAGGAAGTTGGTTCGGTTCCAAGCACTCAAGGCTGCATCTAGGCATGATATAGAGTGTGTTAGAGTATGATGGTTCATTGATTTAAGTCCATACACTCAGGTTAAAGATTTGACAGCAAAACATTTCCATAGTTGCAGATTTGGCCCACGATTTTGTTTTTCTTGGAGGTTAAGGTGAGTGTTCGAACCATGGCTGGTCCAAGGACTCTAACAATGGTTAGAACCCTTCTTAGCATGTCTAGGACGTGACCAAGTCAAAATTTCAAGACTTGGTTCAGGATCCATCAAATTTTTACAACAACAATGCAAAGTGTCCCTCGGTTTTCATTTCTGGTTTTGTGTGTGAGTGGGCTTGCGGTTTTGGGTAATTGGGTGGATTTTGGCTGGATTTTAGCCCTTAACCATGGTTCACACATACTCATCATGTCTAGACGAGCATGGTCATAATATGGCCACTGGAACGTACAAGATAGAAAATGTTCAATATAAAACACTGCGCAGAATATTGGTGCTCTCGGTTGTGAGCGGGTTGTCCTAGGTATTTGCATGGATTGTGGTTGGCCTACTGCCCTTAGCCATGGTTCAAGCCACGCCTTAGGATGATGGTAAGGGACTCTGGTCGGTGGTTCGAGCCAATGGCCATTAGTTCTATAAACTATCCAGCATATGCACAGCTGCTGCCACTGCATTTTTGACAGCAGCATTTTTCGGTTCAGGGGTCTTGTTTGGGTTCTTGTTGGCTTTTAGCCTTTGGCCTTGTACTAGACAGTAGCCCAATGAGTTACCAAGGTCATGTTTTGGCCGTTTGTGATTCGGTCGAGTTTAGATGTCGTACGAGAATTTACGGTGCAAAGTGCCAAAGTGACTCTCGAAAGAATGTTTCATGATTTTGGCTCCTTTCATGTTTTCGTGCATTACAGTCCTTATGGATATTCTTTCAATCATGGCTAAACGTTGGTTCAATGTTGGTCGAGTTGGTACGGAGCCATGGTTGGAAAACTAGGTTGTGGTCTCGTTTGTCTCGTTTTTGGTTCGGCTATGAGGTTTTTTGTCAAGTTAA